>NC_141685.1:16343160-17086109 GCF_964263255.1 Lissotriton vulgaris | reverse complement strand
TACGAGCTCCCTCTAGTGGCCTGTGCAACGCACTGCACACATGCGGCCCGTCAAATTTTGAAAGACGCGTGAGGAGTGGTGCAGACGCGCCTCGGTCCCCTACGAGCTCCCTCTAGTGGCCTGTGCAACGCACTGCACACATGCGGCCCGTCAAATTTTGAAAGACGCGTGAGGAGTGGTGAGACGCCCCTCGGTCCCCAACGAGCTCCCTCTAGTGGCCTGTGCAACGCACTGCACACATGCGGCCCGTCAAATTTGAAAGACGCGTGAGGAGTGGTGAGACGCGCCTCGGTCCCCAACGAGCTCCCTCTAGTGGCCTGTGCAACGCACTGCACACATGCGGCCCGTCAAATTTTGAAAGACGCGTGAGGAGTGGTGAGACGCCCCTCGGTCCCCTACGAGCTCCCTCTAGTGGCCTGTGCAACGCACTGCACACATGCGGCCCGTCAAATTTTGAAAGACGCGTGAGGAGTGGTGAGACGCGCCTCCGTCCCCTACGAGCTCCCTCTAGTGGCCTGTGCAACGCACTGCACACATGCGGCCCGTCAAATTTTGAAAGACGCATGAGGAGTGGTGAGACGCGCCTCCGTCCCCTACGAGCTCCCTCTAGTGGCCTGTGCAACGCACTGCACACATGCGGCCCGTCAAATTTTGAAAGACGCGTGAGGAGTGGTGAGACGCGCCTCCGTCCCCTACGAGCTCCCTCTAGTGGCCTGTGCAACGCACTGCACACATGCGGCCCGTCAAATTTTGAAAGACGCGTGAGGAGTGGTGAGACGCGCCTCGGTCCCCTACGAGCTCCCTCTAGTGGCCTGTGCAACGCACTGCACACATGCGGCCCGTCAAATTTTGAAAGACGCGTGAGGAGTGGTGAGACGCGCCTCGGTCCCCTACGAGCTCCCTCTAGTGGCCTGTGCAACGCACTGCACACATGCGGCCCGTCAAATTTTGAAAGACGCGTGAGGAGTGGTGAGACGTGCCTCGGTCCCCTACGAGCTCCCTCTAGTGGCCTGTGCAACGCACTGCACACATGCGGCCCGTCAAATTTTGAAAGACGCGTGAGGAGTGGTGAGACGCGCCTCGGCCCCTACGAGCTCCCTCTAGTGGCCTGTGCAACGCACTGCACACATGCGGCCCGTCAAATTTTGAAAGACGCATGAGGAGTGGTGAGACGCGCCTCGGTCCCCTACGAGCTCCCTCTAGTGGCCTGTGCAACGCACTGCACACATGCGGCCCGTCAAATTTTGAAAGACGCGTGAGGAGTGGTGAGACGCGCCTCGGTCCCCTACGAGCTCCCTCTAGTGGCCTGTGCAACGCACTGCACTGCGGCCCGTCAAATTTTGAAGGACGCGTGAGGAGTGGTGAGACGCGCCTCGGTCCCCTACGAGCTCCCTCTAGTGGCCTGTGCAACGCACTGCACACATGCGGCCCGTCAAATTTTGAAAGACGTGTGAGGAGTGGTGAGACGCGCCTCGGTCCCCTACGAGCTCCCTCTAGTGGCCTGTGCAACGCACTGCACACATGCGGCCCGTCAAATTTTGAAAGACGCGTGAGGAGTGGTGAGACGCGCCTCCGGTCCCCTACGAGCTCCCTCTAGTGGCCGGTGCAACGCACTGCATGCGGCCCGTCAAATTTTGAAGGACGCGTGAGGAGTGGTGAGACAAGCCTCGGTCCCCTACGAGCTCCCTCTAGTGGCCGGTGCAACGCACTGCACACATGCGGCCCGTCAAATTTTGAAAGACGCGTGAGGAGTGGTGAGACGCGCCTCGGTCCCCTACGAGCTCCCTCTAGTGGCCTGTGCAACGCACTGCACACATGCGGCCCGTCAAATTTTGAAAGACGCGTGAGGAGTGGTGAGACGCCCCTCGGTCCCCTACGAGCTCCCTCTAGTGGCCTGTGCAACGCACTGCACACATGCGGCCCGTCAAATTTTGAAAGACGCGTGAGGAGTGGTGAGACGCGCCTCGGTCCCCTACGAGCTCCCTCTAGTGGCCTGTGCAACGCACTGCACACATGCGGCCCGTCAAATTTTGAAAGACGCGTGAGGAGTGGTGAGACGCCCCCTCGGTCCCCTACGAGCTCCCTCTAGTGGCCTGTGCAACGCACTGCACACATGCGGCCCGTCAAATTTTGAAAGACGCGTGAGGAGTGGTGAGACGCGCCTCGGTCCCCTACGAGCTCCCTCTAGTGGCCTGTGCAACGCACTGCACACATGCGGCCCGTCAAATTTTGAAAGACGCGTGAGGAGTGGTGAGACGCGCCTCGGTCCCCTACGAGCTCCCTCTAGTGGCCTGTGCAACGCACTGCACACATGCGGCCCGTCAAATTTTGAAAGACGCGTGAGGAGTGGTGAGACGCGCCTCGGTCCCCTACGAGCTCCCTCTAGTGGCCTGTGCAACGCACTGCACACATGCGGCCCGTCAAATTTTGAAAGACGCGTGAGGAGTGGTGAGACGCGCCTCGGTCCCCTACGAGCTCCCTCTAGTGGCCTGTGCAACGCACTGCACACATGCGGCCCGTCAAATTTTGAAAGACGCGTGAGGAGTGGTGAGACGCGCCTCGGTCCCCAACGAGCTCCCTCTAGTGGCCTGTGCAACGCACTGCACACATGCGGCCCGTCAAATTTTGAAAGACGCGTGAGGAGTGGTGAGACGCGCCTCGGTCCCCAACGAGCTCCCTCTAGTGGCCTGTGCAACGCACTGCACACATGCGGCCCGTCAAATTTTGAAAGACGCGTGAGGAGTGGTGAGACGCCCCTCGGTCCCCTACGAGCTCCCTCTAGTGGCCTGTGCAACGCACTGCACACATGCGGCCCGTCAAATTTTGAAAGACGCGTGAGGAGTGGTGAGACGCGCCTCCGGTCCCCTACGAACTCCCTCTAGTGGCCTGTGCAACGCACTGCACACATACGGCCCGTCAAATTTTGAAAGACGCATGAGGAGTGGTGAGACGCGCCTCCGTCCCCTACGAGCTCCCTCTAGTGGCCTGTGCAACGCACTGCACACATGCGGCCCGTCAAATTTTGAAAGACGCGTGAGGAGTGGTGAGACGCGCCTCCGTCCCCTACGAGCTCCCTCTAGTGGCCTGTGCAACGCACTGCAAACATGCGGCCCGTCAAATTTTGAAAGACGCGTGAGGAGTGGTGAGACGCGCCTCGGTCCCCTACGAGCTCCCTCTAGTGGCCTGTGCAACGCACTGCACACATGCGGCCCGTCAAATTTTGAAAGACGCGTGAGGAGTGGTGAGACGCGCCTCGGTCCCCTACGAGCTCCCTCTAGTGGCCTGTGCAACGCACTGCACACATGCGGCCCGTCAAATTTTGAAAGACGCGTGAGGAGTGGTGAGACGCGCCTCGGTCCCCTACGAGCTCCCTCTAGTGGCCTGTGCAACGCACTGCACACATGCGGCCCGTCAAATTTTGAAAGACGCGTGAGGAGTGGTGAGACGCGCCTCGGTCCCCTACGAGCTCCCTCTAGTGGCCTGTGCAACGCACTGCACACATGCGGCCCGTCAAATTTTGAAAGACGCATGAGGAGTGGTGAGACGCGCCTCGGTCCCCTACGAGCTCCCTCTAGTGGCCTGTGCAACGCACTGCACACATGCGGCCCGTCAAATTTTGAAAGACGCGTGAGGAGTGGTGAGACGCGCCTCGGTCCCCTACGAGCTCCCTCTAGTGGCCTGTGCAACGCACTGCACACATGCGGCCCGTCAAATTTTGAAAGACGTGTGAGGAGTGGTGAGACGCGCCTCGGTCCCCTACGAGCTCCCTCTAGTGGCCTGTGCAACGCACTGCACACATGCGGCCCGTCAAATTTTGAAAGACGCGTGAGGAGTGGTGAGACGCGCCTCGGTCCCCTACGAGCTCCCTCTAGTGGCCTGTGCAACGCACTGCACACATGCGGCCCGTCAAATTTTGAAAGACGCGTGAGGAGTGGTGAGACGCGCCTCGGTCCCCTACGAGCTCCCTCTAGTGGCCTGTGCAACGCACTGCACACATGCGGCCCGTCAAATTTTGAAAGACGCGTGAGGAGTGGTGAGACGCGCCTCGGTCCCCTACGAGCTCCCTCTAGTGGCCTGTGCAACGCACTGCACACATGCGGCCCGTCAAATTTTGAAAGACGCGTGAGGAGTGGTGAGACGCGCCTCGGTCCCCTACGAGCTCCCTCTAGTGGCCTGTGCAACGCACTGCATGCGGCCCGTCAAATTTTGAAGGACGCGTGAGGAGTGGTGAGACGCGCCTCGGTCCCCTACGAGCTCCCTCTAGTGGCCTGTGCAACGCACTGCACACATGCGGCCCGTCAAATTTTGAAAGACGTGTGAGGAGTGGTGAGACGCGCCTCGGTCCCCTACGAGCTCCCTCTAGTGGCCTGTGTAACGCACTGCACACATGCGGCCCGTCAAATTTTGAAAGACGCGTGAGGAGTGGTGAGACGCGCCTCGGTCCCCTACGAGCTCCCTCTAGTGGCCGGTGCAGCGCACTGCATGCGGCCCGTCAAATTTTGAAGGACGCGTGAGGAGTGGTGAGACAAGCCTCGGTCCCCTACGAGCTCCCTCTAGTGGCCTGTGCAACGCACTGCACACATGCGGCCCGTCAAATTTTGAAAGACGCGTGAGGAGTGGTGAGACGCGCCTCGGTCCCCTACGAGCTCCCTCTAGTGGCCTGTGCAACGCACTGCACACATGCGGCCCGTCAAATTTTGAAAGACGCGTGAGGAGTGGTGAGACGCGCCTCGGTCCCCTACGAGCTCCCTCTAGTGGCCTGTGCAACGCACTGCACACATGCGGCCCGTCAAATTTTGAAAGACGCGTGAGGAGTGGTGAGACGCGCCTCGGTCCCCTACGAGCTCCCTCTAGTGGCCTGTGCAACGCACTGCACACATGCGGCCCGTCAAATTTTGAAAGACGCGTGAGGAGTGGTGAGACGCGCCTCGGTCCCCTACGAGCTCCCTCTAGTGGCCTGTGCAACGCACTGCACACATGCGGCCCGTCAAATTTTGAAAGACGCGTGAGGAGTGGTGAGACGCGCCTCGGTCCCCTACGAGCTCCCTCTAGTGGCCTGTGCAACGCACTGCACACATGCGGCCCGTCAAATTTTGAAAGACGCGTGAGGAGTGGTGAGACGCGCCTCGGTCCCCTACGAGCTCCCTCTAGTGGCCTGTGCAACGCACTGCACACATGCGGCCCGTCAAATTTTGAAAGACGCGTGAGGAGTGGTGAGACGCGCCTCGGTCCCCTACGAGCTCCCTCTAGTGGCCGGTGCAACGCACTGCACACATGCGGCCCGTCAAATTTTGAAAGACGCGTGAGGAGTGGTGAGACGCGCCTCGGTCCCCTACGAGCTCCCTCTAGTGGCCGGTGCAACGCACTGCATGCGGCCCGTCAAATTTTGAAGGACGCGTGAGGAGTGGTGAGACGCGCCTCGGTCCCTACGAGCTCCCTCTAGTGGCCGGTGCAACGCAACTGCACACATGCGGCCCATCAAATTTTGAAAGACGCGTGAGGAGTGGTGAGACGCGCCTCGGTCCCCTACGAGCTCCCTCTAGTGGCCGGTGCAACGCACTGCACACATGCGGCCCGTCAAATTTTGAAAGACGCGTGAGGAGTGGTGAGACGCGCCTCGGTCCCTACGAGCTCCCTCTAGTGGCCTGTGCAACGCACTGCACACATGCGGCCCGTCAAATTTTGAAAGACGCGTGAGGAGTGGTGAGACGCGCCTCGGTCCCCAACGAGCTCCCTCTAGTGGCCTGTGCAACGCACTGCACACATGCGGCCCGTCAAATTTTGAAAGACGCGTGAGGAGTGGTGAGACGCCCCTCGGTCCCCTACGAGCTCCCTCTAGTGGCCTGTGGAACGCACTGCACACATGCGGCCCGTCAAATTTTGAAAGACGCGTGAGGAGTGGTGAGATGCCCCTCGGTCCCCTACGAGCTCCCTCTAGTGGCCTGTGCAACGCACTGCACACATGCGGCCCGTCAAATTTTGAAAGACGCGTGAGGAGTGGTGAGACGCGCCTCGGTCCCCTACGAGCTCCCTCTAGTGGCCTGTGCAACGCACTGCACACATGCGGCCCGTCAAATTTTGAAAGACGCGTGAGGAGTGGTGAGACGCGCCTCGGTCCCCTACGAGCTCCCTCTAGTGGCCTGTGCAACGCACTGCACACATGCGGCCCGTCAAATTTTGAAAGACGCGTGAGGAGTGGTGAGACGCGCCTCGGTCCCCTACGAGCTCCCTCTAGTGGCCTGTGCAACGCACTGCACACATGCGGCCCGTCAAATTTGAAAGACGCGTGAGGAGTGGTGAGACGCCCCTCGGTCCCCAACGAGCTCCCTCTAGTGGCCTGTGCAACGCACTGCACACATGCGGCCCGTCAAATTTTGAAAGACGCGTGAGGAGTGGTGAGACGCGCCTCGGTCCCCAACGAGCTCCCTCTAGTGGCCTGTGCAACGCACTGCACACATGCGGCCCGTCAAATTTTGAAAGACGCGTGAGGAGTGGTTGAGACGCCCCTCGGTCCCCTACGAGCTCCCTCTAGTGGCCTGTGCAACGCACTGCACACATGCGGCCCGTCAAATTTTGAAAGACGCGTGAGGAGTGGTGAGACGCGCCTCCGTCCCCTACGAGCTCCCTCTAGTGGCCTGTGCAACGCACTGCACACATGCGGCCCGTCAAATTTTGAAAGACGCATGAGGAGTGGTGAGACGCGCCTCGGTCCCCTACGAGCTCCCTCTAGTGGCCTGTGCAACGCACTGCACACATGCGGCCCGTCAAATTTTGAAAGACGCGTGAGGAGTGGTGAGACGCGCCTCCGGTCCCCTACGAGCTCCCTCTAGTGGCCTGTGCAACGCACTGCACACATGCGGCCCGTCAAATTTTGAAAGACGCGTGAGGAGTGGTGAGACGCGCCTCGGTCCCCTACGAGCTCCTCTAGTGGCCTGTGCAACGCACTGCACACATGCGGCCCGTCAAATTTTGAAAGACGCGTGAGGAGTGATGAGACGCGCCTCGGTCCCCTACGAGCTCCCTCTAGTGGCCTGTGCAACGCACTGCACACATGCGGCCCGTCAAATTTTGAAAGACGCGTGAGGAGTGGTGAGACGCGCCTCGGTCCCCTACGAGCTCCCTCTAGTGGCCTGTGCAACGCACTGCACACATGCGGCCCGTCAAATTTTGAAAGACGCGTGAGGAGTGGTGAGACGCGCCCGGTCCCCTACGAGCTCCCTCTAGCGGCCTGTGCAACGCACTGCACACATGCGGCCCGTCAAATTTTTGAAAGACGCGTGAGGAGTGGTGAGACGCGCCTCGGTCCCCTACGAGCTCCCTCTAGTGGCCTGTGCAACGCACTGCACACATGCGGCCCGTCAAATTTTGAAAGACGCGTGAGGAGTGGTGAGACGCGCCTCGGTCCCCTACGAGCTCCCTCTAGTGGCCTGTGCAACGCACTGCACACATGCGGCCCGTCAAATTTTGAAAGACGCGTGAGGAGTGGTGAGACGTGCCTCGGTCCCCTACGAGCTCCCTCTAGTGGCTTGTGCAACGCACTGCACACATGCGGCCCGTCAAATTTTGAAAGACGCGTGAGGAGTGGTGAGACGCGCCTCGGTCCCCTACGAGCTCCCTCTAGTGGCCTGTGCAACGCACTGCACACATGCGGCCCGTCAAATTTTGAAAGACGCGTGAGGAGTGGTGAGACGCGCCTCGGTCCCCTACGAGCTCCCTCTAGTGGCCTGTGCAACGCACTGCACACATGCGGCCCGTCAAATTTTGAATGACGCGTGAGGAGTGGTGAGACGCGCCTCGGTCCCCTACGAGCTCCCTCTAGTGGCCTGTGCAACGCACTGCACACATGCGGCCCGTCAAATTTTGAAAGACGCGTGAGGAGTGGTGAGACGCGCCTCGGTCCCCTACGAGCTCCCTCTAGTGGCCTGTGCAACGCACTGCACACATGCGGCCCGTCAAATTTTGAAAGACGCGTGAGGAGTGGTGAGACGCGCCTCGGTCCCCTACGAGCTCCCTCTAGTGGCCTGTGCAACGCACTGCACACATGCGGCCCGTCAAATTTTGAAAGACGCGTGAGGAGTGGTGAGACGCGCCTCGGTCCCCTACGAGCTCCCTCTAGTGGCCTGTGCAACGCACTGCACACATGCGGCCCGTCAAATTTTGAAAGACGCGTGAGGAGTGGTGAGACGCGCCTCGGTCCCCTACGAGCTCCCTCTAGTGGCCTGTGCAACGCACTGCACACATGCGGCCCGTCAAATTTTGAAAGACGCGTGAGGAGTGGTGAGACGCGCCTCGGTCCCCTACGAGCTCCCTCTAGTGGCCTGTGCAACGCACTGCACACATGCGGCCCGTCAAATTTTGAAAGACGCGTGAGGAGTGGTGAGACGCGCCTCGGTCCCCTACGAGCTCCCTCTAGTGGCCTGTGCAACGCACTGCACACATGCGGCCCGTCAAATTTTGAAAGACGCGTGAGGAGTGGTGAGACGCGCCTCGGTCCCCTACGAGCTCCCTCTAGTGGCCCTTGCAACGCACTGCACACATGCGGCCCGTCAAATTTTGAAAGACGCGTGAGGAGTGGTGAGACGCGCCTCGGTCCCCTACGAGCTCCCTTTAGTGGCCCGTGCAACGCACTGCACACATGCGGCCCATCAAATTTTGAAAGACGCGTGAGGAGTGGTGAGACGCGCCTCGGTCCCCTACGAGCTCCCTTTAGTGGCCCGTGCAACGCACTGCACACATGCGGCCCATCAAATTTTGAAAGACGCGTGAGGAGTGGTGAGACGCGCCTCGGTCCCCTACGAGCTCCCTCTAGTGGCCTGTGCAACGCACTGCACACATGCGGCCCGTCAAATTTTGAAAGACGCGTGAGGAGTGGTGAGACGCGCCTCGGTCCCCAACGAGCTCCCTCTAGTGGCCTGTGCAACGCACTGCACACATGCGGCCCGTCAAATTTTGAAAGACGCGTGAGGAGTGGTGAGACGCGCCTCGGTCCCCTACGAGCTCCCTCTAGTGGCCTGTGCAACGCACTGCACACATGCGGCCCATCAAATTTTGAAAGACGCGTGAGGAGTGGTGAGACGCGCCTCGGTCCCCTACGAGCTCCCTCTAGTGGCCTGTGCAACGCACTGCACACATGCGGCCCGTCAAATTTTGAAAGACGCGTGAGGAGTGGTGAGACGCGCCTCGGTCCCCTACGAGCTCCCTCTAGTGGCCTGTGCAACGCACTGCACACATGCGGCCCGTCAAATTTTGAAAGACGCGTGAGGAGTGGTGAGACGCGCCTCGGTCCCCTACGAGCTCCCTCTAGTGGCCTGTGCAACGCACTGCACACATGCGGCCCGTCAAATTTTGAAAGACGCGTGAGGAGTGGTGAGACGCGCCTCGGTCCCCAACGAGCTCCCTCTAGTGGCCTGTGCAACGCACTGCACACATGCGGCCCGTCAAATTTTGAAAGACGCGTGAGGAGTGGTGAGACGCGCCTCGGTCCCCAACGAGCTCCCTCTAGTGGCCTGTGCAACGCACTGCACACATGCGGCCCGTCAAATTTTGAAAGACGCGTGAGGAGTGGTGAGACGCGCCTCGGTCCCCTACGAGCTCCCTCTAGTGGCCGGTGCAACGCACTGCATGCGGCCCGTCAAATTTTGAAGGACGCGTGAGGAGTGGTGAGACGCGCTCTAGTGGCCTGTGCAACGCACTGCACACATGCGGCCCGTCAAATTTTGAAAGACGCGTGAGGAGTGGTGAGACGCGCCTCGGTCCCCTACGAGCTCCCTCTAGTGGCCTGTGCAACGCACTGCACACATGCGGCCCGTCAAATTTTGAAAGACGCGTGAGGAGTGGTGAGACGCGCCTCGGTCCCCTACGAGCTCCCTCTAGTGGCCTGTGCAACGCACTGCACACATGCGGCCCGTCAAATTTTGAAAGACGCGTGAGGAGTGGTGAGACGCGCCTCGGTCCCCTACGAGCTCCCTCTAGTGGCCTGTGCAACGCACTGCACACATGCGGCCCGTCAAATTTTGAAAGACGCGTGAGGAGTGGTGAGACGCGCCTCGGTCCCCTACGAGCTCCCTCTAGTGGCCTGTGCAACGCACTGCACACATGCGGCCCGTCAAATTTTGAAAGACGCGTGAGGAGTGGTGAGACGCGCCTCGGTCCCCTACGAGCTCCCTCTAGTGGCCTGTGCAACGCACTGCACACATGCGGCCCGTCAAATTTTGAAAGACGCGTGAGGAGTGGTGAGACCCGCCTCGGTCCCCTACGAGCTCCCTCTAGTGGCCTGTGCAACGCACTGCACACATGCGGCCCGTCAAATTTTGAAAGACGCGTGAGGAGTGGTGAGACGCGCCTCGGTCCCCAACGAGCTCCCTCTAGTGGCCTGTGCAACGCACTGCACACATGCGGCCCGTCAAATTTTGAAAGACGCGTGAGGAGTGGTGAGACGCGCCTCGGTCCCCTACGAGCTCCCTCTAGTGGCCGGTGCAACGCACTGCATGCGGCCCGTCAAATTTTGAAGGACGCGTGAGGAGTGGTGAGACGCGCTCTAGTGGCCTGTGCAACGCACTGCACACATGCGGCCCGTCAAATTTTGAAAGACGCGTGAGGAGTGGTGAGACGCGCCTCGGTCCCCTACGAGCTCCCTCTAGTGGCCTGTGCAACGCACTGCACACATGCGGCCCGTCAAATTTTGAAAGACGCGTGAGGAGTGGTGAGACGCGCCTCGGTCCCCTACGAGCTCCCTCTAGTGGCCTGTGCAACGCACTGCACACATGCGGCCCGTCAAATTTTGAAAGACGCGTGAGGAGTGGTGAGACGCGCCTCGGTCCCCTACGAGCTCCCTCTAGTGGCCTGTGCAACGCACTGCACACATGCGGCCCGTCAAATTTTGAAAGACGCGTGAGGAGTGGTGAGACGCGCCTCGGTCCCCTACGAGCTCCCTCTAGTGGCCTGTGCAACGCACTGCACACATGCGGCCCGTCAAATTTTGAAAGACGCGTGAGGAGTGGTGAGACGCGCCTCGGTCCCCTACGAGCTCCCTCTAGTGGCCTGTGCAACGCACTGCACACATGCGGCCCGTCAAATTTTGAAAGACGCGTGAGGAGTGGTGAGACCCGCCTCGGTCCCCTACGAGCTCCCTCTAGTGGCCTGTGCAACGCACTGCACACATGCGGCCCGTCAAATTTTGAAAGACGCGTGAGGAGTGGTGAGACGCGCCTCGGTCCCCTACGAGCTCCCTCTAGTGGCCTGTTAGACGGACCGGGAGGGTCGGCCGAGGATAAGGGAGAGGTCTCCGGGGAGAGCCGTCTCCAGCGATCGTACAGACAAGTAACTTCCCCCCCACAGACGTACACCACACAAGGATAAGGTTCAACGATACTTTATAAGCAATTCTTCAAGTACGGAAAAATGATACAAGGAGGTCTGGACTCAGGGGTCCCCTCGGTTCTGGTCTCTGGATTGGGAAAAGGGTAGCGGGACAGTCTTGTTACCAATTGCATAGATGAAATAGCTCTCAATCCTCGAGCTCGGCGTTCTAGATGATCGGGCCGCGGCGGAGCCAGCTGGTCCCGAGATGGTTGAAGGTAGCGACGGTCCGCGGCGGAGCCAGCAGGTCCCGATGAAGGTGGTAGTTACAAACGGTCCGCGGCCACGCCAGCAGGTCCCGACGACGATGAAGGTTTAAGCAGGTTGCGGCAGCGCCAGCAGGCAGGACGATAGTTCACAAGGCAGGGCTACGGCAGCGCCAGTAGTCCGTCAAGGATGAGTTCTTCTCTGTGTCTCTCGACTCCAGGATACAACTGCCTTCCTGCTCTGGAGCTGCCCCAGTTATAGGTCTGGCGCCCTTTGATGTCCGGACCCTCGCACTTGGAGGTCGGGAGGTCCGGGATGAGGGAGTCCAGACACCCAGCAGGGGGGTGGAGCCAGCGCCCGGGGAGGCTGGGGGCGATCGGCACCTGGCGGGGGAGAGCCATCGACACCTCTCTCTCCCATTGACCTGCCAAGTAGTCCGCTCACCTCCTGGGTGGATGGTGGTGCCGGGATGTCGGAGGCCTGCACAGGCCCAGGGTTAGGGTCGGTCGGAGGCCACGCGGCCTCGTGGTGCTGTGCCCAAGATGGCGCCCAGGTCGGGCGAGTGGGCCGGTAGGGGATCGGGCCCATGAGGTCGAGATGTTCAGAGGCAGGGGTCCCAGAGGGGACGGGAAAACGGGGAATGGTGGCGTGTAACACTTGAGGGGCCGGGCTCGGGCCCGGTCGTGCGGAGGGGGAGCGAGCCCTTCATGTGGCCTGTCCAACATGCGTCCCCCCCAGCTGAAGGCGGGGAGAGTCACCCATCCTCTTGGGGACTCTCCTCGTCGAGGCGGAAAAAGCGTGACAGGCCATCCGCATTGGCGTGGTCTTGCCCAGGTCGATGTTCCACAGTGAAGTCCATCCCCTGCAGGGAGATGGACCAACGTAGTAGTTTCGGGTTTTCCCCCCGCATCTGCATTAGCCACTGCAGGGGTCGATGATCGGTCTGTACCCGAAAGTGGGTGCCGAAGAGATAGGGCCGGAGCTTTTTGAGGGCCCATACCACGGCGAAGGCCTCTCTCTCGATGGTGCTCCAGCGTTGTTCTCGGGCCAGGAGTCGCCTGCTGATGAAAGCCACTGGCTGGTCAAGGCCTTCGGGGTTCAATTGAGACAGGACCGCCCCAATGCCATGGTCGGAGGCATCCGTCTGGACGATGAATTCCCGGCTGTAGTCGGGGGCCTGGAGCACAGGGGCGGAGCACATGGCGGCCTTCAGTTGCTCGAAGGCTGCTTGACAGTCTGGGGTCCAGTTGACCTTCTTTGGTTGATTTTTGGATGTGAGTTCCGTGAGGGGCCCCACTATGCTACCATAGTTTTTCACGAACCGCCGGTAATAGCCTGTAAGTCCCAAAAAGGCGCGTACCTCGGTCTGGGTGATGGGGGGCTGCCAAGACTGGATGGCGGCGATCTTGAGCTGCAGAGGGGCCACCAGACCGCTTCCCACCTGGTGTCCGAGATAGGTCACGGACCCCTGGCCAATTTGGCATTTGCTGGCCTTGATCGTGAGGCCAGCTCGTTGCAGGGCCTGTAGCACCTCTCGGAGGTGGTGGAGGTGGTCGGACCAGTGGTGGCTGTATACAGCGATGTCGTCTAGGTAGGCGGCGCTGAATCCTTCAAGTCCCGCCAGGACCTGATTCACTAGCCGCTGAAACGTGGCTGGGGCATTCTTCATGCCGAAGGGCATGACCTTGAAGTGATAATGGCCATCAGGAGTGGAAAACGCAGATCGTTCTTGGGCCCGGGGTGTGAGGCCGATCTGCCAGTAGCCCGCCGTCAGGTCGAAGATACTGAGGTAGCGGGCAGCTCCCATGCGGTCGATTAGTTCATCTGCCCGGGGAATGGGATGGGCGTCTGTTCTGGTGACCGCATTCAAGCCCCGGTAGTCGACGCAGAACCGGAGTTCCGGTGTGGTGCCGGGGGCGGCCGCTTTGGGGACCAGTACTACTGGGCTGGCCCAGGGGCTGTCGGAGGGCTCAATGACCCCGAGCGTGAGCATTCTGGCCACCTCCTCTTGGATGCAGGCCCGTACCCGATCTGGTACGCGGTAGGCCCGGTGGCGGATAGGGGGACTGTCCCCCGTGTCCACGTCGTGTATGCACCAGGGGGTGACCCCTGGGGTGAGGGAGAAGAGGCTGGCGAACTGCAGCAGGAGGTCTCGGCATTCTTGGCGCTGTTCCAGGGTGAGGGCCTCCGAGAGTCGGACCCCATCCACGGAGCCGTCTTTCTCCCGAGTCCGTAGGAGGTCAGGGAGGGGTTCGGAGTCCTCCTCGGCTCCATTGTCGGTGGCCATCAGGAGGCTGAGTTCTGAACGCACAAAATGGGGTTTCAGTCTATTCGCGTGGAGAACCCGGAGGGGGTTCCGTGAAGATTCCATATCGATGAGATAGGTGACAGGGCCCTTGCGCTCGATTACTTTGAAGGGCCCCGTCCATTTGTCTTGCAGGGCGCATGGTTCGGTGGGGGACATTACCCATACTTGTTGGCCGGGTTCAAATTCGATGGAGGAGGCATTTTGGTCGTGCCACCTTTTCATGTCCTCCTGACTGGCCTCCAAGTTTGCTTTTGCCATCTCTCTGAATCGTCGGGTCTGGTTGCGGAGGGTTAGGAGGTACTTGAAAACATCTGGAGGGTTCTTTAGAGGGGGCATTTCCCAGCCTTCTTTGACTAGGCTGAGCGGTCCTCGTACCGGGTGTCCATATAAGAGTTCAAACGGGCTGAAGCCGAGGGATTTCTGGGGGACTTCTCGGTAGGCAAAGAGAAGGCACGGTAGTAGCACATCCCACTGGCGACGGAGGGGCTCTTCCAACCCCCCAATCATCCCTTTGAGCGTGCGGTTGAACCGCTCAACGAGTCCGTTTCCTTGAGGGTGATAGGGGGTCGTGAATCGGTAGGTGACCCCACACTGTTGCCAGAGGGACTTCATGTATTTTGAAATAAAGTTTGTGCCCCGGTCACTGACGACTTCTCGGGGGAAGCCCACACGAGAGAAGATCCCCATCAGGGCCCGACCGACTACCGGGGCTGTCACAGTTCGTAGGGGGACAGCCTCCGGGTAGCGGGTGGCGTGGTCCACTAGTACCAGGATGAACCGATGTCCTTGTGCTGTACGGGGGTCGAGGGGCCCCACAATGTCTATCCCCACCCTCTCGAACGGGGTGGTGACAACTGGAAATGGTTGCAGGGGGGCTTTCAGTTTGCGGCCGCTCTTCCCACTGGCTTGGCACGTGGGGCAAGATCGGCAGTGCTGGAGTACATCGTTCCTCATTTTAGGCCAGAAAAAGTGGGTCACCAGGCGGCTGTAAGTTTTATCTTGACCCAGGTGGCCAGCCAGGGGGACATCGTGGGCCAGGTTTAGCAAGAAGTCTCTAAAGCGGAGGGGCACCACTAGCACTCGACTGGCCCCTAACTCCGCGATTCTCTGTTCACTATATAGCAGGTCATTGTCCCAATAGACCCAATGTGTTCCGGAAGTATCCCCTGCGCTCTGAGCGAGGGCTTGTTGGCGGAGTCCCTCGAGGGAGGGACAGGTTTTCTGTTCTTGGCGAAACTGCTCCTGGGTGGGCCCCCCCTCTTGATGCCACTGATCCAGGCCGGAAAGGTCCTGAGGCTGAGCGGGCCCCTCTGGTGCTTGTTCTGGGGGGACGGCACGGTCGACGTCTTCTACTGGAGCGACCGGGGGAGGAGGTGCCGGCCATTCAGGTTCTTCGGGTCGGGGGATGGCACGGGCGGCCATGGACCGGGTGGTGACGCACGCCCAGTCCGGGATGCCCAACATCCCCAGGTGCTCTCTCCTCTCTACGGCGGCCCACGGAGAGCTTTCAAGGTCATTCCCTAGGAGACAGTCTACGGGGGCGTCATCTCGGACCGTCACCTTCAACATGCCGGAGACTCCTCCCCACTCGAAGGGGACGCAAGCCATCCGACATAGACTCTCTGAATTATCGGCTGAACGGACAGGGCAGAGAATGTTTGGTAGGATCTGTTCTGGGGTCACCAGGTGACAGCGGACGGCTGTTACACTGGCCCCGGTGTCACGTAGGGCTTCGGCCCGGCGTCCATTAATGCTCACCCATTGACTGTACTTCCGGGTGTTGGCGGGTAGAGGGACCCGCGGGACCATGTCTCTCCCCCCTAAGCATGCTAGAGCCATGGCGGCTGGCTCCCATTCTTGGTGTTCTTGCTCATATTCTTCATGTTCCTCGGAGATTTGTTCTTCCCCCAGGGCAGCAGCAGCCATCTGGCGGGGTCTCGGAGTCTGGCTCTGTGGACAATTTGGGTCGTTTGCGTAGTGGCCGACTCGCTGGCATCGGTGGCACGTGACATTGGCTCTGTACCCCGGCCGCGCCGGAGTGTTGCCCCGGTTGGCCGGGGGTGTGGTGCTGGTAGCAGTGGCGGCCGGAGCGTTGTCCCTTCCCCGTCCTTGGCCCCCTCCTCCTCCTCGGGGACGGTGCTGACCGTGGTGGTTCCGGTTCTGTTCATAGGACCCATTTCGGCCCACTCTGGTGATTTCCCATCGGTCAGCCTCGGCGGCGAGCTGCCGTGGATCAGTCAATTTGCTGTCGAGGAGGTGCTGCCTGAGCTCGATGAAGCAGTTGTTTGATAGATGCTCCCACACCATGAGATTGAAGAGTTGTTCGTAAGTTGTGACATTGCTTCCTTTGATCCAACCCTCGAAGGCTCGGCTGAAATAGTTCACGTATTCCACCCAAGTTGTACCCGGGATCCGGGTGCAGTCTCGGAACCTCTGACGGTACATTTCGGGTGTGAGCCCATAGCGGGTGAGGAGGGCAGCTTTCATGTGGTCATAGGAGGTCATCAGGTGGTCTGGTAGCTGTAGCAGGGCATCGCGGCCCTCGTTGAGGAATCTCCCCCATAGACCGGCTCCCCAGTCGCTTCGATCGATCCGGTGGGAGGTCATAGCGATCTCGTAGGCCTTGAACCATTGCTGGATGTCGTCCTCTCGGAAGTATTCTCGAACGACATCCTTGGGGATGTGTACCTTTTTCTCTGTTGCCCCTGGGGTGCGGGGTTGCTCGGGCACCCCTAATTCTTTGTTCTGCTTGCGTAAGTCTATCTCAGCTAATTTGCGCTCATGTTCATATGCCAGTCTCTTTTCCTCGAGCTCTCTTTGTCTCTGTTTCTCTTCTCGTTCTTCTCGGAGCCGCAAATGTTCTAGGTTCAGTTTCTGTTCGGCTAACTTAAGTTCACCATCCATTTTGAGCCGGGCCATTTCTAGTTCATGTAGTCGTGTTCTTTCTCGTTCCTGGATCTCGTCTTGCGAGAGACCCGTTCTTCGCTCCTCGGGGGCCGTGGTGTCTTTTTCTATTGCTGCGACATTTTGGTCCGGGGGTCTGACGGCCCCGGTTTCTGCCCAGGACTCAAGGGCATGCTTGAAGTCGTCTTTAGTACTTAGACCGGTGGTAGCGATACCTAGTTCAATGCAGAATTGTTTTAATTCACGATGGTTGTATTCTTCCAATTTCTCCATCTGGAATTTCTCGGTGGATCCGCTTTCTTTGGTTGTCATCGTGATTTCGTCGTGGGGTGAGCTACTCTCTGTACGATTATGCGGTGATTCGGATCGCGCCGCTGGCCACCAATGTTAGACGGACCGGGAGGGTCGGCCGAGGATAAGGGAGAGGTCTCCGGGGAGAGCCGTCTCCAGCGATCGTACAGACAAGTAACTTCCCCCCCACAGAAGTACACCACACAAGGATAAGGTTCAACGATACTTTATAAGCAATTCTTCAAGTACGGAAAAATGATACAAGGAGGTCTGGACTCAGGGGTCCCCTCGGTTCTGGTCTCTGGATTGGGAAAAGGGTAGCGGGACAGTCTTGTTACCAATTGCATAGATGAAATAGCTCTCAATCCTCGAGCTCGGCGTTCTAGATGATCGGGCCGCGGCGGAGCCAGCTGGTCCCGAGATGGTTGAAGGTAGCGACGGTCCGCGGCGGAGCCAGCAGGTCCCGATGAAGGTGGTAGTTACAAACGGTCCGCGGCCACGCCAGCAGGTCCCGACGAGGATGAAGGTTTAAGCAGGTTGCGGCAGCGCCAGCAGGCAGGACGATAGTTCACAAGGCAGGGCTACGGCAGCGCCAGTAGTCCGTCAAGGATGAGTTCTTCTCTGTGTCTCTCGACTCCAGGATACAACTGCCTTCCTGCTCTGGAGCTGCCCCAGTTATAGGTCTGGCGCCCTTTGATGTCCGGACCCTCGCACTTGGAGGTCGGGAGGTCCGGGATGAGGGAGTCCAGACACCCAGCAGGGGGGTGGAGCCGGCGCCCGGGGAGGCTGGGGGCGATCGGCACCTGGCGGGGGAGAGCCATCGACACCTCTCTCTCCCATTGACCTGCCAAGTAGTCCGCTCACCTCCTGGGTGGATGGTGGTGCCGGGATGTCGGAGGCCTGGCCAGGCCCAGGGTTAGGGTCGGTCGGAGGCCACGCGGCCTCGTGGTGCTGTGCCCAAGATGGCGCCCAGGTCGGGCGAGTGGGCCGGTAGGGGATCGGGCCCATGAGGTCGAGATGTTCAGAGGCAGGGGTCCCAGAGGGGACGGGAAAACGGGGAATGGTGGCGTGTAACACTTGAGGGGCCGGGCTCGGGCCCGGTCGAGCGGAGGGGGAGCGAGCCCTTCATGTGGCCTGTCCAACATGGCACTGCACACATGCGGCCCGTCAAATTTTGAAAGACGCGTGAGGAGTGGTGAGACGCGCCTCGGTCCCCTACGAGCTCCCTCTAGTGGCCTGTGCAACGCACTGCACACATGCGGCCCGTCAAATTTTGAAAGACGCGTGAGGAGTGGTGAGACGCGCCTCGGTCCCCAACGAGCTCCCTCTAGTGGCCTGTGCAACGCACTGCACACATGCGGCCCGTCAAATTTTGAAAGACGCGTGAGGAGTGGTGAGACGCGCCTCGGTCCCCTACGAGCTCCCTCTAGTGGCCTGTGCAACGCACTGCACACATGCGGCCCGTCAAATTTTGAAAGACGCGTGAGGAGTGGTGAGACGCGCCTCGGTCCCCTACGAGCTCCCTCTAGTGGCCTGTGCAACGCACTGCACACATGCGGCCCGTCAAATTTTGAAAGACGCGTGAGGAGTGGTGAGACGCGCCTCGGTCCCCTACGAGCTCCCTCTAGTGGCCTGTGCAACGCACTGCACACATGCGGCCCGTCAAATTTTGAAAGACGCGTGAGGAGTGGTGAGACGCGCCTCGGTCCCCTACGAGCTCCCTCTAGTGGCCTGTGCAACGCACTGCACACATGCGGCCCGTCAAATTTTGAAAGATGCGTGAGGAGTGGTGAGACGCGCCTCCGTCCCCTACGAGCTCCCTCTAGTGGCCTGTGCAACGCACTGCACACATGCGGCCCGTCAAATTTTGAAAGACGCGTGAGGAGTGGTGAGACGCGCCTCGGTCCCCTACGAGCTCCCTCTAGTGGCCTGTGCAACGCACTGCACACATGCGGCCCGTCAAATTTTGAAAGACGCGTGAGGAGTGGTGAGACGCGCCTCGGTCCCCTACGAGCTCCCTCTAGTGGCCTGTGCAACGCACTGCACACATGCGGCCCGTCAAATTTTGAAAGACGCGTGAGGAGTGGTGAGACGCGCCTCGGTCCCCTACGAGCTCCCTCTAGTGGCCTGTGCAACGCACTGCACACATGCGGCCCGTCAAATTTTGAAAGACGCGTGAGGAGTGGTGAGACGCGCCTCGGTCCCCTACGAGCTCCCTCTAGTGGCCTGTGCAACGCACTGCACACATGCGGCCCGTCAAATTTTGAAAGACGCGTGAGGAGTGGTGATACGCGCCTCGGTCCCCTACGAGCTCCCTCTAGTGGCCTGTGCAACTCACTGCACACATGCGGCCCGTCAAATTTTGAAAGACGCGTGAGGAGTGGTGAGACGCGCCTCGGTCCCCTACGAGCTCCCTCTAGTGGCCTGTGCAACGCACTGCACACATGCGGCCCGTCAAATTTTGAAAGACGCGTGAGGAGTGGTGAGACGCGCCTCGGTCCCCTACGAGCTCCCTCTAGTGGCCTGTGCAACGCACTGCACACATGCGGCCCATCAAATTTTGAAAGACGCGTGAGGAGTGGTGAGACGCGCCTCGGTCCCCTACGAGCTCCCTCTAGTGGCCTGTGCAACGCACTGCACACATGCGGCCCGTCAAATTTTGAAAGACGCGTGAGGAGTGGTGAGACGCGCCTCGGTCCCCTACGAGCTCCCTCTAGTGGCCTGTGCAACGCACTGCACACATGCGGCCCGTCAAATTTTGAAAGACGCGTGAGGAGTGGTGAGACGCGCCTCGGTCCCCAACGAGCTCCCTCTAGTGGCCTGTGCAACGCACTGCACACATGCGGCCCGTCAAATTTTGAAAGACGCGTGAGGAGTGGTGAGACGCGCCTCGGTCCCCAACGAGCTCCCTCTAGTGGCCTGTGCAACGCACTGCACACATGCGGCCCGTCAAATTTTGAAAGACGCGTGAGGAGTGGTGAGACGCGCCTCGGTCCCCTACGAGCTCCCTCTAGTGGCCGGTGCAACGCACTGCATGCGGCCCGTCAAATTTTGAAGGACGCGTGAGGAGTGGTGAGACGCGCTCTAGTGGCCTGTGCAACGCACTGCACACATGCGGCCCCTCAAATTTTGAAAGACGCGTGAGGAGTGGTGAGACGCGCCTCGGTCCCCTACGAGCTCCCTCTAGTGGCCTGTGCAACGCACTGCACACATGCGGCCCGTCAAATTTTGAAAGACGCGTGAGGAGTGGTGAGACGCGCCTCGGTCCCCTACGAGCTCCCTCTAGTGGCCTGTGCAACGCACTGCACACATGCGGCCCGTCAAATTTTGAAAGACGCGTGAGGAGTGGTGAGACGCGCCTCGGTCCCCTACGAGCTCCCTCTAGTGGCCTGTGCAACGCACTGCATGCGGCCCGTCAAATTTTGAAGGACGCGTGAGGAGTGGTGAGACGCGCCTCGGTCCCCTACGAGCTCCCTCTAGTGGCCTGTGCAACGCACTGCACACATGCGGCCCGTCAAATTTTGAAAGACGCGTGAGGAGTGGTGAGACGCGCCTCGGTCCCCTACGAGCTCCCTCTAGTGGCCTGTGCAACGCACTGCACACATGCGGCCCGTCAAATTTTGAAAGACGCGTGAGGAGTGGTGAGACGCGCCTCGGTCCCCTACGAGCTCCCTCTAGTGGCCTGTGCAACGCACTGCACACATGCGGCCCGTCAAATTTTGAAAGACGCGTGAGGAGTGGTGAGACGCGCCTCGGTCCCCTACGAGCTCCCTCTAGTGGCCGGTGCAACGCACTGCATGCGGCCCGTCAAATTTTGAAGGACGCGTGAGGAGTGGTGAGACGCGCCTCGGTCCCCTACGAGCTCCCTCTAGTGGCCTGTGCAACGCACTGCACACATGCGGCCCGTCAAATTTTGAAAGACGCGTGAGGAGTGGTGAGACGCGCCTCGGTCCCCTACGAGCTCCCTCTAGTGGCTGGTGCAACGCACTGCACACATGCGGCCCGTCAAATTTTGAAAGACGCGTGAGGAGTGGTGAGACGCGCCTCGGTCCCCTACGAGCTCCCTCTAGTGGCTGGTGCAACGCACTGCACACATGCGGCCCGTCAAATTTTGAAAGACGCGCGAGGAGTGGTGAGACGCGCCTCGGTCCCCTACGAGCTCCCTCTAGTGGCCTGTGCAACGCACTGCACACATGCGGCCCGTCAAATTTTGAAAGACGCGTGAGGAGTGGTGAGACGCGCCTCCGTCCCCTACGAGCTCCCTCAAGTGGCCTGTGCAATGCACTGCACACATGCGGCCCGTCAAATTTTGAAAGACGCGTGAGGAGTGGTGAGACGCGCCTCGGTCCCCTACGAGCTCCCTCTAGTGGCCTGTGCACCGCACTGCACACATGCGGCCCGTCAAATTTTGAAAGACGCGTGAGGAGTGGTGAGACGCGCCTCGGTCCCCTACGAGCTCCCTCTAGTGGCCTGTGCAACGCACTGCACACATGCGGCCCGTCAAATTTTGAAAGACGCGTGAGGAGTGGTGAGACGCGCCTCGGTCCCCTACGAGCTCCCTCTAGTGGCCTGTGCAACGCACTGCACACATGCGGCCCGTCAAATTTTGAAAGACGCGTGAGGAGTGGTGAGACGCGCCTCGGTCCCCTACGAGCTCCCTCTAGTGGCCTGTGCAACGCACTGCACACATGCGGCCCGTCAAATTTTGAAAGACGCGTGAGGAGTGGTGAGACGCGCCTCGGTCCCCTACGAGCTCCCTCTAGTGGCCTGTGCAACGCACTGCACACATGCGGCCCGTCAAATTTTGAAAGACGCGTGAGGAGTGGTGAGACGCGCCTCGGTCCCCTACGAGCTCCCTCTAGTGGCCTGTGCAACGCACTGCACACATGCGGCCCGTCAAATTTTGAAAGACGCGTGAGGAGTGGTGAGACGCGCCTCGGTCCCCTACGAGCTCCCTCTAGTGGCCTGTTCAACGCACTGCACACATGCGGCCCGTCAAATTTTGAAAGACGCGTGAGGAGTGGTGAGACGCGCCTCGGTCCCCAACGAGCTCCCTCTAGTGGCCTCTGCAACGCACTGCACACATGCGGCCCGTCAAATTTTTAAAGACGCGTGAGGAGTGGTGAGACGCGCCTCGGTCCCCAACGAGCTCCCTCTAGTGGCCTGTGCAACGCACTGCACACATGCGGCCCGTCAAATTTTGAAAGACGCGTGAGGAGTGGTGAGACGCGCCTCGGTCCCCAACGAGCTCCCTCTAGTGGCCTGTGCAACGCACTGCACACATGCGGCCCGTCAAATTTTGAAAGACGCGTGAGGAGTGGTGAGACGCGCCTCGGTCCCCAACGAGCTCCCTCTAGTGGCCTGTGCAACGCACTGCACACATGCGGCCCGTCAAATTTTGAAAGACGCGTGAGGAGTGGTGAGACGCGCCTCGGTCCCCTACGAGCTCCCTCTAGTGGCCTGTGCAACGCACTGCACACATGCGGCCCGTCAAATTTTGAAAGACGCGTGAGGAGTGGTGAGACACGCCTCGGTCCCCTACGAGCTCCCTCTAGTGGCCTGTGCAACGCACTGCACACATGCGGCCCGTCAAATTTTGAAAGACGCGTGAGGAGTGGTGAGACGCGCCTCGGTCCCCTACGAGCTCCCTCTAGTGGCCTATGCAACGCACTGCACACATGCGGCCCGTCAAATTTTGAAAGACGCGTGAGGAGTGGTGAGACGCGCCTCGGTCCCCTACGAGCTCCCTCTAGTGGCCTGTGCAACGCACTGCACACATGCGGCCCGTCAAATTTTGAAAGACGCGTGAGGAGTGGTGAGACGCGCCTCGGTCCCCAACGAGCTCCCTCTAGTGGCCTGTGCAACGCACTGCACACATGCGGCCCGTCAAATTTTGAAAGACGCGTGAGGAGTGGTGAGACGCGCCTCGGTCCCCAACGAGCTCCCTCTAGTGGCCTGTGCAACGCACTGCACACATGCGGCCCGTCAAATTTTGAAAGACGCGTGAGGAGTGGTGAGACGCGCCTCGGTCCCCTACGAGCTCCCTCTAGTGGCCGGTGCAACGCACTGCATGCGGCCCGTCAAATTTTGAAGGACGCGTGAGGAGTGGTGAGATGCGCTCTAGTGGCCTGTGCAACGCACTGCACACATGCGGCCCCTCAAATTTTGAAAGACGCGTGAGGAGTGGTGAGACGCGCCTCGGTCCCCTACGAGCTCCCTCTAGTGGCCTGTGCAACGCACTGCACACATGCGGCCCGTCAAATTTTGAAAGACGCGTGAGGAGTGGTGAGACGCGCCTCGGTCCCCTACGAGCTCCCTCTAGTGGCCTGTGCAACGCACTGCACACATGCGGCCCGTCAAATTTTGAAAGACGCGTGAGGAGTGGTGAGACGCGCCTCGGTCCCCTACGAGCTCCCTCTAGTGGCCTGTGCAACGCACTGCATGCGGCCCGTCAAATTTTGAAGGACGCGTGAGGAGTGGTGAGACGCGCCTCGGTCCCCTACGAGCTCCCTCTAGTGGCCTGTGCAACGCACTGCACACATGCGGCCCGTCAAATTTTGAAAGACGCGTGAGGAGTGGTGAGACGCGCCTCGGTCCCCTACGAGCTCCCTCTAGTGGCCTGTGCAACGCACTGCACACATGCGGCCCGTCAAATTTTGAAAGACGCGTGAGGAGTGGTGAGACGCGCCTCGGTCCCCTACGAGCTCCCTCTAGTGGCCTGTGCAACGCACTGCACACATGCGGCCCGTCAAATTTTGAAAGACGCGTGAGGAGTGGTGAGACGCGCCTCGGTCCCCTACGAGCTCCCTCTAGTGGCCGGTGCAACGCACTGCATGCGGCCCGTCAAATTTTGAAGGACGCGTGAGGAGTGGTGAGACGCGCCTCGGTCCCCTACGAGCTCCCTCTAGTGGCCTGTGCAACGCACTGCACACATGCGGCCCGTCAAATTTTGAAAGACGCGTGAGGAGTGGTGAGACGCGCCTCGGTCCCCTACGAGCTCCCTCTAGTGGCTGGTGCAACGCACTGCACACATGCGGCCCGTCAAATTTTGAAAGACGCGTGAGGAGTGGTGAGACGCGCCTCGGTCCCCTACGAGCTCCCTCTAGTGGCTGGTGCAACGCACTGCACACATGCGGCACGTCAAATTTTGAAAGACGCGCGAGGAGTGGTGAGACGCGCCTCGGTCCCCTACGAGCTCCCTCTAGTGGCCTGTGCAACGCACTGCACACATGTGGCCCGTCAAATTTTGAAAGACGCGTGAGGAGTGGTGAGACGCGCCTCCGTCCCCTACGAGCTCCCTCAAGTGGCCTGTGCAATGCACTGCACACATGCGGCCCGTCAAATTTTGAAAGACGCGTGAGGAGTGGTGAGACGCGCCTCGGTCCCCTACGAGCTCCCTCTAGTGGCCTGTGCAACGCACTGCACACATGCGGCCCGTCAAATTTTGAAAGACGCGTGAGGAGTGGTGAGACGCGCCTCGGTCCCCTACGAGCTCCCTCTAGTGGCCTGTGCAACGCACTGCACACATGCGGCCCGTCAAATTTTGAAAGACGCGTGAGGAGTGGTGAGACGCGCCTCGGTCCCCTACGAGCTCCCTCTAGTGGCCTGTGCAACGCACTGCACACATGCGGCCCGTCAAATTTTGAAAGACGCGTGAGGAGTGGTGAGACGCGCCTCGGTCCCCTACGAGCTCCCTCTAGTGGCCTGTGCAACGCACTGCACACATGCGGCCCGTCAAATTTTGAAAGACGCGTGAGGAGTGGTGAGACGCGCCTCGGTCCCCTACGAGCTCCCTCTAGTGGCCTGTGCAACACACTGCACACATGCGGCCCGTCAAATTTTGAAAGACGCGTGAGGAGTGGTGAGACGCGCCTCGGTCCCCTACGAGCTCCCTCTAGTGGCCTGTGCAACGCACTGCACACATGCGGCCCGTCAAATTTTGAAAGACGCGTGAGGAGTGGTGAGACGCGCCTCGGTCCCCTACGAGCTCCCTCTAGTGGCCTGTTCAACGCACTGCACACATGCGGCCCGTCAAATTTTGAAAGACGCGTGAGGAGTGGTGAGACGCGCCTCGGTCCCCAACGAGCTCCCTCTAGTGGCCTCTGCAACGCACTGCACACATGCGGCCCGTCAAATTTTGAAAGACGCGTGAGGAGTGGTGAGACGCGCCTCGGTCCCCAACGAGCTCCCTCTAGTGGCCTGTGCAACGCACTGCACACATGCGGCCCGTCAAATTTTGAAAGACGCGTGAGGAGTGGTGAGACGCGCCTCGGTCCCCAACGAGCTCCCTCTAGTGGCCTGTGCAACGCACTGCACACATGCGGCCCGTCAAATTTTGAAAGACGCGTGAGGAGTGGTGAGACGCGCCTCGGTCCCCAACGAGCTCCCTCTAGTGGCCTGTGCAACGCACTGCACTCATGCGGCCCGTCAAATTTTGAAAGACGCGTGAGGAGTGGTGAGACGCGCCTCGGTCCCCTACGAGCTCCCTCTAGTGGCCTGTGCAACGCACTGCACACATGCGGCCCGTCAAATTTTGAAAGACGCGTGAGGAGTGGTGAGACACGCCTCGGTCCCCTACGAGCTCCCTCTAGTGGCCTGTGCAACGCACTGCACACATGCGGCCCGTCAAATTTTGAAAGACGCGTGAGGAGTGGTGAGACGCGCCTCGGTCCCCTACGAGCTCCCTCTAGTGGCCTATGCAACGCACTGCACACATGCGGCCCGTCAAATTTTGAAAGACGCGTGAGGAGTGGTGAGACGCGCCTCGGTCCCCTACGAGCTCCCTCTAGTGGCCTGTGCAACGCACTGCACACATGCGGCCCGTCAAATTTTGAAAGACGCGTGAGGAGTGGTGAGACGCGCCTCGGTCCCCTACGAGCTCCCTCTAGTGGCCTGTGCAACGCACTGCACACATGCGGCCCGTCAAATTTTGAAAGACGCGTGAGGAGTGGTGAGACGCGCCTCGGTCCCCTACGAGCTCCCTTTAGTGGCCTGTGCAACGCACTGCACACATGCGGCCCGTCAAATTTTGAAAGACGCGTGAGGAGTGGTGAGACGCGCCTCGGTCCCCTACGAGCTCCCTCTAGTGGCCTGTGCAACGCACTGCACACATGCGGCCCATCAAATTTTGAAAGACGCGTGAGGAGTGGTGAGACACGCCTCGGTCCCCAACGAGCTCCCTCTAGTGGCCTGTGCAACGCACTGCACACATGCGGCCCGTCAAATTTTGAAAGACGCGTGAGGAGTGGTGAGACGCGCCTCGGTCCCCTACGAGCTCCCTCTAGTGGCCTGTGCAACGCACTGCACACATGCGGCCCGTCAAATTTAGAAAGACGCGTGAGGAGTGGTGAGACGCGCCTCGGTCCCCTACGAGCTCCCTCTAGTGGCCTGTGCAACGCACTGCACACATGCGGCCCGTCAAATTTTGAAAGACGCGTGAGGAGTGGTGAGACGCGCCTCGGTCCCCTACGAGCTCCCTCTAGTGGCCTGTGCAACGCACTGCACACATGCGGCCCGTCAAATTTTGAAAGACGCGTGAGGAGTGGTGAGACGCGCCTCGGTCCCCTACGAGCTCCCTCTAGTGGCCTGTGCAACGCACTGCACACATGCGGCCCGTCAAATTTTGAAAGACGCGTGAGGAGTGGTGAGACGCGCCTCGGTCCCCTACGAGCTCCCTCTAGTGGCCTGTGCAACGCACTGCACACATGCGGCCCGTCAAATTTTGAAAGACGCGTGAGGAGTGGTGAGACGCGCCTCGGTCCCCTACGAGCTCCCTCTAGTGGCCTGTGCAACGCACTGCACACATGCGGCCCGTCAAATTTTGAAAGACGCGTGAGGAGTGGTGAGACGCGCCTCGGTCCCCTACGAGCTCCCTCTAGTGGCCTGTGCAACGCACTGCACACATGCGGCCCGTCAAATTTTGAAAGACGCGTGAGGAGTGGTGAGACGCGCCTCGGTCCCCTACGAGCTCCCTCTAGTGGCCTGTGCAACGCACTGCACACATGCGGCCCGTCAAATTTTGAAAGACGCGTGAGGAGTGGTGAGACGCGCCTCGGTCCCCTACGAGCTCCCTCTAGTGGCCTGTGCAACGCACTGCACACATGCGGCCCGTCAAATTTTGAAAGACGCGTGAGGAGTGGTGAGACGCGCCTCGGTCCCCTACGAGCTCCCTCTAGTGGCCTGTGCAACGCACTGCACACATGCGGCCCGTCAAATTTTGAAAGACGCGTGAGGAGTGGTGAGACGCGCCTCGGTCCCCTACGAGCTCCCTCTAGTGGCCTGTGCAACGCACTGCACACATGCGGCCCGTCAAATTTTGAAAGACGCGTGAGGAGTGGTGAGACGCGCCTCGGTCCCCTACGAGCTCCCTCTAGTGGCCTGTGCAACGCACTGCACACATGCGGCCCGTCAAATTTTGAAAGACGCGTGAGGAGTGGTGAGACGCGCCTCGGTCCCCTACGAGCTCCCTCTAGTGGCCTGTGCAACGCACTGCACACATGCGGCCCGTCAAATTTTGAAAGACGCGTGAGGAGTGGTGAGACGCGCCTCGGTCCCCTACGAGCTCCCTCTAGTGGCCTGTGCAACGCACTGCACACATGCGGCCCGTCAAATTTTGAAAGACGCGTGAGGAGTGGTGAGACGCGCCTCGGTCCCCTACGAGCTCCCTCTAGTGGCCTGTGCAACGCACTGCACACATGCGGCCCGTCAAATTTTGAAAGACGCGTGAGGAGTGGTGAGACGCGCCTCGGTCCCCTACGAGCTCCCTCTAGTGGCCTGTGCAACGCACTGCACACATGCGGCCCGTCAAATTTTGAAAGACGCGTGAGGAGTGGTGAGACGCGCCTCGGTCCCCTACGAGCTCCCTCTAGTGGCCTGTGCAACGCACTGCACACATGCGGCCCGTCAAATTTTGAAAGACGCGTGAGGAGTGGTGAGACGCGCCTCGGTCCCCTACGAGCTCCCTCTAGTGGCCTGTGCAACGCACTGCACACATGCGGCCCGTCAAATTTTGAAAGACGCGTGAGGAGTGGTGAGACGCGCCTCGGTCCCCTACGAGCTCCCTCTAGTGGCCTGTGCAACGCACTGCACACATGCGGCCCGTCAAATTTTGAAAGACGTGTGAGGAGTGGTGAGACGCGCCTCGGTCCCCTACGAGCTCCCTCTAGTGGCCTGTGCAACGCACTGCACACATGCGGCCCGTCAAATTTTGAAAGACGCGTGAGGAGGGTTGAGACGCGCCTCGGTCCCCTACGAGCTCCCTCTAGTGGCCTGTGCAACGCACTGCACACATGCGGCCCGTCAAATTTTGAAAGACGCGTGAGGAGTGGTGAGACGCGCCTCGGTCCCCTACGAGCTCCCTCTAGTGGCCTGTGCAACGCACTGCACACATGCGGCCCGTCAAATTTTGAAAGACGCGTGAGGAGTGGTGAGACGCGCCTCGGTCCCCTACGAGCACCCTCTTGTGGCCGGTGCACAGCACTGCACGCATGCAGCCCTGCCCAAGTTTAAAAGCCGCACGAGGCGAGCTGAGACGCGCCTCGGTCACCTAAGATCACCCTCTAGTGGCCGGTGTGCAACACCGCACACATGCCGCCCCGTCAAAGTTTGAAAGGAGAGCTGAAACATGTCTGGGTCTCCTAAGATCGCCCTTTAGCGGCATGTGCACAGCACCACACACATGCAGCCCGTTCAAAGTTTGAAAGACGCGTGAGGAGCAGTGAGGCACGCTTCAACGGCTGCCTATGAAAAGAAAGGCATTGTTAGAGCGCGCAACAGCAAAAATGTCAAAATCACTATGTAGACACCAGAAAAATCACCAGTTAAGCATTTAACAATGAATTTAAGTGAGGAGACAATGAAACACACTTAACTGATAAACAGAGATGATGGACTATATTATATGGAGTGTTTAATGATTGGTTGCAATGTTTTCTCATTCCCTAATGGTTTTCTTGGGAAGGTAGCTGTTTGTTAAAGGCTGCTGTATGAATTAAAGTGGAGAAAGATTAACAGAATCCTTGCCTCTGTTCCTGAAATAGAATTTTTAGCATTCTAAAAGTAAAGATATCTCTGCAGTCATCCTGATGACAGAAACGATTGAACACAAATGAATGAATGAAACAGAAAAAGCAATAAGGAAAGTGCAAAACATAAAATGAAGATATTCAAATAAGAGAAATAGATAGACGAACGATAGTAAAATTGCTGCGGTACATTATATTCAATGGCTCTTTTAATACGGTGGCCAGGATATCTGTCACATTTGTGACGGAGTAACCCAACCACTGAACGCTAAATCAGGCTCTTAATACTTTGCAATGATGCTGCTGTTAACTATGCAACATTAGTCAGAAGTCATGACAAGGAGACATCTGTTCGTGCGTAACACACTTTTTATAATTACAAGGGCGTGAACACACTGAATGAACAACAAGTGTAGATTAAAATGCAGGGTTTAAATAAACCTACACAAACATCCAGAAACGAAACCTGTACTCAACACACAAGCCTCAGTAATAGGTAGATCATATGTAGCTTTCATCCTACATCCTAGCTTTCATCCCACAGTTCAGAAAAATAGTGTCCTATTTGGGGAATTATTGTGTCTTAGACGCAATGGAATGGAATGAGGATTTGTAGAGCGCGTTGGCTACCCAGGGGCGTCCCAGCGCTGTAGAAAGCTTGAACTGGTTCAGAGAGGTGGGAGGGGAGAGGCGCAGTGAGGTTTTAAGCGAAGTTTTGCTGAATAGCCAGGTTTTGAGAGTTTTCCGGAAAGTGAGGAGGTTAGGTTCGGATCTGATGTGGAGAGGGAGGGAGTTCCAGATCCTGGCTAGATTGTAGGAGAGCGCTCGACCACCACATCTGGCAATTGCACCAGCATTTGCGACTATGATGACAAATCATTAATGATGAAAGCAAAGTTCCTCACCCGAGGATACCCCAAGAAGATAGTGCGCGATTCATACAAGCGGGCTCGCTTCTATGATCGGCAGCACCTCCTGCAACCAAAAGTGGATAAGAAAGGCCCAGGTTTAGTGTTCACCACCAATGAATGAGAGAATTAGACAGACTATATGTGCCAATTGGCACATATTAAATGTAAACACCCCTAAGGAAGCTAGACTGCCCAAACCAATGTTCGCATACCGGCGCAACAAATCATTAAAAGACAACATTGTCAGATCCAAAATGGTTCAAAAAAATGTGTCAGTTCAACAGACCCTCGCCAATGTTAGACCAGTGTCGGGTACCTACAAATGTCTAAATTGCAAATCTTGTGATACAGCAATTCAGGGCCCAACATTGGTCTTTAACAATCAAACAATTAAACCTCAAGATCTGAACAATTGTAAAAGTTCCAATATCATATATTTAATCCTATACCCATGTGATAAAGGCTATGTAGGTCAAACTGGAAGAGCACCCCCCTCACCTCCACTGCACCTCTGGACAGGCCTCACCTCCCCTGCACCCCTGCACAGGCCTCTCCTCCTCTGCACCCTGGACAGGCCTCTCCTCCTCTGCACCCCTGGACAGGTCTCTCCTCCTCTGCACCCCTGGACAGGCCTCGCCTCCTCTGACCCAATCCGCCTAAACCCCCGGAGAGGCCTCACCTTCTCTCACCCCCCCCCCCCCCCCACCCCACAGCAAAACAGTGGGCAGACCTAAACTTCTCTGAAACCCCCAGCACATGACAGGCGTTACTTCCACTGCACCCTCTGGACAGGCCTCACCTTCTCTGCAACCCCCTGGACAGGCCTTACCTTTTCTGGACCCCTACTTGACAAGACTCACATCCTCTGCACCCCCTGGACAGTACTCACCTCTGCACCCCCAGCACAAGACAGGCCTGACTTAATCTAAACCACCCATGGACAGTTCTCACCTTCTCTGCACCACCCCTGTACAGGGCTCACCTCCTCTGCACCCGCTGGACAGGACAGGCCTCACCTCCTCTGCATCCCTTGGACAGGCCTCACCTCCTCTGCATCCCTTGGACAGGCCTCACCTCCACTGCATCCCCCTGGACAGGCTTCAGCTCTTCCCACCCATTGGATCGGCCTCACCTCCTCTGCACCCCTGGACAGGACAGTCCTCATCTCCTCTGCATCCCTCCTGGACATGCCTCATCCCCTCTGCATCCCAAAAACACAGGACAGGCCTCACCTCCTCTGCACCCCGTAAACAGGCCTCACCTCCACTGCAACCTACACGACAGGCCTCACCTCTTCTGCACCCCGTGGACACCACTGTGGCACCCTTTTGGAGAGGTCTTATCTCCACTGCACCCCCTTGACAGGACTCTTCTCATCTGCACCCCCATCACAGGACAGGTTTTGCTTCTCTGCACACCGCTGGACAGGCCTCATCTCTGTACCCTGAAGCACAGGACAGGCCTCATCTCTTCCTCACCCCCCTCGACAGGCCTCACCTCCTCTGCACCCCCCCGGACAGGCCTAACTTCTTGTGCACCCCCTCAAGCACAGGATAGGTATCAGCTACTCTGCTCCTTCTGGACAAGCTCCTCTGTAGTATCGCGTTCCCAAGGCCTACATGCTCCGAAGATAACCCACTTACATTCAAGAACTGTTGGCACGGAAACTGTAAGATTCAAAGAACAAGTTTATTAAGACACCATGGGGTGGTGGTAAGCATGGGCGGAAAATCCGTTACGCTCGCGGATTTTGCGGATTTTCGGGAAATCCGCAATCCGCGAGATTTGCGGATTTCCCGCAAAATCCGCAAATTCGCACGCAGCGGATTTTTTTGGCGGCGCGCGGCGTTGGTGATACAATTTTTGCGGCGCGCGGCGTTTATCATCGTTTGCCGAGTTGTTTTTTTCGATAGTTTTGCGAGTGCTGCGCCATTTTGGATCTTGCTGTGTGATCCCGCGGGAATTGGCGAGCGCGATTACGTCATCGCGGCTTGCCAGCGATAGTTTGTCAACGCGAGTACGGCGAGATCACGTCTCGCGGTACTTCGCAATTGCGAGATTTGAGATGCGGCGAGCGAAAATATAAATTTGCAATTCTGCACAAGAAATCCACCAGCAAGCAGCATAAACCTTCTAGAAATGATGATTTTTATGTGAATAACTCCTTAGTTTGACATTTGCCTGCACTTTTTTAGCGAGGAGTCCATTTTGGGGAGGGGGGCAGGGGGGTGGGAGGAAGGAAGTGCCCCATAGTCTTCAACTTCCTGTTCCTGTTCAGCAGGCTCCTCCCAGTGCTTTGTCCATCTCCTGGTCACTTTTCATCTGGATGTGGAGCTGGAAGGATTACTTTTTGTGGATGCTGCTGGATCTTTGGATTTGAGGCCTTTTTGACTTTCTTTGGATCACTGTTGGATTAGAAATTTTACAAGTAAGTTTGTTTGGGGCATTACAGTTGCTGCAACTAAAATTTTGGAATTTTCGATTTTTGGGCTGTTTTGGGGCCTTTTGCCCAGGGGTACTCAGTGGTGGGTGGACTGATTCTTTCTGTGGGTTGTCTTGAACTTAAACATCATGGAGGCCATAGATGAATTGGGATTGTGCTGATTTTTCTGTGTTTTTCGATTTTTGACCTGGGGTAGTGAGTGGTGCATGGGCCTAGTCTTTCTGTGGGCTGTCTTGAATTTAAACATCATGGAGGGCATGGATGGAATGGGATTGTGCAGATTTTTCAGTGATTTTCGTTTTTTGGGCCTGTACTTGTGGCCTTTTCACCAGGGGTATTTGAGTCTAGCATGGGCCTAGTCTTTCTGTGGGCTGTCTTGAATTTAAACATCATGGAGGGCATGGATGGAATGGGATTGTGCTGATTTTGCAGTGTTTTTTGATTTTTGGGGGTGTTCATGGGGAGGGACATGCCATGTGGCTGGTGGCCATTTTGAGTGCAGCTACAGGCACTGGCCATGTGCTGGCAGGCAAGTGGCCATTTTGAATGCAGGCTTTGTTGTTAGGCCTCCAACCATTTTGCCTACTTTTCAACCTTTATTTATGCCCAGGGGCAGTGAGTCTTGCATGGGCCTAGTCTTTCTGTGGGCTGTCTTGAATTTAAACATCATGCAGGGCATGGATGGAATGGGATTGTGCAGATTTTTCAGTGATTTTCGTTTTTTGGGCCTGTACTTGTGGCCTTTTCACCAGGGGTATTTGAGTCTAGCATGGGCCTAGTCTTTCTGTGGGCTGTCTTGAATTTAAACATCATGGAGGGCATGGAAGGAATGGGATTGTGCTGATTTTGCAGTGTTTTTCGATTTTTGGGGGTGTTCATGGGGAGGGACATGCCATGTGGCTGGTGGCCATTTTGAGTGCAGCTACAGGCACTGGCCATGTGCTGGCAGGCAAGTGGCCATTTTGAATGCAGGCTTTGTTGTTAGGCCTCCAACCATTTTGCCTACTTTTCAACCTTTATTTATGCCCAGGGGCAGTGAGTCTTGCATGGGCCTAGTCTTTCTGTGGGTTGTCTTGAATTTAAACATCATGGAGGCCATGGATGGAATGGGATTGTGCAGATTTTTCAGTGATTTTCGTTTTTTGGGCCTGTACTTGTGGCCTTTTCACCAGGGGTATTTGAGTCTAGCATGGGCCTAGTCTTTCTGTGGGCTGTCTTGAATTTAAACATCATGGAGGCCATGGATGGAATGGGATTGTGCTGATTTTGCAGTGTTTTTCGATTTTTGGGGGTGTTCATGGGGAGGGACATGCCATGTGGCTGGTGGCCATTTTGAGTGCAGCTACAGGCACTGGCCATGTGCTGGCAGGCAAGTGGCCTTTTTGAATGCAGGCTTTGTTGTTAGGCCTCCAACCATTTTGCCTACTTTTCAACCTTTATTTATGCCCAGGGGTAGTGAGTCTTGCATGGGCCTAGTATTTCTGTGGGTTGTCTTGAATTTAAACATCATGGAGGCCATGGATTGAATGGGATTGTGCTGATTTTGCAGTGTTTTTCGATTTTTGGGGGTGTTCATGGGGAGGGACATGCCATGTGGCTGGTGGCCATTTTGAGTGCAGCTACAGGCACTGGCCATGTGCTGGCAGGCAAGTGGCCATTTTGAATGCAGGCTTTGTTGTTAGGCCTCCAACCATTTTGCCTACTTTTCAACCTTTATTTATGCCCAGGGGTAGTGAGTCTTGCATGGGCCTAGTATTTCTGTGGGTTGTCTTGAATTTAAACATCATGGAGGCCATGGATTGAATGGGATTGTGTTGATTTTGCAGTGTTTTTCGATTTTTGGGGGTGTTCATGGGGAGGGACATGCCATGTGGCTGGTGGCCATTTTGAGTGCAGCTACAGGCACTGGCCATGTGCTGGCAGGCAAGTGGCCATTTTAAATGCAGGCTTTGTTGTTAGGCCTCCAACCATTTTGCCTACTTTTCAACCTTTATTTATGCCCAGGGGTAGTGAGTCTTGCATGGGCCTAGTCTTTCTGTGGGTTGTCTTGAATTTAAACATCATGGAGGCCATGGATGGAATGGGATTGTGCAGATTTTTCAGTGATTTTCGTTTTTTGGGCCTGTACTTGTGGCCTTTTCACCAGGGGTATTTGAGTCTAGCATGGGCCTAGTCTTTCTGTGGGCTGTCTTGAATTTAAACATCATGGAGGCCATGGATGGAATGGGATTGTGCTGATTTTGCAGTGTTTTTCGATTTTTGGGGGTGTTCATGGGGAGGGACAGGCCATGTGGCTGGTGGCCATTTTGAGTGCAGCTACAGGCACTGGCCATGTGCTGGCAGGCAAGTGGCCATTTTGAATGCAGGCTTTGTTGTTAGGCCTCCAACCATTTTGCCTACTTTTCAACCTTTATTTATGCCCAGGGGTAGTGAGTCTTGCATGGGCCTAGTATTTCTGTGGGTTGTCTTGAATTTAAACATCATGGAGGCCATGGATTGAATGGGATTGTGCTGATTTTGCAGTGTTTTTCGATTTTTGGGGGTGTTCATGGGGAGGGACATGCCATGTGGCTGGTGGCCATTTTGAGTGCAGCTACAGGCACTGGCCATGTGCTGGCAGGCAAGTGGCCATTTTGAATGCAGGCTTTGTTGTTAGGCCTCCAACCATTTTGCCTACTTTTCAACCTTTATTTATGCCCAGGGGCAGTGAGTCTTGCATGGGCCTAGTCTTTCTGTGGGTTGTCTTGAATTTAAACATTATGGAGGGCATGGATGGATTGGGATTGTGCTGATTTTGCAGTGTTTTTCGATTTTTTTGTGCTCTATAACTGAACTGATGTTCCTCTGTCTTCCATTTTTTTTAGGTGCACAAGACTCAAGAGAACCACCAGTGCCTGGAAGAAGTCCTGCAGCGGTGTGTGTGTGCAGCATAACGTCACGCGACGTCACGTCTGGCCTCAGACAACTCTACAATTCGTGCAACTGCGGCCTGCTGTCTGACCTGCTCTGAAGAAGATGGCCCCGCCCCCAAAGAAAGTTCTCCGTAGCTCCTCTAGCAAGAAAGTTGCTAGTAAGGAGCAGAAGAAGCAAGTTACCAAGGAGGCTGGTGTGCCACCCGCCACTTTTTTTGGGAGCAAAAAAAAAAGTACGCCTGCAGCAGCAGGATCTGCTGGGGACCAAGCTGGGAGCAGCACCCCTGCTCCATTGGGTTCAGTGCCTCCACCACCACGCCAACTTAAGTCAAAGCCCTTGAGTGCTTCAGAGGCAGTCAGTGTACTTCTCCAATCACCATCGACCAGTGATGTTGGCTCATCGCAAGAAAGTAGCAGCAATGTCCCTGAATCAACACAGGTTGTTGTAACTCATCTGACAAGTGTTGAACAACCACAGCCGCAACAACAACACCATGTGCAAGTACACGCCCAAGTACATGTGGAAGGAGAGGCAGCAAAAGGAGATGCGCAAGCAAAGGTGCATGGAGGTTCACAAGTGCCCACAATAGTTGTTCCTCCCGAAGTAGGGGCACATCAGGAAATCGACAATGAAGCCGAGGTATCATTGGAAGCCACTCCTCCTGATGATCATTCATTGTCTTCCACATCCCTAGCAAGGAAAAGATCAAGGGGGGTGTCTACATCTTCTTCAAGCCCACCTCGTTCTGATGCAAGTGATCTGTCTTGGGAACCACAACTGCGGTCTGACAGTGAGGCACACCATGATCTGACACCGGTACCTAAGCGTAAAAGGAAGGTCGTCCAAAAACTCAAACCTATGGAGTGTGATGAGGCTCAACAAGAAGTGACAGATACTGCTGGTGATGAAGCCTCTCACGATGACGACGAGCCAGTCATCACAAAGGTCACTGCAGCCCCACCGGGCATGCTGCAGAGAGACATTTTGACCCTATCCCGAGAAGCTGCTGAGCGTGATGATGATGTCGGCGAGGAGGCAATGGAAATGGAATCATTAGATTTGGAGTTAAGTAGTACACCAAAACCTACCGCTTCCATATTTCTTCGCAAGAAGGTACCCACCTCGTCCTCGACCTCAATTCGTGGTGGTGAAAGTGCAAAACGTACTGCGGCCTGCAGGACCACCACCACCAGTATCGCCGCCTCCTCCGGCCCCCAAAGACATTTCAAGTCTCCAGTTTGGGACTTCTTTAGTGTTTGCCCAAAAAAGGAAAACGTAGCCATTTGTAGCCTTTGTAAGCTTCGAGTTAGTCGTGGTAAGCTTGGTTCTAACTATGGTACCGGAGGCCAGAGAGGTCATCTTGAGAGAAGGCACCCTGTCCAATGGTTTCCGCACCTAGAGGCGGTCAAGAAAGCCGGAATTGCACGTAATGAAAACGTTGATTTTTTATCTGCTGATGACGATGAGGTAGAAGAAGACGATTCAAACACTTCACTTACACCCAGTTCCCATGTCAGCAGCACACCCCATGGGAGCCACACTAAGAGTGTGGGAGAGAGTGAGACATCAATGCGGAAAAGTTCATCAGCGAGCGTAACTGGGTCGAAGAGATCATCATCATCCCGTAAATCATTGGTCCAGGGCAACATTAAAAAGATGTTGTTTACAGAAGCACAATATGAACGCAACCACCCAATGACCCGTCTGTATAACACTAAGCTGGCTAAAATGCTAGCTCTGGACCTTCTCCCTTTTTCTTTTGTAGAAGGGGTTGGTTTTCTAGAATTAGTGACAGCGCTCTGCCCTAAATGGAAGGTTCCTAGCCGGTTCTATTTTGCCCGAGTTGCAGTTCCAGCACTACATGAAGATGTTCTGAAGGTGATTGGGGCAGCTTTGCAGAAGAGTGCTGTTCACACTATACATCTGACAACAGACATGTGGACCAGTGGCGCAGGCGCTGATTACATGTGCATCACTGCACACTGGGTCTCTTTTTCAGGGGCTAAAGCAAAGCTAAACTCAGGTGTTGACACTAACATTGTTTTTAAAGGTGCTCGGAAACATGCAACACTAGCCATGTTTGGTTTGGAGAAACGTCACACAGCAGAAAACATTTTGGATGTCTTTAACACAAAGGTCCTTAACTGTCTGTCCCCACTAAAACGCAAGGTTGGTTATGTTTCCACGGACAATGGCGCCAATATAGTTAAGGCCATGAGGGACGGTTACTATTTCAGAGTGCCGTGTTTGGCGCACTGTATAAACCTGGTTGTCCAAAAATTCTTGGGTAATAAACGCAGTGCAGCGTACAGTGTATTGGAGACCTGCCGAAAAATTTGCAAGCATTTCAGGCATTCTTTTAAGGCCCGGGAGCAGCTGAGGAGCATGCTATATCAATGTCAAATGCCAGTGAAAGCACTCATCCAGGAGGTGGTAACACGTTGGAACTCAACCTTCTACATGCTTGAGCGTCTGTATGAGCAGTATACGGAACTCGATCAATATTTCTTGAAAGAGGGTATAGAGGAGCTGAGGATGGGTGGGCCGCAATGGAACATAGTTGAAAGCCTAACACGCATGCTTCGTCCTTTTGAGGTCTTCACGCGTGCAGTCAGCAAGGAGGACTCTAATTTGGGAAAAGCTATCCCATTGTTGTACATGCTGGAGGACCAACTGAAGGAGGTGTGTTCTGTGTTTGGAAAAGATGACAAAAAGCAAGACTCTTTGCTTCTGGCTGAGCAATTATTAGAGCTCCTACAAGGTGATGAACGTCTTAAAAAGATCCACTCAGAACAGCATTACATTTGTGCTACTATTCTGGATCCACGCTACAAAAAGGCGCTGGCAGGCAGAGCATTCTTTCCTTTTGGTGATGAAGATGTTACAAAGTACAAACGTTGGCTAGCCTTGTCAGCCAAGAAGTTTGAAACAGAACGGCTGGAAATTGAAGGAAATGGCAGTACATCAGCAGGCCATCCCCAGTCAAAACAATCCACTTCTGCACCTGTGGCTGTGGCACAAGTGACCTCTCAGCCGTTAAAGACACCGGCAACCGGATCATCTGCACGAAAGACAACAGAAACATTGGAGGCTGAAGAGGATTGGCTAGCTCTGCGTGGGTTTGGTTCTCAAAAGGTCAGAGGCACAGCAAGAGCTAAGCAAAGTGGAGGAACCTTGGAGGAGGACCTTGAGTCGATGGTGAAGGACTATCTGAATGACTCCACAGAGGTCTATGTTAATTCTGACCCATTGGCGTATTGGCATGGGAAAAAAGAATTGTGGCCACAGCTCACCAACCTGGCTTTAAACTACTTGTCTTGCCCACTCGCAAGTGTGTCTTCTGAACGGGTTTTCAGTGCGGCTGGTGGGATTGTAACTCCCAAACGGAGCCGCCTCTCGCCCAAAAATGTGGAGAGGTTAACAATGATCAAGATGAATCAGCACCTCATACCACCAGATTTCAGAGTACGAGAGAGCGTGCCGGATGAAGAGGAGGTGGCCAGCAACATAGATGAGGGAATTTCTACTCTGTCAGGTGACACTGACCTCACCCTGGCTGAATTCGCAGAGTATGATGACGAAGCCTTATTCTTATTCCTGGACCGTGATACCGACTTCGAGCCCTGAAAATGAGACAACGAATCAATAACTTTCTTTTTCATCCTTATTCACTTTTATTCCTGTGTGTCTGTCTTTCTTTGTTGTGCACAGTTAATATAATTCAAACTTTAATCAGATAATCACAAAAACAAGCCCATCAGCAGAACTGTCTTCACTTGTTTGCTAATTTATTTGAAGGTGCCGCAGTCTGCATTCCTCAGGTTCACAAGTTCAGAAGAACATGCTCCTCTATCCTCCTCCTCCAGACTCCTATTTCCATCAAAGCAGAGGGCTGGTTTACGCCCAATGAAGAAAGACTCAGCACTTGTGGGGGTGTTGTTCTACCTCTTTGCAGGTGAGTTGACGGGTCTGGGGCCATTGCTGGGAAGCACTAAAAGTGGTTTGGACCAAATCCGAGGCGGAAAATTTTTTGTGTTGTTGATGACTTGCTTGCCTTTGAGGTGCTCTTAGGGGGGGTTCCGTCTGTTTGTGGGTGAGTTTCGTGGTCTGGGAGCATTGCTGGGACACTCTAATCTTGATTGCATTTGCTTTTCAGGAAATCCGTCGTGCCAACCCCGACTTATGGCCTAGCTACGCAGCGCGTTTGGACCGAAGGCCCAGAAATATTGCAAGTATGAGATTTTGCTTTTGGCCTGTTTGGGGGTGTTATGCTTCTTGGCGGGTGGGTTGCCGGGTCTTGGGGCATTCCTGGGAAGGTCTAATACCGGGTAGAAGTGGTTGGGACAAAATCCAGGCCGATTTTTTTTTTGGCTATTTCTGACATTTTGCTCTATGTAGCGTTTTCGGGGGCCTGTTTGGGGGGCTTCCTGGTGTTTGTGGGTGAGTTTCGTGGTCTGGGAGCACTGCTGGGACACTCTAATCTTGATTGCATTTGCTTTTCAGGAAATCCGTCGTGCCAACCCCGACTTATGGCCTAGCTACGCAGTGCGTTTGGACCGAAGGCCCAGAAATATTGCAAGTATGAGATTTTGCTTTTGGCCTGTTTGGGGGTGTTATGCTTCTTGGCGGGTGGGTTGCCGGGTCTTGGGGCATTCCTGGGAAGGTCTAATACCGGGTAGAAGTGGTTGGGACAAAATCCAGGCCGATTTTTTTTTTTGGCTATTTCTGACATTTTGCTCTATGTAGCGTTTTCGGGGGCCTGTTTGGGGGGCTTCCTGGTGTTTGTGGGTGAGTTTCGTGGTCTGGGAGCACTGCTGGCTATATATACTTTACTTTGCAAGAGGTTTGAAGCAAATCCATGGTGGCAGAGGGGACTTAGGGCCTAGCTGCAGAGCGCGCGCTGAATGATTTGGGAAATTTGTGAAAAATTGACTAAGTCCCCATTTTTGTACTTTTGCTCTTTGGCTGTTTGGGGGTCTTCTACTCGTTTTCTCCTGGGTTGACGGCTCTGGGGCCATTGCTGGGAAGCTCTAATACCGGATAAAAGTGTTTTGGACCAAATCCCAGGCGGAAAATTTTTTGTGTTTTTGATGACTTGCTTGCCTTTGAGGTGCTCTTAGGGGGGGTTCCGTCTGTTTGTGGGTGAGTTTCGTGGTCTGGGAGCATTGCTGGGACACTCTAATCTTGATTGCATTTGCTTTTCAGGAAATCCGTCGTGCCAACCCCGACTTATGGCCTAGCTACGCAGCGCGTTTGGACCGAAGGCCCAGAAATATTGCAAGTATGAGATTTTGCTTTTAGCCTGTTTGGGGGTGTTATGCTTCTTGGCGGGTGGGTTGCCGGGTCTTGGGGCATTCCTGGGAAGGTCTAATACCGGGTAGAAGTGGTTGGGACAAAATCCAGGCGATTTTTTTTTTGGCTATTTCTGACATTTTGCTCTATGTAGCGTTTTCGGGGGCCTGTTTGGGGGGCTTCCTGGTGTTTGTGGGTGAGTTTCGTGGTCTGGGAGCACTGCTGGGACACTCTAATCTTGATTGCATTTGCTTTTCAGGAAATCCGTCGTGCCAACCCCGACTTATGGCCTAGCTACGCAGCGCGTTTGGACCGAAGGCCCAGAAATATTGCAAGTATGAGATTTTGCTTTTGGCCTGTTTGGGGGTGTTATGCTTCTTGGCGGGTGGGTTGCCGGGTCTTGGGGCATTCCTGGGAAGGTCTAATACCGGGTAGAAGTGGTTGGGACAAAATCCAGGCCGATTTTTTTTTTTGGCTATTTCTGACATTTTGCTCTATGTAGCGTTTTCGGGGGCCTGTTTGGGGGGCTTCCTGGTGTTTGTGGGTGAGTTTCGTGGTCTGGGAGCACTGCTGGCTATATATACTTTACTTTGCAAGAGGTTTGAAGCAAATCCATGGTGGCAGAGGGGACTTAGGGCCTAGCTGCAGAGCGCGCGCTGAATGATTTGGGAAATTTGTGAAAAATTGACTAAGTCCCCATTTTTGTACTTTTGCTCTTTGGCTGTTTGGGGGTCTTCTACTCGTTTTCTCATGGGTTGACGGCTCTGGGGCCATTGCTGGGAAGCTCTAATACCGGATAAAAGTGTTTTGGACCAAATCCCAGGCGGAAATTTTTTTGTGTTTTTGATGACTTGCTTGCCTTTGAGGTGCTCTTAGGGGGGGTTCCGTCTGTTTGTGGGTGAGTTTCGTGGTCTGGGAGCATTGCTGGGACACTCTAATCTTGATTGCATTTGCTTTTCAGGAAATCCGTCGTGCCAACCCCGACTTATGGCCTAGCTACGCAGCGCGTTTGGACCGAAGGCCCAGAAATATTGCAAGTATGAGATTTTGCTTTTGGCCTATTTGGGGGTGTTATGCTTCTTGGCGGGTGGGTTGCCGGGTCTTGGGGCATTCCTGGGAAGGTCTAATACCGGGTAGAAGTGGTTGGGACAAAATCCAGGCCGATTTTTTTTTTGGCTATTTCTGACATTTTGCTCTATGTAGCGTTTTCGGGGGCCTGTTTGGGGGGCTTCCTGGTGTTTGTGGGTGAGTTTCGTGGTCTGGGAGCACTGCTGGGACACTCTAATCTTGATTGCATTTGCTTTTTAGGAAATCCGTCGTGCCAACCCCGACTTATGGCCTAGCTACGCAGCGCGTTTGGACCGAAGGCCCAGAAATATTGCAAGTATGAGATTTTGCTTTTTGCCTGTTTGGGGGTGTTATGCTTCTTGGCGGGTGGGTTGCCGGGTCTTGGGGCATTCCTGGGAAGGTCTAATACCGGGTAGAAGTGGTTGGGACAAAATCCAGGCCGATTTTTTTTTTTGGCTATTTCTGACATTTTGCTCTATGTAGCGTTTTCGGGGGCCTGTTTGGGGGGCTTCCTGGTGTTTGTGGGTGAGTTTCGTGGTCTGGGAGCACTGCTGGCTATATATACTTTACTTTGCAAGAGGTTTGAAGCAAATCCATGGTGGCAGAGGGGACTTAGGGCCTAGCTGCAGAGCGCGCGCTGAATGATTTGGGAAATTTGTGAAAAATTGACTAAGTCCCCATTTTTGTACTTTTGCTCTTTGGCTGTTTGGGGGTCTTCTACTCGTTTTCTCATGGGTTGACGGCTCTGGGGCCATTGCTGGGAAGCTCTAATACCGGATAAAAGTGTTTTGGACCAAATCCCAGGCGGAAAATTTTTTGTGTTTTTGATGACTTGCTTGCCTTTGAGGTGCTCTTAGGGGGGGTTCCGTCTGTTTGTGGGTGAGTTTCGTGGTCTGGGAGCATTGCTGGGACACTCTAATCTTGATTGCATTTGCTTTTCAGGAAATCCGTCGTGCCAACCCCGACTTATGGCCTAGCTACGCAGCGCGTTTGGACCGAAGGCCCAGAAATATTGCAAGTATGAGATTTTGCTTTTGGCCTGTTTGGGGGTGTTATGCTTCTTGGCGGGTGGGTTGCCGGGTCTTGGGGCATTCCTGGGAAGGTCTAATACCGGGTAGAAGTGATTGGGACAAAATTCAGGCCGATTTTATTTTTGGCTATTTCTGACATTTTGCTCTATGTAGCGTTTTCGGGGGCCTGTTTGGGGGGCTTCCTGGTGTTTGTGGGTGAGTTTCGTGGTCTGGGAGCACTGCTGGCTATATATACCTTACTTTGCAAGAGGTTTGAAGCAAATCCATGGTGGCACAGGGGACTTAGGGCCTAGCTGCAGAGCGCGTGCGGAGTGATTTGGGAAATTTGTGAAAAATTGACTAAGTCCCCATTTTTGTACTTTTGCTCTTTGGCTGTTTGGGGGTCTTCTACTCGTTTTCTCATGGGTTGACGGCTCTGGGGCCATTGCTGGGAAGCTCTAATACCGGATAAAAGTGTTTTGGACCAAATCCCAGGCGGAAATTTTTTTGTGTTTTTGATGACTTGCTTGCCTTTGAGGTGCTCTTAGGGGGGGTTCCGTCTGTTTGTGGGTGAGTTTCGTGGTCTGGGAGCATTGCTGGGACACTCTAATCTTGATTGCATTTGCTTTTCAGGAAATCCGTCGTGCCAACCCCGACTTATGGCCTAGCTACGCAGCGCGTTTGGACCGAAGGCCCAGAAATATTGCAAGTATGAGATTTTGCTTTTGGCCTGTTTGGGGGTGTTATGCTTCTTGGCGGGTGGGTTGCCGGGTCTTGGGGCATTCCTGGGAAGGTCTAATACCGGGTAGAAGTGGTTGGGACAAAATCCAGGCCGATTTTTTTTTGTGGCTATTTCTGACATTTTGCTCTATGTAGCGTTTTCGGGGGCCTGTTTGGGGGGCTTCCTGGTGTTTGTGGGTGAGTTTCGTGGTCTGGGAGCACTGCTGGCTATATATACTTTACTTTGCAAGAGGTTTGAAGCAAATCCATGGTGGCAGAGGGGACTTAGGGCCTAGCTGCAGAGCGCGCGCTGAATGATTTGGGAAATTTGTGAAAAATTGACTAAGTCCCCATTTTTGTACTTTTGCTCTTTGGCTGTTTGGGGGTCTTCTACTCGTTTTCTCCTGGGTTGACGGCTCTGGGGCCATTGCTGGGAAGCTCTAATACCGGATAAAAGTGTTTTGGACCAAATCCCAGGCGGAATTTTTTTTGTGTTTTTGATGACTTGCTTGCCTTTGAGGTGCTCTTAGGGGGGGTTCCGTCTGTTTGTGGGTGAGTTTCGTGGTCTGGGAGCATTGCTGGGACACTCTAATCTTGATTGCATTTGCTTTTCAGGAAATCCGTCGTGCCAACCCCGACTTATGGCCTAGCTACGCAGCGCGTTTGGACCGAAGGCCCAGAAATATTGCAAGTATGAGATTTTGCTTTTGGCCTGTTTGGGGGTGTTATGCTTCTTGGCGGGTGGGTTGCCGGGTCTTGGGGCATTCCTGGGAAGGTCTAATACCGGGTAGAAGTGGTTGGGACAAAATCCAGGCCGATTTTTTTTTGTGGCTATTTCTGACATTTTGCTCTATGTAGCGTTTTCGGGGGCCTGTTTGGGGGGCTTCCTGGTGTTTGTGGGTGAGTTTCGTGGTCTGGGAGCACTGCTGGGACACTCTAATCTTGATTGCATTTGCTTTTCAGGAAATCCGTCGTGCCAACCCCGACTTATGGCCTAGCTACGCAGCGCGTTTGGACCGAAGGCCCAGAAATATTGCAAGTATGAGATTTTGCTTTTGGCCTGTTTGGGGGTGTTATGCTTCTTGGCGGGTGGGTTGTGACGGGTCTTGGGGCATTCCTGGGAAGGTCTAATACCGGGTAGAAGTGGTTGGGACAAAATCCGCGCGGAAAAGCCTTTAGTTTTGGCACTTTTTGTAACTTAGGGTTCGTTAGGGTTAGCCCTAGCAGCAGGATTGCATGTGTTTCGGGGTGTTCTAGATTTTTCCAACTGAGTTCTGGGGTCTTAGAGCACTCGTGAGAATGTGTAATTTTGGTTGCAAGTCATTTGAAGAAAATCCATGGTGGGAAAGGGGGGATTTGGCATAGTTAAAGAAAGCCTTTGCCACTATTCTTAACTTAGGGTTCGTTAGGGTTAGCAGTATTTCTATTGCATGTGTTTGAGTGGGGGGGATTTCGAGTCTTGGAGCGATGCTGGCTATGGCTACTTTTGCTTGGTTGCTTGCAAGTGGTTTGAATGCAATCCACGGTGGGTAATGGGTAATTAGGAAGGGGGTACTTCGGCCTACTTTTACTTTCAAAGTAAGTTTTGTCACCAGTTTTCTGCTAGGCCTCGTTTTTTGAGATTTGATTGGGGGTCTTCTACATTTTTGCGACTGGCTTTAGTAAGGGTCTGGGTGGGAGCACTGCTAGGAAGATCTAATTTTGTTCTAAAACACAGTTTACAGTACACCTAGCTTGAGGGGCAAGATCCGCTACATTAATTTGCCCATACTTATTTATCCTTCAAAAGGTGACTCAGAGTACGCACTTTCAAAAATATTGTACTGTCTACTAGGAAAATCAAATTGTGACTTTTTGCACTCCACAGCCTACATACCTTATATTTATTTATCAGTGGTGTTGTAATATTATATCACTTCCTGTTTTTCGTTGAATAATTACAGGCCAGGTTTCAGTCTCTGCAATGGGGAAAAAAGGATGGAGTCAGGCTTCACAGTAGCGAGCCACAATTCAGCATCAGGCAGGCAGTGGACACTGGACAGGGTGTCTTCTGGTGACCAACATCGATGGACGAGGCGTCGGCTGCAATGGAGGAGTGCCGCTAATAGGAGGATTTTTTTTCTGCAGGCAACTTACTTACCACTTCCAACAGGACCACTACAACCACATAGATACAGTATCCCTTGCCTTTTTCTCTGACTGTGACTGCATTTCTTGGCTCTCTCTCGGCTTCTACATTGATCCCTTAACACATCACTTAGTCCACTCCACTATCACATCTGCACCACACATAGTCATTTGTAAGTGCTCCTACGTAATTCGCAAGTCGCAGCACGCCCCAGGCCGTAGAGGACTGGGATGGCCCCAATGATGAAGCATGTCACCAAGGGGCAACCCTGGTGAGTGAGGGGACACCTAGAAAAAAAGCAATTTCTCCTTTTCTATCTACTATACCTTCCAGACCAACCCCACTGAGTGTTGTTGTGAATGGATTTATAGTGACCAGCAAGGCTCTCGGGTATCTGGCTACAGAGACCTTATGTTGAATATCGTTATCAATAATTTACACATAGGCCCTTTACTGTTGCATTCTTTCTTCCACAGTTGTCGAATGTACTACTTACTTTTCACTGACATGCATGCAGTAGTGCATGCACTTTCAAAGATTGATGGATAGGTTTGTACCCAAAGAATTGTTTATGTTCAATTGTTTGTCTATGCTGTGCTTTTTTTTACAGGGTGTCTTCTGGTGACCAACATCGATGGACGAAGCGTCGGCTGCAATGGAGGAGTGCCGCTAATAGGAGGATTTTTTTTCTGCAGGCAACTTACTTACCACTTCCAACAGGACCACTACAACCACATAGATACAGTATCCCTTGCCTTTTTCTCTGACTGTGACTGCATTTCTTGGCTCTCTCTAGGCTTCTAAATTGATCCCTTAACACATCACTTAGTCCACTCCACTATCACATCTGCACCACACATAGTCATTTGTAAGTGCTCCTACGTAATTTGCAAGTCGCAGCACGCCCCAGGCCGTAGAGGACTGGGATGGCCCCAATGATGAAGCATGTCACCAAGGGGCAACCCTGGTGAGTGAGGGGACACCTAGAAAAAAAGCAATTTCTCCTTTTCTATCTACTATACCTTCTGTCAGGTTACGCAGCCCCTAAGCGCCTACCGTACTATGAAACTACATTTCCCATGAGTAGGCGGGAGACTTGCAGGAAGTTTATCTGGGGAACAGACGCGCTTCCTGTTGCGCGTTATTCTGGTTTCTGTTCTGCACCGGCATGAGAGCGGACGCTCTGCATGCTTTTCTATCGTGTCTCCTGTGGACTATCACCTTCCCCCCCCCCCCCCCTGAGGCTCAGTGGGGAGCGCTTCCGTGTTCTGTCCTTGGCGGTAGACGGACTTCACGCGTCTTCAGGTAAAGCCGCTCTAAACTCTTCGGCCGCCCGTGCGGTCAGCTGATTACTGCCTGAACGGATTGTTAAGGGAGGTTCTGTGACTGTTTTCTAACAGAATTCTACCTTTGATGAATTCCTGTTTGGTTGAATTGTGTGTGGCGGAGCACAGTGGCGGTCTATACCACGTGTTAGCGTTCACATCGGGGATCGTTTTTGTACTATTAAAACGGAGCGCGGTAGTAAGGACAACTACGCGTCTCCGTTGTATAACTGTGTATTTCAAAGGACCTCCATAACTGGGCATGTAGTGAGGTAACTACAGGCTACCCCAGTTCTCTTTGTGTAGTGCACCGTGGGGTGTGTTGTTGGCAGAATTCAGTGGTGGTCGCAACAGCAACTACGTTTTTCTGTTTGACCTTCACCAAAGATTCTCTACTGGGTCATTACTTAGAGAGCGCAGTGTTGTAGTTCTTGCTTCCTACACACTACCGTTTCCCTCTTCCTTTTTGTTGGACCATACATCTTTGCTTTGACTATTTGGAACCCCCTTTGTACATTGAGTCCTCTACCATGTTTGTGGTATGTTGTGAGTAGTGGGTTTGATGTCTTAGTATAACGCGAGTGTGTTTGGTGCGACAGGAGTGTGTTCGTTAACTATATGTTTATGTGTTTCTTAGGCCTTCCTCACAGATTGTGGCAGAAGGGCTATAGTATTTCCTATCCAAGGTCATGTTTTCTTGGTGCTCAGGTACTTGTCTACTTCCTTGGTTATTTAGTGAGACTATATGAGAGTACCCTTGTATGTTAGGACAGCACTTCACTGATGCCTGTCTTGTCTTCTGTTACAGGTATCCTTTCCCTGCTGACCCTACCTTTACCCATCCCACATTTTTTATTTTAGTTTGTTATTTTTCTCCCCCGCCTAATGGCTCGAACACCCTGTGTTTACACTTCTGGGTGTTGGTGACATTTGGAGGTGGAACCATATTTGCATCGACTGGATCACGGGGAGTAAACCTGACACCTTCCAGACCAACCCCATTGAGTGTTGTTGTGAATGGATTTATAGTGACCAGCAAGGCTCTCGGGTATCTGGCTACAGAGACCTTATGTTGAATATCGTTATCAATAATTCCACACAGGCCCTGTACTGTCGCATTCTTTCTTTCCACAGTTGTCGAATGTACTACTTACTTTTCACTGACATGCATGCAGTAGTGCATGCACTTTCAAAGATTGATGGATAGGTTTGTACCCAAAGATTTGTTTATGTTCACAATAGTTTGTCTATGCTGTGCTATTTTTTTCTTGTCTCCCAAAACCTTTCCCAAAAACCCCCGTACCCATCCATTTTTCAAACCCTAACCCTCTTCCCCCGGGCTGTGTGGTTTTGATTGATATGTGTCTAAATTATTATTACAGCAATAAATCCACACACTTGCTGGGTGGGGAGGATAAGGTGATAGCAACAGGCTGGTGAAGAAATCCGAGGATATATTCTTACTCTGCTTGACAAAGAACCATTGCTAATGTGAAAGAACTTCAACCGAATTAGTAGTTATACTTTACCATTTGTTAGGCTACAATGTGGCACTGCTCTACTGTACTTCTGTCACCTGCTATATTCTCAGTTGTACCGTTGAATTGCTCAGGAGGACAAACCAGATTTCATTTTCTTTTTTTTCATAGGCATGCAACTGCCACTGTGTCACACCACTAGTACCACCGCTATGAGGAAATTTTATCCGACCAAGAATGCCAACCTTATTCGGTGTTTCCCGTGGAGCCAGCCCTGGGTCTAGCCCTACTTTCAAACACAAATTACAGGTAAGATAAGCGTTTGGTGGTTTGGGGGTATAATGGAGTATTAGTACGAGAGACGAGAGACTGAAGGTAGTACTACTAAAGTCCTAGGACTCTTGGATTCACTTCACTTAGTCTGTGAGAGGCACTTAGTGTTGAAAACATTTGGGCATTTACACTTAAAGGAAGAAAATGGAACTAAACTTTCAGGAAAACAGTCAACGTTAAACCCCCACCCACCAGGCAAGCAGTAAAAAACAGGTATGCTCAGATAAAGTTTGAAAAAGTATATTTATATCCCTAACAAAATAATCTCCCGCAAGACCCTCCCTAACCCCAACGATTGTCCTTCAAAAGTCCCCAAAAACCCAACTCCCAATTCCCACCCCCCAAAAGTCTCTAAAAAAGGGGCAAGGGACACTATGGGTGGATGCTGTTAACTTTTTGGGCCAGGGCATCATGCTCCTCGCGGAGCAAGGCGAGCTCCTGCTGAAGGCGGGACACCATCAGGGTAGTGCGGCGCAGGCGTGCCTTCACTGCCTTGCAGGTGCAATGCCTGTGAGAGGCAGCTGTTGGCCTTGCTGCTCGGTGGTGGCGTTTGCCTTTGGCAGCCCGGCTCAGTCTGGGTGGACCACTGTGCTGGGTGGCAGCCCGTGGGGCCACGGAGGCCGATGCAGACGACGTTGTTGTAGTTGTCGACTGCACACTTTCCACGTCCTCCAGGGCCACCAGCCGCCGATATTCCGCAACAGTGGCCTCGATCCTCCGTTGCCGGGCCGCTCTAGCCAGCTCCTTCCTCCTTGTTCGTTTGGAAGGAGAACCTATATGAAGAAAGAAAGACATAGTCTGTAACCAATGCTCTTTTAGATTAACTCAATCATTCAGCAGAAATTTGTGTTGCAGTACAACTAGCAACTTGCAAGCGCATTACATAACTATTGAGGCCAGTATCTATCTAACCTCACACTTCTTCATCCTTGCTCTAACATTAGTGGGAGTTTAAGGAACAAATTCTACGAGCACTGTGGACTTCCATTGGAGTCGACTATGAAAGTACACCAGTCTTATTCTTCTTCTTATCTCTTGTTTTGGAAAATTGGTACGTTATTTTCTGCAAGCCGGCATAATGCCAGCGCAGTAAACTTGCACCCGAGAAAAAGAGACGCACGCCATGAGGAGTGACCTAGACTTGCGTTGCCGTTGCGTTACTGTACCCGTCCAGTACATGCAGGTGGTGAAGCTCTTACTTTTCTATTACGGGTGGCACTGAGAATACTCTGTTACAACTCAAGGGCTACTGCTTAATTAATTTAACTTTCACCCTACAGTGGAAATGAGTACTAGAAATGGAAAATTGAAGAAGATAAATAATCTGATTATCTATCACTTCACATGGGATGTTTTTGCTTATATATGGGATGACTTTAGGTGCTTTGCTTTTTATTGAGTGACCAGTGATACATCCACACATGAATGACTGAGTACTACTAAACTTATTAAGAGAGGTAGGGAGTGGCCACCATAATAACCGGATCTATGCAGTGCTTGCAATACAAACTACTGCTACTATTTATGGTAGTATTTGGACAAAATTAAAAGTTCTTTTCCTTGCCTTTCCTACACTGGAACGGACGTGCGGGTGCAGTGTTACATGCTCTTCAAAGTTACACTTAGTTCATCCACTGACCGTCTACTCTCTCTAGATCATGGGTACTCACAAACTTTCTCTCAGGGGCTACATTTACAGTGTAGTTTGGGGCCGAGGGCCGCACTGGTGGGGGCGGAGTCAGAGGGGGCGGGGCTAAAGCAAAACGATAACTTGTGACCATGAGGTTGCACACAGGTCCCTGCAGCAGATGCCCTCATCCACTGAGCCACCAGACCCAGCATTTACATACATCTCTCTCCCTCCTGCTCTCCCTCCTGCCCTCCCTCCATCTCTCTCTCCCTCCTGCCCTCCCTCTCCCTCCCCCTCTGTCATCTCACTGTGTGTGTGTCTATCTGTGTCAGCCTTCAGCCCGGGTTGAGACCGCTTCCACAACGCGCACACACAGACAACAACACCAAAGTACTTAACAGGTCTTTAAAAGACCATTAACATATTATTGAGCCTTTGTTTGTTTTAGCGCCCCTGCTTCTCCACCCTGACAATCACTGCTTGCCCGGCCCCACAGAGCAGAGGCTTTGTTCTATTTCACCTCTTTGTGGCCTTGCATCTCCACTCTGCTCTGTGGGGGCCGGGGGAGCAGTGATTGTCAGAGTGGAGATGCAGGGGCGCTAACAGGTGAAATACAAAAAAGCCTCTGCTCTGTGGGGGCCGGGGGAGCAGTGATTGTCTGCAAGGTCTGCGCACCGCCAAGGAAGGCTTGCCGGGCCACCACCGGCCCGCGGGCCGTACTAGGAGTACCCCTGCTCTAGATACACATATGCTATCTAAGAGTCAGATAGTAGCATGATCCAGGTATATGGACACATACAGTTTCTGTGTCACCCACCCAGGCTGTTGTCCTTCCACCCATCATTGCTTCATCATTCACCCAGCCATGCATCTCATATTCTTGCCTTCCCAGCTAGTCTTCAATCTCAATAAGTAAGGAATATATAAGAGCTTACCTCTGGCTGCCACCACCACCGTCTCAACTCTCACAGCCGCCGCCGCCGCCTCCTCCCCTGAAGAATCGCCCTCCGCCTCCGTGTCGAGCACCACCACCTCCACACTGGCCCCGCCACCAGATGTTCCACCTACAAAGTACATTTAAGAATGTTAGAATAAAGCACTCACTAGTCACTAGTATTTGGTCTAGGAATGAAGACATGTGAAAACAATGTAATTTGTGACTGTCTACGTTAAAGTTAAAAAAAATGTCCCTTTTTCCAGGGAAGGTTGTCTTGCTGCACTTTTTGGCACAACTGATGAAGGCTGTTTTTTTAACACGCACCATTTTTCTCCACACAGACAGAAGATGGACTTCTAACAACAAGATCAAGTTGAAACCAGGTGAGAGCTCGGCTCGACCACAAGAAATGTCTTCAATTAATCGTCAGCACTAACCACTTTTCCATTATCAGTTAAACGTTTAGTTTTATTATGACTTCATTTTAATAAATGTGTTTACTTTTAATAAAGCTTTTAAACTTAAATACAATCTGTGTTTTTTGGTCCAGACTAGAGTGACTGAGCGAAAGGTTTTGCAATTTTTGCAAGCATGAGTCCAGATAGAACACTTCAAAAGACATTATGGACAATCCCAGAGGACTGCACTAAGTTGATAGAGCTATTGCTGACTAGAATCATGGGAGTTTCGCCAACCGTGCAATCTTAGTTAGCTACACAGACAGACTAATAAGAATAATCTAGTAATACCACAGGGAGTCATAGTAGAGGCAGGATAAGAATTTAGATACAGTCTACAAGAAGAGCAAAGACAATTTTGAAAAAAGTCAAATGAGGAACGCTAGGAAAAATAGGTACTAGTCTAAAATGAAAACTTACTGGGGCCAGCAGAGGAGCCCTCGCCTGCCCGATCCTGGCCCTGTTGAACAGCATCCGCCGCCTGCTGCTCCTGTGTCCTCCTCTCGCCCCTGGGGGGAGCTGACGTACAACATGAAAGAAAGAACAGAAAACATGGATGATTGTTGCTTGTCAATGTCAACCAAATCAAACATTTCAAAAGAACAATAACAAAATATTTCCGCGAAATTATATTGATTATGGTTACTTTTCATTTATTTGCGGACCTGTGACTTCGAAAGTCACGTAACTCACTAAACAAAGTACTGAAACGTTCACCTAGGACTGGCAGGCAGCAGTCCGCAGGCAAGACGCAAAGTGACAGACAAACTCCATTGTGATTTCAGTCAGATCAGTGACAACACTAACAGTTGCCTGCTACATTACCAGTCATTTAAATAGTCAAACTATCAATCCACCACCACTATTTTTCTTATTGTCAGGGGTACAAAGGAAGGGGCAGATTTAAGCCCTTGCGGCTCTTTTGCGCCGTTCTTGCGTGACTTTTGTGACGCAGCAGCTAAACAAAAAAGGGCGCCATGGTGCGGCGTATAATATTATAACAACGTGACGCATTTGGGAGATGCATCCCGTTATAAAGCCCTGCGCCATCAGGGGGCGTTCCGGCGCAAGGGAGGGCATTCCTGCGCTGGAACACATCCTAATAGTGGCTGAGGGAAATCTACAAAATATCAATCAGTCACCTTTAGGACAATGATGCGTCACACAAACCCTGCACCTGCTTGAAGCAGACGTACGGCTTGACCCAGCATTGGGGAGATAGGGTACCCCAGAGCATTGATGGAGCTGCGCCATCGTTGCGACGCAACTCCAGCAGTAAAGCTTCGGTGACGTTTTGGGCCCATGGTGCGCCGCATTGCAAATACGGCGCACCATGTTTGGTGGTGGTAGCGGGCCGCACAATTACTGGCGCATCCCTGCTACTTTGCAGGGATGCGACGGTAATTGCAATTCTGCCCCTTAGGGGCATACTTACTTACGTGTTCTGGCGCATCTCCAGAGATGCGCCAGATCAAATGCGTCACGCAAAACTACCCTTGCGACACGGCAGATGCGCCTCATTTACAATGCGGCGCGCCCTGGCGCAAGGGTAGGCACTTGCGTTACGCATCTCGTCACGTAAGAGCGGCGCATCGCTGGAGTCACGTCGCCAACGCAATGCAACTCCAGTAATGCTCAGGGCCACCCAATACTTAACATGCTGTGTCAGTCCTTACGCCTGCTTCAAGCAGGCATAAGGAATTGAATTGACGTAGCAGCGTCGCAGAAGTGCCTGCGTTAAATCTTGTAGATTTCACGCAGGCACTTTTGCGAGGCGCACAGCTGCAGGACCGCCCACCCTGTATACTAGGAACGCACCCATTGTGGCGCAGGCCCATGGCTTTATAACGTGACGCATCTCCCTAGATGCGTCACGCTGTAAATGACTCTCAGGGATGCGCCACGTTTACGCCGCTGTTGCGTCACGCAAGGCAACGTAAACGTGGCGCAAGGGGCTTGTAAATGTAATCTGCCCCCTAGTGTCTAGCATTACGCAGTTCTGTAAAGTACACTCATACATAATTGTTACTCAGGCCAATGAGACCACAAAATAGAAAACAAATAAGCATAGTAGCAACGCCACTGAGAAGGAGAGCAGTGCACCTGAAATGCACAGAAGATTTTGAAATATAATTTAACTACAATGTAATCGTCATCAGCGGCATTATTGGCTTGCTCCATGTAAAAAACAAATATTTGCCATACAACAACACAGAGCAGGAGAAAACATCATAGTAGTGAGTGATTAAATGGCTACTACTACTCACCAAGCCCGGGGATCTCCAAGCCGAGCTGGTCCAGCAGGTCGCGCTCGCGGTCCAGGAGGTCCGTCCAGCGATGGGTGACCTGGCTGTAGGTGCGCTGGACCCCGTAGAGGTGGGATATGGCCCAGCACACCTTCTCCCACCGCTTCCGGCGCTCCCGCATGTTGTAGCCGCCGGCCGCGATCCTGCCGCCTCCCGCGATGGTCCTGGGCAGGCGGCGCTGGACGAAGTAGACCAGCGCGCCCACTTCCTCCGGGCTGAAGATCTCCCGTCGCGTCACCTGCTCCCCCCTCAATCTCCCGCATGCTGTCCTGCCACTGGGTCCAGCACTACTCCCCGCCGCCGCTGCGGCCCTCAAGTGCCTGGGCAGCTTCACGGCGCCTGGCTTGACCATGGTCTGGGCAGGTAAGGTAGGAAGAAGTAGAAAATTAAGAAAGAATAGGATAGGGAAGAAGAAAAGAAAAGAGTTTTAAAAAGTAGTTTAAAAGTAAAGAAAAATAGCAGAAAAGACAAAAATATACAGCTAGGAAAAGAGAGGGATAGATAAGAAGCAAAATCGTTAAAAAAAAACTGAAAACAAGCAAAGGATGGCAAAGATACCAAGAGGATTAAACACCATGCCCAGACACAGGAAATTAATGAAAAACAAGATGGCCGGCGCCCGTTCACAGGCGCGAAAGTATGTTCGCGCGAGATTTTCCTCGCGATCTCGTGCGAACCTCTAGATTTTCCGCGCGATCTCGTGCGAACCTCTACTCGCAATGCGCGAGATTATACGTAGCGGGCGGAAACGGAAATACGTCACGCAAACAAAATGGCCGCGCCCGTACTCGACCTTGGGGTAAATTCGCGTGTTGCGCTGCAAGCGGCTCGCGAATACTGCAAAAAAACTCACGAAACAACAAGCCACAAAAAAAATAAAATGCTCATTCGCACGAATTGGCGGCTTCCGCGGTCGGTTTCGCACGACGCCGCGCCCCGCGAATAGCGCGAAAAAAACCGAAAAACGATTTCAGCAAAAGCAAAAGCAATGAGCAGGTGCAAAAGGTCAACCTCATGATTTGTAACGATTCTTTGTAGTGCTTCCTGAGGGGGCCCTCCAGAATTCGGTTGCCTGCTTGCAACTATTTTGTGTGACCCTGCTCTGACCTTAACTGTATGCCACAAAGGTCCTGATTTACAGCTAAAGGAGCAGACAAGCAGGTGCCAGGCTGGAACTTTAAATTCTTTCAGTGACACATTAATTAGCCCCTAATTCATTATTGTCAGTTGGGGCAGGGCAGGTGTTGTTAATAAACTAACCCCAAATTAATTCATGTCAGTTCAAGCAGGGCAGGTGGGCTTGCTTTTCCCCCCCATCTTCTACAGTGATGATGAACCAGAGGGTGGCATTGATGTAACAGAGGGTGGCATGGGTCAAAGAGAGGGTGCCAGTGGTAAAACAGAGGGTGCTGGGAGGCTGTGATGATGAACCAGACGTAGAAACAACATAGTCGCGACCGTTGCGAGCCGACAAGTAAGTTCGCAATTGCGAACTAGTACCAAATCCTCGCGAACTGGCAGAAACAATTGCGAACACACAAAAAAAAAAAATCCGCAAATTCGCGGGAATTCGCGGATTTTGCGGATTGCGAATCCGCAAATCCGCAAAATTCGCGAACGCGAGATCCGCAAAATTCGCTCATGCTTAGGTGGTGGTACATTCCTACAGCACCCTTCGGTAATGCAAGAAGTATCACACCGAACATCGGTGTGACCCGTTCTTTTATACAATTTACAGGTAATAAAAAGATAGGCGGCACAAAGTTACAGAGCTTTATGTACATATATGGTCATTTTTGGAACACAGCCAGCTCATTGGAGGGGTTACAACTCCGCTGGTCAGTTTGGCGGCACATTCCTGAGGGGTGACTGGTCAGTGGGGACTGCGCATGTACAGGCTTGACCAGTACTAAAAATAGCCTGTTGCTGGGCAAACTCGAGTGGTCAGTGGTACGGACAACGGACTAAAGGGCACGCTAGCCACGAGGCCGCTTATGATCTAAGATGGCCGCCGTAACATACAAAATGGCGTTTCCAGGTATAGCCAAGTTAAGCGGGAAAACGTGTAGCACAGCTAAGCGCTAACGCGGTGTTATATCCTGCTCTTCCTCTATCTTTGTCCCTCCTTAGTGTTAGTGTCTGCTTGTCTATGTCATGTCTCTGTGATGTCATCCATGATTCTACCTGTTGCTATTCAAGGGATTTATCAGTTACCTGGAGGCTGAGCAGGAAGTTATCTGCTCCTGGTGGGGTTTCTTACCATATTACATTCCTACTTGAATGCTGTACCTACTATCTAATTCCAAGAATAAATATACTACATGAACATTACAACAAGGACCCATCATCTTTATTTTATTGAATTTAACACTGGCGACGAGGTAAAAAAGGACCCATTTAAAAGAAAAGGAACTTCAGTGAATTTAAAGAGATCATCATTGCAACCAAAGACAAGAAGAGAAGCGTTTAAAATTACTTTCCTGCGTCTGGGTGCCCCACCGGTGTCTGGTTCCAACGGACAGTCTCAACCCAGAGCATTGGAATAACCTTTGCTGAAGTAATACTACTACTAAATCATCTGGCACTAGAGCAAACTTAAAGGACTCCCTGTTTTCATCTAGTGAGTCAGCATTTTACGTGAGTAACGTGGCTGCTGCTGTCTGTCCTAGGTGTGCCTGTGCTACTTCTGCAAACTCCTGTTTAAATGAAAGTGTGCCTGTGCTATTTCTGAAATCTGCTGTTTAAAAGATTGTCAACTCACTTTGTGACTTCAGTTTATTGCCTGCGCAACTTGTGCCAACCTGCTGTTTAAAGGTCTCCTGTTTACAAAAGCGCTACTAACTGGGACCGTTACAACCTGCAATTAAAATTAAAGTCTGCCTGCATCAATCTGTGTGAACTCCATGTTTCGGTACCTTGGAGGTTGTGCACTAGCAGTTTGAGTGAAGAGACAGCTATTCTACTCTGTTATTTGGCTTGCCGTGTGGCCTACGCTGAGACCTGATGCCTATTTCTGCCAACCACGTCCTGAGCATACTCTGCAAACTGTGCTGGAATTCACATGCCAGTGCTTGGCTCTACACCATTTGGGAGTCTGTCTACATTCCTGACTTCGAGAATTGGAACTTGATCTGCACACCATTAACTTCTGACATTGCACTACGTTTTTGGATCTACAACCCGGGTGAGAAATCGCTCACCGGTGTTTGCTGCTTCATGATTTATTTATTTATTTATTTCCCTTTAAAAAAAAATGTGTTCTCCAACAAGGTACTGTTTGATTTTCTTTACATTTTCCCATGGACATTTCTACAGAGCTGTTTGCGTCTCCCTTCATTCAAATGACAACGGTGACTACTTTTATTATTTTGATTTGTTATGCTTAAGATGTTGTGAACAATTTTGCATATTTCCTAATTTATGCAATGTGTAGTTTGCGCTGTAATTTACCCTTGAGTGCATTTCTTCTAAGTACTGTGGTGTGCTAAATATCTATTTATATGCTCAATGCTTAGAACTCTGTTTCTAGGTTATGTATGTATGCTGTTACATGTTCTTTTCTGTGTGGATTTGCAAGTGATACATTTTGAAATAATTTATTCTATTATTGCCTACTTTACTGGAGCCACGTTTGTGCTCAACCTTTGTTGAGGTGCTCATTTACTTTCATTTTGGTGATGATTTGTAGGCGTTATGCTTATTGGGGTCATTTATGTGCTCAACTATGTTGAGGTGCTCCAATTTGTTTTCATTCTTAGTGATGATGAGCTAGAGTGATGCTCAATTTTGATGTTTATTTCTGTTATGAACCACTTTATAGTGCTCTATTGTTAGAGGTGTTCATGCGCTTGCTATTAGAAGCCATAGGGGCTCAATTTTATTGTCATTTCAGATGAACCACTTATAGTGCTCTATGGTTAGAGGAGTTCATCTATTTACTGTCAGGAGCCGCAGGGCTCAGTTTTATTGGTGATTTTCTGTTACTTACTGTGAGGAGCTGCATGGGCTCAGTTTTATTCTATTGATAGAGAAGTTGTGCATTTTCTGTGAAGAGCCGATTTGTCATGAACCACTTTTACTGTGCTCTATGTTTAGAGGAGTTCATGTATTTACTTTGAGAAGTTGAGCTCATTTTTATTGTGCTTTATTTTAGAGCAGTTTTATTCTATTGATAGAGAAGTTGTGCATTTTCTGTGAAGAGCCGTTTTGTCATGAACCACTTTTACTGTGCTCTATGATTAGAGGAGTTCATGTGTTTACTTTGAGGAGTTGGGCTCATTTTTATTGTGCTTTATTTTAGAGGAATAGAAAATATTCGAATTTGAGGAGTTGATATTTCATTTTCTATCCACGGTACTGAGCCATACTGTACCTTTGCTCATTTGTATTGAGATGTTCAGTTTTCATTTCATTTAAGCTTACATTCTTTTGTTAGCTTACGGTGCTTGTACAACCTTTGTACCTGCTCCCCTTTGATACTCTTATTTCCATTATGTTGAAGAGGGTGTTTATTTCTGGTGCATTTATGTTCTTTCTTTCTCCTGCCTTTCTGCTTCTGCCTTCTTCTGTTTCATCGTATTCATTTTTTCCAATTAAAGGAGGGAGGTGTGTTATATCCTGCTCTTCCTCTATCTTTGTCCCTCCTTAGTGTTAGTGTCTGCTTGTCTATGTCATGTCTCTGTGATGTCATCCATGACCTGTTGCTATTCAAGGGATTTATCAGTTACCTGGAGGCTGAGCAGGAAGTTATCTGCTCCTGGTGGGGTTTCTTACCATATTACATTCCTACTTGAATGCTGTACCTACTATCTAATTCCAAGAATAAATATACTACATGAACATTACAACAAGGACCCATCATCTTTATTTTATTGAATTTAACACGCGGCCATTGTCAAATTACGACAGACGACCCTTTTAGCGTTTAGCTGAAGCTACCTCATAGTGAACATAGTCAGGGTGTTCATCCTCAATATCGATTAACATTATTTGAGTTACTTCTTTATGAAGCATCATTTTGTCATGGGCAAGAGCTCGTCTTGATGGTACACAAGCTGATAGGCACATAGAACATAAAGCTGGGCCACATTGAATACATAATCATACAAAGAACAGTATCCCCACAATGATACATAGAATCGTTAACAGTTTCCAACCCCAAGCGGTAAGCATTGACCAGAACCACCCTGAGAGAGTCCAAGTGCCATTGTCCGGGTGTATTTCAGCAGCTATCTTATGCAATTTTGAAATAGCATCATAAACAGATGGTGAATTGTCAGGTACATAAACACAGCAGCTGCTTCCGATAATTCTACATGCCCCCCCACGGTCAGCTAGAACTACGTCTAACACCATTCTATTTTGGAGCGTAACAATCCTAGAAATCTGGAGTTCTTCCGTAATATTCCCAAGTGCAATGGCAGTATCGTTGGCTACGGCCTCAACAACACGGGTCAATCGTCGTATTTTCCGACTATTCAGGGCGGCCCCCACAAAGGAAAACAGTCCCAAATTAAAGTCCACATATTGCTGTAAGGCAGTATCGGTCTGGTCGATATCGTCCAGAACAACAGTCCGTTTGACACGATTCAAAACAAAGTCGTGGTACAAAATATAATCATTATGGTACATTGGTGGGGCGATGAATACAGGGGGTAGTACAAAAGATACATAACAAGTGCCTAACCATCCCAACGGAAGCTGATGATAACCTTTCGTTCCACAAATGAAATAAGTATTGCGAGATGCTACAAATGATATGCCATTCGGGCTATCAAAGGTAAGTGTGGTGTTGCATTCACTTTTCCCCACCGGAATTGAACCTTTATTGCGTATACACAGATCAGCTTTAGTAGCAATGACATTAATGACATGTGAGCTGGATACATTGATATTCCGTTGATTGCTATACACACGCGGGGCAGACACGTTATCAGGGCGGTACTCCTCCCATTCAAATCGAGTACCCTCAGCCCGTGGAAACCCATCCCTGTCGTGATAACAAATTTTATTCAAACGGAAAAGCACCCCCCCTTTTGTTGGCCATCTCAGAGTGAAGAGGAGAGTGTACCAGGCATTACAGGATCCATTATGTGAAAACGGGAGTGGAATGAGTGGAGTGCCCCCTTTCTTCTGGTGCCCAGGCAACATCCCACACACCCAGCAATTGGACGTATTTGTCATGTTATGCGTATGATGCAGAATCTGGATAAAACTATTATTCAAATAAGTCTGTTGGTGCCGTTCTTCATGATAGGGCAAGGTGAAGTGAAAATGTTCAGATGGAGCCGGGGTAGTCGGCAGCAAATGTTCACGTGCAGGTACCACAAGTTCAACTACCCAGGCTATCACAGCTATTACCACAATGGTCAAGATAAAAAGAATGGCACCCAGTATTCTTTTGTCTCGTGATGCAGAAGACGCCATAGTTCAAAAAGTTCGCAGATAGTTCAAATTGTTCACAAAGTCTCAAATATACATGTGTATATACCTAAAAAAGAAAAATACGGTGCTGAGCTCCGAGGTAGCCGTTGTTTTCTTCTCCGGGGTCAAGACGGGTGTCGCTACTCTTGGCAGAACTGATCCCCCCCCCTTGAGATTCCCGGTTTCCGTTTCACAAACCCCAGAGCGGTAACCAACCAGTCTCGAAAACCAAAAATCTTCTTATCGTGGCCGCAGATTATAACGCTCTCATCCAGCAACAGTGTGGTCCGGGAAGCCTCCCTCAACTTCGGCCGACGTCACAGCTGAGCTCTTTTCTTTCTCCAGAATCTCTTTGTAGTCGGTCAACACAGCAGGATTCACCAGATCAGGAGAGACACGACGGCAGTGTGTTGAATGCACCCACCGCTTCCTATTGGTCACTCGTACAGCTGTCCGGGTCGCCAGAAGGACCTGCTCAGGGCCCCGCCACCTCGGTTCCAAGCTGCTCGCCCTCTCAAACGATCTGATCATAACGGGATCACCAGGGCGAAGATCATGGCCCTCTCCAGTAGAGTTGTCAGGGAGCGCTTCTCGAACCTGTTGATGAATAGAAAGCAAATCATTTGTTAATCGTGCCAAATAATCGTTCATCATTATACAAGGCACATCATGTATTAATCGCGGCTTGGGCACCCCCCAAATATTCATAGGCCTTCCAAACACCACCTCATACGGTGTGAGGCCAGTTCGCGAGTGGGGCACTGATCTAAGAGAGAGTAATGCTAGCGGCAAAGCATCCGGCCACTTCAACGACGTGGATGCCACAATCTTAGCCAGTTTGAGTTTCAACGTGGCATTGTACCGCTCAACAAGACCTGCCGACTGAGGGTGGAACACAGCATGAAACTTCTGCTGAATCCCTAGCCCCTTCAGCACATACTCCACAATTTTCCCGACAAAATGAGGCCCATTATCGCTCCACAAAAATTTGCAAACTCCAAATCGAGGAAAAAACTCCTTAAGCAACACCTTAGCTGTTGTCAGAGCTGTATTGTCTTTCGTGGGGAAAGCCTCTACCCATTTGCTAAAAGCACATACCACCACTAAGACATACTTCAAATTGTTGCAACGCTCAAGCTGGATATAATCCATTTGGAGTACCTCGAATGGTGCGGAAGGTGGAACGAACCCTCCTTTCGGAGTATGGGTCCCCTTTGCAGGATTGTGCTGCAAACATACCAGGCAGGTCTGCACTACTCTCTTGGCGGTATTAGCAATCTCGGGATGTTCCCAGATTCGTGTTAACAGTCGAGTGATTGCAAGAGCTCCCACATGCGCCAACCCATGTGTCATCTGGACCATCGCTTGCAAGTAAGCTGCAGGCAATTTCCATTTCTCCATGTCCTTGCTTCTCCAACAACCTTCATCATCTAGCACCCCATCTGCTGCCCATGCCGCAAGTTCTGATTCAGTAGCTGATTTCTGAATATCTAAGATCTCTGCTCTAGCATCGTTCCATCGCTCAGCCTGTGATTGTGTCACGTACATGGGGGAGTCAGTTCGGGACATAGCCGTTTGTCTCGCTATGCTGTCCGCAAAGGCATTTCCCTGACCCACTTTATCAGTGATCTTTTTATGGGCACTACATTTTATTATCGCTACTTTCTTTGGACAAAGCAACGCGTTTAGGAGATCACGCACTAGTTCTCCGTGCATAATGTGTACTCCGTGAGAAGTCAAAAACCCACGTTCTCTCCAGAGTAGCCCGAAGTCATGTGCTACTCCGAAGGCGTACCGGCTGTCTGTGTATATGTTCACACATAGGCCAGCACTCAATTCGCAGGCTCTTGTCAAAGCTATCAGCTCTGCTGCTTGAGCCGATTTCTGTGGTATTCTAGCTGTTTCCACCACTGTCTTAAGTGTCGTGATCGCATAGGCTGCGGAAGTCGTGCCATCTGGCAGCCTCAAAAACGATCCATCAACCCACAGTTCCCCATCCACATCTGGAAGTGGCATATCCTGTAAGTCGACACGACCCTTTGTCTGTTCCTCGGTCAGAAAAACACAGTCGTGTTGTTTGTCTTCCTGACCCTCCTCGACCGGATAGGGCAATAAAGTGGCAGGGTTCAGGGTAGCACATCTTTTCAGTGTGATATGTGGCGCCAACAGTGTAAGCTCATATCCTGTTAACCGTGCACTCGTAAGATATTGAGTCTTTGTTTGATTTAGCAGGGCATCTACTGCGTGGGGAACTAGCACCAACCATTTGTGCGATAACACTATTCCCTCACTCTGCCTTATGGCTACTGCTGTTGCTGCCACTGCTCGAAAACACCCAGGTAACCCTCGTGCTACAGGATCAAGAATGGCAGAGAAATACGCACATGGCCTCTGCTTATCCCCGTGTGCTTGTACTAACACTGACAACGCGCACCCATCTTTCTCGTGCACGTACAATGTGAAAATCTTCGTGTAATCTGGTGTGCCTAATACAGGGGCGGAGCAAAGGGCCTGTCTCAATTGTTCAAAAGCATTCTGACATTCATCTGTCCATTCAAGGGGCATTGGTGTAGCTTTGGACAGTAACACTAGCAAAGGTTTTATAATGTGCGAAAACCCCATGATCCACTGCCTACAAAAGGACGTTAACCCTATGAAGGCGCGTACATCTCTCTGTGTGCGGGGGACTGGTGTGTCTAAAATCGCCTGAATTCGATCTGATGTTAATGCACGCCCCTCCTTAGACAAAAGATGACCGAGGTAGGTCACCTTGGGTCTACAGTATTGAAGTTTTTTCTTAGAAACCTTGTGATTATTCTGTGCCAGGAAAGAAAGCAAAGCAATCGTACTCTCCTCACATTGTGCATAAGAGTCTGCAGCAAGCAGAAGGTCATCCACATATTGGATAAGGACAACCCCCGACTGTAACTCAAAGGAATCAAGCTGTCTTTTCAGAGCCTGGCTATAGATACTAGGGCTCTCAGTGTAACCTTGAGGAACACGACAAAATCTATACGATTTATTATTTAACGTGAAGCCAAACAAATATCTGCTATCAGGATGGACAGGGATGGAAAAGAACGCATTTTTCAAGTCAATTACACTAAAGGTCGTGGCCGTTGGTGGCACCAATGTAAGCAAGGTCGTAATGTCGGACAAAACCGGGTATTGGGGAATGACAATTTTGTTAATCTCTCTCAAGTCAATAATAAACCGATAGACTTTGTCGTCAGTATCTCTCTTAAGAATCGGGAGAATAGGGCTGTTACAAACATTATAAGGAACCTCCTCCACCACTCCTGCAGTTATCAAATCTTGGACAATATGTGTCAGGGCGATTTCACCTTCCCTCAAAATCTTATACTGTGGCACCCGTGGCTGAGGGGCCCCCTCCTTAACAGTAATGTGAATAGGTGGAATACGCATCTCTCCCACATCCGTGTCTGAGGTCGCCCATAGCGTGTGCGGGAGAGAGGCCAAAGCTGGAATGTGTAGTATAGTGCAAAACCTATCTGAGTCAGGATAATTGTCGTTCAGGATAACCCGCACTCCCTCAGGAGCGCACCGTATCGTAGCTCGAAAATATTTAAGCAAGTCAATGCCCAGGATATTATCTGGTGTATGGGGCGATAGCAAAAATTGACCAAAACTAAAAAATTTGTCAAGACAAAGTGCAAGGGGTTTTGACAATGGGCTAGGGGAGGGTGTGCCATCGAACCCTACACATGTTATCATTTCGCCAGACAGGGGAGCCCTCGGAACCAAGTTTTTTGACAAAGCGCTACGAGTAGCTCCTGTGTCGACTAGGAATTGATCAGTAGAACCCAAAATGCCCGCTGTTACATATGGACCCTTCTGATCTACCGGCACTTCAATTGATTCCGTACCCCATCCTACGCAGTCCTATGCATGCACATAATCCTGGTGCTCCACATTCTCACCCTCCGATATCTGATATTGGTTTCGTCTATCAAAAGTATTTCGTTCGTCCTGGCCACGGCCCCTTTCCTCAGCCCTTCCACGATCACCTCCACCACCTCTCGCCCCCGTATAACTGCCCCTCGGCCTACCGCCTCCTCGACCACGCTGGCTACGCTGTTCACGAAGTACCGGACAATCTTCAGTCCAATGCCCAAACTCTTTACAATAAGCACATTGATCCTCCGCTATATCCGTACGACCGTACGACGTATTGCCTCCACCTCGTCTACCTCTATCATTCCCTCTACCCTGTGTTCCCCGAACCTGCGCCAACATCACCTTCGTTTTCAATTCTTTCGCTTTTTTATCAACACTTTCTTTAGCCTCCAACTCCTGCCGCTCATAATACTGAGCCATAGTTAACAAAGACGCAGGGGTCGCCTTGGCCCAGGAACTTTCACTCGATTTCAATCGTTTTGCAATCTCCGGTAGGAGATTACCACATACTTATCTACAAACAAATGCCGACCCGTATCATCTGTTAAAGATTGACCACTGTAATCATGAAACGCCTCCTCGAAGCGTGTAAAGAAATCTGAAACCGTTTCATCGGGCTTTTGTTTGCACGAAGCTAACATGGTCCAATCGATCTTTTTAGAAGGTACGAGCGTTTTTAATTTATTCAAAATAGCCGCCGGGAGGTCTAAAATCAACTGGCAAGGCTTACATGCCGGTTCCCTATCCAAATCAGCAGCATTTATTTCTTTCCATGTCCCCCCAAGTATTGTTTCATCATTATTTTTACGAATTTGTCTCCACATATCAGGCGGAAGAATTAACCCAAAAAACAGATCTATGTCAACAAGAGTCATCACACAAGACGAAATAGCCCCTTCCACCCCTTCATAGAATGCTGCCGGATTTTTACGAAGGTCAGGTAAAGAATTTTTCAACGCCATAACATCTGCTCTATTCCAAAGCGTATACAACCAGTTATATATAAAATATCCCTTCGCATCCTTTGATAGTTTATCATCATCTGTACCTTCCCCTTTTGGTGGAACATACAAAGGTGCGGCTTCACGCATAGGCATAACATGCAGTGCAGAACTCTTATCTGAACCCCGGAGAGAACACTCCTTAGACTGCCCATTAGACTCCGTCCCGGACTCCTTATTCTTTCTCCGCTCGTCCCGCAATCTGGTAGTCTCATCTCGCAGCTGGATCAGTTGCTTGTAAAGGGCATCGACATCTGCAAGATCAAATATACCTTTATCCAAATTCTCACGGTGAACTGACACAACCGTAGGTTCTAACGTATCTGAAAGTTGGCGATATGCGATAACAACTTCATCTGCCAAAGTAGCCAAAAAATACAGTAATTCCTGTTCTGTCCAATTACCCCTTTCAGTAACAACTTCAGACTGAGAAACAAAATTCGTATTCACTTTACGAGCCCAACTACGTAAATGTGCGGATCTCTCCGCAGAAAACCTGATACCAGATGTACCCTTCTTCCCTGGCTTATCCTGTCCTTCATCATCCAATTCTGCAGTTGGAGCCGTAGGCGAAACGTACGGAGGCGGTGATCGATCTAGCAATGAAAAATCATCAATTTCATTATTAAGGACAGGATAAAGCGGTCGGCGAATAGGGAATTGACCAGTCGTTTGCAATTTACGTTCCCGTTCCTCCCTCTCTTTCTTTTCCTGAGCCTCCTTTTCCTCAAGCTGTAAAGCCTTATCACGAGCGGCCTTGCGCTGCTCTTTGTCTGCCAGCGCAACTTCACGTTTCATTCGCTCATGCACCGCTTTCTCCCACATTCGTACACAATCAAACATATTTTGTCTAGACCTTCGTTGAAACAAACATTGCTCCACAAACTGTACTTTACGTAAATCGAACGACCCATGTAGAGGCCATTGCAATTCAGGATCCGATTTAGTATACTTATTCCATAATTTACTGTACATTATAGGGGGGAGGCCAAATTTGATATACATTTCCCGATTTGGTGTTCCTTCTGGGGGAGCCGGCTGTGCTTCCGCTAACCTAATTGTGGTACCATTTCCAAGACAGCACATCCCTCGGAGTGTGCTTAAAACAGGCATGTTCGAAAAGTATCACGAAAGCGCGATACCGTATAAAATGGCACTTACAGTACTTCACACAAACGTGCCGCTCACAGGAAAAAAACAAAATTAGAGAAACATCTCTACATGCCTGCCTATGTGAAGTGCACTACACATATAGATTCAAAGATCACAAAGTCACAAATGTTAGCTAACTCAAATCAAAATCATAGGTCATAGAGCTTCGGCAAGCGTCCGAGGACTACCTCACCGATCACAAATCATAGAACTTCAGTAAGCGTCCGCAGACTACCTTACCGAACACAAATCTTACCCAGAGTCTCAAAAGTCCAGATTCCAACTGCCAAGGTCTTTTAACCGAATCAGCCAAACGGCACTTTTCCAGCAACGCAGACGATCGAGAACTCAGTCGGAGACCGGCGCCACCTGGAAGGTCAGATCAGAAGGAAAGGAAGAAACACCGCGGGTGCCAAGACTCGGGTCACTCGGTGGCAGCGTACGCGTCCATGGCGAGTTTCCAAACCTTCGTCACGACCTCTCCTTCGGGCATCCGAGTCGCCGATGAGTCCCTTCGTGGTCGCCAATTTGTAGTATCGGGTTCCCAAGGCCTACATGCTCCGAAGATAACCCACTTACATTCAAGAACTGTTGGCACGGAAACTGTAAGATTCAAAGAACAAGTTTATTAAGACCCCATGGGGTGGTGGTACATTCCTACAGCACCCTTCGGTAATGCAAGAAGTATCACACCGAACATCGGTGTGACCCGTTCTTTTATACAATTTGCAGGTAATAAAAAGATAGGCGGCACAAAGTTACAGAGCTTTATGTACATATATGGTCATTTTTGGAACACAGCCAGCTCATTGGAGGGGTTACAACTCCGCTGGTCAGTTTGGCGGCACATTCCTGAGGGGTGACTGGTCAGTGGGGACTGCGCATGTACAGGCTTGACCAGTACTAAAAATAGCCTGTTGCTGGGCAAACTCGAGTGGTCAGTGGTACGGACAACGGACTAAAGGGCACGCTAGCCACGAGGCCGCTTATGATCTAAGATGGCCGCCGTAACATACAAAATGGCGTTTCCAGGTATAGCCAAGTTAAGCGGGAAAACGTGTAGCACAGCTAAGCGCTAACGCGGCCATTGTCAAATTACGACACCTCTTCATCGCTAAGGACAAGCCTTGCCCCCTCTGATGCACCCCTTGGACAGGCCTCATCTCCTCCTCACCCCCTGGACAGGATTCACTTCATCTGCCTTCCCCTCGAAAGGCCACACCTCTTCTGCACCCCTGGACAGGCCTCACCTCTTCTGCACCGCCTGGACAGGTATCTTCTCCCCTGCACCCTTCGGAAGAGGTGTGGAGTACCGGCCAGGGCTCAGCACCATGTGACTCTGTGCAATAGTTTGCTTAATTTTCCTGACGGCCCCAGCGCCTTGACGCCCTTGGGCAATTGTTCGCGCTTTTCAAATACTGGATTTATTCCTGGGCACAGGCCTCACCTCTTATGCATCCCCATGAACAGTGCTCATCTCCTCTGCACCCACCCCCCCAAGAAGAAGACAGGCCTCAACTGCTCTGCATCCCTTGTACAGGCCTCACTTAATCTGCACTCCCTGGCAGGCCTCACCTCCTCTGCACCCCTCGACTGAACCTATGGCATCTGTACCCCCTGGACTGACCTCACCTCCCTCCCCCGCAGCCAAACACAGGACAGGCCTTGTAGGAGAGTAGGGTCTGCTTTCCTATGGTCACCCCATTTTTTTGCATTTTGCTTCACTGGTTTTCGACTTAATGTGGCTGTGGGCCTGCTAATCAGACCCACAGCCCTGCTGTTCTCTCTCTAAATTCACACCATTTACTTTAAGTACATCACCAATTGGGATTTGGGTCACTCTTATGAGTCCCTGTACAGTGTACTATAGGTACCCAGGGCATAGGTGCACCCAAGGCCTACCAGGGGCTGCAGCATATCTTTTGCCACCCCTGGCTGGCCATCCAAACTGAAACTGACACAACTGGCTGATCACTCGGCAGGGGCAAAGTCGTGTAATCACCCCTTGCTTAGATATAGTATTCCTATGTCTAACCTTATATCTAGACACATATACACCTATAAGTCACTCCTATGGCAGGCCTTAACAATCCTGAAGGCAGAGTGCTTGGTTTAATGTGAGATGGTGCTCTAGCATGAGCTGAGCCTGTCGGCAGGTTTCGGAACCGTGTCCTTATAGCTGTTCTAGGATATTGCCATACCATATACTCTTAAGTGCATTATGAACCTCGCGGTCAGATGCTAACTTTGGTTTGTGTTTATCAAAACATGTCGTGTAAGGTGTCATACGCTTTGGAATACTACCCCCTCGCCAATCCTGGCGACGGGGGTAGCATTCCACCCTTCTAGAGGGAGAAGACATGTTACTTCCATTAATCCCGGTTAAAGTTAACCAGAGCCTCAGCATCACAAAATGGATGCTGCTGCCACAGACACAAGTCTGACCTCCTGCTGCTGGGAGTCCTTCCAGCGAGGGAGGCTTGGAAAAAGGGTTTCCTGTCACAGTGAGGTGCTAGCACCACCCGAGACAGGCCATAGTGTATTGGGGCAGGGAGGGCTGAAAGGAATGAGACACTGCCTGGGGCACACAAGGTGTCCCATGCATAGTCCAGTTCAAACTGGTGCTGGGGCACTCCAGCCCCAGTTCTGGCGGGAAACTGGACAAAGGGAAAGGGGTGTAACCACCCCCTTCCTGGGTCCCACCCATAGGAGGGACCTAGCAGGTAATCCAGCCCCTAGATTTGGTATATATGTAGGAGCTGAGTCCCAAGACGTTAGATTTTTTTCTGACTGAAACTCTGAAATGAAACTCTGGACCTTCGACATCCTACTCGACGTAGAAGACTGAAGAATCTCCCTTGTGGTCAAGGAGTGACCAGCCTATGCAAGCAGGCACCATCAAGCGCTCAACGGTTTGCTTTGTCGTTGCTCCCGCCGGAGCCCGAACACAGAGCCTGACAAGACCTGGACTTCCAGACTCCCTTCAGCCCGATCCACAGCCACAGCAAAGCTGAGACCCGTGGAGGCGACGCGAGACGTGGGACCGGCCATCTTGTAAAGCCAGTGAGATGCTTTCCATGCAGCTTCTGAGGCACCCTCGAAGTTGTGCATTTGGGATTGAGAAGCCCCAGTCCCGAGCAATCACTGCACCAAAGATCACCTCTCCACACTCACCGAGTGCTGCGTGGGGCCCATTTGCATTTTCCTGCTCGATGCGTCTGTCCGGTCACTTGCCCGTTGGCTAGTGACCTCTGTGATGACAAAACCAGACATCTACACCACTGGTCTGGTTGCTCCAGACTGGCCCTTGCTTCCCTGCGAAGGAGAAGCCCCTCAGTCCTTGCTAGCCTGAGTAAGAAGCCCTCTTCGATTCCTGCATAGGTTGCCTCTTTTGCAAGGCTTGTTGACTCTAATCTGGCAGCCGACACCGCCGACAGCGAGAGCCTTTGTGGGACAGTCCGTTCCCAGCTCCTGGTCATCGCCGACACCTCCTGGTCCACATGGCAGCAGAGACATCACCTGATTGCTCCCCGACATCGCCTGGTTCCTTCCTGGTTCCATCCTAGTCACTGGCTAGTGACCCAAACTCTGTCCCCTCTGCTTTCAGGTACTCTTCATCCTCGATCCGCCATTGGATCCAACCGGACTCTTCTCTCCTGGTCGCCTGCAGCATCTTTTCTCCAAGGCTCCATAGAACTCCACGACGAAACACTTTAGGACCTATGCACCCGCTTCCTGTGGGTGAGGTAACGCGAGTACTGCGGTGCTCCTGTGAAGATTAACTCTCCTAGTTTCCTAGTTTCAAGTGGTTAGCTTCTAGTCCAGTCGGAAGACTCCTAAATCTTTAACTTTCTAACTTTACACACCCATTGACTTCTATGTGTGCACGTGTGTGCATTTAGACTCTGCACCCGCATCCCGTGGGCCTCCTGCTTCCTAACTACTGTTAGTCCAGTGTAGTCCCAGCAATTCCCAAGGCCCTAGACCTTTCCATTGTTCGTGATGTGGTTCTTATACCACTATTTTAGTATATGGTTTAGCGGGCCACCAGGGCCTATCCATATTGTGCAACTTATTGTATGCTATATTGAGTTACTTGTTATGCGCTTGTGCTTCTGTGCTCATAAAGAGTTCAGGGGATTGATTTAGAAATAAATACATACATATATTTTGAATATATAACCTATGTGGTGTCCTTTCATTTGGTATCAAAATGATTGCATATGATAAAACAGCTGTTCGAGCAGTAGCGGCACCCCCCCCCCCCCCCCAGCGCCTTGAGACCCTACGGGTAGGTAGCGCGCTATACAAGTGTCACTGATTGATTGATTGATTGATTGATTGATTGAGCTGGCTTCACATGCCCTCTTGAGTTTAGCCTAAGACTGCTTTTGTCCATGCTACCCCTAGGATAGCTGGTCTATAAGGTTGACTTTACAACGATCATCATAAGGGTTGTTTGGAATGGTGCAAGGTGCTCACTAGAATAGTGAACATCAGATACCAGGCCAACTTCTCACAGGCCTGACCTCCTCTGCAACTCCCAGCACAGGACAAGCCTTACTTCCTCTTCACCCCCCTGGACAGGCCTCACTTCTTCCGCACCCCCTGGAGAGGCCTCTCCTTCTCTGCACCCCTGGACAGGCCTCACCTTCTCTGCACCCCTGGATAGGCCTCACCTCCTTTGCACCCTCTGGACAGGCCTCACCTCCTCTGCACCATCTGGACAGGCCTCACCTCCTCCGCACCCCCTGGACAGGCCTCACCTCCTCTGCACCCTCTGGACAGGGCTCACCTCATCTGTACCCTCTGGACGGGCCTCACCTCCTCTGCCCCCCTCTGGCCAGGCCTTAGCTCCTCTGCACCCCCTGGACAAGTCTCACCTCCTCTGCGCCCCTGGACAGGCCTCACCTTCACTGCACCCCTGGACTGGTCTTACCTCCTCTGACCCCCCTCTATCCCCAGAGAGGTGTCACCCCCTCTACACCCCCAGCAAAGGACAGGCATTACTTCCTCTACACCCCCTAGACTGGGCTCACCTCCTCTGCAACCCCTAGACTGGACCTACCTTCTCTACACCCCCTGGGTATGCCTTACCTCCTTTGCACTCATTTGACAGGCCTCACCTCCACTGCACCCTCCTGGGCAGGCTTCACCTCCTCTCCACCTTCTGGGCAAGCCTCACCTCCTCTGCACCCCATGGACAGGCCTCATCTCATCTGCACCCCCTTGGACAGGCCTCACCTCCTCTGTACCCTTGGACATGCCTCACTTCTGTAGGAGGGGATCTCTGTGTATAGTCATAATCTAGTGAATAGTCCCGCCCATGTGCGGGCACCGCGGAGCAATCAAAAATAATCTCTTAAACTGTCTTTAAGTGCAGTCCTGTATAGACAATTAAATAGAGAATTTAAAGACAAATAATGCAGCCTATACTTATCAGGTTACACTGTCCAGTACTTCAACTAGATATTCCACCAAAATTAAATGCAGCATAGCCTGCCAAGTTTCTCTCATAGAAAAACTTCCCCTTTTTACCAAAAAAGCCTCTCGAAGATAGAGAGGAAGGGGTGGACAGACAAGCCCCATAGGCTGCCATTATGTGGCTCAAAAAGGGATACTGTGCCATAAGGAAACTTTCTAGAACTCTCAGTTTCCCAGAATTCACAGCAGCTCCCATCAACTTTCAGTTCTTTTTCCGGCTCCTGCTAGCAGGACCCTGGGGCATTGAGATCTCCCTTTTGAGGGTTCATTTCAATTATTTTGCACTTTTAAAGTGTTAGAGTGTGTTCACTCGACGTGTTTTTGAGCCTTCTTTAATTACTGGTGTTTTTCTGGTAATTCTGAGCCCTCATTTATCAAATATGCCCGCCTTTTTGATAAATGCCCTGAGTGCTCTAGGAAGAAAGCCAAGTCCGATCCACACGAGGTGTGTATCCTGTGTCTCCCTTCTGCACATGTTCCTGAAGAGTGTGAGATCTGCCAGACTTTCACCTCCAGGACCCTGAAGGACAGACAGAAGATCAGGCTCCAAGGACTGGAGCAAAGAAAACATCAAGGTCAAGGTGGGTCTGGGCATGCTGGATCTGCTTCATCTGCCCGTGCTGAGGCCTCTGGGGGGCTCCCCAGTGAGAAGAAGGCCAGAAAACGTCACCAGTCTCCGTCAACATCGATAGCCTCAACGTCGGCGTCGAGAGGAATGACCACGGTCTGTTCCCCGTCTCCCCAGGGCTCTAGGTCGAAGCGGTGTCGACGTTCGACGTCGAGGGTACTGACGTCGAGACCTCCGTCGACGTCGGGTACAGATTCATTGTCATTGTCGAGTCATCGACGTCGAGAGAAGTCACGACGGCGCCGGCACTCGCCGTTCGCTGTCGACATCAACTAGGCGTTTGACGTCGAAGAGGAGATCGTCGACGTCGAGAAGATCATCGGCGTTGAGACGAAGAGCATCGAGGTCACGGAGATCTTCGACGTCGAGAAGGAGAAGTCCGACGTCGAGACATAGATCATCGACGTCGAGATGCAGTTCGTCAGCGTGGAGAAGGCGTTCGTCAACGCCGAAGAGGTGCTCGGCGCCTAAAAGGAAGGCTTCGTCCTCCAGGAGATGTTCTGACGCCAGAAGCTCCTCCAGATCATCGGGGGCACAGCAACGACGTCATTCACCGACAGGGGGCACAACCTCTCGGTCTCTCCAGTCGGGTCAGGCTAGGAAGAAAAGGAGAGAGAAGTCTCCAGGCTCTGTGTACTCTGTGGTATACTCGCCTCCTAAACTGAGGTCGCCTTCACCACCGCCTCCGTTGCCAAAGGATCCGCCCCCTCGGATTCTGACGCCACCTCCGCCTCCACCTCCTCCTCAGCACCCTCCTCCTCCGCCGCCTCATGGGCTGCCACCGAACCCACTTCCGCCACCTCATGGGCCTGCTTCCGCCACTGAGACCTGCGGAATGACCAAGGCCGAGGAGGTCTAGATTCCGCTCCGGCCGGAGAGGGAGATCCAGGAGTCACCGTTGTTCGTCTACTAGATCTAGACGGTGCCACAGGAGGGACAGGTCTAGATCTCTAACGGATTCGTCCAGCACCAGGGGCTACTCTCCTACCCTGTCGGGGTCCCCTCGGACGAGGGTGTTGCCTGTGGACGACATTATATCCTTCCAGGATATACTGCTGAGAGGGGCGAGCAAGCTGCGCATAACGCTTACTGTGCCCACACCGATGACCTCAGTCATTTTTGAGACCCTTCATGAGAAGCAATTGTCTCGACTTCTGTTGCCGTTAGTCCCGGGATTGAAGGAGCCCGCCATGGAGTTGTTCCTCACTCCTGCAACTACGAAATCAGCCCCCTCCAGGCTCCAAAAGAAGTACAGGGTTTCTGACTCGGACCCAGCATTTCTCAGGGTGGATCCAGCACCGGATTCGGTGATAGTGATGGCGGCGGGTAAACAACATGCCACCACCCCGTCATCTACAGTGCCTCCAGACAAGGAGAGCCGCTGGATGGATTTGGCAGGCAGAAAGATCTGCGGGACGTCCGCCACCTCCATGAAGGCCGCGAGTGCCCCGGCGTTGTTGGGAAGGTACGATTGGGCTCTGTGGGAGGGTGAGGGTATTGCCTGTGGACGACATTATATCCTTCCAGGATGTACTGCTGAGAGGGGCGAGCAAGCTGGGCATAACGCTTACTGTGCCCACACCGATGACCTCAGTCATTTTTGAGACCCTTCATAAGAAGCAATTGTCTCGACTTCTGTTGCCGTTAGTCCCGGGATTGGAGGAGCCCGCCATGGAGTTGTTCCTCACTCCTGCAACTACAAAATCAGCCCCCTCCAGGCTCCAAAAGAAGTACAGGGTTTCTGACTCAGACCCAGCATTTCTCAGGGTGGATCCAGCACCGGATTCGGTGATAGTGACGGCGGCGCGTAAACAACATGCCACCACCCCGTTATCTACAGTCCCTCCAGACAAGGAGAGCCGCTGGATGGATTTGGCAGGCAGAAAGATCTGCGGGACATCCGCCACCTCCATGAAGGCCGCGAGTGCCTCGGCGTTGTTGGAAAGGTACGATTGGGCTCTGTGGGAGTCTGACCTTCTTCCCAAGGAGAAGAGGGAGGATTTTATGGAGATCCTGAACGAGGGGCTGCTGGTCTCTAATCAACTGATCAGCGCAGCTGCGGATTCATCGCTCCTGGCAGCCCACGGGTACTGCCATGGAGTCAACCAGAGACGTCATGCCTGGTTGCGGCTTACGTCCTTGAAACCTGAGGCCCAACAGAGGGTGGCCAACTTACCCTCTTTGGAAATCACACTGACGATGAAATGGCCCAGATGAAGGATGTAGCTGAAATCCTGACGGCTGTCGAGTTGGAGAAGCCCAAAGAACAAAAGAAGACCTACCGCCTGTTCCAGAGACGGTACGGCGCACAGGGCAGGGGGCGAGGCCAGCAAACTGGACAGCAACAACAACAGCAGTTCCAGAGGAGGCCCTTCCAAAAACGGCAGAAGGGCCGTAGTGGGCAGCAATCTGCCACCGCAACTAAGGGCCTGGCCGGGTCTAGGCCCTGCGCTGTTACTTCCCCACCTTCCGTTACCCATTCCGGTGGGGGGAAGTGTCCAATACTAACTGGCAGAGTGGAAAAAAATTACTCAGGACAAGTGGGTGCTGAATATTGTTTGCAATGGATACAGTCTTCGGTTCATCAGACCGCTTCCAGCAATTCCACCGGTTTGCTCGCAGTTTCAGCTGCGCGAGCTACAGGCGGAGGCCAATACCCTGTTAAGAAAAAGGGCGATAGAAGACGTCCCTCTGTCTCAAAGGGGAAGAGGTCTTTACTCACGTTGTTTTCTGGTACGCAAGAAATACAAGAACGAGTTCAGGCCCATTCTGGATTTGCGACAAGCAAACAAATGGATTTGCAGGGAAAGGTTTTGCATGCTGTCTTTACACCAGATTTACCCCCAGCTGCAAATGGGAGACTGGCTGTTCGTGATAGACCTACAGGATGCATACTTCCATGTGCCCATTGCACAGAAACACCGGAGGTTCCTGCGACTCCAAGTCGGCGCCAATTATTATCAATACACACTACTACCCTTCGGGCTGAAGTCTGCACCCAAGACCTTTTCAAAATGCATGGCAGTGGTAACGGCACACCTGAGAAAGAACAAGGTGTTTGTCTACCCGTACCTGGACAATTGGTTGATCAAGGCATCTTCCTTCGCGGAAGCTCAATTGCACTTCCAGAAGACGTCCGTTCTCTTGAACAAGCTGGGGTTGCACATCAACATGTCCAAGTCTGTCCCGACGCCGGTCCAGTCCTCCATCAATACGCTGTCAGCAAGCGTGTCTCCTTCGGAGGAGAGACGTTTAGCACTCCTTCGGAAGGCTCAGGCTCTTATGACCGTTCCATCTACAACAGTGAGGATGGTGTCTTCTCTACTGGGGTCGATAGCCTCCTGTATCTTCCTCACGCCACACGCACGTCTGCACAGGAGACGCTGCAAGAGTGTCTGGAGGATCAGTGGGACCAGAGGCGAGGGAAGTGGGACGACAAAATACGACTGTCTCTGCATGCTCTGCAGTCTCTGAAATGGTGGTGTTCAGCTGAGAACCTCCTCAAAGGGGTTCCCTTCCACAAGGACATTCCCACTCAGACCATCGTGACGGATGCTTCTCTCCACGGCTGGGGAGCGCATTCCGGAGAGTTACAGATACAAGGAACGTGGTCCCCGACGGAGTCCACGTATCATATCAATTTCCTGGAACTCAGAGTGGTTCACTTGGCACTGAAGGCCTTTCATCCGTCCTTTCAGACCAACTCTCTGCTTGTACAGACGGACAATACGACCAGGATGTATTACCTCAACAAGCAGGGGGGGTTCGAGATCGCGCACTCTGTCGCAAGAGGCGCAGGCGATCTGGCACTGGCTGCTGGCCAGAGGACTGACGATAACGGCTACCCATCTGCTAGGTCTGCAGAATGTTCAGGTGGGCGCGCTGAGCAGACTGATTCAGGAAAACCACGAATGGGTCATAAACGACAAAGTACTCAGAGACGTCTTCGCCAGGTGGGGCACTCCAGACGCAGATCTGTTTGCCACCGCCGAAAACAGCAAATGCCGAGACTTTGCATCCAGGTATTACCAGCAGGGGACGCTGGGGAATGTGCTATGGATCAACTGGTCGAACAGCTTTCTGTACGCTTTTCCACCCATTCCCCTGATTCCGGCGGTGCTCATCAAACTGTCCCAGTCCAGATCCTAATTGTCCCGGAATGGCCCAGACAGTGTTTGTTCACTGACCTGCTTCACTGGTCTCTTCTTCCTCACATACGGCTGCCGTGCCGGCCGGACCTTCTCACGAAGTTCGGGGGACAGATGGTACACCCCAACCTCTTGTCTTTGAGTTTGGCGGCATGGCTCCTGAGATATATGGCCATTTGAATCTCCCTGCAGATTGTATGGACATACTGAAGGAGGCTAAGAGACCTTCCACTAGGACTTCTTATGCTTACAAGTGGAAGAGATTCTGCATCTGGTGCAAGTCCGAGAACTATGATCCGACGACATGTAAGGAAGATGTCATCCTTCTATACCTTTTACATTTGGCGCAGTCTGGCCTTAACTTCCATTCCATTAAGGTCCATCTAGCTGCGCTGACTGCCTACAGGAAATGCCCTTCACAGACTTCCTTTTTCCAAATTCCTGTGATAAAGGAGTTTTTGGAAGGCTTGAAGAAAGTGTTTCCTCCTGTTCGTCTTCCTTCGCCTTCATGGGAATTGAATGTGGTGCTGTCCAGATTGATGAAGGAGCCTTTTGAACCTATTCATAAGGCTTCATTGCAGCACCTGTCCTGGAAGGCGGCGTTCCTCGTGGCCATTACATCGGCCCGCAGTGTGAGTGAAATTCAGGCGTTGTGTTACCTTATACTGTATTTCATGCTGCTAAGGTTGTAATTCGTACTCACCCTAAATTTCTTCCTAAGGTTATTTCTGATTTCCATGTTAACCAGACTATAACGTTACCTACATTTTTTCAGAATCCTTCCACTCCAGCGGAAAGATCTCTTCATTCCCTGGATGTCAGAAGGGTGTTGAAATATTATCTGGATAAAACCAAGGATATTCGTATGTCAGACCAATTGTTTATCAACTATGGGTCAGTCAGGACTGGTCTTGCTACCTCTAAACAGTCCATCTTGAGGTGGATTGTGTCCTGTATACAATTGTGCTATCAAAAGGCTAATAAGGCCTTAGGGGGTAAGCCTAAGGCTCTTTCCACCAGGGGCAAAGCGGCCACGACAGCTTTGCTCCGTAATGTTCCCATTGCAGAGATCTGCAAGGCCGCCACTTGGAAGTCGGTTCATACCTTTGCTAAGCATTACTGTCTGGACTCTGATGCCAGGGCAGATGCTCAGGTTGGGCAGACTTCGCTGCGAAATCTGTTTGCACAGTAGTGGTGCTGCTTTTCTTTTTCTCCACCGCCACTTTGGTGTGGGGATGGGCTTGCCATTCTATTCACTAGATTATGACTATACACAGAGATCCCCTACTACAGAAGGAGTAGTTTCTTACCTGTAACTCCAGTTCTGTAGTAGGGGTATCTCTGTTATAGTCATTAACGCCCGCCCTCCTCCCCGGTGGAGAGAGATATTCATGTACTGAATGCTACAGGTCTAGCTTTATATGCCTCCAAAAAGAACTGAAATTGGAGGGGAGCTGCTGTGCATTCTGGGATACTGAGAGTTCTAGAAAGTTTCCTTAAAGGCCCAGTATCCCTTTTTGAGCCACATAATGGCAGCCTATGGGGCTTGTCTGTCCACCCCTTCCTCTCTATCTTCCAGAGGCTTTCTTGGTAAAAAGGGGAAGTTTTTCTATGAGAGAAACTTGGCAGGCTGTGCTGCATTTAATTTTGGTGGAATATCTAATTGAAGTACTGGACAGTGTAAGTATAGTCTGCATTATTTGTCTTTAAATTCTCTCTTAAGTGTCTATGCAGGACTGCACATAAAGACAATTTAAGAGATTATTTTTGATTGCTCTGGGGTCCCGCACATGAGCGGGACTATTCACTAGATTATGACTATAACAGAGATACCCCTACTACAGAACTGGAGTTACGGGTAAGAAACTACTCCTTCCTCTGCAAACCCTAGACTGGACTTACCTCCTCTGCACCCCCTGGACTGATTCACCTCCTCTGCATCCCCTAGACTGGACTCACCTCATCTGCACCCCTCAGACAGGCCTAACCTCCACTGCACCATTCTGGATAGGCCACACCTCCTTTGCACCCTCTGGACAGGCCTCACGTCCTCTGCACCCCGGGACAGGCCTCACCTCCTCTGCACCCCGGGACAGGCCTCACCTCCTCTGCACCCCTGGACAGGCCTCACCTCCTCTGCACCCCTGGACAGGCCTCACCTCCTCTGCACCCCGGGACAGGCCTCACCTCCTCTGCAACCCCTGGACAGGCCTCAACTCCTCTGCACCTCTGGACAGGCCACACCTCCTTGCACCCTCTGGACAGGCCTCAACTCCTCTGCACCTCTGGACAGGCCACACCTCCTTGCACCCTCTGGACAGGCCTCACCTCCTCTGCATCCCCTAGACTGGACTCACCTCATCTGCACCCCTCAGACAGGCCTAACCTCCACTGCACCATTCTGGATAGGCCTCACCTCCTCTGCAACCCCTGGACAGGCCTCACGTTCTCTACACCACCCTGGACAGGCCACACCTCCTTTGCACCCTCTGGACAGGCCTCACCTCCTCTGCACCCCTGGACAGGCCTCAAGTCCTTTGCACCACCCTGGACAGGCCTCACCTCCTTTGCACCCTCTGGACAGGCCTCACCTCCTCTGCACCCCTGGACAGGCCTCAAGTCCTTTGCACCACCCTGGACAGGCCTCTCCTCCTCTGCACCCCTGGACAGGCCTCAAGTCCTTTGCACCACCCTGGACAGGCCTCTCCTCCTCTGACCCTGGACAGGCCTCACCTCCTCTGCACCCCTGGACAGGCCTCTCCTCCTCTGACCCTGGACAGGCCTCACCTCCTCTGCACCCCTGGACAGGCCACACCTCCTTTGCACCCTCTGGACAGGCCTCACCGCCTCTGCACCCCTGGACAGGCCTCAAGTCCTCTGCACCACCTTGGACAGGCCTCTCCTCCTCTGTACTCCTGGACAGGCCTCACCTCCTCTGCACCTCCTGGAGAGACCTCACCTCCTCTGCTCCCCCTGGACAGGCCTCTCCTCCTCTGCACCCCTGGACAGGCCTCACCTCCTCTCCACCCTTGCACGGGCCTCTCCTCCTCTGCACCTCTGGGCAGGCCTCTCCTCCTTGCCTCCCCTGGACAGGCCTCACCTCCTCTGCACCCCTGGACAGGCCTCAAGTCCTCTGCACCCCTGGACAGGCTTGTGCTCTTCCTTTATTTCTGTTGTTTATAAGACTGCTGTCAGGCTTACTAGCAGGTTTACTTGCTCTGAGTAGGCAACGAGCAGACATAGACGCCGGTATCTGCATCTTGTTAGCTGGTACGCTTTATACGATCTAATGATGTTCTATCTAATTGATTGGTTTTAATAGGGATGTATGTCATTCGTTTGCACTTGCATTTTACGTCAGATCATGGATGATTTGCAAAGTGTAGTAGTTTTTATAGTAGTTTTTATATGAACTGTGCTTATGCACCATTCATGTATGTGCTGTAATTATCAATGTTTTTATTGCTATGGCATAAACTGCTGACAATAAACTTTTGACATCAAGTACCATACCTGCAGGAATGCTCAGTTGGTTCTGCGAGGCTACATTTATCCCAGATTCCCTTACTGATGGTGCACTATACTTCTTGTGGCCGTAGTTTCGGTTCGGTGTGAGGATAAGACAAGACACGTCATTAGTGCCTTTAAGGTGACAATGCCAATTATTGTTCCCTTCAGCTCTGTATGGGGAAGGTTCAGACTAGATACAACTTGCACCCCCTCAATTTGGCAATACACTTGTTGTGCCATTTGCTCCTGTACGTAATGAGGCTCAGACTAGACACACCATGAACCCCCAATACTAGACAGGCTTCTCAATGGAACTATTGTATTAGAAGTCACCTCAGTTTGTGGGAGACGGGCTCTGGGAGTGGCCTTCAGCCTTGCCCTGCTTATCATACCTGGGCAAAGCAGTGATACATAATAGCTAAACACCAAGAGAAGTATGCTGTGCGATCCATCTTAAGAAAATGTTATCATACTGGGGCAAAGCTGTGATAGAGAATAGCTAAACAGAGAGAGAAGGTACGCTGTGCGATGGATCTAAAGAAACTGTTATCATACTGGGGCAAAGCTGTGATAGAGAATAGCTAAACACCGAGAGAAGGTACGCTGTGCGATCCATCTTAAGAAACTGTTATCATACTGGGGCAAAGCTGTGATAAAGAATAGCTAAACACCGAGAGAAGGTACGCTGTGTGATCGATCTTAAGCAACTGTTATCATACTGGGGCAAAGCTGTGATAGAGAATAGCTAAACAGAGAGAGAAGGTACGCTGTGCGATGGATCTAAAGAAACTGTTATCATACTGGGGCAAAGCTGTGATAGAGAATAGCTAAACACCGAGAGAAGGTAAGCTGTGCGATCCATCTTAAGAAACTGTTATCATACTGGGGCTAAGCTGTGATAGAGAATAGCTAAACAGATCAAGAAGGTACGCTGTGCGATCCATATTAAGAAACTGTTATCATACTGGGGCAAAGCAGTGATAGAGAATAGCCAAACAGAGAGAAAAGGTACGTTGTGTGATCCATCTTAGGAAACTGTTGTCATACTGGGGAAAGCTGTGATAGAGAATAGCTTCACACAGAGAGAAGGTACGCTGTGCAATCCATCGCAAGAAACTGTTAGCAAAGCTGTGATAGGGAATAGCTAAACATCGAGAGAAGGTACGGTGGGCGATCCATCACAAAAAACTGTTAGCATACCAGAGTAAAGCTGTGATATAGAATAGCTAAACAGAGAGAAGTTATGAAGTGCGATCGATCTTAAGAAACTGTTATCATACAGGGGCAAAGCTGTGATAGAGAATAGCTAAACACTGAGAGAAGGTATGCTGTGCGATCGATCTTAAGAAACTTGATTTCCAGCTTTCTAGTTACTGCTTGAACTAAGTTTTAGCATAGAGCTTGGAAACAGAGTTAGGGTAGCGGGATGATAGAACCTGCAAATCATGTTAGAAATGTTCATTTTGTTTTAACTGAGCATGTCATGCACTACTGCATTTATTTTCACATTTTGTTTAGTTACTGTTCATATTAAATACACTAAGCTTGGGTTTTAGAAGTAAACATTCGTAAGCATATCCCATGTTTCTTATTGCAATTTTTTTTTAACAATATATTTTATTGAGTTACATGATATATATCGGGCATTAGCCAGGAGGATACATTTTGATGGATAAATGTGACAATGCATACTTCCAATCGTGATTTCGGCAAAATTAGTATATACAACAAAAACAGCATTGCGCAGTTCGTCTCAGCTTATTGCAATTTTGAGCGTGTTATTCACTTATGAAAGAGGTTTTGGAGTCCCATTTTGTCACTGGCCTCACCTTGTGGGACTGATAACCCGAAAACACTTCCTGCACAGTACTGCTCAGTGGGTGGTGTATGGGTCGCAGTTCAAAGTGGTTTTCTTTCACATGGGGGTTTGAAATCCAACCCTTGCCGGTCATAAGGTGAGGGCAAGATTGTGACACTTTCATCCTTGAAAGTTTGAACTTTGCAAGCATCACTTGACTATGCTTTCCCACCCACAATAAAAGGCGCATTGATCTGTCTAGCCGATGAGTTATGAGTTAGAAAATTCCGCCTGATGGGCATTAAAAGTAAGCCTGGGCAGAGTTCATGGAAACTCAGCCAAGTGACAAAAAAACTGCTGCGCGACTCAGAGTACTGTGAGTGGCGGAGTGCGTGAGGGTCATGTCATTCGTGGTGATTTTGAGTGCCGGGTGTTTGACCAGTACTGTAAAATCATTGCGAACAGCACCATACGCAGGGAAAGAGGGCACATGTAGATTTTCTACTCCAGTTACAGCTTTCTCAAGACGAACGGAAGGTTTCTCAATGTGAGTGGTCGCGACCTGCCGTGACCACTTGCATTGACAAATTCGACCACCCGTGTTCAGAAATCTTGAGAGGAGATTGATTTTCCTTGCTCGCGCTCACCAACTAGACCTTGGCGAGCAAGGAAAAAATCTCGCGGGGAGGTGGATTTTTGTCACTCACACTCACCAACTTGACGTTGACGAGCACAAGCAAGGAAAAAACTGTGCTCCGTGAAATTCTGCGTGCTCGGTGGAGTGCAGAAAACTCCGCAAACTGAGCGGAGGTTATTTAAAAGGATATTTTAAACCATCTCTGAGTTGCATGACCCTAACAAGGAGCTTTGTCGTCAGCCTCGTTATTCTACATGGTCACAGAACCACTTAGTGACTTGCAATATCTGTGTAATGTATGACAGAGGGTACTTTACCACTTGTGTAGCCTGTCTGCTTTAGATATTCATCACTGGGTGCTATCGGAGACAATCAACATTCGCTGTGCACTAACGCCGTAGCATTTATGTATCACAGAATTAGCCTCTGTGGTAACCGGGCGATTTACATAATGAGGATAGGAGCCGGGTTATTCCTGGTCAGAGAGTGCCACAATGTTCTTTACATAGATATGAGAAATAGGAGAGGCTGTTCTCGATTATAAAGGGCGCCACGCCTCAGCTTGGTTACTAAAAGTACAATGATTCTGGTTGCAGACAGCACACAATCTTGTTTACACGGTGGGGAGTCACATTAGCCTGGTGCCTGGAGCTTGTGTACATATGCACAAGTGAGCTGGGCTACAGATGGCACACAGGCTCATTTACATACAACACTGGTGGCTCCTGGTTGGAGACGGCAGACTTGCGTGCTTACACCGGGAGGAGGATAGGAGCCTAGTGCTCCTTTACATATGTGGGACATGCAAGCTTGGTCGTGCCTGGTTACAGACGACGCATAGAAGCTTTTAAACAGGGAGAGGAGCTAGGTGAAGAAAGAAAGCCAGGGTCTGGCAATCTTCAGCCTGGTGGATATTCAGTCCAACCGCCATGATACATTATGTTTTACAGAACGTTCTCGGCGCCCCATTGCCAACCATACTCCTGCTGACATCCGAACCAGGTCATGTGGAGTCTGGTGTCATCTCTGTCCTCTTTCAATACTCTATGTACCGATCCATAAATACCATAGACCCTTCCAGCCACAGCTCCAGCTGGTTACAAGCTCCACACCGAGTAACCGGAAGACCTTTTAGGAGATCATGTGTCTGACTTATCAGGTCACAACATTGAATCACAAATGGAAACCAGTATACTGAACATAGCTCCTCACATCACAATGTAAGAGGGATGAGAGCTACTCAAGTGTGAACACGTTTCACCGTATATATACATATATATGTCTTATTAACATACCATGACTATCACTGGAAGGCATCAGAGCTCTGCACATGGTCCTAAACAAAGACAGTCAACATGTGATTAGCGGGTAGATGGAAATAGCCATTATAATCAATTGATTTTCTAAAGATTGTAACTTCAGGTAAGCTATTCTGCATTGTCTTAAACCCATACACTTCAAAATTGGTATTAAAAACCTTTTCCTAGGAAATGTATACATTTAGAATAGAAATAAAATACTATGCATCGTGGTTTGGGTTGAAATGTCATCACATGGACATGGGAGTAGGTTTCTCAACCAGTCATTCATTTCTGGAAAGGTAATCAATCTATGGAAAGTCCAAAAACGAAAGCGAAAAAAGCATGCGGACAAAGCTTCCCTGTACCTGTTCCAAATAGAGTTGTATACCTGGGCGAATTGTCATCAAATGGTTATCCATGACGTTTTTTTAAATCTCTTTCTTGAAGCCAACGCTTATTCTCTAGGTAGGTCAAACAATCTGCTTTTACGGTTTTTCTAGGGATTGTTACCATGGTCTCCGGTGTTTCAAAGAATTCAGGACGGCCGATTTCGTTCCCCATTTTTTTAATATAACCAGGCCAATGTATAGTAGCAAATCCCCATATACCTGCCCCGCGCATAGCTGTTGATAGACATTTGGACTTGTAAATAGCTAGTAACTCAGAGACAGGTCTGCAGCCTAATTTCCTAGAAAAAATAATCACTGCCCCTATTTCTCTGAAAAAAAATTAGTTTCTTGCCTGAAAAGCGGCAGTCCAAGACCCTGTCCGATCAAAGTTAATCCCAAGGTAGGAGAATTTGTCAGTGCTTTCAATTTTATTATTATTAATACAAATTTCTAATTTTTTTTTCATTTTATTCCACAATTCATTGTGTAAGTCTTACTGATATTCACATTTAGACCCCTATCTTGCATAAAATTAACAAAATTAGTGACAGTTCTCCACAACCCTATTTGCATCCGCGCCATTATAACTGCGTCGTCCGCACAAAGTACAATGGGTCAGTGTATTTTTAATGATCGGACAGTCCTGCCGGTGTACAATCAAATATTGGCCAAGACTATTAATATATAATGAGAAAAGAAAGGGGGCAAGTACACAGCCTTGTCTCACTCCCTTTCCCATTTGAAACTTAGCTGAACACTCCCCCTGCCTCCCAAACCGAACCCTTGCCCCTGCCTCCCTGTACAATTCCTTTATAAATAAAAGCAAAGGTGGATCAACTTCCATCCCTTTAAGAACACCCCATAACTTTTCATGTTTTACACAGTCAAACGCTGAACTAAGGTCAACGAATGACACAAATAGTGTCCCCTCCTTTGCTAATGTATATTTACTTATAATCAGGGCTAAATTGAGTCCTTGCTCTATCGTGCCAAGCCCCGCTCGGAACCCATATGGCAGATTAGATAACAGTCCTGTCTCATTGGGCCATAATTGTAGTTTATTTAGAATGAACCTCCCTACTACTTTCAAGAGGGAATCTAACAGGGAAATTGGACAATAGCACCTTGGTTCGTTTCTATATCCCTTTTTTAAAAATGGGGTTCACTATTGCGTCCGACCATGTGGGAATGAAACGTGTCGACTACATCTAACTAAAACATTAGTTAAAAGCGGGGTCCACAGCTCAATATTAGTTTTATATACAGGAACGCATTCCGGCCCCGGTGCTTTACCAGATGCGCTCTCATTTATGACCCTAGTTACTTCCTCTAAAGAAAAACAAATATCTATGGGAAATACTGTAGGCTGTACACTATCATCAGTCACCGTAACTACTGAGGATGCCGCATCATGTCTGTTGATCTCATCATTATAAATACCAGTAAAATACTGGACCCATTTATCCTCAGTAATGGCAATATCTACAATGTCAGTATCCATGTTAGCAAAAAATATGGCATTAACCGCTTTCCAAAAGGTATTATTATCTTCCTTTAACATGCCTGGTGTAGCGTCTGCATCGCCTCCAATCTTAATTGTACCTTTCGCTTTTTTATCGCCTGCCAATATGTAATTCTAGACTGTCTTATTTCCTCCCTATTTCTAATTTCCCTGTGCAATACTTTCTTCAAATGAATGTGCGCCTTACTATATTCCCTATCAAACCAGCCCTGTGTCGTGTGCGTTCCCCGTTTCTGCTCCCTAATTAATCATTTCTGTACCTCTCCGGTAATTTTAAGGAAGGCATTTAGAACATCTTCGTCATCCCTCTCCTCGGAGAGACAAGCTTCATGATTTTCTCTGGATCTTTATACAAGTTTCTTGATAAAAACCATGGGATCCACTTTTGACCAATTTAAAGAATACCCTTTTGTGCTGGGAAGATTGATATTAAAATTATAGTGTAAACCCTTATTCTTCATAGTTCTATCATAACTCTCTAGGTTGAAAACATTACTGATTGGATAATGATCACTCATTCTAATACCATGCGTTTCAAAAGTACGGACATTTCTTGAGTACCTATTTGACACTAGAACAATGTCAATAATTGAATTACAACCTCTAGAATGAAAGGCAGGCTCAAAAGGTACTAAGGGAGTACACAACTCGTTGGCATATCCCAAGTCCAACTGACAAACAATTCTATTTAACAAATCCTCCAGTGTTATATGTGAGAAATGGGCCAGTGTATCTTGTTTGTCTTTTCCTAGGCCACACATACCCCTTTGACTATGTTGGCACAAGAATCAGTCATAATCACCCCCCTCATATAATACACATATCACCAGACATCTTGTCTTCCAAATTACTCAATGCTTGACGTAAATTCATTAGCACGCTCATTGTCTGAATTTTGGGGATATTATTATAGAAGTTGAGTAACACTGAACAGTGTCCTCCTACCATATTCATTACTAGGATCTGGTAATAATCAGTCTCAATTGTAAGTTTCAAGTTGGTCACCCCAACAGTGTTAGAGACATAAGTACATAATCCACCTTTTTTACGCCCCTACTCACTGATGACTGCTGGTGTATGAAAAGTTCGATAGCCCCCATGGATATGTTTTTCCTTAACTATCCAGGTTTCTTGTAGACAGATGATAGAATATTCTTCTACAAAGGTTAACCACGGAGGGTCTCTCACTTTTGTGGATAGCCCAGCAATATTCCAACAAACTATTTTGCATGCCTTAACTGTGTCTTTCTTTTCCTGTCCCCCTCCTGGGATCTTAATGTTTACTTCTCCGTTGGGGTTGTCCCCACCCATTATTGATGGTACTATATGTTTAGGACTAATTTCAGTATTTACTTCAGAATCAATTATGTTTACGTCAGTGTCCACACCCTCGTTTATTTGATCTATTTTCAAATTGCAATCTATCCCAGTAACAAATGCAATCCCTTGACCAGGGAGCTGCTCCTGTGAGGTGTCACCAGGGGATGGTAGATATTCCAGCCTAGTTTGGCCATCCCCTCTCATATGCTGTACCCTTGACCAGGGAGCTGCTCCTGTGAGGTATCACCAGGGGATGGTAGATATTCCACCCTAGTTTGGCCATCCCCTCGCATCTGCTGTACCCTTGACCAGGGAGCTGCTCCTGTGAGGTGTCACCAGGGGATGGTAGATATTCCAGCCTAGTTTGGCCGTCCCCTCTCATATGCTGTACCCTTGAGCAGGGAGCTGCTCCTGTGAGGTGTCACCAGGGGATGGTAGATATTCCAGCCTAGTTTGGCCATCCCCTCTCATATGCTGTACCCTTGACCAGGGAGCTGCTCCTGTGAGGTGTCACCAGGGGATGGTAGATATTCCAGCCTAGTTTGGCCATCCCCTCTCATATGCTGTACCCTGGACCAAGGAGCTGCTCCTGTGAGGTATCACCAGGGGATGGTAGATATTCTAGCCTAGTTTGGCCATCCCCTCTCATATGCTGTACCCTTGACCAGGGAGCTGCTCCTGTGAGGTGTCACCAGGGGATGGTAGATATTCTAGCCTAGTTTGGCCATCCCCTCTCATATGCTGTACCCTTGACCAGGGAGCTGCTCCTGTGAGGTGTCACCAGGGGATGGTAGATATTCCAGCCTAGTTTGGCCATCCCCTCTCATATGCTGTACCCTTGACCAGGGAGCTGCTCCTGTGAGGTGTCACCAGGGGATGGTAGATATTCCAGCCTAGTTTGGCCATCCCCTCTCATATGCTGTACCCTTGACCAGGGAGCTGCTCCTGTGAGGTGTCACCAGGGGATGGTAGATATTCCACCCTAGTTTGGCCGTCCCCTCTCATATGCTGTACCCTTGACCAGGGAGCTGCTCCTGTGAGGTATCACCAGGGGATGGTAGATATTCCAGCCTAGTTTGGCCATCCCCTCTCATATGCTGTACCCTTGACCAAGGAGCTGCTCCTGTGAGGTGTCACCAGGGGATGGTAGATATTCCAGCCTAGTTTGGCCATCCCCTCTCATATGCTGTACCCTGGACCAGGGAGCTGCTCCTGTGAGGTATCACCAGGGATGGTAGATATTCCAGCCTAGTTTGTCCATCCCCTCTCATATGCTGTACCCTTGACCAGGGAGCTGCTCCTGTGAGGTATCACCAGGGGATGGTAGATATTCCAGCCTAGTTTGGCCATCCCCTCTCATATGCTGTACCCTTGACCAGGGAGCTGCTCCTGTGAGGTGTCACCAGGGGATGGTAGATATTTGATTTGATTTGATTTGATTTGATTTGGACTTGTAGAGCGCATGGCTGCCCTGGAGCGTCCCAGCGCTAATCCTAATCTGAACCTGGTGAACTCAAGCGAGAAGCAAGGTTTAGGGGATGGTAGGGAACAAAAAGGTTTTGAGTGCTCTTCTAAATTTCAGGTGATCCGGTTCCATTCGAAGTTCTCTGGGAAGGGCATTCCATTTGTTTGACACATTCAGTGAGAACCGTCGGCCTCCTGTTCGTGCTTTCCTCACTCGTGGAACAATGGCCAGATTTTCTCCATCTGAGCGAAGGGCCCTGGTCGACTTGTAAGGTCGGATCAGTCCTCTCAAGGCCGGAGGGCCTTTACCCTGCAGAGTCTTATGTGCGATGCAGAGAGACTTAAAAGAGATCCGCTCTTGGATGGGGAGCCAGTGCAGGGCTTTCAGCAATGGTTTGGCTGAGGCCCGTTTCGGCGCCCCCATCAGCAGCCTGGCTGCGGCATTCTGAGCTCGCTGAAGAGTATTGATAGTAGCATGAGGGGCTGCGAGGAAAAGGGAGTTATCATAATCCAGTTTGGACAGGATCAAACCCTGGATTAGCAGCTTTCTAGATTGAGCCGGAAGGAGAGGGAGGACCTTCCGGGCTGCCCGAAGCAGGCCGAAGCAGCCTCCAACCACTTTCTGCGCATGGGTCTTGAAGGTCAGTTGGGGTTCGAACCAAATCCCTAGGCTTTTAATTTGCTGCTTGGGGGGTGGGAGATCTCCCATACAGGCAGGCCACATCTCAGGGGGCAGAGAGGTGAATTGATTGCCTAAGAGCATGATCTCCGTCTTAGATCCATTTAGTTTAAGTTTCGAACTGGACATCCAGGAGGAAATGGCTGTAAGACAGTCTGGGAGATCGACCGGGCTGCCCCCATGTTGTGACAGCGAGACGACAAGCTGGGTGTCGTCAGCATAGCTTATGGATTTAACCCCGAATGGGGCTATCACCTTCTCCAACGGGGCCATGTAGACATTAAACAGTGTGGGGCTGAGGGAGGAGCCCTGCGGCACCCCACACTGAAGAGGGAAGGCCTCCGACATGGACCCATTTTCCCAGATCCTGAAGGATCTCTCCTCCAGGTAGGACTGCAACCATTTAAGGGCTGATCCTGTAATGCCCAGCAGGGCCAGGCGTTGGGCCAAGACTGCATGATCCACAGTATCGAATGCAGCACTCAGATCCAGGAGGATCAGAGCTACTGATCCCCCTGAATCCAAGATGCATCTTACCTCTTCAGTCACCGCCAAAAGGGCGGTGTCTGTGCCCTGACCCGGGCGAAAACCAGTCTGAGAGTCACTGAGGAGATGGTTAGCCTCTAGGTACTCTGAGATCTGCCTGTTCACCACTTTTTCGGCCACTTTGCTCAGTCCAGGTAGGAGCGAGATCGGGCGAAAGTTGGCCAGATCGGAGATGTCTAATCCTGGTTTCTTTAAAAGCGTTTTAACTCTGGCCTGTTTCCAACTCGGGGGCACTATGCCCGAGGATAGTGACGAGTTAAGTAGCTCAGTGGCTACGGGGGCAATGATGTTTAAAGTTTGCTTTAGAATGTGCATCGGGACTGGGTCTGAGGGAGAGCCACTTTTAATAGTGGAAAAGATATTACAAAAGTCTTCTGTGGATATAAGACTGAAAGCCTCAAGTTGAGGACGAGTAGGGTCAGGAGAGGGGGTCTCGGTGAGTTCAGTGGCAGAGGATTGAGGAAGGCTATCTAGAATTTTCCGAATTTTGGTATCGAAAAATTCTGCTAACTGATTGCATCTCAGTACTGGGTCATTCTGGACCAGGGAGGGAGCTGGGACTTTAAGAAGCAGGTTCACAATTTTAAATGTTTCTCTGGAAGAATTAGAATAGAGACGAATTTTTTCTTCAAAATAGGCGGCTTTGGATTTTTGCCGTCCTAGTTTGTAAAGTTTTAGGGCTGCTTTATATGCAGTTTTGTGAATAGGTGCCCAGTCTTTGCGCCAAGCGCGCTCTGCTCTTTTGCAATCTTTCCTGAGTTCTCTTAGTCCAGGCGAGAACCAGGGGGATTTGAAAGAATTGCTCTTTTTAGTGCAAAGCTTAAGAGGCAGAACCGAATCCAGGGATTTAGTGAGCCAGTCTCGAAAGTTTATATCTGCCTGTAGAACATCAGATTCTGTAGGGGGTGTAGATTGTTCGAGAGCAGTTGACAAATTCTCTACTGACAGCCTTGGCCATGGCCTTTGAAGCGTACGGGAACAGGGGACCTTGGTTCCTCCATGGTAAAATTCCCATGAAAAAGGAACTAGGAAGTGGTCTGACCATAATAGGGGCAGAGGGGGTTTGGCTGCGAGCTGGGGGATGTTGGAAAAGATCGGATCCAACAAATGACCTTTATTGTGGGTAGCTTCCTTATTTGCCAGTTCCAGGTCAAAGGAGCTAGGATTGGTGATCAGTTCAGCCCCAGAGTTATCCTTGGGGTCGTCGAAGTGTATATTCAAGTCGCCCAGGATCAAAAAGTTCGGGGCCTGAGAGGCAGCTGATAAGGAGATTTCTAAGAGGGAGTCAGGGAAGTGTTTTAGACTCCCCGGGGGTCTGTAGATGAGAAGACCTGACAGGGAGTGGGTGGGTGAGAGCTGAATGTTAAAGCTAGTACTTTCTGCGTCAAAAATTCCACCCTCCTTCAATCTGCAGGTCAGAGACTCCCGATGGATTATGGCGAGTCCCCCCCCATACCTTTATCTCTGTTCAGACATTGGATATTGAAGCCACTGGGGAGCGCCGAGACAATATCGAAGTCTGAGTGAGGAGATAACCATGTCTCCGTCAGGAAGAGCAGGTCGAACTTGCTATCTTCTAACAGCAAGTGGATCTCGATCGCATGCTTCGGCAGCGATCTGCAGTTCAAGAGAGCCATCTGCAAGGTTCTACCCACCTTCTTACCAACCGACTCCCCACTGCAGGGGGCCGGACAAGCAGGGCATCGGCAGAAAGGAAGGCTAGAACCAACCCAGTGCGGGCATCCAGGGTTGCCCGTGAGTCGAAGTGAAAGTAGTTCCTCCCTAGAAAACCTTGTGGGTCCAAGGGGGAACACGGGCATAGTGGCTGGCCCTAGGCCCGGTCTGGCCCGGACAGGCCCAGACGGGCTTGCCTCTGGCGCGCCTCTGGCGCGCCATCGGCGCGCCCGCTGCGCCCGCCCGCTGCGCGGAAGGAAAACAGACTTCATAAGTAACGCCCGGGCTGTGATTCGCCCGACCGCTAGAGCGCTGACCGCGTTATTTCTGTTGCAATGGCGGCCAAAGTCGTCGCCCTTTGCAAGTCAGTAATTCTACCGAAAAGTAGATATTCCAGCCTAGTTTGGCCATCCCCTCTCATATGCTGTACCCTTGACCAGGGAGCTGCTCCTGTGAGGTATCACCAGGGGATGGTAGATATTCCAGCCTAGTTTGGCCATCCCCTCTCATATGCTGTACCCTTGACCAGGGAGCTGCTCCTGTGAGGTATCACCAGGGGATGGTAGATATTCCAGCCTAGTTTGGCCATCCCCTCTCATATGCTGTACCCTTGACCAGGGAGCTGCTCCTGTGAGGTATCACCAGGGGATGGTAGATATTCCACCCTAGTTTGGCCGTCCCCTCTCATATGCTGTACCCTTGACCAGGGAGCTGCTCCTGTGAGGTATCACCAGGGGATGGTAGATATTCTAGCCTAGTTTGGCCATCCCCTCTCATATGCTGTACCCTTGACCAGGGAGCTGCTCCTGTGAGGTATCTCCAGGGGATGGTAGATATTCCAGCCTAGTTTGACCATCCCCTCTCATATGCTGTACCCTTGACCAGGGAGCTGCTCCAGTGAGGTTTCACCAGGGGATGGTAGATATTCCAGCCTAGTTTGGCCATCCCCTCTCATATGCTGTACCCTTGACCAGGGAGCTGCTCCTGTGAGGTGTCTCCAGGGGATGGTAGATATTCCAGCCTAGTTTGGCCGTCCCCCTCATATGCTGTACCCTTGACCAGGGAGCTGCTCCTGTGAGGTGTCATCAGGGGATGGTAGATATTCCAGCCTAGTTTGGCCATCCCCTCTCATATGCTGTACCCTTGACCAGGGAGCTGCTCCTGTGAGGTATCTCAAGGAGATGGTAGATATTCCAGCCTAGTTTGGCCATCCCCTCTCATATGCTGTACCCTTGACCAATGAGCTGCTCCTGTGAGGTATCACCAGGGGATGGTAGATATTCCAGCCTAGTTTGACCATCCCCTCTCATATGCTGTACCCTTGACCAGGGAGCTGCTCCTGTGAGGTATCACCAGGGGATGGTAGATATTCCAGCCTAGTTTGGCCATCCCCTCTCATATGCTGTACCCTGGACCAGGGAGCTGCTCCTGTGAGGTGTCTCCAGGGGATGGTAGATATTTCAGCCTAGTTTGTCCATCCCCTCTCATATGCTGTACCCTTGACCAGGGAGCTGCTCCTGTGAGGTGTCACCAGGGGATGGTAGATATTCAAGCCTAGTTTGGCCATCCCCTCTCATATGCTGTACCCTTGACCAGGGAGCTGCTCCTGTGAGGTGTCACCATGGGATGGTAGATATTCCAGCCTAGTTTGGCCATCCCCTCTCATATGCTGTACCCTTGACCAGGGAGCTGCTCCTGTGAGGTATCACCAGGGATGGTAGATATTCCAGCCTAGTTTGGCCATCCCCTCTCATATGCTGTACCCTTGACCAGGGAGCTGCTCCTGTGAGGTGTCACCAGGGGATGGTAGATATTCCAGCCTAGTTTGGCCATCCCCTCTCATATGCTGTACCCTTGACCAGGGAGCTGCTCCTGTAAGGTATCACCAGGGGATGGTAGATATTCCAGCCTAGTTTGGCCATCCCCTCTCATATGCTGTACCCTTGACCAGGGAGCTGCTCCTGTGAGGTATCACCAGGGGATGGTAGATATTCCAGCCTAGTTTGGCCATCCCCTCTCATATGCTGTACCCTTGACCAAGGAGCTGCTCCTGTGAGGTATCACCAGGGGATGGTAGATATTCCAGCCTAGTTTGGCCATCCCCTCTCATATGCTGTACCCTTGACCAAGGAGCTGCTCCTGTGAGGTGTCACCAGGGGATGGTAGATATTCCAGCCTAGTTTGGCCATCCCCTCTCATATGCTGTACCCTTGACCAAGGAGCTGCTCCTGTGAGGTGTCACCAGGGGATGGTAGATATTCCAGCCTAGTTTAGCCATCCCCTCTCATATGCTGTACCCTTGACCAGGGAGCTGCTCTTGTGAGGTATCACCAGGGAAGGGTAGATATTCCAGCCTAGTTTGGCCATCCCCTCTCATATGCTGTACCCTTGGTCAATCTAGATCTTCAAGTCTGGTTAACAAATCAAAACGATTATACAGCGGGACATTGCATGAGCTCGATGTGTCAACATAGGGATCCCTTACATGGCTTTTAAAATGCTTCACAACTGGGGCCTAATAGAAAGCGCCTAGGGGTAAGACGTTAATTTCTGTATAATTAAAACGTACATTCCCTGGCCTTGTGAGAGCTGCATGCACTAACATAGGGTCGCTAAAAGTCAAAACAATACAATCGCCCTGAAAAAATGACGGCCATTTCCCACCCGTGTAACCCGTCTAACCATTTTGAATTTTTCAAATAATGCATCAGTAAGACCGTTTTTTTACCAAGCCAATAAAGAGATTTATTTTGAAGACCCTCCCACGTTTCATACACTGATATGCAGTGAAGGAACATTGGCTAGGATTACTATGTGTGGTGTGGCAGCCGGTGGTAAATCAAGATGATTATATCCTAGGTTCTCTGGGGATTCCCTCGTCCTTATTGGGTGTGCCCCTGTTCTATTATTAACTCCTTTCTTCTGTATTATTGGCTTTTTATGATCATTATTAACTTGCAAATTATTACAAGGAGGTGTTGATCTGTGTGTGGCCAATCTTGTTGTACCACACATGGGATCTGTGCTCGAGGTTTCTACGGGTACAATACTGAGGGAATGGTTCCCTACATGTGGGATTAAGAGTGAGCTACGGGGATGGTTAGCATTACATTGTGTATTCAAACCCCCAGCGGTAACCCTATTGTCTCTGCTTAATCATCCCTCTATAACAGCCACTCTCTCTATTAATTCCCCCAAAGCACCAACCACATAATTATATAAATCATCAATTTTCCTCGTAATTTCATCAATTTCAAGCGTTTGACCCTCAGTTAGCATGTTCACGGTGGGTCTCCCTGAGCTAACAGACCTTCTAGGTTCGGCCGTTTTTAATTGTTTACCAGTATTTCTCCTTCTCTTAGATAACGTCATTTTACTTAGGCTCACAGGACACATCCCAGCATGGTTTTCTGATTGCATCCCCACAGATACATCAGGGTTCTTACTACGTTTCGAGGATGGTTGGGGATCATCCTCTGGGTCACTCACATATATATAATCTGATGTCTCCTGTATGCACCCATCCTCAACGCCCTGGGCAGCTGGCCGATCACATACTCCAGTAAGAGATTTATATAGGGAACTAACACATGTATTACTTGCAGTTAGCGTACCCAACCTGCCTGGGGTAAGAGTCTCTTGAACTGTATTTATTTGTTCCTCAATGGCCCCCATTGCTCCAGTCAAATAGGTCATCAAGGATTTTTGTCCTCCCATTCTTGGGGCGATAGTGGGTATGAAGCCTGTCTTCCTTTTACCCATTATTTTACTGTGTCCTAGCAAACAGAAAGGAAAATCAAGATCCCCAAACACAATCCGATGAAAGAAAATAGCAGTCCAACCGGCCTCTGATGGTCTATGACGGGCGAAGAAAGGGCCCATCTTGGCCCGCTCTTGACCCGGGCACGCTCCACGCGCTTTGATGCTGCGGGAACGCCATGATGCTTTTAAAGCCTGTCCAGGGACTCTCAATAAAGTGCGGAATGCGTTATGGGCCAGGGGTCAGCAACAGGGTTCAGGGTGTCGTGATTCGGTCTCCCACGCTGTAGGACTGCCACAATGCTTTTAAAGCCCCTCCATGGACTCTCAATAAAGTGCAGAGTGCGTTATGGGACAGGGGCCAGCAGCAGGGTTCAGGGCGTCGTGATTCGGCCTCCCCTATTCAAAAGTGTGGACTTGCACGCCTGCACACGCTTAAAAGGAGGTGGAGTCATATTTACAAATGTAACTTACTGCATCCAAAGTGGAGCAATAGAAAATGCAGCACAACGCACTGCCAACCACTGGTAATGCAACGCCCTCCCTTAGAAAATAATGGAGGCAGAGACCTAACAAGCATTGACAAATCCAATAGGTCTCGGCAATTCGACAGCTACAGGCGTTTCAATGTGAGTGTCTTTTAGCTAAGGATTTTTCACCTTCTCCTGATTTGAAAATGTGTGTAACAAACATGGTATGAAAAAATCTGTACACTGAATGGTATTTATCACACTTTACAAATTCAGACTCAGTAGAATTGTATTTTATTTGGTGCTATAAATAGCTCACCAATTACAGACCACATGCAGTAAGGGACTGAAATGTATAAGAAACACCATGTGATGTCACTCTCTGCGATGTCACTTGGTCAAAGGTTATGTGAGGTCACTGATTCAAAGATCATGTAATGTTCACTTGCTATGATGTTGCTGTGCTCAAAGATCTGCTGGTGTGGCTTCAACCTGCTCTGAAATGTTGATATTCATCTTATATGAAATGTTCTGTAAGAGGCTCGTTGACCCTAAATAGCTGATTTAAGGTGGTTGATAGAATGTTAAAAATGGGATTCCTATTTGGCTGAGGTATGCACCCAGACCAGGCAGGAACCACTGCTCTCTACAGGGTAAGCTAGATACACACTAAAAGATAACATGTGCCCACCCTCCGGTAACTTGGGACAGAGCAGTCAGGCTTATCTAAAGATTTGTCCACAACTATCTTCACTGGGAACCAAACACCCCATTGTAGCCCTTGACTCTCACAGGTTAGCTGGCGGAGCAGTCCAAGGCCTACTCAAGGGAGGTGGTGTGGGCTAGTAATCACCAATCACTGGCACGCAATGATAACACCCAATAACTGATTGTCCAGTCAGTACATTTTCTGTAGAATAAGGAGAAGTATATTTATTACACACACTACTAAATACTACACAATAGTTTACAAATATGTACATTGGCAAATGGAACATACCATAGATGCCAATGCGTAATCACTGGGGACCCCTTAGAGGGTCACCCAAACATCTCACATTTATTCAATCATTTGTTTTGTAATAAACACATACCTTTTGCAAAAATCTTTAACATTACTGTGATAAGCAATAAAACATTTGCAATCATAATGGTAACCCCATTAAGAATGTATCAGTAATTAATCTTGTGTTTGTGTATTCTTTCATGGGTTTGATATAAAAACAACCCATTGAGGGCATCACGTTGAAAAAGCATTGCATTGCAACCATATAGTCAGCCCCTAAAGGGTATAAGATCAACATCACATTTGTGGATTTCCAGGTCTGATTAAATGCCATTAAATTACCATACATGTGGTCCCTAGAGGTTGAAACACTACCGGCTGTAGAGTAAAAGCTACAGCTGTGAGAGAGCTCAAAAAGAAACGAAAATCCCGGGAAGGTGATCATTTTGGAGTCCCGCTAACTTAGGGTGAGGACTCTGACAGTACCTTTAAAAGAAAGGCTGCATCGTGTTGACTTTTTGGTGGTGGTCCCGTCATCCTGGGACCACCACAAGTAGAGATGGGCCAAAAAGTGTTTAAACAGCAAGGCCTGAAAAGGCATTATGGGGCGATTTTCTGAGAAAGTAGTAAATATGGTAGCAGGGTTTCCCTCGCTGTGCTGGGGACAGCTGCACAAGTTTTGTTCCTTTGTTTTCCTCGTGCTGCACTTCGTTTAAGGTAAAGTAGTCAGCAGATGAGACAGCATCGGACTATTGATCTCAGTCTTCAGTTATTATGTGCATTGTGAGGAGCAAATGCACTGATGGCGTGGGGGTGGGGTGGCACATAAAATGGTGTAAGGGACGAGAGAGACAGAGGCAGACTACAGGGTGGAGCCATTGTATATGAGAGCAGTCGGCAGATGAGACAGCGTCTGGCATTTGATTTCAGGCTTCAGTTTTCATGCACATTGTGGGGCACAATGGCGCTGTATGGCAGTGGGGTGGCACAGGTAACGTGAAAGCTGCAAAACAGATGGGCGGGAACACAGGGCGGAGCCATTGTGTATGAGAGCAGTCAGCAGATGCGACAGCGTCTGACATTTGATCTCGGTCTTCAGTTTTCATGCACATTGTGAGGCGCAAATGCACTGTATTGCGTGGGGGTGGGGCGCAGAAAACGGTGTAAGGGACATAATTATCTTAAATTAAGATTTCCCTGCTATAGGCAGGTACCGTCACTGCACTCGAATACTCTGAACCTGCTCTCTGTCCCCTGATTCGCAAAGTCTCGCCTCAGGGGTAGAGCCTTTTCGGCAAGAACTGCAAAACTGTGGAATGCCCTACCACTTTCTATTCGCAATGCAAATTCAGAGCCCGTCTTTAGGACACAGCTAAAGGCATGGCTTTTTAACAAGTAATCTTTTTTTTGTTGCTTTTTTTACCACTCAGTTTATCTTGATGCTTAAAATAGCGCCGGGACACCTCCTTGTGAGGTAGCAGTTTCCGCTATACAAACTTCAGTATTATTATTAAGAGGGACAGCGGCAGAACACAGGGCGGAGCCATTGTATATGAGAGCAGTTAACAGATAAGACAGCATCTGACATTTGATCTCGATGTTTGAATGGACAGCAAATGTTATGAGATAAGAACAAGATTTTCATCCCTGTTTGCAGTGGTGTTCCATAAACCACGAGCGCTCGTCTCAAGTGCTCAAAATGAAAGGAAAAAGTAGCACTGATAACAAATGCTAAAATGGCAGCTGGGGATGGATAGTAGTAATTGGGCCATGCTCTCAGGGAGGGCTAAACGCAGGTAGAGATAAACGAATGCATGCCTTGGACAAATGGGGATAAATAATACCAGATCAATGGTGGAGCCAGCAAATGGTAAGTCTGTGGGTGGGCTGAAGCCCATAACAGAGATAAACATGTCTCTTTGAGACAGCGCAAGCACTGTCTACCTGAGACCCAAAAATAGAACCTCATATGAAATAAAGATAAATTACTATAATGTATTTTGTCTTTAAAAAAAAAAACAATTAATTCTATACAAAACTTTTTGGAAGTCTGTGTCCCATCTGAACAGAGGTACGTAAGGCAATTTAGTACATAATAAGAAAATACAGTGATTTTACATTTGGTGGGATTTTTTTAACAAATCTTTAAAAAAAAGTTTTAACACATTTAAAATCAATTAAATATTTAATTAAAATACAAGTTAATAGTGTTGAAGCATTTTTTTCTACAGGTAAAGTTTATACAATTAATTTACAATAATATTTAACTTAAAAAGATTTCTTTTTTAAGTTTAAAAAACTTTCAAAATAGTCCATATATTTTTATACAGGGAAAGCTCCAACCTAGTTGAACATATTAAAGATTATATTTTTTTTTAAGATTAAGTTAAAGGTTTCCCACCTAAAGTAAAATTTTGATTATGTATTAATAAGTATTAAATGTGCTGTAGAGAATTAATTTTAACACATGTAATTAGACTTTACTAATAAGAAATGTTATATTAGTGTTTAAATTTTAAAAAGTTATTAAAACAATGAACTGTTTTCTTTTAGATATTTTTATCATTAAATGACATTTATTTAGATTTCTTTAAACTAGTTTTAAATATTTAATTTATCATTATTTCCTATGGGGTTTTATTTTATTTCCCTACCGCCATTATTATTTATGGGTGTGTACTGCAGTTCGAGTGGATGGACATGTGTGATGTTGGACTTACTCCCGCTCTGAGCACAAGTACATTTACGATTGTTTTAGGGACATTATGGCTTAGTGACTTTAGAGTTGTGGTTTGTAAACAGCAATGGGCTTACTCTTTAGTGGGTGAGTGCCTGTTTTTCCCTAAACCCCTCCCTATACGCCTCCTTACTCCTACCTTAACCCCTCCCCTGTATTCATAAGTATTTCCCATTTTACAGCCACTCCCTCTGTCCCTTCCACATTTACTTCTAAAAACTAGACTAACATGTGCGGAAACTATGAAGTCGGGGCAGACAACTTCACACAGAAAAAGATAGGGGAGGCAGAACAACCTCACGTAGTTTGTGAATAGCATTTTGTAGTTCTTTAGTAGTACTAACGATGTACAACTCAGATTATCTGTGAGACTCTCTTGGGTATGTCTGATGTGATTCTAAAGCTTGGTAAACTGTCCTCAGCAGATGGGAAGCAGGTTCCATTCGTAACAAAAAAGGACATGGAAAGAGGCCGCTAAAGCGAATCTTTGTAATACGAGGCCCTGTCCCCTTGGAACTGAAGTCATTAGGACTATTTAGGGTGGTGGCAGGAATGGTTTGCATATCGTTGGTCTTGTCTTTAGTGGCACAGAGACTGGAGAATGATGTGGTGGGATGTTGCTGAGATTAATGACCTGTCCTTCCATCACTTTTAGTTTTTTTCAATAATCAGTCACAAATTGCATAGGCATGAACAGACGTTGGTCCCATAGATTCCTACAACAAAGGGACTCCTGCCGCAGGCACCTGCTGAGGCTCATTAAGGCTGGATATAGTTTGAGGTTACTTGAATTCCAGATCCTTGGGGGCGTGGCCTCAAAGTTCAGGATCAAATGGACTTGGTGGGTCAGTCATTGCTTATAAACACTCAGGGAGCAAAATACACTGAATGGGATGAGGCCACAAATAGTTACTAAGGAACGAGGTTAATTCACAAATTTCTATCCCTCACTGAGCGCTTTTCTCAGTAAACAGTTTGTTGGACGATAAATTGATTGATGTCTTTGTGGCTGCTTAATGTGAAGGTTTTGCAATGCTGAAAGCTCCTCCTCAGAGCACCTTTTACTTTCCCACATTGTCTCTGTCATGTAGAGAGGTTGCTTTTATAACTGAAGTTTTTGTCACACTGAGAGCACTGATTGGTTTTTTTCTCCGTGTGGATTTTCTCATGTTGAATCAAACTGAGTCTCCAGCAGATGCTTCCCTGGCATTTAGACCAATAACAAGGTTTTGCCCAGTGTGAGTTTTCTCATGTTTAGTGAGACCAGATTTCTGACTGAAGCTTTTGCAGCATTCAGAGCACTGATAACGTGTGTGCCCTGTGTGGGTTCTCCCATGGAGAGTGAGAGATATTTTCTGTCTGAAGCTTTTCTGGCATTCAGAGCACTGATACGGTTTTAGTCCAGTGTGAGTTCTTTCATGTTGAGTGAGACCATATTTGTGACTGAAGCTTTTCCAGCATTCAGAGCACTGATACGGTTTTAGTCCAGTGTGAGTTCTTTCATGTTGAGTGAGACCATATTTGTGACTGAAGCTTTTCCAGCATTCAGAGCACTGATAAGGTTTTTGCCCAGTGTGTATGCGCTCATGTTGAATGAGATTGACCTTACAACTGAAGCTTTGTTGGCATTCTGAGCACTTATACGGTTTTAGTCCAGTGTGAGTTTGCTCATGGTGAGTGAGACCAGATTTCTGACTGTAGCTTTTCAAGCATTCAGAGCACTGATAAGGTGTGTACCCCGTGTGGGTTCTCTCATGGAAAGTGAGAGCTATTTTCTGTCTGAAGCTTTTCTGGCATTCAGAGCACTGATACGGTTTTAGTCCAGTGTGAGTTCTTTCATGTTGAGTGAGACCATATTTGTGCCTGAAGCTTTTCCAGCATTCAGAGCACTGATAAGGTTTTTGCCCAGTGTGTATGCGCTCATGTTTAATGAGATTGGCCTCACAACTGAAGCTTTGTTGGCACTCTGAGCACTTATATGGTTTTAGTCCAGTGTGAGTTTTCTCATGAAGAGCGAGACTAGATTTCTGACTGAAGCTTTTCCAGCATTCAGAGCACTGATAAGGTTTTTGTCCAGTGTGAGTTCTTTCATGAAGAGCGAGACCAGATTTCTGACTGAAGCTTTTGCAGCATTCAGAGCACTGAAACGGTTTTAGTCCAGTGTGAGTTTTCTCATGTTGAATGAGACCAGATTTCTGACTGAAGCTTTTCCAGCATTCAGAGCACTGATAAGGTTTTTGTCCAGTGTGAGTTCTTTCATGAAGAGCGAGACCAGATTTCCGACTGAAGCTTTTGTAGCATTCAGAGCACTGAAAGGGATTTAGTCCAGTGTGAGTTTTCTCATGTTGAATGAGACCAGATTTCCGACTGAAGCTTTTGCAGCATTCAGAGCACTGAAACGGTTTTAGTCCAGTGTGAGTTTTCTCATGTTGAGTGAGACCAGATATCTGACTGAAGCTTTTCCAGCATTCAGAGCACTGATAAGGTTTTTGTCCAGTGTGAGTTTTCTCATGTTGAATGAGACCAGATTTCCAACTGAAGCTTTTGCAGCATTCAGAGCACTGGAACGGTTTTAGTCCAGTGTGAGTTTTCTCATGTTGAGTGAGACCAGATTTCTGACTGAAGCTTTTACAGCATTCAGAGCACTGATACGGTTTGAGCCCAGTATGAGATATTTCATGTTGAATGAGATGGACTTTCTGACGAAAGCACTTCGGGCACTTAGTGCACTGATAAGGTTTGCGCCCAGTGTGGATTCTCTTGTGTCGAGTGAGACTGCTTAAAAAATGAAAGCTTCTTTGGCATTCAGGACACTGATACAGTTTTTGTCCAGTGTGAGTTCTCTTGTGTTTAGTGAGGTGGGATTCATAACTAAAGCTGTTCTCACATTCATTGCTCTTATTCGATTTGTTTGTATCTACAAGTTGGGGTTGTTCCTGGATACAAGCCATCTTAAGACTGAATCTGATTCCGGAGTATGTACTTGTTTATGTTAAAACTCAACATTAACTTCTAAACTACGCTGCCGAAGCTCTTCTTCGCATTTGCATTTAACTAATTATAGTTTTTATTTGGAGATCAATGTTCTTACCTTTGAAGCCAGCCTATCTAACTTGTCTTATAAGCTTTCACTGAGGGGCCCCTTATTTTTATTAAGTTGCCCCTCATGGATTCATTTACTACAAGTTATGCCCACAAGGATTCTCTCAAGTAGAATTAAGCTCATTCTGACTGCAGTTTATCACATTTAATTTAGTTTTAAAAGCACTGACAGGGTCTTTGAGGATTAGTACTTACAAGTGAGGTAAATTTTTATACAAGTAATGAACTGGGATTAAAAGATGCTGGGGTAGTTTACGAATTATCAATAGTGTAACACTGGCCCTTTTTAAGCTTTCTATTCCGGTGAGGCCCACCATTAACGTTGGAGGTCTGGCACACTTGGAAACAACATAGATCAACCCAAGAGACAGAGTTGGTGGGAAAAAACTTTCTATGTTGTAGATGTTAGTCTAGTGTCTTTGCTGTAATGACATCTGAGAAGAACATTTTCAGTTATTTTTGAAATACAGGAGACGGAGACATAAGCGTGCTCGTGTAAACTGAGGTTATTAGCCTTCCTGACAGTTCTGTCACATCACATCACGTCTACGGATACTGATTTGGTGGGAGAGGCTTAGGTCTCTATGGCATTTCTCAGAAATCATCAGACAGAATTTGCAACACTGATTATTCCCAAGTGCTCTCTGTGAGGATCAGTTGTTGCCAATGTTCTTTGCTTGACCAATCGTGAAATGTTTTCTTTAAGTTAAAATATTCTTATAATTAGTAGTTGCAGTAGATTTTCAATTTACTTGCGGGTACAGTTATTATTTCAAAGGTTATTCAATCCCAAACACTGACATCTTGGCAAATGTTCCTGGTTATTGTACTTCAAGGGTTCGACAACAAATAATGATTGTAAGAATGTCGATAAAAGACTTTCACATTCAGCGGTTTCTTCCACACCAAATTCCTCACCATTCCTGGTGCATAGAACTGTTTTCTCTTTTAGAGATCTAGAATGTTTCTACTTTCCTCAAAATAACCCTTTTTAGAAATGTGTCCAACATTGCAACATTTCTTTTTCTTTTTGTTGCTTCAGTGACCTGTAAAAATAGAGTTAGAAATTATAAATGAGTTGCAATCCAAGGGGGTAAAACAGTTCATGAATACTGCATAGACAGGGAACTTGGGAATACTGAAACTCAATGTCGTGAGAGCAAAAGTAGTGAATACTTTAGAAAGAAACATAAGTTACACATGCATCATGACACAGATTCTCAGAAGCATCCAACACCAACAATTTACTCTTTCTGTGATGACGACTGGCATCACACTAAGGTATTTGTACCTCCTTTAATTAATTATCAGATGTTGTGTACTCCCCTGCCCATTTAAAGGACTCTTCTATTCCTTATTTCAGGCATCCATGAAGGGACATTTCATTGAACAAAGGAATCTGTCTTGTTGTAATCACTGCTTTAAATGCCACTGGTGGAGCGTGATTATTTTATTAAGAGTGTTTTGGTCGATCAATTCCTTACCATTGGGTGTGATACTAATACATAATACGAACTTAAGAAACATGACTAACAGTGTGCCTCGTGAAACACGTGAGAGTTTAAAACTGCATCGTAAAAGCATGCAGAATGGTCACAAACTGGTTTGAGATTAAGTCATTCATGACAGAGAGAGAAACCTACTAATGTGCTATGAAAATAATATGAAAGGTAGTAATGCAGTCTGTAGTTTTAAAACAAAATATGATTATGAGAATGCTCAAGTAAAATTAGTCCTGCTTATGTTTTCTTTGAGATGTAAATCCGAGAGAAATTGCTTGCATGTTTCTTAATGAAACGTAATTAGGCTATGCTTCACAGTATAATGACATGGTGTTTTTATATTATTTCTTATGCATCTCTAGTTCTTTAATGTTTTCAACATTAGCATGTTTTTTCTTTAGAAAATAGTGATTTAGTGGTTTTCCCTGTAGGCCTCAAAAATGTATTTTTCCTTTCATTATTTCCTTCAAATAGACTAAAAATGTTGACCTGATTGCACAGTAGCAATGAGTATTATCCCTGAAGTTTTTGTCCTACAGTTTGAAAAATGGACATCCTTTCTGTTAGAACAAAACTGTATTGACTTTGTTGCAAGCTCAGAAGAGAGCGAGTGGAGTGGACACGTTGAGTTGCAAATGTATTTACTATTTCTGAAGGGAAGTGATATTGCACATTCTTAAAGAACAATGACCACTGGGTAAAAAAAAACAATGACCACTGAACAAAGGTATTACATATGGGTTCCAGACGATTTGGGTTAGAGAACGATCACACCACAGTTACACTAAGGATTTTGACCAATGGAAATCATGCAAACTACCTAGAAGTTATTTTGTGGGCAGGAACTGAAATCGTTTGGAGGCATAATTGCCCATTGGGAAATGGTCGGCACGCTGCTATTTTCCCTTACAAATCCTGGGCCTGACCTGCTGTCGGTCTGAACTCTGATTTTTCCCTGAACTGAAATCTCCTGATTACCGCCGCACTTTACCGGCGGGTGAAGTTGAGCAAGCCAAATCTTTCAGCGGAAGAATATATTAACCGCGGGCAATGAACTCAGGTCCGCCAGTGGAGGTTACGCATTACATTGAAAACACGGAGTCCATGCAAAAACTCTGACTCTGCCACGTAGGGACTTAGCAACTACACCCACAACCTTTGATAAAACAACGTTACCTTTACATGCTAAAAAGCATATAACCGTTTCACAATATATAGCTTCGAAAAATATCAGGCAATGAGGTGATGATTTTGGGGTACCCCCAACCTAGGGAAGGGCCAAGCAGATGCCTTGAACACAGAGAGCATATCATGCTGAACGGTTCAGTGGGGGTCCCATCCTCCAAGGACCACCCCAAGCAAAGTTATGGGCAAAAATACAATGCTAACCAAAGGCCCAGCAAAGCATTATGGGGCGACATTCTAGAGTGCAGTGAGTATTATACTATTAGCTCTCAGCTCAGCCGGGAGAGATGCAGATTGAGGAATATTTTGATATTGCATACTATAATATTCACTGCACTCTAAAATCTCGTCCCATAATGCTTTGCAGGGCCTTTGGTTGGGATTGTAATTTTGCCCATAACTGACTGTGCTTGGGCTGGTCCTAGGAGGATGGGACCATCCTCGAATCGTTCAGCCTGATATGCTCTTTGTGTCTAAGGCTTCTGCTTAGTTCTCTCCTTTGGTTAGGGAGGACCCCAAAATCATCAACTCTCCCATGCTTGCTACATTTTCATTTTCACTTTTGTGAGACAACTATATGCATTTTAGCCTGTAATGATAGAGTTACTTGTTGTTTTACCAAAGGTATGTGAGGTTTCTGTTTCATTAATTGGGATGAGACGGGACGGAGTTACGGAGTGGAGTTTCACCGAGTTTTTGTTCAACTCCGCAGAATTCTGCGTAGTGGTACTCTGCCAACTTCGTCTACCCTTAGAATTTATGACTCCCGCTATTGCACGCTGTGCTCTAGCGTTCTACTGGGTCCACCTTGTGTCCTGATAAGTCTACAACCAATTCTTAGTTGGTATGATTCCGATTTGCGTGTTCTATTTTGCAATATGTTTTCTCTCTTTTTCTTTCTTCCTTCCACAGTAGGTGTTATTTGACGATGAATTTGGTCTGAGCTGTGATGTGCTGTGATTTACCTGTATACAAAAGAATAACCGTTATTAAACGATTCTAGTGTATGTTTGTGCTTTGACCATTCAATCTTGAAGTTTAGATAAAGATAACTTGATAACTATTCCATGTGTTTGTCCTTACTTATTGTTGATTTTATTAATATTGTGTGAATATTATTACCTAGGCACTTCATTATTACAGGTCCTCATAAAGAAGTGGCTTTCCGTCTCTAGTTATCTGAGTCCCTATTAGCTCATACGGAGGACCTTATGATTGTGATTAAATTGTAGAGTTTCTATGGGCAAACTCTGTGTTATTGTGAATTGTGTTACTGAGGACTGAGTTTACGATGTGGTGGGTATCCTATATCTGAGCTCACAAATTTTACACCTCTTCCCCTGGATCATCACCGTAGACTGAGGCTGTGTCCAGTTGGCTCAGTGGAATTCACCATTTCAAATTATGTTGAGGATAAGGACTTACCTGGTGGACTGGAACTTGTCACACTCCTTTGACAGGACCCAGACACTCCAACACCTAGAAAAAGAAAAAAAACAGCATAACGGGAAAGGAAAGTAAAATGGGATAAGAAAAGACGAATACTACAGAAACAGAAGAATAATAAAAAAAGAGGCTCTCTTCCACTCTTCCTCAAAGAGACCCAGTGTGGCCCTGAGGGTGACAAACAGGACAGGAAAGGGCAGGCTGGGAGGACGCAAAGAGCTGGAAGTCGGATCTAGAGAGAAAGGATGGGGAAGGTATAGACCAAGGAGAGGATAGAATCATGGGGTGTAGAGGAGACAAATGTGTCGACAGTCAAGGGACTGCTTGGGAACATGGGAGGCAAGCGTGCTGATAGCCCAGTGCCTCCCGACCCGAGAAGGGCCCAGACCTGCGCTAGGGCCCCACCACATTCATATTCCTTGAGAATGTGGTTGCATCAGGTGGGTGCCAGGGTTAGTGGAAACTCAAAAATTGATGGGGGAGATTTGCGGGAACATGGGGAGGCTGGCCACTGCTACAACGACCATGTGTGGCGGCACACTTTGCCAGATAAACCTTAGTATTTATAAAAGCCCTAAAGTAAGAGGCAGAAAGAATAAAACTGGTATGAAGAGAATACACTGAAAGAGTTCAACAGTTCCTTATTAGCTTCCATACCTTCAGGCCAACAGATGATAGAGCATTCCAAATGTGGAAGGACAAAGGGGGAAAGGAGGGTTGTACCAAGTAGGTTAACTATAACAAAAACATCACACAATTTAGGAACCCGAAGATAAAATAGCCTGACCCTGGAGTATACCAACATTTGTACAGAAACACGCTTAAAACAGCTAGCATAAAAACAAATAAGGAAGAGGACTACATTAAAGCCACGTATTTTTTTTATTTTTTTTATTTTTTTAAGATCATATGCTATCTAGCTAGAGAATGGTCTGGAGTGGGAGTCAAATTCTTGAAGCTGAAGAGAGATAAAAAACAGAGAGAGAGACACAGAGAGAGACTTGAGAATAAATAGAAGAAAAGGAAACAGAAGGCACTAGGAAACGTTACCTGACAGTTATCTTGTTTATTCCTCCAAGGGAGGAAGCCGCACCACCTGGCCCGTCCCAGAATACCTTGAAAGGAAGTATAGATTTGCATCAACCAAGAGCTTATTTGCATCAAATATGGATCACACTTCATCTCATCTTCCAAAACAACTGTCCTTAACTTACAAAGGAAAACTCTTGTTCTCTGCAAAACCATTGTAAAGCACTCTTGGTCTATGATTAAATAGAATTTTTTTGTAACCTTTTTATTCTTCTGGTATCTACGACCAACCCACAACACACAACATCCTCCAAATCCAAACCTTGCACTGCAATGGACAGGCAATGAACCATGATCACTTGCTGAACATGGTCCGAGTGAACACACAGCCAACCAACAAGCTAAACAAGGTCTGAGTGCTCATACAGCGCACCCACAAGCTGGACAATGTTCGAATGAAGAGACAACGCACCAACAGGTTTAACAAAGTCTAAGTGCACATTCAATACACCCACAGGCTGGACAAGGTCTGAGTCAACATACAGCGCGCCCACAGGCTGAACAAGGTCTGAGTCAAAATACAGCGCACCCACAGGCTGAACAAGGTCTGAGTGCTCATACAGCGCACCCACAAGCTGGACAATGTTCGGTTGAAGAGACAACGCACCAACAGGCTGAACAAGGTCTGAGTGCACATACAGCGCACCCACGGGTATATGAGATTCTGAGTGAACAGACAGCTCACCCACAGGCTGAACAAGGTCTGAGTCAACATACAGTGCACCCACAGTTTGAACAAGGTCTGAGTCAAAATACAGCGCACCCACAGGCTGAACAAGGTCTGAGTCAACATACAGCACATCGACAGGCTGAACAAGGTCTGAGTCAACATACAGCGCGACCACAGGCTGAACAAGGTCTGAGTCAAAATACAGCGCACCCATAGGCTGAACAAGGTCTGAGTCAACATACAGCACATCGACAGGCTGAACAAGGTCTGAGTCAACATACAGCGCGACCACAGGCTGAACAAGGTCTGAGTCAACATACAGCGCGACCACAGGCTGAACAAGGTCTGAGTCAACATACAGCACACCGACAGGCTGAACAAGGTCTGAGTCAACATACAGCGCGACCACAGGCTGAACAAGGTCTGAGTCAACATACAGCCCACCCACAGGTTGAACAAGGTCTGAGTCAACATACAGCACACCGACAGGCTGAACAAGGTCTGAGTCAACATACAGCGCGACCACAGGCTGAACAAGGTCTGAGTCAACATACAGACCACCCACAGGCTGAACAAGGTCTGAGTTAACATACAGCGCACCCACAGGCTGAAAAAGGTCTGCATCAAAATACAGCGCACCCACAGGCTGAACAAGGTCTGAGTCAACATACAGCACATCGACAGGCTGAACAAGGTCTGAGTCAAAATACAGCGCACCCACAGGCTGAACAAGGTCTGAGTCAACAAACAGTGCACCCACAGGCTGAACAAGGTCTGAGTCAACTTACAGCACACCCACAGGCTGAACAAGGTCTAAGACAACATACAGCACACTCACAGGCTGAACAAGGTCTGAGTCAACTTACAGCAAACCCACAGGTTGAACAATGTTCGAGTCAACATACAGCACACTCACAGGCTGAACAAGGTTTGAGTCAACTTACAGCACACCCACAGGCTGAACAAGGTCTGAGTCAACGTACAGGACACCCTTAGGCTGAACAAGGTCTGAGTAAACATACAGCACACCCACAGGCTGAACAAGGTCTGAGACAACATACAGCACACTCACAGGCTGGACAAGGTTTGAGTCAACTTACAGCACGACCACAGGCTGAACAAGGTCTGAGTCAAAATACAGCGCACCCACAGGCTGAACAAGGTCTGAGTGCTCATACAGCGCACCCACAAGCTGGACAATGTTCGGATGAAGAGACAACGCACCAACAGGCTGAACAAGGTCTGAGTGCACATACAGCGCACCCACAGGTATATGAGATTCTGAGTGAACAGACAGCTCACCCACAGGCTGAACAAGGTCTGAGTCAACATACAGCACATCGACAGGCTGAACAAGGTCTGAGTCAACATACAGCGCGACCACAGGCTGAACAAGGTCTGAGTGCTCATACAGCGCACCCACAAGCTGGACAATGTTCGGATGAAGAGACAACGCACCAACAGGCTTAACAAAGTCTAAGTGCACATTCAGCGCACCCACAGGTATAGGAGATTCTGAGTGAACAGACAGCTCACCCACAGGCTGAACAAGGTCTGAGTCAACACACAGTGCACCCACAGTTTGAAAAAGGTCTGAGTCAAAATACAGCGCACCCACAGGCTGAACAAGGTCTGAGTCAACATACAGCGCGACCACAGGCTGAACAAGGTCTGAGTCAACATACAGCGCGACCACAGGCTGAACAAGGTCTGAGTCAACATACAGCACACCGACAGGCTGAACAAGGTCTGAGTCAACATACAGCGCGACCACAGGCTGAACAAGGTCTGAGTCAACATACAGCCCACCCACAGGTTGAACAAGGTCTGAGTCAACATACAGCACACCGACAGGCTGAACAAGGTCTGAGTCAACATACAGCGCGACCACAGGCTGAACAAGGTCTGAGTCAACATACAGACCACCCACAGGCTGAACAAGGTCTGAGTTAACATACAGCGCACCCACAGGCTGAAAAAGGTCTGCATCAAAATACAGCGCACCCACAGGCTGAACAAGGTCTGAGTCAACATACAGCACATCGACAGGCTGAACAAGGTCTGAGTCAAAATACAGCGCACCCACAGGCTGAGCAAGGTCTGAGTCAACAAACAGTGCACCCACAGGCTGAACAAGGTCTGAGTCAACTTACAGCACACCCACAGGCTGAACAAGGTCTAAGACAACATACAGCACACTCACAGGCTGAACAAGGTCTGAGTCAACTTACAGCAAACCCACAGGTTGAACAATGTTCGAGTCAACATACAGCACACTCACAGGCTGAACAAGGTTTGAGTCAACTTACAGCACACCCACAGGCTGAACAAGGTCTGAGTCAACGTACAGGACACCCTTAGGCTGAACAAGGTCTGAGTAAACGTACAGCACACCCACAGGCTGAACAAGGTCTGAGACAACATACAGCACACTCACAGGCTGGACAAGGTTTGAGTCAACTTACAGCACGACCACAGGCTGAACAAGGTCTGAGTCAACATACAGTGCGACCACAGGCTGAACAAGGTCTGAGTCAGCATACAGCACACCGACAGGCTGAACAAGGTCTGAGTCAACATACAGCACACCGACAGGCTGAACAATGTCCGTGTCAACATACAGCACACCCTTAGGCTGAACAAGGTCTGAGTCAACATACAGCACACCCATAGGCTGAACAAGGTCTGAGACAACATACAGCACACTCACAGGCTGAACAAGGTCTGAGACAACATACAGCGCGACCACAGGCTGAACAAGGTCTGAGACAACATACAGCGCGACCACAGGCTGAACAAGGTCTGAGTCAACATACAGCACACCGACAGGCTGAACAAGGTCTGAGTCAACATACAGCGCGACCACAGGCTGAACAAGGTCTGAGTCAACATACAGCCCACCCACAGGTTGAACAAGGTCTGAGTCAACATACAGCACACCGACAGGCTGAACAAGGTCTGAGTCAACATACAGCGCGACCACAGGCTGAACAAGGTCTGAGTCAACATACAGACCACCCACAGGCTGAACAAGGTCTGAGTTAACATACAGCGCACCCACAGGCTGAAAAAGGTCTGCATCAAAATACAGCGCACCCACAGGCTGAACAAGGTCTGAGTCAACATACAGCACATTGACAGGCTGAACAAGGTCTGAGTCAAAATACAGCGCACCCACAGGCTGAGCAAAGTCTGAGTCAACAAACAGTGCACCCACAGGCTGAACAAGGTCTGAGTCAACTTACAGCACACCCACAGGCTGAACAAGGTCTAAGACAACATACAGCACACTCACAGGCTGAACAAGGTCTGAGTCAACTTACAGCAAACCCACAGGTTGAACAATGTTCGAGTCAACATACAGCACACTCACAGGCTGAACAAGGTTTGAGTCAACTTACAGCACACCCACAGGCTGAACAAGGTCTGAGTCAACGTACAGGACACCCTTAGGCTGAACAAGGTCTGAGTAAACGTACAGCACACCCACAGGCTGAACAAGGTCTGAGACAACATACAGCACACTCACAGGCTGGACAAGGTTTGAGTCAACTTACAGCACGACCACAGGCTGAACAAGGTCTGAGTCAACATACAGTGCGACCACAGGCTGAACAAGGTCTGAGTCAGCATACAGCACACCGACAGGCTGAACAAGGTCTGAGTCAACATACAGCACACCGACAGGCTGAACAATGTCCGTGTCAACATACAGCACACCCTTAGGCTGAACAAGGTCTGAGTCAACATACAGCACACCCATAGGCTGAACAAGGTCTGAGACAACATACAGCACACTCACAGGCTGAACAAGGTCTGAGACAACATACAGCGCGACCACAGGCTGAACAAGGTCTGAGACAACATACAGCACACTCACAGGCTGAACAATGTCTTAGTCAACTTACAGCACACCCACAGGCTGAACAATGTTCGAGTCAACATACAGCACATTGACAGGCTGAACAATGTCCGTGTCAAGATACAGCACACTCACAGGCTGAACAAGGTTGAGTCAACATACAGCACACCCATAGGCTGAACAAGGTCTGAGTCAACATACAGCACACCCATAGGCTGAACAAGGTCTGAGTCAACATACAGCACACTCACAGGCTGAACAAGGTCTGAGTCAACATACAGCACACCCTTAGGCTGAACAAGGTCTGAGTCAACATACAGCGCACCCACAGGCTGAACAAGGTCCGTGTCAAGATACAGCGCACCCACAGGCTGAACAAGGTCTGAGACAACATACAGCACACTCACAGGCTGAACAAGGTTTGAGTCAACTTACAGCACACCCACAGGCTGAACAATGTCCGTGTCAACTTACAGCACACCCACAGGCTGAACAAGGTCTGAGTCAACATACAGCACACTGACAGGCTGAACAATGTCCGTGTCAAGATACAGCACACTCACAGGCTGAACAAGGTCTGAGTCAACATACAGCGCGACCACAGGCTGAACAAGGTCTGAGTCAACATACAGCACACCCTTAGGCTGAACAAGGTCTGAGTCAACATACAGCACACCCACAGGCTGAACAAGGTCTGAGACAACATACAGCACACTCACAGGCTGAACAAGGTTAGAGTCAACATACAGGACACCCATAGACTGAACAAGGTCTGAGTCAACTTACAGCACACCCACAGGCTGAACAAGGTCTGAGCCAAGGTATAGGACACCCTTAGGCTGAACAAGGTCCGAGTCAACATACAGCACACCCACAGGCTGAACAAGGTCTGAGACAACATACAGCGCACTCACAGTCTCAGAGAGCATATCCAAACAGCTAAGCCTACTTCTTCATAACCCAATTTTTCTATTTAGAGCCCTTGAAATCTGGTTGACAAAAAGCATGTTTAAGTCTTTGTACATATTTCTGCCCACCCTCCATAAATCCGTCAACACTCAGATTTACAGAAACCATGCTCTCTGAGCAACTTTAAGCTGATGCAGTGTCCGATCGAATGCTGAGAAATGGCAGCAACAAGGCATCAATGCATCCAATCCCTGCTCTTAAGGTGAACCAGAAGTGGAAGCAAGGCGACCCACCTGAAGGAACAACATGTGAGCCAAATGGCTGATGGGCAATGTTGGAGTCAAATGAGGGACATTCGAGATGGCAGGACCTGCAGGCCCTCCGTTGTGATGGGAACCAGGAAGCCCATGATCACGTGAAAAAGACACAGATTGGATGATGATGTGCAATTAGTGACCTCTGCCCTGGAAAGGCAAGGGGTGAAGCAGTGCCTTAAACGATGGATGGTCACCCATTCCATGGCTGGCAATAGTGAATGGAGGGCAGCACGGCTTCCCACCACAGGGTGAGGCAAGTATATGAGCAAACAGGGAAGCTATACAAGGGCCCACTGGTCATGCCAATATGGATGAATCTATATATGTATGTGGTTTTACTATCAAAAGACACACAATTGATGGACGCAATGCAGAACAAATCAAAACATTCACCCCCTGTCAAGAGATCTGGGTTAAATCCATCATTCTTTTGCTCACCATGCCACCCCAAGTTTAGACCTGGCCATTTGCAACTCAGTCTTGACCCTGTGCCTCATGGGAACAGTCCAGCCCGAACTGCTAAGCCAGGTCCTCCCTGGACCGGAAACAAGCATCCTGGGACCGGTTTCAGGGTTTCACACCTCTTCTGCCAGGATGGCTTGAATCCAGTGGCACAGTGAGCCCGGGACCCACGTCTGGGCATACCTGGTACACTTAGGGCGAGGAAGCAAAGACACATAATTGATGGACAAAATGCAGAACAAATCAAAACATTCACCCCCAGTCAAGAGATCTGGGTTAAATCCATCATTCTTCTGCTCACCATGCCACCCCGGTTTAGACCTGGCCATATGCAAATCAGTCTTGAGCCAGTCTTGACGCTTTGCCTCATGGGAACTGCCCAGCCCGAACTAAAAGCCTGGCTGATGAGGGCTGTTAGCCTGAAACCTGTCCCAGGATGCTTGTTTCCAGTCCAGGGAAGACATGGCTTGGCAGTTCGGACTGGACTCTTCCCATGAGGCAGAGGGTCAAGACTGATTTGCAGATAGCTATGTCTGAACTAGGGTAGCGAAGTCAGCTATAGAACGATGATGGATTCAACCCAGATCTGTGACTGGGGGTGAGTGTCTGAAAAGTTTCAGCGCTCCGTCCATCATTCCTTGTGTTTGCTTTGTTTGCCCTAAGTTGGCAGGGTTTGCCCAGAAGTGGGTCCCTTGCTCACTTTGCCACTGGATTCAAGCTAGCCTGGCTGATGAGGGCTGTTAGCCCAAAACCAGTCCCAGGATGCTTGTTTCCGGTCCAGTGAAGACATGGCTTGGCAGTTAGGGCTGGACTGTTCCCATGAGGCACAGGGTCAAGATTGATTTGCATATAGCTGTGTCTGAACTGGGGTGGCGTAGTGAGCTAAAAAAACATGATATATTCAACCCCGATCTGTGACTGGGGGTGAATGTCTGAAAAGTTTCAGCGCTCCATCCATCATTACTTGTGTTTGCTTTGTTTGCCCTAAGTTGGCAGGGTTTGCCCAGAAGTGGGTCCCTTGCTCACTTTGCCACTGGATTCAAGCTAGCCTGGCTGATGAGGGCTGTTAGCCCAAAACCAGTCCCAGGATGCTTGTTTCCGGTCCAGTGAAGACATGGCTTGGCATTTAGGGCTGGACTGTTCCCATGAGGCACAGGGTCAAGATTGATTTGCATATAGCTGTGTCTGAACTGGGGTGGCGTAGTGAGCTAAAAAAACATGATATATTCAACCCCGATCTGTGACTGGGGGTGAGTGTCTGAAAAGTTTCAGCGCTCCATCCATCATCTCCTTGTGTTTGCTTTGTTCACCCTAAGTTGGCAGGGTATGTCCTGACGTGGGGCCCTTGCTCACTTTGCCACTGGATTCAAGATAGCCTGGCTGATGAGGGCTGTTAGCCCAAAACCAGTCCCAGGATGCTTGTTTCCGGTCCAGTGAAGACATGGCTTGGCTGTTAGGGCTGGACTGTTCCCATGAGCCACAGGGTCAAGACTAATTTTCATATAGATGTGTCTGAACTGGGGGTGGCGAAGTGAGCTAAAGAACGATGATGGACTCAACCCAGATCTGTGACTGGGGGTGAGTGTCTGAAAAGTCTCAGCGCTCCGTCCATCATCTCCTTGCGTTTGCTTTGTGGTATTACTATGGCATGAACCCAGCGAAAAAGGCAATGGAGTGCTGTATATGGCCAAAGACAAGCATAAAGTCAGGCGAAAATCCAAGGCGACCTCGCGGTCATCTCTGAATGGATGATAGTTAACTACTTTCAACTGAAGTCCACCAAGTCAGAAGTGCTCCTGGTGGGCTGAGATGCCCATCGATGTGGCAATCAATGGTGGCCTGTGGCCCTTGGAAACCCACATCCGAAATCCATGGTCAAAAAACCTGGAGTTTATATGGATGTGCTCTCTCATTTGAGGGGCACGCTAAGACAGTGGCTGGCACTTGCTTTGGTGTCTTACATGGCCTGAAACCCATTTTGGGACTTCTTGACGCACCTGCTCGATAGGTGATTGTCCTATCCACCGTGCTGTCACGACTAGACTACTGTAATGGGTTGCTACTTGGTGTTAATTGTGCTGTGACCAAAAGACTTTAATGGGCCCAGAACGTGGCTGCCCGCACACTCTTTGCACTACCTAAGTACTGCCGTGTTTCAGACCTTTTCCGCCTGCTCCACTGGCTATCTGAAGAACAGAGAGTCTACTTTAAGAATCTGTGTATGACACACAAGATCCTGGGTCCACAAATTTTGGGCGAGCTGTGCTTTCTGTATGTCCCGGCTCGAGCCTTGCACTCTACGGACCTGCATTTGGCCCGTGTCCCACAATGGCACAGGACAAGAGCAAGGGGGCGCTCGTTCAGAGCACTGGCACCAGCCCATTCTTCTTGCTGCCCGTAGCACGCAAGACCATTGGGCTTTCAGGAAAATGATCAAGTAGTGGCTTTTCTCCAACCACTAGCTTCCTTGCCATCTGCTCTGTCAGATTTAGCGCTGGGACGCCCTGTTGTTGGGGCAGCCATGTTCTCTACAAGTGCGTATAACATAACATAAAGTGATAGAAGAGGAGGCAGTTTGTTCACGGTTAATGCACTAGTGATGTAGGGTTCTTTAACGAGATGCATCTTCAACTCTTTCATAAATCGAGCAGCTTTGGTGCGTCCTGACGGATGCGAGGAGGCTGCTTGAATGTGCACTGCTCACCTCTCATCCTTTAGATGAACCTGGTGAAATCTTTTGAAATTAAACATATTTTTGATGGAGAGAAGTTTGTTTGGAGGGAGATCTCCCTGATTTGGGGCCGATTAGAGCACTCGAGGTCAGTCATGTGGGATAAGATATTGGGGCGCTGCTGACATTCTGACAGGTGAGGTCAGGGAATGTACCTGAATGCTTTGCTTCTGTGCAGCCGCAGCACCAATGGGACTGCATTCGATGGAGAGACTAACAGGAAGTGTCCAGTGTCCACCAGGTGGAAAGGTTCTATTCTGTCTGTAGTTCTTTCAACAGGTGAGCCTGCATTATCTGGAGGGATCAAGAGGGTGGGGTGGGGGAGTGTACACTGGTTTAATATGGACTGAAGGCGGGGCAAAATGAGCAACATTTCTAAGAAGTATTCATGTATTCGTAAATCATGCAGAGTCAGGACAGGCCTCACCCCACCAGAGGACAGGCCTCACCTCTGCTCTGTACCATCTGGACAGGCCTCACCTCCTCTGTACACCGTGGACAGAACTCCCTTCCTCTGCACCCCCTCTGTATTGGTCTCGCCTCCTGGGCATCCCCTCTGGACAGTCCTCACCTCGTCTGCATTCCCTGGACAGGCTTCACCGCCTCCTCACCCCCCTGGACAGGCCTCGCCTCTTCAGCACCCCCTAGAGAGGCCTCACCTCCTCTACACACCTCCCCCAACACAAGACAGGACTCTCCTCCTCTGCACCCCCTTGGACAGGCCTCACCTTTTCCGTACCACTTCCGGACAAGCCTCATCTCTTCTGCACCGCTCCTGTACAGACCTAATCTCCTCTGCACCCCTCAAGCCCAGGACAGACTTCACCTCCTCTTTGTCCCCAGCACAGGACAGGCCGTAGCTACTCTGCCCCTCTGGACAGGTCTCACCTCCCCTTCACCTTTCCTAGACAAGCCTCACCTCCTCTGCATCCCTTGGACAGGCCTCACCTCCTCAGCACCTGGCACTGGCAAGTTATACGTGAACATCGGGCAGCTACAATTCGAAAAAGATTGGATTATTGGTTTTAGAATCAGAAGCTCCAAATCTACCAAACAAATGCTCTTGATCAACGTAGATATTTCACCAAGCGCCAGGGAGAAGAGGCTCAAGGTTGATCACCTGCTCCGGATCATGTGTAACCTATTAAGTGAGTATGAATGTCTGACAACTGGAGATTACAACACAAACCTCTTTCAAGACTCTCCAGACTAGCACAACGCAAGAAGCCCTCCCATCATGGAACAAACAAAGCCTACCAGCAACAAATACAGTAAACCTGGTGAATAGGTGGTACCACAGTTCAACATCTGGGCTATATAACTATGAATGGTCTTTTCTCCATGGACAACCCTCCAAACTGGTCAAGAACAAATGTCTGCACTTATTCTTTTTTAAACTACACTATATGCAATAAGGTGATGCTCCCACTGATCAAACATAAATTACACCATCGCTGCACGAGGTGATAGTGACCATCGACCCCAAGTAATCACCTTGTCACTTAGTGTAGCTCGCCATGACACGTCTGACATCAAAAGGAATTTTTACAGAGAACCTTAAAAAGTTAAAATGGTCAAATCCGTTGATAGCAACAATAATGACAGCATGCCGAGCCCGGTTAGCCACAAGGATCCTTGATGACACCCCGCTCTCTACATCATGGGAGATCTTTTCTAGCCAACGGCTCACAAAAAAACAAAAGAGGCAACTCAGCCACAACATCTGCTGAAATTAGGAAATTAAAGCACCTAAGTAACTCAGCATTGTTGTGTGTTGTCGTCTCTCCTTTTCAACCTCTAGATCTCGGATCTATCACAGTCACGTGAAGATGTCAACACCCTCCCTCCAAAACTCGGGGGAACCAGGGTCAGCAACCTTTTGTACGCAGATGACTTTATCCTGATTAGTCACACCAGGGTCGGGCTGCAGAGGCTGCCTGCTCAGTTGTTCTCCGACACCACCTCAAATGACCTGGAATTAAATCTATATCAAAGACAAGGGTGATTACCTACGGGTGAAGGAAATAGCAATAAGGTGGATAGCAGTATGGAAAAAGCATCGAAAAGGCCGCCTCAGACAAATATTTAGGGGTCCACATGGATAGGAGGTGCACCTTCTCAAAACTCTCTAATACCTGTTTTGAAGGCCAAAATCTCCAATTATCTTACTTACAGTCAGGAGATTATGTTAGGGAAGGACAACAGTCTGGTGAATAAAATAACAACGAGGATCTTTAAGCAAGTGTTGAGCCTACCAAAATCCTGATCCCCGGCATTGATTCGACTCGAGTTTGGCCTCCAAATCCTCGAGCAGTTGGAGCTGGAGCATTTATCAAGCTGTGCAACAAGCTACGCTCGGCCAGAAAATCGAGCCTGGAGGCCATGATGTGGCAGGAAATATCACTTGGTCAACAGGGACCATCATATCAATACTACTTAGATGATTCTTTACAACTTCTGTAGGCAAAAGAAATCTGGGACACTAATCCTTCTCAACAAGCCTCAAAATGTTGATTAAACCGACCATTCGTTCCAGGTCTTTTCACTCAGACAGAGCGAAACTGGCATATCGTAAACATACTTGGACGGTTTTATCAGGGTTTAAGGCAGGGGTTGAGGCCCCATATCCGTCATATGCCTATTCAGAGTACTGGAAATAAATACGTTTGGCACCATACAAATGATAACACCATGTGTAGGGGAGCGGGAGTAGTAAGGAACCCATGGAGCACGGGGTATGTCTTTGCCCTGTATTTCTTAATGACCGAAAAATTTTGTTACGGGGCGAATGGAACAAGCTTGGTGTTTGCTCCTGCCGTCAAGCCAGCCTTACATCCATGAACCCAGAGAACCAGATGCTTAACATCGGCTCATCAGGTTTGTTACAAGCAAAAAGGCTTACTGAATGTGAGAGCCGATGAGCCAACAATAATCAACTAGCACTGGGCTGCTCCAACACCATAAAAATGCTAATTTGCACAATTTCCAAATCCCTTCAAAGTTGATCTGTACTAAATAAGTGGGATTTGTTGGACAGGCCACATGACGGGCCGCTCTCCCCCGGCTCGACCAGGCCCGAGCCCAGTCATACAAGCACCACACACCACCATTGTACGTCCTACGTCCCCTCAGGGACACCTGCCCTCGAACATGATCACCTCATGGGCCCGATCCACTGCCGACCCATGCGCTCAGCCTGGGCCGCCATCTTGGACACTTCATCACGAGGCCGCCTGGCCCCCGATCGACCTCAACCCTGGGCCTAGCCCGGCCTCAGACATTCCGGCACCACCCTCCACCCAGGAGGTGAGCGAGCTACTTGGCAGGTCAATGGGAGAAAGAGGTGTCGATGGCTCTCCCCCGGCCAGTGCCGCTCGCCCATCGCCTCCCCGGGCGCTGGCTCCACCCCCCCGCTGGGTGTCTGGACTCCCTCATCCCGGACCTCCCGACCTCCAAGTGCGAGGGTCCGGACATCAAAGCCCGCCAGCCCTATAACTGGGGCAGCTCCAGAGCAGGAAGGCAGTTGTATCTTGGAGTCGAGAGACGTAAAGAGGAACTCACCCTGGACGGACTACTGGCGCTGCCGTAGCTCTGTCCTGTGCACCATCGTCCTGCCTGTTGGCGCTGCCACAGCCGTCGTAACCTTCATCCTTCATCGTCGTCCGGATCTGCTGGCGAGGCCGCGGACCGTTGTAACCGTCATCTGCATCGGGACCTGCTTGGCTTCTCCACGGCCCGTCGACCATCCGTCATCCATCCCGGGACCTGCTTGGCTTCTCCACGGCCCGTCGATCATCCTTCGTCCATCTCGGGACCGGCTTGGCTCCTCCACGGCCCGATCAGCAAACACACCGAGCTCGAGGATTGAGAGCTATTTAACTCATTGGCAACTAAGACTGTCCCGCTACCCCTTTTTCCTCAACCAGAGATCAGAACCGAGGGGACCCCTGAGTCCAGACCTCCTTGTATCATATCAACGTAACCTAAGAATTGCCTATAAAGTCTCGTTAACCTTCAATCTTGTGTGGTGTCCGTCTGTGGGGGGGGAAGTTACTTATCTGTACAGTCGTTGGAGACGGCTCTCCCTGGAGACCTCTCCCCGTAATCTCGGCCGACCCTCCCGGTCCGTCTAACATTGGTGGCCAGCGGCGCGATCCGAATCACCGCATAACGTACAGAGAGTAGCTCACCCCACAACGAACAACAATGTCAACTAAAGAGAGCGGATCAACTGAGAAGTTCCAAATGGAAAAACTCGAGGAATACAGCCATCGTGAACTAAAGCAGTTCTGCATCGAACTAGGTATCGCTACCACCGGACTAAGTACCAAGGACGATTTCAAGCATGCCCTAGAATCTTGGGCAGAGACCGGGGATGTCGAAGCCCCTGAGCAAAGCACCGCGAAAAATACCAGCACGGGCCCTGAGGGGCAAAGAACCAGTCTCTCGCAAGACGAGATCCAAGAAAGAGAAAAAGCCCGACTACACGAACTCGAAATGGCCCGACTCAAGATGGACATAGAACTCAAATTGGCCGAGCAAAAAATAAACTTAGAGCACCTTCGCCTCCGAGAAGAAAGAGAGGAGAAACAGAGGCAAAGGGAGCTCGAGGAAAAAAGACTAACGTACGAGCACGAGCGGAACCTAGCCGAGATCAACCTGCGCAAACAGAATAAAGAGTTAGGGGTGCCTGACCGACCGTCCACCCCAGGGACCACGGAGAAAAAAGTGCACATCCCCAAGGATGTGGTCCGAGAATATTTTCGAGAAGACGACATCCAGCAATGGTTTAAGGCCTATGAAATCGCGATGACTGCGCACCGGATCGATAGAGCCGACTGGGGAGCCGGCCTATGGGGCAAATTCCTTAATGAGGGCCGCGATACTCTGTTACAGCTCCCAGACCACCAGATGACCTCCTACGACCATATGAAAGCGGCCCTCCTCACCCGCTATGGCCTCACGCCCGAGATGTACCGTCAGCGGTTCCGAGACTGCACACGCATTCCAGGTACAACTTGGGTGGACTATGTAACGTACTTTAGCAGAGCCTTCGAAGGCTGGATCAGAGGGAACAACGTCACGACCTACGAGCAGCTGTTCAATCTGATGGTATGGGAGCATCTGTCCAACAATTGCTTCATTGAACTACGCCAACACCTCCTCGACAGCAAGTTAACCGATCCCCGGCAGCTCGCAGCCGAAGCTGACCGGTGGGAGATCACCAGAGTGGGCCGGAATGGGTCCTACGAGCAGAACAGGAACAACAATGGTCACCCCCGACCCAGAGGAGGAGGAGGGGGCCAAGGACGAGGAAGAGACAACACTCCGGCCGCCCCCACTACCAGCACCACCCCCCCGGCCAACCGGGGCAGCACCCCGGCGCGACCGGGATACAGAGCCAATGTTACATGTCACCGATGCCAACGAGTCGGCCACTATGCAAACGACCCAAGCTGCCCGCAGTATCAGAGTCCAAGACCCCGCCAGGTGGCCGCCGCGGCACTAGGGGAAGAACAGATCTCCGAGGAACAAGAAACAGACGAGCAAGAGTATCAAGAGTGGGAGCCAGCAGCCATGACTCTCGCGTGCTTAGGGGGAAGAGACATGGTCCCGCGGGTCCCCCTACCCGCTAACACCCAGAAGTACAGCCAATGGGTGAGCATCAATGGACAACGGGCCGAAGCCCTTCGAGACACCGGGGCCAGTGTGACAGCCGTCCGCTGTCATCTGGTGACCCCAGAACAATATCTACCGAACATTCTCTGCCCTGTACGATCCGCCGACAACTCAGAGAGTCTGTGTCGGATGGCCTGCGTCCCCTTTGAGTGGGGAGGGGTCTCCGGCATGCTGAAGGTAACGGTCCGAAACGACGCCCCCGTGGACTGCCTCCTCGGAAATGACCTGGAAAGCTCCCCGTGGGCAGCCGTGGAGCGAAAAGAACACTTGGGGATGTTGGGCGTCCCAGACTGGGCGTGCGTCACCACCCGGTCCATGGCCGCCCGTGCCAACCCTCACCCCGAAGAACCAGAATGGCCGGCGCCACCGCCCCCGGTCGCCCCCGCCGAGACCCCCGACCATGGTATCCCCCTCGAACTTGCCCAACCTTCCGACCTTGCTAATCTTGACCAGTGGGCTCAAGAAGGGGGACCCACACAAGAACAATTTCGTCAGGAGCAGGAGACTTGTCCCTCCCTTGAGGGACTCCGACAACAAGCGCTCGCCCAAAGCGCAGGGGATACCTCCGGAACTCATTGGGTCTACTGGGACAATGACCTATTGTACAGCGAGCAACGAATCGCCGAGCTAGGGGCCAACCGAGTACTAGTGGTGCCCCTCCGCTTTAGAGACTTCCTGCTAAATCTGGCCCACGATGTCCCCCTGGCAGGGCACCTGGGACAAGATAAAACCTACAGCCGCCTAGTGACCCACTTCTTCTGGCCAAAAATGAGAAACGATGTGCACCAGCATTGCCGATCTTGCCCCACGTGCCAAGCCAGTGGGAAGAGCGGCCGCAAATTAAAGGCCCCCCTGCAACCCTTTCCAGTAGTCACGACCCCATTTGAGAGGGTCGGAATAGACATTGTGGGACCCCTAGACCCGCGTACAAGACAAGGCCATCGCTTCATCCTGGTACTAGTGGACCACGCCACCCGCTACCCTGAGGCTATTCCTCTCCGGACCGTGACAGCCCCAGTGGTCGGCCGGGCCCTGATGGGGATCTTCTCCCGTGTGGGGTTCCCCCGAGAAGTCGTCAGTGACAGAGGCACAAACTTTATTTCCAAATATATGAAGTCCCTCTGGCAACAGTGTGGGGTCACCTACCGCTTCACGACCCCCTATCACCCCCAAGGAAACGGACTTGTTGAGCGGTTCAATCGCACGCTAAAAGGGATGATCGGGGGATTGGAAGAGCCCCTCCGTCGCCAGTGGGATGTGCTGCTGCCGTGCCTCCTCTTCGCCTACCGGGAGGTCCCACAGAAGTCCCTAGGCTTCAGCCCATTCGAGCTGCTCTATGGGCACCCAGTACGGGGGCCACTCAGCCTGATCAAAGAAGGCTGGGAGATGCCTCCGGCCAAGAGTCCGCCCGATGTCTTCCGGTACCTCCTCACCCTCCGCAACCAGTCCCGAAGGTTCAGAGACCTAGCAAAAGCCAACCTAGAGACAAGTCAAGAGGACATGAGGAAATGGTATGACCAGAACGCCTCATCTATTGAATTCGAGCCGGGGCAACAGGTCTGGGTAATGTCCCCCACAGAACCGTGCGCTCTCCAAGACAAATGGACGGGACCCTTCAAGGTAATCGAGCGCAAGGGTCCTGCCACCTATCTGATCGATATGGAGTCCGCCCGGAATCCGCTCCGAGTCCTCCACACCAACAGACTGAAACCCCACTTTGCGCGAACAGAACTCAGTCTCTTGATGGCCACAGACAATGGGGTTGAAGACGACTCCGAACCTCTCCCTGACCTCTTGCGGACCCAGGAGCAAGACGGCTCCGTGGATGGGGTCCGACTCTCGGAGTCCCTCACCAGAGAACAACGCCACGAGTGCCAAGCCCTCCTATCACGATTTGCCAGTCTGTTCTCCCTCACCCCAGGTGTCACTTCCTGGTGTGTGCACGATGTGGACACCGGAGACAACCCTCCTATCCGCCACCGGGCCTACCGCGTACCTGATCGGGTACGGGCCTGCATCCAGGCGGAAGTAGCTAAGATGCTCACGCTCGGGGTCATCGAGCCCTCAGACAGTCCATGGGCCAGCCCGGTCGTACTGGTCCCCAAAGCGGCCGCCCCCGGAACCACACCAGAACTCCGGTTCTGTGTCGACTACCGGGGCCTGAATGACGTCACCAGAACGGACGCACACCCCATCCCCCGGGCAGATGAACTGGTCGACCGAATGGGCGCTGCCCGCTACCTCAGCATCTTCGACCTGACGGCAGGTTATTGGCAGATCGGCCTCACATCCCGAGCACAAGAACGTTCTGCCTTCTCCACCCCCGATGGCCACTATCATTTTAAGGTCATGCCCTTCGGCATGAAAAATGCCCCAGCGACTTTCCAACGGCTCGTCAACCAGGTCCTGGCGGGGCTCGAAGAGTTCAGCGCCGCCTACCTGGACGACATCGCTGTGTACAGCCACCATTGGACCGAGCACCTCCACCACCTCCAAGCAGTACTACAAGCCCTTCAGCGAGCTGGCCTCACGATCAAGGCCAGCAAATGTCAAATTGGACAAGGGTCGGTGACCTACCTCGGACACCAGGTGGGAAGCGGCCTAGTGGCCCCTCTACAGCTGAAGATTGCCGCCATCCAGAACTGGCAACCCCCTATCACTCAAACTGAGGTGCGAGCCTTCCTGGGCCTCACGGGCTACTACCGAAGGTTCGTGAAAGACTATGGTACCATCGTGGGGCCTCTCACCGAACTCACATCAAAAAATCAGCCCAAGAAAGTGAACTGGACCCCAGAGTGTCAAGCGGCATTCGAACAGTTAAAGGCCGCCATGTGTTCCGCTCCTGTGCTCCAGGCCCCAGACTACAGCCGGGAGTTCATCGTCCAGACGGACGCCTCCGACCAGGGCATTGGGGCAGTCCTGTCCCAAGTGAACACCGAAGGCCTTGATCAACCGGTGGCCTTCATCAGCCGGAGACTCCTACCCCGGGAACAACGCTGGAGCACCATAGAAAGGGAAGCCTTCGCTGTGGTATGGGCCCTCAAGAAGCTCCGGCCCTACCTTTTTGGCACCCACTTTCGGGTACAGACTGACCACCGACCCCTGCAGTGGTTGATGCATATGCGGGGGGAAAACCCAAAACTGCTACGCTGGTCCATCTCCTTGCAAGGTATGGACTTCACGGTTGAACACCGGCCTGGGTCCGACCACGCCAACGCGGATGGCCTGTCCCGGTTTTTCCGCCTCGACGAAGAGAGTCCCCAAGAGGATGGGTAACTCTCCCCGCCTTCAGCTGGGGGGGACGCATGTTGGACAGGCCACATGACGGGCCGCTCTCCCCCGGCTCGACCAGGCCCGAGCCCAGTCATACAAGCACCACACACCACCATTGTACGTCCTACGTCCCCTCAGGGACACCTGCCCTCGAACATGATCACCTCATGGGCCCGATCCACTGCCGACCCATGCGCTCAGCCTGGGCCGCCATCTTGGACACTTCATCACGAGGCCGCCTGGCCCCCGATCGACCTCAACCCTGGGCCTAGCCCGGCCTCAGACATTCCGGCACCACCCTCCACCCAGGAGGTGAGCGAGCTACTTGGCAGGTCAATGGGAGAAAGAGGTGTCGATGGCTCTCCCCCGGCCAGTGCCGCTCGCCCATCGCCTCCCCGGGCGCTGGCTCCACCCCCCCGCTGGGTGTCTGGACTCCCTCATCCCGGACCTCCCGACCTCCAAGTGCGAGGGTCCGGACATCAAAGCCCGCCAGCCCTATAACTGGGGCAGCTCCAGAGCAGGAAGGCAGTTGTATCTTGGAGTCGAGAGACGTAAAGAGGAACTCACCCTGGACGGACTACTGGCGCTGCCGTAGCTCTGTCCTGTGCACCATCGTCCTGCCTGTTGGCGCTGCCACAGCCGTCGTAACCTTCATCCTTCATCGTCGTCCGGATCTGCTGGCGAGGCCGCGGACCGTTGTAACCGTCATCTGCATCGGGACCTGCTTGGCTTCTCCACGGCCCGTCGACCATCCGTCATCCATCCCGGGACCTGCTTGGCTTCTCCACGGCCCGTCGATCATCCTTCGTCCATCTCGGGACCGGCTTGGCTCCTCCACGGCCCGATCAGCAAACACACCGAGCTCGAGGATTGAGAGCTATTTAACTCATTGGCAACTAAGACTGTCCCGCTACCCCTTTTTCCTCAACCAGAGATCAGAACCGAGGGGACCCCTGAGTCCAGACCTCCTTGTATCATATCAACGTAACCTAAGAATTGCCTATAAAGTCTCGTTAACCTTCAATCTTGTGTGGTGTCCGTCTGTGGGGGGGGAAGTTACTTATCTGTACAGTCGTTGGAGACGGCTCTCCCTGGAGACCTCTCCCCGTAATCTCGGCCGACCCTCCCGGTCCGTCTAACAGGATTGTTAGTCGGTTTTTAGTAAAGACGAGAGCCTAGCTCCCTTCTTTTAATACGAAGTTAAAATTTAACAAATTATTAGTGACTTTTGGCTGTAACGTAATTGAAACGGTCTTTGGTTCAGAACTCACCTGGTGACGCAGCCCACTTGAAGTAGAATGACCTTAAGAGCCCAAAAGATTTAAACAGGTGCTGACTGGGTTTAATGCAATTATTATTGTTGAATATCATAAGTTTCCACCAACTGCTCTCACACATGACACCTCTAATGGCCCAAGGGCCGCATTTGGATTTTATAAATTGTGAGGAAACTATGTAGCATGAATTCAGAAATGAGTGAACCTCCTTTTTATTATTTTCATTGTGTGTAAACATCTTAACAGCTAATTGATATATACTTTAGTATCTGGGCGTCAATATTGTAATGATTTTTATTAATCAAATAATAAAGTAATATATCTATCCTCTGCACATCTATCCAGACATGCCTCACCTTCTCTTCATTCCTAGCTGGGCAGGCTTAACCCAGGCTGCAACCCCAAGCATAGGACAGGCCTCACCTCCCCTGCACCCTCTGGACAGGCCTCACCTACTCTGCCCCCTGAACAGGCCTCTCCTCCTCTGCAACCCTGGACCGGCCTCACCTCCTTTGCAACCCCTGGACAGGCCTCACCTACTCTGCACCCGTGGACAGGCCTCTACTCCTCTCCTCCTCTGGACAGGCCTCTCGTCCTCTGCACCCCTGGACAGGCCTCTCCTCCTCTGCCCCTCCCCTGGACAGGCCTCTCCTCCTCTGCACCCCCGGACAGGCCTGTCCTCCTCTGCACCCCTGGACAGGCCTCACCTCCTCTGCCCCTCCTCTGGACAGGCCTCACCTCCCCCTGCCCCTCCGCTGGACAGGCCTCTCCTCCTCCGACTCTCCCCTGGCTGGGCTCACCTCCTCTGCACCCCTGGACAGGCCTCTCATCCTCTGCTCTCCTGGACAGGCCTCTCCTACTCTGCACCCCTGGACAGGCCTCTCCTCTGCTGTCCCTGGACAGGGCTCACCTCCTTTGCCCCTCCCCTGGACAGGCCTCTCCTCCTCTGCAACCCTGGACAGGCCTCTCTCCTCCTCTGCACCCCTGGACAGGCCTCTCCTCCTCTGCACCCTTGGACAGGCCTCTCCTCCTCTGCTCCTCCTCTGGACAGACCTCTCCTCCTCCGCTCCTCCTCTGGACAGGCCTCTCCTCCTCTGCACCCCTGGAGAGGCCTCTCCTCCTCTGCCCCTGGACAGGCCTCTCCTCCTCTGCACCCCTGGACAGGCCTCACCTCCTCTGCACCACTGGACAGGCCTCACCTCCTCTCCTCCTCTGACCCCTGGACAGGCCTCTCCTCCTCTGACCCCTGGACAGGCCTCACCTCCTCTGCACCCCTGGACAGGCCTCTCCTCCTCTGCACCCCTGGACAGGCCTCTCCTCCTCTGTCCCTGGACAGGCCTCTCCTCCTCTGCTCCTCCTCTGGACAGTCCTCTCCTCCTCTCCTCCCCTGGACAGTCCTCTCCTCCTCTCCTCCCCAGGACAGGCCTCACCTCCTCTGCCCCTCCTCTGGACAGGCCTCTCCTCCTCTGTCCCTGGACCGGCCTCTCCTCCTCTGGACAGTCCTCTCCTCCTCTCCTCCCTGGACAGGCCTCTCCTCCTCTGCCCCTCCCCTGGACAGGCCTCTCCTCCTCTCCTCCTCTGGACACGCCTCTCCTCCTCTCCTCCTCTGACCCCTGGACAGGCCTCTCCTCCTCTGACCCCTGGACAGGCCTCACCTCCTCTGCACCCCTGGACAGGCCTCTCCTCCTCTGCACCCCTGGACAGGCCTCTCGTCCTCTCCTCCCTGGACAGGCCTCTCCTCCTCTGCCCCTCCCCTGGACAGGCCTCTCCTCCTCTCCTCCTCTGGACAGGCCTCACCTCCTCTCCTCCTCTGACCCCTGGACAGGCCTCTCCTCCTCTGGACAGTCCTCTCCTCCTCTGCCCCTCCCCTGGACAGGCCTCTCCTCCTCTCCTCCTCTGACCCCTGGACAGGCCTCTCCTCCCTGGACAGGCCTCTCCTCCTCTGCCCCTCCCCTGGACAGGCCTCTCCTCCTCTCCTCCTCTGGACAGGCCTCACCTCCTCTCCTCCTCTGTCCCTGGACCGGCCTCTCCTCCTCTGGACAGTCCTCTCATCCTCTCCTCCCTGGACAGGCCTCTCCTCCTCTGCCCCTCCCCTGGACAGGCCTCTCCTCCTCTCCTCCCCTGGACAGGCCTCTCCTCCTCTCCTCCTCTGGACAGTCCTCTCCTCCTCTCCTCCTCTGGACAGTCCTCTCCTCCTCTCCTCCCTGGACAGGCCTCTCCTCCTCTGCCCCTCCCCTGGACAGGCCTCTCCTCCTCTCCTCCCCTGGACAGGCCTCTCCTCCTCTCCTCCCCTGGACAGGCCTCTCCTCCTCTGCCCCTCCTCTGGACAGTCCTCTCCTCCTCTCCTCCTCTGGACAGTCCTCTCCTCCTCTCCTCCCTGGACAGGCCTCTCCTCCTCTGCCCCTCCCCTGGACAGGCCTCTCCTCCTCTCCTCCCCTGGACAGGCCTCTCCTCCTCCCCTCCTCTGGACAGTCCTCTCCTCCTCTCCTCCTCTGGACAGGCATCTCCTCCTCTGAACCCCTGGACAGGCCTCTCCTCCTCTCCTCCCCTGGACAGGCCTCTCCTCCTCCGCCCCTCCTCTGGACAGGCCTCTCCTCCTCTGCACCCCTGGACAGGCCTCTCCTCCTCTCCTCCTCTGGACAGGCATCTCCTCCTCTGAACCCCTGGACAGGCCTCTCCTCCTCTGCCCCTCCCCTGGACAGGCCTCTCCTCCTCTCCGCCCCTGGACAGTCCTCTCCTCCTCTCCTCCTCTGGACAGTCCTCTCCTCCTCCGCCCCTCCTCTGGACAGGCCTCTCCTCCTCTGCCCCTCCCCTGGACAGGCCTCTCCTCCTCTCCGCCCCTGGACAGTCCTCTCCTCCTCTTCTCCTCTGGACAGTCCTCTCCTCCTCCGCCCCTCCCCTGGACAGGCCTCTCCTCCTCTGCCCCTCCCCTGGACAGGCCTCTCCTCCTCTCCGCCCCTGGACAGGCCTCTCCTCCTCTCCTCCCCCTGGACAGGCCTCTCCTCCTCTCCTCCTCTGGACAGTCCTCTCCTCCTCTCCTCCTCTGGACAGGCATCTCCTCCTCTGAACCCCTGGACAGGCCTCTCCTCCTCTCCTCCCCTGGACAGGCCTCTCCTCCTCCGCCCCTCCTCTGGACAGGCCTCTCCTCCTCTGCACCCCTGGACAGGCCTCTCCTCCTCTCCTCCTCTGGACAGGCATCTCCTCCTCTGAACCCCTGGACAGGCCTCTCCTCCTCTGCCCCTCCCCTGGACAGGCCTCTCCTCCTCTCCGCCCCTGGACAGTCCTCTCCTCCTCTCCTCCTCTGGACAGGCCTCTCCTCCTCTCCGCCCCTGGACAGTCCTCTCCTCCTCTCCTCCTCTGGACAGTCCTCTCCTCCTCCGCCCCTCCTCTGGACAGGCCTCTCCTCCTCTGCCCCTCCTCTGGACAGGCCTCTCCTCCTCTCCGCCCCTGGACAGTCCTCTCCTCCTCTCCTCCTCTGGACAGGCCTCTCCTCCTCTCCGCCCCTGGACAGTCCTCTCCTCCTCTCCTCCTCTGGACAGTCCTCTCCTCCTCCGCCCCTCCTCTGGACAGGCCTCTCCTCCTCTGCCCCTCCCCTGGACAGGCCTCTCCTCCTCTCCGCCCCTGGACAGTCCTCTCCTCCTCTTCTCCTCTGGACAGTCCTCTCCTCCTCCGCCCCTCCCCTGGACAGGCCTCTCCTCCTCTGCCCCTCCCCTGGACAGGCCTCTCCTCCTCTCCGCCCCTGGACAGGCCTCTCCTCCTCTCCTCCCCCTGGACAGGCCTCTCCTCCTCTCCTCCTCTGGACAGTCCTCTCCTCCTCTCCTCCTCTGGACAGGCATCTCCTCCTCTGAACCCCTGGACAGGCCTCTCCTCCTCTCCTCCCCTGGACAGGCCTCTCCTCCTCCGCCCCTCCTCTGGACAGGCCTCTCCTCCTCTGCACCCCTGGACAGGCCTCTCCTCCTCTCCTCCTCTGGACAGGCATCTCCTCCTCTGAACCCCTGGACAGGCCTCTCCTCCTCTGCCCCTCCCCTGGACAGGCCTCTCCTCCTCTCCGCCCCTGGACAGTCCTCTCCTCCTCTCCTCCTCTGGACAGGCCTCTCCTCCTCTCCGCCCCTGGACAGTCCTCTCCTCCTCTCCTCCTCTGGACAGTCCTCTCCTCCTCCGCCCCTCCTCTGGACAGGCCTCTCCTCCTCTGCCCCTCCCCTGGACAGTCCTCTCCTCCTCTCCTCCTCTGGACAGGCCTCTCCTCCTCTGCCCCTCCTCTGGACAGGCCTCTCCTCCTCTCCGCCCCTGGACAGTCCTCTCCTCCTCTCCTCCTCTGGACAGTCCTCTCCTCCTCCGCCCCTCCTCTGGACAGGCCTCTCCTCCTCTGCCCCTCCCCTGGACAGGCCTCTCCTCCTCTCCGCCCCTGGACAGTCCTCTCCTCCTCTTCTCCTCTGGACAGTCCTCTCCTCCTCCGCCCCTCCCCTGGACAGGCCTCTCCTCCTCTGCCCCTCCCCTGGACAGGCCTCTCCTCCTCTCCGCCCCTGGACAGGCCTCTCCTCCTCTCCTCCCCCTGGACAGGCCTCTCCTCCTCTCCTCCTCTGGACAGTCCTCTCCTCCTCTCCTCCTCTGGACAGGCATCTCCTCCTCTGAACCCCTGGACAGGCCTCTCCTCCTCTCCTCCCCTGGACAGGCCTCTCCTCCTCCGCCCCTCCTCTGGACAGGCCTCTCCTCCTCTGCACCCCTGGACAGGCCTCTCCTCCTCTCCTCCTCTGGACAGGCATCTCCTCCTCTGAACCCCTGGACAGGCCTCTCCTCCTCTGCCCCTCCCCTGGACAGGCCTCTCCTCCTCTCCGCCCCTGGACAGTCCTCTCCTCCTCTCCTCCTCTGGACAGTCCTCTCCTCCTCCGCCCCTCCTCTGGACAGGCCTCTCCTCCTCTGCCCCTCCCCTGGACAGTCCTCTCCTCCTCTCCTCCTCTGGACAGGCCTCTCCTCCTCTGCCCCTCCTCTGGACAGGCCTCTCCTCCTCTCCGCCCCTGGACAGTCCTCTCCTCCTCTCCTCCTCTGGACAGTCCTCTCCTCCTCTGCCCCTCCTCTGGACAGGCCTCTCCTCCTCTGCCCCTCTTCTGGACAGGCCTCTCCTCCTCTGCCCCTCCTCTGGACAGGCCTCACCTCCTCTGCACCCCTGGTCAGGCCTCTCCTCCTCTGGACAGTCCTCTCCTCCTCTGCCCCTCCTCTGGACAGGCCTCTCCTCCTCTCCTCCTCTGGGCAGGCCTCTCCTCCTCTGTCCCTGGACCGGCCTCTCCTCCTCTGGACAGGCCTCTCCTCCTCTGCTCCTCCTCTGGACAGGCCTCTCCTCCTCAGCACCCCTGGAGAGGCCTCACCTCCTCTGCCCCTGGACAGGCCTCACCTCCTCTCCTCCTCTGGAGAGGCCTCACCTCCTCTGTACCTCTGGACAGGCCTCTCCTCCGCTCCCTAATCAGTCTCAGCAGCAGGAAGAGAGCCGAGCTCTTATGAATGGGGGGTGGGGGTTGGCAGTTCTCCTACCTGAGCAGAAACCTGTCCGGGCTCTCTCCACCTCCTGGAGTGATGATGGGAGGGGGGGGTAGATCTGGAGTCTGAGGGGGGCAGGGGCAGATCTGGGGTCTGATGGGGAGCAGGGGATGATCTGTGGGGGTCTGAAGATGAAGGTAACTGCACACACAGGCAATGGCTCCTTCCTCCTCTGCTCCAAGCCGCACACACAAGGAGAGGCCGGAAGTGATGTCACCGTCGCTGCTGATGCTGTCTCTGCTGCCGCTGACCCGGAAGAGGAAATCCTTCTCCTTCCATCCCATGTGCAGCTCAGCGGGATCCATCATCAGGTGAGGAGCGCCCTCTGGTGGCCGCTGACGGAACCGCCGCCTCCAGGCTCCATCAGTGAATACATTTCACACCAACAAGCATTTATACCTGGAAAGACCTGGGATTTCAGATGTCACAGACGTGAATGTTTTTAAGGGTCATACAGTTCAAGTATAGGGCCTCACACTTGGTTGCTTCTGTAAAAAAGTATTTATAGCTTCACTTCAGATGAGCATCTTCAAAACACTGACGTAAAGGACTTGAGAGTGTTTACAGAAAGGTAACAATTGGAAGTGGCAGTCTGTATTTCAAAGAACATATCTGAATTTCAATGAATATAACGTTATTTTAATGAATATATGAGTATTTCGGTCAGTTTTGCAATTAAACTGGGCAGCTTATTTATTCTTTTAAATAATTGATTTGCAGTTTTTCAAATCCACAACGTGCTAGATAGCAAAGTTGTAATGATACCGGTGCACCAGGAAAGACAGGAGGTTTATTCGCCGGAGCGCCAGGACCACGTCTTCACTCTATGCAGTTGGCGCCAGAATAAAATGGCCGCCTTTCACTTCCGCTACACCCCTTCCGGTTCCGGTCAACCAAAACACTAGACCGATATCACATATCTCCCCCCTTTATGCATAACAGACATTATTTTGTTTTTAAACTAGAACAATATTACTTGTAGCCGATTTCAAAGTCTTTGACATTCTCTGGGGTTCTTACAGCTCTTCCAGCCCTCGTCTTTATCGCTCCTTCTCTTCTCTGCTCATCAGACCCTTGTCCACCTGTCTCTGTTCCTTCCTGGGTACTTCCCCCCTTTTCTCTCACGGATTCATTCTTGCTCCTGTCCTTAGCTCCATTGGTTTCTCTGACTTCCCCGTCCTCTCCGACTTCACTCTCCTCTACTTGCTGCATGCCTTCATCTACTTGCTCCGTGCTCCTTCCGCTACTTTCTTCCTTGCCTCTCTCGACATTCTCTTTCCCTTCTTCTGGTTCAGCTCCCCATTCCAAGATTTTGCTGCACTTCGCCATTCTGTCCTGTGACCATACTTTACCATCGCTGAGTAGCGCCGATCTGGCATACGGCTCTAGGACTTGTAGGGGTGGTGTGAATTTACTTTCCCCTTTTTTCTTCAGGGTCGCCACCTTCACTCTTACCCAATCTCCTTTCTCCAACCACACTCCTTGTACGTTTCTCCTCTTATTGAATTGTTCAATGTACGCCTCCTGTGCTCTCTCTAGATTTCTCCTGACCACTGCTGGTGACCATTTACTTTGCACAACCATCTTCCTCCATGCTGTATTGTCTTTGTGTAAGATCCTGGTTGTTGATAAAGATGCAGCTGACACAGGATTGGATTGAGAAGAAGCTCAGGTTTTATTGGAGATAAAGGAGACACATCCAAATCTCATCCAAGCTCAAAGTAAAACAGCCCACAGCTTGTAAAGATACATTCTAGTAGCTATGGTAACCAAATAGAATACATGACCTCATACAGTGTGAATCAGAGAGGATGCTACACATCTTCCCCCCTTAAAAAAAAAAAAATAGCTAATAAAAGGAATGAACACCTAAAATTGTAAAACATAAGGTAAACAATCAAGCTTACATCAAGAAACATAGTCTTTTAAATGAGAAGGTCTCTTGGTGGTCCTGGAGGAATGTCGACACACCTTAGGAACTTCATGATTGGTGTCAGGACGGGAGCCATCAGCATCCATTTTCAGTGGCGGCTGGTGACATTTGAAAGTGGGAGGGCGTAAAAGGTCTGGTCTGGATCAATGTCCAGTGGCGGGCAAGCATAGAGAGCAAGCCAGACCATCATAAGTGCGGTTCGTGGGTTCCCCCCTTGATAACATTTTGAAAAAAGAGGGAGCAAATGGAGCATTTTCAACTACATTTTAGAGATTAAGAATGTTAATAAACCGATTATGAAAGTGTAGTTATGTAATGCTGTCATTTTATGAATGTGACATGAACTACTGCCCGATCCAGGTCACCCTTGCAAACTAATTATTTTATTCATGAAAATTTACTTTTTTCAGTACACTGTACACACTTCCATCAGGACGTTTCAGTACAGACTTCCATCGGTTGCCAATGTAATATAAAAAATCCTCTTAGTTCCCAAAAACTAATCTGTGGCTTCATCTTTAACCTGCACCAAGGTTTACACGCCGCTAATTTCCCTTCATCCACACTACACAAGAAGTGATAAATAATTAATGTGCCCGGCTCTTTGTTGTGTGTCCCTGGATTGCTGAGAGCAGGGTGGCTGACAGCTGCGTCAGGACAAGCACCGAAGTGACCAACAAGTTTCTTTCAGCCTGCAGAGAAAGACGACAATGACACAGAGTGCAAAAAAGCGAAATCCAGAAAGAAACAAAATGAAACGGACTGTTTCTTTCTCTTTGCCTCAGTGTTGTCTATGAGCTTATTTCCGACCTGTGACCCCCTGTTCATTTCATAGGGCTGACCAGCCCCCATTATTCCTCACACTTGACTTGCCTGCCCATGTACGCCTGTCCGCGGATCAATAAGATGTCTCCATGGCAACCAAGCCACCAAGCCACACATTCTCAGTGGAAGGCAGTGAGACCTGAAGCGAAACCAGAGGTTCCCAGACTTTAAGGCACGAGTTTTAAAACATAGCTATGGACATGCGGCACAAGCAGCGAAATTCATTGTTTACAGCAGAGGTATCGGTAACAGGCACAGGCATTGCTTTGAGCGGCAATTCCGGCAAAACACATTCACAGCGTTTTTTTACCAATGACTTCACTTAGGACATCATTTCTTGCACCTTACCTTCCCTAATAGAGCGATACTGTGGAAAACTGGAAATCCAAGCTTCTTTTCATCATGTGCTCGAGTGAAAACCATATTCATTTTGCCTCCAAACCCGCCGTCCTGGTTCAAGGCTGCAGCAACATGTCATCAGCATTCTTGATTGGTGCGGCCGGCTGCCTCCCATACGTCATTTTCTCTCGAACAGGGATAGTTACTCGAGGGCAGGGGGGAGTGGCTTGGGGGAGTGGCTTGCCCACAGTTGTTAATACTGTCTGTTTGGACGGCCTTAGGCTGCCCAAACAGTCCGTATTAACAACAGTGGGCAAGCCACTCCCCCAAGCCACTCCCCTCTGATCTCGCCCACTCTAAAGCCGGAAGTTCTGCTTTCTCGCCGTGCGAGAAGGTAGAAACAAATGGTAGTTATTACTGCAATAACTACCATTTATTTCTGCCTTCTCCCACGGCGAGAAAGCAGGGGGGCGGCGCCCAAACGCCCACATGGAGGAACCGCCTCTGTCCATTTTAAGCTCAGGAGCAGAAGACCCGTGATTGCCAGATAAGACACAAATTCTATTTAAGTTCCATATTCTATGGTCTAAAGTCCTCACTGCATTCTTAAAGACTTTTATAACTTTTATTGGTTCAGAGAATTTGATTTTTTTACCAGGAAGTTTAACAACTACCATGTCACCAACCTTCACAGGCGTTGCTTTAACAGCATGCCTGGAATCGAAATAAAGCTTTCTGTTGGAGGATTTCAAAATCTCTTTCTCTCGCCAATTAAGTTCATTACTTGAATCACCATTTTTTGGACAACTAGCAATTTCATCACTCAAATCTCTTACCCATGTTGGTTCTAACAAAGTGCAAGGGGACCTACCCCTAAAAAGAACAAAGGGCGATTTGCCAGTTGAAGAGTGAGGAGTGAATCTATAATTTTCAACCCTTTTAAGAACTTGTTCTTTCCAATTGAGGCCCACCCCTTTAGCCCAGGAGATGGTTTCTTTGAGTACTTTGTTAAATCTCTCCACAACACCATTTGTTTCTGGGTGGTAAAGAGCACATTTTTTATGGACTATACCACATCTGAGTAAGAAAGACTCCATTTCCCTGGAAACTAATTGAACCCCATTATCAGTGAGTAACGAATGTGGGAATCCTTCCCTGGCAAAGAGAGATTCTAAGAATCTTATAACACTGCTAGTCTCAATGTTTGAAGTGAGATGTATTTCAGGCCATCTGGAAAATAAATCCATTAATACAAAAATGAAAGTTTGCTGCCCATCAGTGTAAATGGGGCCAAGGATATCAAATGAGACCTCTTTCCACGGCCCACACGGGAGATCTCTAATAATCATGGGTTGTACTCTTACAACTTTGGATTTATCACTCAAGTTACAAACCACACAATCCCTGATAATACGTTCAATGTGCAAGTCCATGCCTGGCCACCAGTAGGATGAGCGAACTCTTTCCTTAGTTTTTGTCATGCCAGAGTGTGACTCATGAGCCAGATCAATGATGTTTTTGCGTAATTCAGAGGGAGGAACCAATCTAGTCCCACGAACCAACAAATCATTACAAACAGCCAATTCGTCTTTCACCCCCCAGAATTTTGCACACTCAGCACATCCCTGTCTCTTGGAATGCCAACCCTTCTCTAAGAGAGACATCACCTCAGAGAGAACAGGATCAGATGATAATTTAGAACGCCACTCAGATTCATCAATGACTTCAACAGATACTGGGCAAACTTGATATTTATCTTCCTCACAGTCATCATCTAAAGGTACGTCCTTTGAAATGTCAACCAACCTTGACAAGGTATCAGCCACACAATTCTGAACACCTGGTATGTATTTTATAGTAAAATCAAATTCTTGAAGTGCAATAACCCATCTGGTTATTCTACTGGACACTAAATCAATGCCTTTTTTTGAGAAAATCTCGCATAGAGGCTTGTGATCAGTCTTGATTATGAACTTACTTCCCCACAAAAATTTCTTGAATTTTTTGACAGACCAATATACAGCCAGAGCCTCTCGTTCAATAACGGAATAACGAGTTTCAGGGTCCTTAAGACCACGTGAGGCAAACATAATGGTATCTAAGACTCCGTCATTCTCTTGTTGAAGAACAGAACCAAGTCCTTTGAGACTGGCATCGGTAGTAAGAATAGAAATCTTTTGAGGGTCAAAGCTTCGAAGGTTAGGAGCTTTCTCAAGACCCTTCTTTAACGTCTGAAATTCAGACTCACAAGTGTCATCCCAAATGAATTCAGACCCCTTTTTTAACAAACTTCTCAGGCCTACACACTGACTGGCAAAATCTTTAACAAACTTATTGTAATATTCTACCATACCAAAGAATTTCATCAATTCTTCTCTGGAGGAAGGGGGGGGCATCTTAACAATTGTATCCACTAAGTTGGCCTTAGGGGCAATACCATCTTTTGAAATTGTGTGACCTAAATAATGAATTGATGAGACACCAAAATGACACTTCTCAATCTTGATGGTGAGGTTGGCTCTTTCAAGTCTACTAAGTACATCAAACAGGACAGATTCATGCTCAACATCATTCCTGCCAAATACAAGAATGTCATCCTGGTAAACACATACTTTATCACAACCTTTGAGAACTTTCTCCATAATGCGCTGGAATACAGACGCTGCTGAAACAAGGCCAAAGGGCATTCTGACAAATCTAAAAGTCCCAAAGGGAGTGATAAAAGATGTAAGATTCCTTGAAGACTCTTCTAACTCAATCTGGTGGTAAGCAGAGGCTAAATTTAAGGTGCTAAAAACTTTTGCATTGTTCACTTTAGTCAAAAGATCAGAGATGTTAGGAAGAGGGTATCTGTCACTGATAACACACTTATTCAATTGCCTCAAATCAATGCATAGACGCAAAGAACCATTGGGTTTGCGTGCGGCCACCACGGGCGCAATCCAATCAGTCCCTGTAACTTCCTCAATGATCCCACCCAACTTTAATTTATCCAATTCACTAATCATCTCATCTCTGAGGGAAATGGGAACAGGTCTAGGCTTGCAAGCATAAGGTTGAGACCCAGGCCTTAGTGGAATTTCAAGCTTGAAGTCTTTGAGGCACCCTAATTCATCTCTAAACACTTTAGGAAATTGCATCTTGATGCGTGACAATAACTCAACATTAGAATCAACTTGGACAGAGTTGACAAGCTCTTTAAGTATTATTGGATTGGGACCACTGGGATCCAACATTATGTGAAGATCACCCTGGTGGAACCAACTGATTATACTATCACCCTTCTGAGAAACATAGATTTTGCCAACAGTATAACGACTTTTATACTCAATACGTCCTGTAAAGCATCCCATAAGAGGAATAAGTTTACCTCCATAAGCTAACGGGCGAATGTCAGCTCTAGCTAATTGAGTCTTTTTGGATAACTTACCCAAATAAAAACTTCTAGAAATAATAGTTATTTTGGCACCAGAGTCAAAAAGAACATCCGTTGACTCACCCTCAATTTCAATGGTGTCAATAGGACAGTTTCTTTGATCAGCTGTGGATGTGACTTGAACAATAACTTGTCCACAGACAAAATCTTCTTCTAGACATTCATCTTCAACAAATTTTACAGAAGTGGAAGGGGTTTTACTTTTGCATAACATTGAAAAATGACCCTTCTTTTTGCATTTTGAACAAACAGCATTAAAAGCAGGACATTTCGTGTCATTCGCATAATGACCAATTTTGTCGCACCTGAAACATTTGGGTACAAAAGGTTTCTTTTTAGAATTTGAAGGGATGGTAGAACCAGAAGGTTTTTGTGAGTCAGGTACAGTTTTCTTAATAACGTGAACAGAGGGTTGTTTGTCTTTATTCAAGGTGTCAACACACTTTAGAGAATGTTCAACTCTTTTGGCTAGTTGTAGAACCTCATCTAAAGATGGTTCATCTTTTAACCAAAGTTCATCTCGAACCTTTTCAATATTACAACCAACCATGAACTGATCTCTAATTCTTTCCTCAATTGAAGTGTCAAATTTACAAGAGGAAGCTAATTTTCTTAACTGCGTGACATACCCCTCAATAGTTTCCCCTTCATTTTGTAACCTTTTAGCAAATTGATATCTTTCCAAGATTGTACTAACCTTGGGTAAGTAGTGATTATCTAACTTCTTCATGCAAATTTCAAATTCGTTCAGATTTCTTTCCTCCTCAGCAGTAAGTTCAGCTAAATGGTCAAATACATCTTGGCCCTCTGACCCAAGACAATGAAGTAGGAGAGAAGTCTTGCGTTCAGCGCTCAGACTAACCCCACAAACTTTAGCATAACGTTCGAATACCTTTTTCCATTTTTGCCACTTAATAGGAGGATCCCCAGGAGACGATAGAAAGAATGGTGCGGCAGTAACATTTTGCATGGTAGTCTAAGCAGTATATAAAAAAAAAACAATCACCCTAGTCACCTGAAAAGGAAGAACAGCTTAAAGAGATAATAACACTATTTGTAAATGTAAATTAATAATAAATAAAGTGGAGTAGTACAGTATATAATAACTTGCGGTGAGATGCAATCAGGAAGCAGTTCAACAGGATCCTTCAGATGAATAAAGTTCTGAAAGTCGTTTCAAAAAGGTGTTTTCAAATGTAGCCAAATTGAAGAAAATGCGCTGTGGTAATATAGAGAAAATGCACAAAATAAACAAAATATGCAATATAAATAAACGTGGAGATCGTTGAAGTCAAGTTGTAATGGGAAACCCAAAATACGGAGGAAACTTGAGTAAAATGGCTGTAAATGATGTCAGACGCTGTTAGACGCTGCCTTGCTGTAAATGATGTCAGACGCTGTCAGAAGCTGCGTGAGAGAGCGTCGCTCGTCAGAGTCAACGATGCGCAGAAACACGCGAAGACCTTCAAGAGTCGGGAATGCCGAAGATTCTCAAAGATGACAAGCGGCCTCACGAGGTATGTTTATCTTTGAAGTTGTGCAGCGCAATGACAAGCGGCCTCACGAGAAATGTTTATCTTTAAAACTGTGCAGAGGCGCGAGTGAATAATGATCGTGCAGCGCGGCCTGGCAAGAATGATTATGTTTGAAAGTGTAACAGCCGAGTTTTGATGCAGGGTTTGACTTTTGACATCAGTTTCACATAAACGAGGATGGAAAATGCTTGGATTACCAAAAATTTAGATTGTTTATTTTAACGCTAGCCTCTTAACGCTGGCACTGGAGTCAGAACAAGTCACAACAGCGTTTTACTATTAACGTTGGGCTTAAAAAAAAAACGGAGCTTCATACTGGTCATTTCACTTGAAATTGACAGGCTTAATTGTTATTTTGTGGGAATTAAGCTATTTACTTGGCAATAAGACAGTTTAATAGAAAGGCCAAGTCAGTATGAAGGTTGATATTTATAAGAATAAAGCCATTTAAAAACTAATCCAAGCAGAAGTTGGTGTCTAAAGGACACAAAATTCAATTAAAAAAATTATTAAATTAATCTTGAGTGCAGCCGCTGGTGCAATCAAAGCACTATTAATATCAACAGCCGCTGAGTATTGAAGAATGCCAAAAGACATAAAGTTCAGTAATAAAGTTAATTAATTAATCTTGAAAACAGCCGCTGGTGCAATCATAAGCACAGAATAAAAGAAGAAAAATGGTACCTTGAAATTGAAGAATAATGAAAACTTTGTTGAGATAGTTGAGTCTCCCTTTTCTTCAGCTGCCGACTACGCCAATGTAAGATCCTGGTTGTTGATAAAGATGCAGCTGACACAGGATTGGATTGAGAAGAAGCTCAGTTTTTATTGGAGATAAAGGAGACACATCCAAATCTCATCCAAGCTCAAAGTAAAACAGCCCACAGCTTGTAAAGATACATTCTAGTAGCTATGGTAACCAAATAGAATACATGACCTCATACAGTGTGAATCAGAGAGGATGCTACACTTTGGTAAATGGTTCTATCCCTCTAAGTACTTAGAAGGGGCTGTACCCTGTGCTCCCTGGTGTGATTCGGTATGCCCACAACATTTTAGGCACTTCCCTCTCCCAGTCTAATCCCTCATTTATGGCTGCTTGAATGGTGCCCATGATCACCCTGTTGAAACGTTCTACTTGTCCGTTGCCGGCTGGGTGATATATGGGGGTATGTTTGACCTCTATTCCGTTTCTGGCTACAACGGCTTCCCATTTCCCTGATGTGAACTGCGGCCCGTTGTCACATATGATCGTTTTTGGAATTCCTTCCTTGACGAATATGTCCCTAAGGAAGGCTATCACCGTATCAGTGTCAACTGCCTCCTTTATGACCACTTCGGGCCATTTGGAGTATTTGTCGATCAATACCATGGCGTACTTTTGAATGTCCTCGACGTTCAGAATCGGTCCCATGATGTCGACCGATACCATCTCCCATGGTCCTTCGGGCACCGGGAACTTTCCTAAAGGAGGTCTCAACATGGACTGGGATTTGTCCGCCTTGGCACACGACTCACATTGTCGCACAAAACGTTCCACTTGTGCGTCGATAGCAGGCCACCAGTAGGCTTGCCGAGCCAACGCTTTAGTCTTGGTGATCCCCTGGTGTCCTTCATGTAACAAGGTCATTAGATGTTCGATGACTCAATGGGGAGGAATCACTTTGTCCCCAGAGATAACTTGTCCCTCACTTCCCAGTATCTCCTTAATGTCTCCTTAAGGTGTCTCTTCTCGGGCCACCCGTGGACCACGTACCCTCTTATCGCCTGCAGGTCCTCCTCTGTTTTGTAGGCCTCCTCCCATTCTGGAGCTCCAATCACCGTCTCCATGTCTTGTCCTGTGGCCACCACATAACTGTCCCACTGTGAGGATTCTTGTCTATCCACATCTTCCTTCGCTGCCGCTCGGCTCAGGAAGTCTGCTACCTTGTTTTGTGGGCCCGGTATGTGTTCCACTTCATATACAAAATTGAGCAATCGAAGTGTCATCTTGGCTATCCTTGGTGTTGCATGGGCATGGCCATTTGGTGTTAAGACCTTTACCAGAGGTTTGAGGTCGGTTTTGACCAAAAACTTGGCGCCCCACAGATACTGTCTGAACCTTTCCATCGCCCACACGACCACCAGCATCTCCTTTTCGATGACGCTGAATTTTTCCTCATTGGGTGCCAGAGATCTCGAGGCGAAGCTGATCGTTGATTCTTCTCCCTGGCCTGACCTCTGCATGAGCACCGCCCCCAGGCCTCGATCACTTGCATCTGTAGTAAGGATGGATTCAGCGTCCGGGTCAAACCCTTTTAGGGGTATCGTTTCGCTCATTTCCTGTTTCAATTTGACAAATTCCTCCTGCTCCTCTTTGTTCCATTTGAAACCATTCTATTCTTTGAGTAATTGGCGTAAACAGTATGTTTTGGTGGCAAAGTGGGGTATGAATTTGCTGTAGTATTCGGCCATTCCCTGGAATGACCTGACGTCCTCCTTTTTTTCTGGGGCTGGTGCGTCTAATATAGCTTGCATGTTGGATTTCTTGGGTTCTATGCCCCTTTCGCTGACTTCATGGCCGAGATATGCAACCGACGGTACCCCAAATTTGCACTTGGACCACTCTGCCGTCAACCCATTCTACTGCAGCGTGCGTAGCACTGTGTGTAGCTTTTCGTTGTGTTTCTTGTTTGGACGCACCCATGACCAGGATGTCGTCCTGGAAAAACTGAACGCCTTCTACCTTGCGAAAGAGTCTGTGCATCAGTTTTTGAAATACAGCGGCTGCTGATGCCAGCCCGAAGGGCATCCTGATGAACTTCTAGCACCCGAAGGGTGTGATGAATGATGTGAGGTGGCTGCACGACGGGTGGAGTTTTATTTGGTGGTAGGCGGACGACAGGTCCACAGTCGAGAACCATTTTATGCCCTTGGTCTTGGCCAACATTTCATTGATGCGAGGAAGGGGAAACTTGTCGATCAGGATGTTTTTGTTTAGCTCTCTGAGGTTGACGCACAGCCTCACCTTCCCATTTGGCTTTTGGGCCACCACCAACGGTGAGAGCCATTCTGCACTCTCGATGGCCTGTATCACCTCGCTTTTCTCCAGTCTGTCGAGTTCCGCCTGCACCGCCTCCCTGCATCGGAAGGGGATGTTCCTTACTTTGTGGATGACCGGTTTAGCTCCCTCTTTTAGCTTGATTAAGTGTGTGTACTTGGTTAATTCACCAATCAGTCCGTTGAACACTTTGGGGTATACCCTGCGCCAGGCCTCTACCTCCTCTCCGCCATCCATGTTCATCAGCATCACCTTTTCCACACCACCTGGGTTCAGTAGTATTCCTAACGCTCCTTGGTCCTTCCAACTGAGCACTGATGGTCCTTTCTCTGCAATGTACAGCTTGCACTCCGCCTTGCGTCCTCTGAACTCGAAGAGTAGAGGGCAGTATCCCAACATAGGTATTTTCTGTCCGGTGTACGTGACCGGTCTTAGGTCCATGGGATGCAGCTCCTCCTTAATAGGAAAAAGTAAAGGTTAAGTTGTTTGTTTTTGTTTGTTTTTGAGCTTATATAGCGCACAGCTACCCGCAGTGGGTGTCCCGGCGCTTGCTTAGGGAACCCGTCCTGGTATTCCCCTGTAAGATACCCCGGCAGGGTATCCACAAGGTGAAAGCCAGGCATCCCGCCGCGAGGGGCCGTTGTGGAGATTAAGCAAGCTATTGCCCAGAGTCGCAGAGTGTGAACCCGTGAGTCGAGAAGGCACCGGAGCGAGAATTATCGAGTCCGTGGAATTTTTAGCCCAAGACCCGCCGAGGCGGGGAATTGAACCCTGGTCCAGGGCCGATCTCAGCTTCCGGGTCTGCCGCCTCTAACCCCTGAGCAATCCTAACAACCTTAGAACAGGTCACGCAGGGAACTAGGACCTCACTAGCACCACCTGTACTAGCAAGAACAACCACCTAAGTATCACAATTCCTGTAGGGGTATAAGCACATAACACATGATGCATAACATACATTCAGAGGTGTAAGGAACAAGGCACATGATGCATAAAACACATTAGTCACCACCTGTGACGGTCCCTAGGCCAACTGGCCTCTCTAGGGCTAGGACACCCTGTGTCCCAGTGTCAAGGCCTAAACGTAGCAGCTGCCCACGAAGTGCTGGGCAGCTGTATGACAAAGATGGGGGCAATGCTGGAGCCTCGCAGGCTCTGAACACAACTGTGGCACTGCTGAGCCTCTCTGGGCTCTGTACAAATAATGATGTGCCCCTTGTTGGAGTCCCTCCTGGACTCAAGACAAATAAGTGCCCCCTACAGCCCCTCTGGGCTCGCAAAACAAGGAACACTCGGGCTCTGTGAGCTTCTCTGGGCTCACAAACAACTCAGGGGCAAGGCGGGAACGGCCCGCTGTCAACCGGGGTCGCTTGGACTAAAACGGAACTGCCCCCGACGTTGGAGTCCCTCACGGGGGACTCAACAGACAATGACCCCCGGAGCCCTCTCAGGGCTTAGAAACAGATTGCCCCTCGAGCCTCAACAGGCTCTGCACACTGGAGGGGGGGCGCGCGCACCGGCAATGTGCCCCGACAAGGTAGAGCCTCTCCGGCTCTAAACAAATGCCCCCTGAGCCTTCGGGGGCTCGCAAGTACAGTACCGGACTCAGCTGCACTCACCAGCCAGTACCGGGCTCCTCTGCCCCTGCTCCGGTCTGCGGTCGGCTTCACAAGAGCTCCCGCTCCTCAGGGCTCTCTCTGCACACTCCTCCCCCTCTCTCTCCTGGGCTCTCCCTCTCTTTGGGGGCCCGGGGGGGGGAGAGAAAAGACGCCGGCTTCTCCTCTCACCGGAGCGTGGGGTGGGCTACCGTCCGCTTCCGGTTGGCTCGATGTCCCGCCCCCGGCCTGCCTGACTTCTGGGTCGTGGCTGCGGCCAATCGCAGCGTGGCCCTGGGTTAGGGAGGTGGGACGGCGCCTCCTAATCTCTCTCCGGGCCGGCGGTGGTGAAAACACGGGGCAATGCCGGGTGGGCACCGGCTTTAATGAAAATAAACAATAAATCGAGGTGGGCACTCGATCTGGCCAAAAACAGCGCAAGGTACCTGGCAGGGTGGGCACCTGCCAGGGGATGTTAAAATCAGCGTGGGCAGCGCTAAAAGAGAAAGTAAAGCGCTACCAGCACTGGGGTGAAGGCACTGCCCTCCCAGGCGCTATAAGCCCATCAAGGTTCCAGCACAGTACTTCAGGTGGGCAGGGGGCAAGGCTGGGCCCAGAGCGATCTCACTGGGCCTACAGACAGGAAGGTAATCCAAGTGGCGGTCCTCCTGCCCAGCAAAAGCAGCTGCCCTCTCAGGATCCTGGAAGAGAACATTTTGTTAGGGGACACAGCCCCTTCTTATACTTCAAATTCCTTTGTCTGTAGGTGCAGGGTAGGGGAGAAACCAGTTGCAGCTGGTTTTGGAGCACCCTTGATGGCTCAACCACCCCTTTCATTCACTGGCAGGGCTAGGGTCATTAGACGCACCACAGGGGGCGGAGCCAGCTTTGTGTTGGGAAAACCCAGCCTCATTCAGGAACCAGGTGCAACCCTCCCCTCACATCAGCATGCTAATCTCAGCACTCACCACTGGGCAGACCCATCCAGACATCCTGGAGCCTGGCATCCCAGCCAGCTCCAGCCAGTCATACTCCAGCACCCTCACACCACACGTACAGCCATGGCTAGAAGTGGCACTTCCCCACTAGACACATACACACCGCACATACCATTGCGCAGCATTCACTCTCACGAGTTCGCACATACCAAACTTGAGCATGCACGCCTCACGCATCAGGAACTACCAGGGACACAGGCATTCCCCATGCATTCCGATGGGAGGGCAGGCCAACCTCACTCCACGCACTCAGGGTGCGCACGCACTTTTCACTCCGACATAGTGAAAGTGCGCTGAACCCAAAAATCGTCATCACCAATTCACCATTTAAAGCAAAAAGTTTTAGGGGTGAACCTGCCAGAAGGGCCAAGTCCAACACTCACCAACCCTCCCAAGGCCCACTGCTCCCCGGACCCCCCTCACCCCACACTCTGGAGCAGCAGCATCTCACCGCCCCTTCTGTTTAACAATACTTCACCCTCCCACGGCCCACGGCTCCCTGGACCCCCCCCCCCAACCCCTCACCTCACACTCTTGAGCAGCAGCATCTCACCTCCCCTTCTGTTTAACAATACTTCACCCTCCCAAGGCCCACTGCTCCCCGGACCCCCCTCATATCACACTCTGGAGCAGCAGCATCTCACCTCCCCTTCTGTTTGACAATACTTCACCCTCCCAAGGCCCACTGCTCCCCGGACCCCCCTCACCTCACACTCTGGAGCAGCAGCATCTCACCTCCCCTTCTGTTTAACAATACTTCACCCTCCCAAGGCCCACTGCTCCCCGGACCCCCCTCACCTCACACTCTGGAGCAGCAGCATCTCACCGCCCCTTCTGTTTAACAATACTTCACCCCTCCCAAGGCCCACTGCTCCCCGGACCCCCCTCACCTCACACTCTGGAGCAGCAGCATCTCACCGCCCCTTCTGTTTGACGGTACTTCACCCTCCCAAGGCCCACTGCTCACAGGACCCCCCCTCACGTCACACTCTGGAGCAGCAGCATCTCACCGCCCCTTCTGTTTAACAATACTTCACCCTCCCAAGGCCCACTGCTCCCCGTACCCCCCTCACCTCACACTCTGGAGCAACAGCATCTCACCGCCCCTTCTGTTTAACAATACTTCACCCTCCCAAGGCCCGCTGCTCCCCGGACCCCCCCTCACCTCACACTCTGTATCAGCAGCATCTCACCGCCCCTTCTGTTTAACAATACTTCACCCCTCCCAAGGCCCACTGCTCCCCGGACCCCCCTCACCTCACACTCTGGAGCAGCAGCATCTCACCTCCCCTCCCAAGGCCCACTGCTCCCCGGACCCCCCTCACCTCACACTCTGGAGCAGCAGCGTCTCACCGCCCCTCCCAAGGCCCACTGCCCCCGGACCCTCCCCTCACCTCACACTCTGGAGCAGCAGCATCTCACCGCCCCTCCTGTTTAACAATACTTCACCCTCCCAAGGCCCCCTGCTCCCAGGACCCCCCCTCACGACACACTCTGGAGCAGCAGCATCTCACCGCCCCTTCTGTTTAACAATACTTCACCCCTCCCAAGGCCCACTGCTCCCCGGACCCCTCCTCACCTCACACTCTGGAGCAGCAGCATCTCACCGCCCCTTCTGTTTAACAATACTTCACCCTCCCGAGGCCCACTGCTCCCCGGACCCCCCCTAACCTCACACTCTGGAGCAGCAGCATCTCACCGCCCCTTCTGTTTAACAATACTTCACCCTCCCAAGGCCCACTGCTCCCCGGACCCCTCCTCACCTCACACTCTGGAGCAGCAGCATCTCACCGCCCCTTCTGTTTAACAATACTTCACCCTCCCACGGCCCGCTGCTCCCCGGACCCCCCTCACCTCACACGCTGGAGCAGCAGCATCTCACCGCCCCTTCTGTTTAACAATACTTCACCCTCCCACGGCCCACTGCTCACAGGACCCCCCCTCACGTCACACTCTGGAGCAGCAGCATCTCACCGCCCCTTCTGTTTAACAATACTTCACCCTCCCAAGGCCCACTGCTCCCCGGACCCCCCCTCACCTCACACTCTGTAGCAGCAGCATCTCACCGCCCCTTCTGTTTGACGGTACTTCACCCTCCCAAGGCCCACTGCTCACAGGACCCCCCCTCACCTCACACTCTGTAGCAGCAGCATCTCACCGCCCCTTCTGTTTAACAATACTTCACCCTCCCAAGGCCCACTGCTCCCCGGACCCCTCCTCACCTCACACTCTGGAGCAGCAGCATCTCACCGCCCCTTCTGTTTAACAATACTTAACCCTCCCAAGGCCCACTGCTCCCCGGACCCCCCTCACCTCACACTCTGGAGCAGCAGCATCTCACCGCCCCTTCTGTTTGACGGTACTTCACCCTCCCAAGGCCCACTGCTCACAGGACCCCCCCTCACGTCACACTCTGGAGCAGCAGCATCTCACCGCCCCTTCTGTTTAACAATACTTCACCCCTCCCAAGGCCCACTGCTCCCCGGACCCCCCTCACCTCACACTCTGGAGCAGCAGCATCTCACCGCCCCTTCTGTTTAACAATACTTCACCCTCCCACGGCCCACGGCTCCCTGGACCCCCCCCCCAACCCCTCACCTCACACTCTTGAGCAGCAGCATCTCACCTCCCCTTCTGTTTAACAATACTTCACCCTCCCATGGCCCACGGCTCCCCGGACCCCCCTCACCTCACACTCTGGAGCAGCAGCATCTCACCGCCCCTTCTGTTTAACAATACTTCACCCTCCCAAGGCCCACTGCTCCCCGGACCCTCCTCACCTCACACTCTGGAGCAGCAGCATCTCACCGCCCCTTCTGTTTAACAATACTTCACCCTCCCAAGGCCCACTGCTCCCCGGACCCTCCTCACCTCACACTCTGGAGCAGCAGCATCTCACCGCCCCTTCTGTTTAACAATACTTCACCCTCCCAAGGCCCACTGCTCCCCGGACCCCCCTCACCTCACACTCTGGAGCAGCAGCATCTCACTGCCCCTTCTGTTTAACAATACTTCACCCTCCCAAGGCCCACTGCTCACAGGACCCCCCCTCACGTCACACTCTGGAGCAGCAGCATCTCACCGCCCCTACTGTTTAACAATACTTCACCCCTCCCAAGGCCCACTGCTCCCAAGACCCCCCTCACCTCACACTCTGGAGCAGCAGCATCTCACCGCCCCTTCTGTTTAACAATACTTCACCCCTCCCAAGGCCCACTGCTCCCAAGACCCCCCTCACCTCACACTCTGGAGCAGCAGCATCTCACCTCCCCTTCTGTTTAACAATACTCCACCCCTCCCAAGGCCCACTGCTCCCCGGACCCCCCCTCACCCCACACTCTGGAGCAGCAGCATCTCACCGCCCCTTCTGTTTGACAATACTTCACCCCTCCCAAGGCCCACTGCTCCCCGGACCCCCCCCCACCTCACACTCTGGAGCAGCAGCATCTCAACGCCCCTTCTGTTTAACAATACTTCACCCTCCCACGGCCCACGGCTCCCTGGACCCCCCCCCAACCCCTCACCTCACACTCTTGAGCAGCAGCATCTCACCTCCCCTTCTGTTTAACAATACTTCACCCCTCCCAAGGCCCACTGCTCCCCGGACCCCCCTCATATCACACTCTGGAGCAGCAGCATCTCACCGCCCCTTCTGTTTAACAATACTTCACCCCTCCCAAGGCCCACTGCTCCCCGGACCCCCCTCATATCACACTCTGGAGCAGCAGCATCTCACCTCCCCTTCTGTTTAACAATACTTCACCCTCCCAAGGCCCACTGCTCCCAGGACCCCCCTCACCTCACACTCTGGAGCAGCAGCATCTCACCTCCCCTTCTGTTTAACAATACTCCACCCCTCCCAAGGCCCACTGCTCCCCGGACCCCCCTCATATCACACTCTGGAGCAGAAGCATCTCACCGCCCCTTCTGTTTAACAATACTTCACCCCTCCCAAGGCCCACTGCTCCCCGGACCCCCCTCATATCACACTCTGGAGCAGCAGCATCTCACCTCCCCTTCTGTTTAACAATACTCCACCCCTCCCAAGGCCCACTGCTCCCCGGACCCCCCCTCACCTCACACTCCATATCAGCAGCATCTCACCTCCCCTTCTGTTTAACAATACTTCACCCTCCCATGGCCCACGGCTCCCCGGACCCCCCTCACCTCACACTCTGGAGCAGCAGCATCTCACCGCCCCTTCTGTTTAACAATACTTCACCCCTCCCAAGGCCCACTGCCCCCGGACCCCCCCTCACCTCACACTCCATATCAGCAGCATCTCACCTCCCCTTCTGTTTGACAATACTTCACCCTCCCAAGGCCCACTGCTCCCCAGACCCCCCCTCACCTCACACTCTGGAGCAGCAGCATCTCACCGCCCCTTCTGTTTAACAATACTTCACCCCTCCCAAGGCCCACTGCCCCCGGACCCCCCCTCACCTCACACTCCATATCAGCAGCATCTCACCGCCCCTTCTGTTTAACAATACTTAACCCTCCCAAGGCCCACTGCTCATAGGACCCCCCTCACCTCACACTCTGGAGCAGCAGCATCTCACCGCCCCTTCTGTTTAACAATACTTCACCCCTCCCAAGGCCCACTGCTCCCCGGACCCCCCCCAACCCCTCACCACACACTCTGGAGCAGCGCATCTCACCGCCCCTTCTGTTTAACAATACTTCACCCCTCCCAAGTCCCACTACTCCCCGGACCCCCCCCTCACCTCACACTCTGTAGCAGAAGCATCTCACCTCCCCTCCCAAGGCCCACTGCTCCCAGGACCCCCCTCACCTCACACCCTGGAGCAGCAGCATCTCACCGCCCCTCCCAAGGCCCACTGCTCCCCGGACCCCCCCTCACCTCACACTCTGGAGCAGCAGCATCTCACCGCCCCTTCTGTTTAACAATACTTCACCCCTCCCAAGGCCCACTGCTCCCCGGACCCCCCCCAACCCCTCACCACACACTCTGGAGCAGCAGCATCTCACCGCCCCTTCTGTTTAACAATACTTCACCCCTCCCAAGTCCCACTACTCCCCGGACCCCCCCCTCACCTCACACTCTGTAGCAGAAGCATCTCACCTCCCCTCCCAAGGCCCACTGCTCCCAGGACCCCCCTCACCTCACACCCTGGAGCAGCAGCATCTCACCGCCCCTCCCAAGGCCCACTGCTCCCAGGACCCCCCTCACCTCACACCCTGGAGCAGCAGCATCTCACCGCCCCTCCCAAGGCCCACTGCTCCCCGGACCCCCCCTCACCTCACACTCCATATCAGCAGCATCTCACCTCCCCTTCTGTTTAACAATACTTCACCCTCCCATGGCCCACGGCTCCCCGGACCCCCCTCACCTCACACTCTGGAGCAGCAGCATCTCACCTCCCCTTCTGTTTGACAATACTTCACCCTCCCACGGCCCACGGCTCCCTGGACCCCCCCCCCAACCCCTCACCTCACACTCTTGAGCAGCAGCATCTCACCTCCCCTTCTGTTTAACAATACTTCACCCCTCCCAAGTCCCACTACTCCCCGGACCCCCCCCCTCACCTCACACTCTGCAGCAGAAGCATCTCACCGCCCCTTCTGTTTAACAGTACTTCACCCCTCCCACGGCCCACTGCTCCTCGGACCCCGCCAACCCTTCACCTCACACCCTGTAGCAGCAGCATCTCACCGCCCCTTCTGTTTAACAATACTTCACCCTCCCAAGGCCCACTGCTCCCCGGACCCCCCTCACCTCATACTCTGGAGCAGCAGCATCTCACCGCCCCTACTGATTAACAATACTTCACCCCTCCCAAGGCCCACTGCTCCCCGGACCCCCCCTCACCTCACACTCTGGAGCAGCAGCATCTCACCGCCCCTTCTGTTTAACAATACTTCACCCCTCCCAAGTCCCACTACTCCCCGGACCCCCCCCTCACCTCACACTCTGTAGCAGAAGCATCTCACCGCCCCTTCTGTTTAACAGTACTTCACCCCTCCCACGGCCCACTGCTCCTCGGACCCCCCTTCACCTCACACCCTGTAGCAGCAGCGTCTCACCGCCCCTTCTGTTTAACAATACTCCACCCCTCCCAAGGCCCACTGCTCCCCGGACCCCCCCTCACCTCACACTCCATATCAGCAGCATCTCACCGCCCCTTCTGTTTAACAATACTCCACCCCTCCCAAGGCCCACTGCTCCCCGGACCCCCCTCACCTCACACTCTGGAGCAGCAGCATCTCACCGCCCCTTCTGTTTAACAATACTTCACCCCTCCCAATGCCCACTGCTCTCGGACCCCCCTCACCTCACACTCTGGAGCAGCAGCATCTCACCTCCCCTTCTGTTTAACAATACTTCACCCCTCCCAAGGCCCACTGCCCCTGGACCCCCCTCACCTCACACTCTGGAGCAACAGCATCTCACCACCCCTCCCAAGGCCCACTGCTCCCCGGACCCCCCTCACGTCACACTCTGGAGCAGCAGCATCTCACCTCCCCTTCTGTTTGACAATACTTCACCCTCCCAAGGCCCACGGCTCCCCGGACCCCCCTCACCTCACACTCTAGAGCAGCAGCATCTCACCGCCCCTTCTGTTTAACAATACTTCACCCTCCCAAGGCCCACTGCTCCCCGGACCCTCCTCACCTCACACTCTAGAGCAGCAGCATCTCACCGCCCCTTCTGTTTAACAATACTTCACCCCTCCCAAGGCCCACTGCTCCCCGGACCCCCCCTCACCTCACACTCTGGAGCAGCAGCATCTCACCGCCCCTTCTGTTTAACAATACTTCACCCCTCCCAAGGCCCACTGCTCCCCAGACCCCCCTCACCTCACACGCTGGAGCAGCAGCATCTCACCGCCCCTTCTGTTTGACAATACTTCACCCCTCCCAAGGCCCGCTGCTCCCCGGACCCCCCTCACCTCACACGCTGGAGCAGCAGCATCTCACCGCCCCTTCTGTTTAACAATACTTCACCCTCCCAAGGCCCACTGCTCACAGGACCCCCCTCACCTCACACGCTGGAGCAGCAGCATCTCACCTCCCCTTCTGTTTAACAATACTTCACCCCTCCCAAGGCCCACTGCTCACAGGACCCCCCTCACCCCACACTCTGGAGCAGCAGCATCTCACCGCCCCTTCTGTTTCACAATACTTCACCCTCCCAAGGCCCACTGCTCACAGGACCCCCCTCACCTCACACTCTGGAGCAGCAGCATCTCACCGCCCCTTCTGTTTCACAATACTTCACCCTCCCAAGGCCCACTGCTCACAGGACCCCCCTCACCTCACACGCTGGAGCAGCAGCATCTCACAGCCCCTTCTGTTTAACAATACTTCACCCTCCCAAGGCCCACTGCTCACAGGACCCCCTCACCTCACACTCTGGAGCAGCAGCATCTCACAGCCCCTTCTGTTTAACAATACTTCACCCCTCCCAAGGCCCACTGCTCCCCGGACCCCCCTCACCTCACACTCTGGAGCAGCAGCATCTCACCGCCCCTTCTGTTTGACGGTACTTCACCCTCCCAAGGCCCACTGCTCACAGGACCCCCCCTCACGTCACACTCTGGAGCAGCAGCATCTCACCACCCCTTCTGTTTAACAATACTTCACCCCTCCCAAGGCCCACGGCTCCCTGGACCCCCCTCACCTCACACTCTGGAGCAACAGCATCTCACCGCCCCTTCTGTTTAACAATACTTCACCCTCCCAAGGCCCGCTGCTCCCCGGACCCCCCCTCACCTCACACTCTGTATCAGCAGCATCTCACCGCCCCTTCTGTTTAACAATACTTCACCCCTCCCAAGGCCCACTGCTCCCCGTCCCCCCCTCACCTCACACTCCATATCAGCAGCATCTCACCGCCCCTTCTGTTTAACAATACTTCACCCTCCCAAGGCCCACTGCTCCCCGGACCCCCCCTCACCTCACACTCTGGAGCAGCAGCATCTCACCGCCCCTTCTGTTTAACAATACTTCACCCCTCCCAAGGCCCACTGCTCCCCGGACCCCTCCTCACCTGACACTCTGGAGCAGCAGCATCTCACCTCCCCTTCTGTTTAACAATACTTCACCCTCCCAATGCCCACTGCTCCCCGGACCCCCCTCACCTCACCCTCTGGAGCAGCAGCATCTCACCGCCCCTTCTGTTTAACAATACTTCACCCCTCCCAAGGCCCACTGCTCCCCGGACCCCCCTCACCTCACACTCTGGAGCAGCAGCATCTCACCTCCCCTTATGTTTAACAATACTTCACCCTCCCATGGCCCACGGCTCCCCGGACACCCCCACTCACCTCACACTCTGGAGCAGCAGCATCTCACCGCCCCTTCTGTTTAACAATACTTCACCCCTCCCAAGGCCCACTGCTCCCCGGACCCCCCTCACGTCACACTCTGGAGCAGCAGCATCTCACCGCCCCTCCTGTTTAACAATACTTCACCCCTCCCAAGGCCCACTGCTCCCAGGACCCCCCCTCACCTCACACTCTGGAGCAGCAGCATCTCACCGCCCCTTCTGTTTAACAATACTTCACCCTCCCAAGGCCCACTGCTCCCCGGACCCCCCCTCACCTCACACTCTGGAGCAGCAGCTTCTCACCGCCCCTTCTGTTTAACAATACTTCACCCCTCCCAAGGCCCACTGCTCCCCTGGACCCCCCTCACCTCACACTCTGGAGCAGCAGCATCTCACCGCAGCGCTGTGATTCACTCGCTGCTTCCGCCTTGAGTGATCGCTCCCCTCGCTGCTCCTCACAGCGTGGTATCGTATTGCTGCATTGGAACCAAGTAGTGATATCTGCATAGCGCATTGTAACCAAGTTGTAATATTTGCATAGCTCCAATTTTTAGTAAGCTTCGTTATTTCATAGCGCTATTATCCCACAGCGCTTACATTGCTTTGATTGCATTGTTGTGTGTGATTTCCCCCGGCGCCCTGCTCTGACCTCCCCTCCATTTTGATACTGCTGTTGTTGTGTTCCCCTGAGCCCGCCACGCCTCCCAGCTGAGCCGTACTCGCACCTCCCCCTCCACTATCCATATATGACAGTAGTTCCCGCGCGCAGCGTTCACGCGCAGCGACCGCGCCCAACCCGCGCCGAAGGTGCGCCAAAGGTAAGCCCGTCTACGCCCGTCCGCGCCTGGACCGCGCCCAGCGCCAGACCCCCTGCCCCTCGCGCTGCCAAGCCCTCCCGCATTACCTACGATGCCGTCACCCTCCTAGCCCTTAACCCTGGTCGCGCCCCCAACTGCGTCCAAGCCGCTCCTGGACGCACCCATGGACCGTTCTCCTGCTTCTCCTGCAAATTTAGCGGCACCGACAACATCTCCGCTACGACCACACCACAGATTCCCGACCCCAACCACCTACAATGCATCCTTCTCAACACCCGCTCGGTCCACAGGCACGCCATTGACCTTTGGAACCTCCTAGACACCATCTCTCCTGACGTCGCCTTCCTAACGGAAACATGGATGAACGCTTCCTCCGCCCCTGACATCGCCATCGCTATCCCTGATGACTATAAGATCACACGCAAGGACCGCACCGACCATACAGGAGGAGGAATCGCTATCGTCCATAAGAAATCCATCCGCATCTCTACCAGCTCCGACGCCAACCTCGCTAACTCCGAACACCTTCACTTCCAGATCCACATCGACCCCAAGACAACTCTCAGAGGCACCCTCCTCTACAGACCACCAGGACCCCGCGCTAAATTCAGTGAAGACATCACGGACTTCATCACTCCACACGCGCTCCCCTCCAAAGACTACATCCTTCTGGGAGACCTCAACTTCCACCTTGAAAAGATCAACGACCGCAACACCGCCACCCTCTTAGACAACCTCGCCAACCTCGGACTTAAACAACTAGTCACTTCCCCCACCCACATCGCAGGTCACACACTCGACCCCATCTTCACCTCCAGCAACCATGTCTCCTTCAGCCACACTACGGATCTCATCTGGACTGACCACAGCTGCGTTCACTTCACCTACAACAAGCCGAAACCCATCATCCACCTCCAACCAACTCTACAAAGAAACTGGAACAAAATCACCACGGATCAGATCTCCACATCGCTCCTTCGAACCTCCCCAGCCCTCTCCGCTAACGCCAACGAAGCCGCCTCCAACCTCACCCTTTGGTTATCCAACACCGCCGACACCTTAGCACCACTGAAAAAACGTCAACACAAACTTGGCAACAAGAAGGCCTCATGGTTCAACGATGATCTCAAGAAGTCCAAGAAACGGTGCCGCTCCCTTGAAAAGGCCTGGAAAAAAGACCCATCCACCAGCAACAAGGACGCCTTCAAAAGCGCCACCCGTACTCACCACCAACTGATCCGAAAAGCCAAGAAAACAGCATTCAAGGATCGACTTGACAACAACGCCCACAACAGCAAGGAACTTTTCAACATCGTCAAGGAATTTTCCAACCCCTCGGCCAACTCCAACGACATCACCCCCTCTCAAACCCTCTGCGACTCCCTAGCCTCTTTTTTCCACAACAAGATTGCTGACATCCACAACATCTTTGACAACCAACCCGGAAGCCAACCCACCCTACCATCTGCTGACCATCTTCCCCCCGTAAACACCCTTAACGCCTGGAACCCAATCTCCACTGAGGACACCACCCGCCTGATGAATTCCATCCACTCTGGATCCCCCACAGACCCATGCCCTCACCACATCTTCAACAAAGCAGACTCCGTCATAGCCCCGCACCTCCGAGACGTCATCAACTGCTCCTTCAACTCCGCTACCTTCCCAGAAGACTGGAAACACGCTGAACTCACCGCCCTTCTGAAAAAACCAACAGCAGACCCCACCGAACTCAAAAACTACCGCCCCATCTCGCTTCTTCCATTCCCGGCCAAAGTCATCGAGAAAGCCGTCAACAACCAGCTCGCCGCCTTCCTCGAAGCCAACAAATCCCTCGACCCCTCACAATCTGGCTTCCGAGCCAAACACAGCACTGAGACCGCCCTCATCGCAGCAACAGACGACATTCGAACTCTACTGGACAATGGAGACACAGTCGCCCTCATCCTCCTCGACCTCTCTGCAGCCTTCGACACAGTCTGCCACAGCACCCTTTTACAACGCCTCAGAAACATCGGAATCCAAGGAAAAGCACTGGAATGGATCACCTCGTTCCTCACCGGAAGAACCCAGAGAGTCCGCCTCCCACCATTCAAGTCCGAGGCCTCTGAAATCATCTGCGGCGTACCTCAAGGATCCTCACTCAGTCCCACCCTCTTCAACGTATACATGAGCCCCCTCGCGGCCATCGCCCGCCAACACAACCTCAACATCATCTCTTACGCGGACGACACTCAACTGATCCTTTCTCTCACCAAGGACCCCAGCACAGCCAAAACTAACCTACACGAAGGAATGAAAGAAGTCGCCGAATGGATGAAACAAAGCCGTCTGAAACTGAATTCAGACAAAACAGAAGTCCTCATCTTAGGTACATCCCCCTCTGCATGGGACGACTCCTGGTGGCCGGAAGCCCTCGGAAAAGCACCCATCCCGACAGACCACGCACGGAACCTTGGCGTCATCCTGGATTCTTCACTCTCCATGAACAGACAAGTCAACGCCGTATCCTCTTCCTGCTTTAACATTCTTCGCATGCTCAGAAAAACATTTCGCTGGATCCCCTCCGAAACAAGGAAAACAGTCACCCACGCTCTAGTCACGAGCCGACTGGACTACGGAAACACCCTCTACGCAGGCACCACCGCTAAACTCCAGAAGAAACTACAACGAATCCAAAACGCCTCAGCCAGGCTCATACTAGACATCCCACGCAACGAACACATCTCTGGTCACCTTAAAGACCTCCACTGGCTACCCGTCAATAAGAGGATCACTTTCCGACTGCTTACCCACGCACACAAATCACTCTACGACATCGGACCAGATTGCCTCAACTCTCGACTGTCCTTCTACACCCCCTCCCGCCAACTTCGCTCTTCCAGCCAAGCCTTCGCCACTGTACCTCGCATCAACAAGACCACCATGGGAGGCAGATCCTTTTCATACCTGGCTGCCAAAACATGGAACTCACTCCCCGCTTACCTTCGCCTCACCCAGAATCACCTAGCGTTCAGAAAGCAGCTTAAAACGTGGATATTTGACAAATAATCCTCCTCCCCTTCCTAAGCGCCTTGAAACCCTCTGGGTATGTAGTGCGCTATACAAATTTTATGACTTGACTTGACTGTTTAACAATACTACACCCCTCTCAAGGCCCACTGCCCCTGGACCCCCCCTCACCTCACACTCTGGAGCAGCAGCATCTCACCGCCCCTTCAGTGCGCTTTCAGTGATTTATCCCAGTTAATCTGGAATCCTGAATATTCCCCATATATGCAAAATATCTCAAGGGTGTGGTCAATTGATTGCCTTGGTTTCCTCAGGTATAATAAAATATCACCTGCATAGAGTGATATTCGGTCTTCCCGCTCTTCCCCCACCGGTATCCCCCAGATCAACTGGTTCTGGCATACCCACACAGCAAGCGGCAGCAGGGCTAATGCAAACAAAATTGGAGAAAGGGGACATCCCTGTCTAGTGCCCCTCTGCAATGTGAATGTGCAGGAAACCATTGCGTTGACCCTCACTCTGGCCAGAGGCTGCTTATAGAGGAGCTTAACCCGACCTATGAATGTAGGACTCAATCAGAATCGTTCTAGGACTGCATACAGGGGATTCCACTCCACCCTATCAAAAGCCATGCTAGTATCAAGCGACAGGAGGGCAGCCTGCACCATGAGGCATCTCTCTGTTATGTGCAATATTCCGTACAGCCGACGGAGGATCAGCCTAGTGCTCCTATGAGGCATAAACTCCGGATGTATAAGGGCCGTAATGACTCCAGCCAAGTGCGCGGCCAGGAGCTCTGCGAGCACGTTTACCTCAAAATTAAGTAGTGAGATTGGTCTGTATAAACCACATTTAGTGGGTTACCTGGTTTTGGGATCACAGTTATCCCCGCCGTCCGCTTGTCTGGCGGCAAAACACCCGCCCGAAGTGGCTAATTAGACATGATTACCATGTGTTCTGCCGTTACATCCAGCATGGACTTGTACATCTCTACTGGCAGGCCTTTAGGGCCTGCTGCTTTTCCCGACTGCAGGTCACAAGATGCTGAACTAATTTCATCCACTGTTAAGCCTTTTTCTAATCGTTCCGTGTCCTCTTCCGTGAGGTGCGGCAGAGAAACGTCCCGCAGAAAGACTGCACTCCTCTTTAGTGTGTCTTGTGAATGAAGTATAGATTCCTTCCTAATATTTTGCAAATTCCTCTGCTATTTCTGCCCTTGTTTCATATTTATTCCCCATCTCATTTTCCTAGATAGGAACCCAGCTACCCTTCATCTGCCTGTTATGTAACCACGCTAGCCGTTATCCTCTACGTCATAGAGCCGATGTTGTGTGGCGAGCGCTTATGCCCCGGCACTGTCTTTTGCTACATCTCAGAGTTCTTTTTGATGAACTTGTAAGTGCTGTCTCTCTACTATCGCTTGTGGATCAGCTCCTGATGCTTGGGCTTCTAAACTGCGTATCTCATGCTCACGGGTAGCATATTTGATGTCATTTTCTTTCTTAATGCACCCTTCCTCTGATAACCATTTTAAAGGCCTCCCAGAGGGTCACCACGGATTCAATCGATCCTATATTTTCTTCAAAGTAGTGCTCTGCCCCCCCACCACCCCTCCTCATTCCATTTCTAAAATCCTCATCCTTGAAGAACCAGGGCAATGTGTGGTTCCTCCCCGGGGGCTTGTCAACCTCACCTCTACAGGGGAGAGGTAAGATTTGTCGCTAGCCATAGGTGCCGCCTCCCTAAATTCTCCTAGTCATGGGACTTGCATTATGATGTAGTCAATATAGGAGAGTGGGGTCTGCTTCCTATGGTCACCCCCACTTTTTGCTTTTTGCTTTTTGCTTCACTGGTTTTTCGACTTTAGTCTGGCCGTGGCCCTACTAATCAGGACCACAGCCTAGCTGTTCTCTCTCTAAATTGATACCATGTACTTTAGGTAAATCCCAAATTGGTTACTGGGTTACCCTTATGAGTCCCTGTATATGGTACCTTAGGTACCCATGGCATAGGTACCCCAGGGGCCTACCTGGGGCTGAAGCATGTATTCTGCCACCCCTGGGAAGCCTTCCAAAATGGCACCACAGGTCTGCTACTGCGGCATGGGTAAGGTGGTGTTAGCACCCCTTACTGGGATATAGTATACATATATATATATATATATTTCCGCACTTGCGCCTTTACTGCGACAGACTTGAATACTTGACCATCTAACAGGAAAAACACGGAAGACCCAGAGTGCAGGTGAGTTTCTTTATTCCTCAGCACACCACGCCAGCATAACGTTTCGGCCTACACAGAGGCCTTGGTATATATATATATACACACATATTAACCTATAAGTCACTCCTATGGCAGGCCTTGACAATCCTGAAGGCAGAGCGCTTGGTTTTATGTGAGAGGGTTGGAAGAACAGATAATTAGGAACAATTTTTAACTAATGGACATAACGTGACATCAGACAGTAATAAATCTAGTTAAACAACATGCATGGTACAAAAATATATGTTTTATTTTATTTAGAGATTTCTTTATAATTAAAAAGCACACATTTTAATGTCTCCTCTGTACATGTGATGATTAATCTACATATATAGTATGCTATACTGTTTTGTTCTTTTCCGTTTTTCAATACATTTTATAACATTTCATTGTCTGGAGACTGTAATAGTAGTGCTATACAAACTGATCATTTGCGATCTAAAAACATGGCTAGATGTAACAACTACGCGCGTTTCGGCTGAGGGCCTTCATCAGGAAGCCATGAAATTTCCAAATGAACCTATGCAAACAAAAAAATACATTACATGTCAGTGTCAGTGTGTTGTCCTAATCATAAATGTGCTCAAAAACATACAGTGCAATATATACAATTTTGTGGTTAAAAACACAGGCGAAAATGTCCTGAAAGTACTTGAGCCTGTCCTGCTATCTACAAATCTACATACAAAACAAGGTGCCCATCCTGACTGATTGTACATAAATATGTACAGACGAGTGTACATCCTAACTGGCTATACATGTGGGTATCTACGTGGATATATACAACATAGTGTACAATCTGGCTGTCTATGCATAGATATACACAGAAGATATATACAGAACAATGTGCACATCCTGGCTGTCTGTACATGAATGTAGGCAACATATTAGGTAACCTGACTGGTTGTTTACACAGATTGGTCGTAGGAACAGAGTCTAAAAGTCCTATAAGTGTGTCTTCTATCTGGACACTGGGATGAAAGTGAGGGATATGTTAAAATCAAAATTATGATAAAGATATGGGACTAATAGGGATGGCTACTATGGGTAGACATAGGAGGGAAAATGTTAAGTAAAAAACAAACAAATAAGGTATCAGGACTATGTGTGTACCTTTGTGTAATCGGATACAATGTCGTATAAGCCTCGGGTCACATTAGTTCACAAGAGACCGATTGAGTTAAGGGTGATTCTAGCAAAGAAGAAAAGGATTGATGTAAAGATATTGCGCTAAAGCGTAGAGTTCTAATTACTTTATTTTGCAGAGGGGACTTATATCTTAAATAAATACCTGCATCAGAAGTCCGTCGCAATTGCCAATAAACGGTGGTCCACAAGAGACCGATTGAGTTAAGGGTGATTCTAGCAAAGAAGGAAAGGATTAATGTAAAGATATTGCGCTAAAGCGTAGAGTTCTAATTGGTTTGATTGGCAGAAGGGACTTGTATCTTAAATAAATACCTGCATCAGTAGTCCGTCGCAATTGCCAATGAGGAAGGTTTAGCGTTGTCGGGAACTGCCCAGGAAGGAAAGGGGATTGCAGGGGAAATGATTAAAGTACCTGTGGGCCAAGACAGATATACGAGCGTGCGTTAATCAGAGAGCGGGGAAGGCGAATGGAAAGGGAAGGGAAGGGGGGGGTTTGAGGGGGAAAAAAAGAAAGGGGGGGAGAGAGGGGGGAAGGAAAAAACGGACGGTTTGTGGGGTCGGAATACAACCAGACAGTGTAAGTCTGTAATAGTGGAACAGAGACGGAGAGCAGCAGTAATACCTGTTTAGGCAGTCCGTCAAATATATTTGTAATGGGGGTCTGAGGGTCGGGTACTTCTTTCAGTACGGTACATCCAAGACGGTGTCCATACTAAGGTGATCTGGAAGCCAAGGAGGTAATAAACAGGGCATTGGTGAAGCGAAGCTTCGATATAAGCTGCATAACGTGGAGGCCAAGGGGCTAAGGGGCTGCGGCGTGTCAATGCAGACACGGGTAAAGTTACCTCACAGTTCTTGCAGCTGAAATTAATAACGTCGCTCCACTTAAAAGCAAAAGGATAAGGCCCACTCCCTCAGCACCTTGGTTCAACAAATCCCTTTATGAGGAAAGGAAGCAGCTAAGAGTCCTGGAGAAGCAATGGAGGCAATTGCCTTCCACTGACAATTTAGCCTTGCTTCGCACAGCAAGATCCAAATACCACAAGCACATCTTCCTTGAGAAAGCGACGCACTTCAAAACCCTCCTTGATTCCGCCAAAAATAGACCCAAAAAACTATTCGATCTCATCAAGACTCCAAGCTGCTCTCCCCCAACCTCCAAGGTGGAGGATTCTACAAAGAGAGCAGCGGAGTTCGCTGTTTTCTTTGATGAAAAGGTGAAATCACTTGTGGATCAGGTTGCTCATCCTACACCTCCAGAGGAGCGCAAATCCTTAACCATTTGGCAGAGCTTTGACCCCATATCTGAAGATGCCCTTCTCAAGTGCATACGCGAAACAAAGCCCTCCAACCATTCTCTTGACCCTATTCCCAGTGCCATTGCCTTTGACTTCTATACCCATTCCCTCTCCTATTGGTCCACTCTGATCAATATCTCCCTCTGGCAAGGATCCCTTCCTGTCTCCTTCAAAACTGGGCAGGTCACCCCTCTGCTGAAAAAGCCCACTGCTGATGCGAGTGACCTCAACAACTTCCGCCCCATCACCAACCTTCCCTTTCTTGCGAAGATCACGGAAAGATGTGTAGCCAAACAACTCTCTCGTCATATCAAGGACAATGATCTTCTTGACAATTGTCAGTCCGGCTTCATCCAAAACTGCAGCACTGAAACAGCCCTACTGCAAGTGGTTGATGATGCGCTGAGGATACTCGACTCAGGGGGGTCCTGTCTGCTAATTCTCCTTGACCTTTCCGCAGCCTTCGACACTGTTAATCACAACACCCTCCTCAATATTCTTCAACAGAGAATGGGCTTGGAGGGCACTGTGCTTAAATGGTTTGCATCCTTCCTCTCTGACAGATCTCAAATGATCAAAATAGCGAACAGTCTTTCTTCTCCTGTGGCGGTGGGTCAAGGTGTTCCCCAAGGCTCTATACTTGCACCCACATTGTTCAATCTCTACTTAGAACCACTGGGAAACCTCCTAAGCAAATCCGGGATTCACTATCATCTCTATGCAGATGACACTCAACTCTACCTCAAGGTTGCCTCCACTCATGACCTCTCCATCCTAAGCTCCACTCTCGACTCCATTCAAAATTGGATGTCATCTCATCAACTGATTCTGAATCCCTCCAAAACTGAATTCCTCCTCTTCTCCTCCTCACTCTCTCCTCCCCCGGTTCAATCATGGATGGATCAGATGAATCTACTTAACAATAAACCCATCATTGTCGACAGCGCAAAATCCCTTGGTGTCATTCTAGACAAAAATCTCAATCTAACTCCCCACATCAATTCTATTGCAAAATCTGCTCGCTACCAACTGCGCCTTCTTTGGGGAAAACGTCGCTTCTTCCCGGAGCATGACCTTATAACCCTGGTGCAATCGCTGGTCCTCTCCAGACTAGACTATTGCAATTCTCTTCTTACTGGCCTCCCCAAATCTCACCTGTCCCCACTTAAGTCTGTCTTCCATTCAGCAGCTCGTTTCATTTATGGGGCCAAAAGAAGCGATCACATCACACCGATGTTATCCACCCTCCGCTGGCTTCCCTTCGAAGCTAGAGCTATCTACAAGACCGCTTGTATCACCCACAAAGCCTTGCACTCCTCCTCTCCCCGCTACCTGGCAAATAAACTGAAACTCTCTGGAGGCTCTAGACCTTCACGCAATGCGGAGAATCTACTGCTTGAACCTCCCACTTTCAAGAAGGAAAGAACAATGGCCCAATCCTTTTCAGGCAATGCAGTGAGAATCTGGAACTCGTTTCCGCCTCAGCTCCGGACCACCGCCTCCTCCCAGGCCTTCAAAAGGGACCTCAAAGCTCTCCTCCTCCAGAGACACCTCCAAAAGTAATTCACGTCCTCTTGCTATTTGGAGGAAGACTTCCCACTACTGATATTTTCTACTTTCCATGACCATGGAAGTGTCTTCCCAGTGTTTGTCCTGTGGTTGGAGTGTCTGCCTTTTCGCAGTATTCTCCATGTTCTTGTGTTCAGTGCCCTTTTGTAACATGCACACACCACTTTGCCCTTGTAACACACGGCTGCTACCTCTCACATGTTTTTACCTTTGAATACTTGCACAAGTGCCACCTTGCCTACGTAACGCTTGTTCGTGTGCCTAGCATTTATTGCAGTATTATACCTCAAATTATACTCTGTTTTCTCTTATAACTACACACTTGTCACTTTCCTCTTGTGCACTTTTGACTACCTCATGTATTTTTGGTTGCTCACAATTTTTACTACTACCTCAAGTATTTTGTTTGCTCACAATTATCACTATTACCTTTACTACCTCATGTATTTTTGGTTGCTCACAATTTTTACTACTACCTCAAGTATTTTGTTTGCTCACAATTGTCACTTTTACCTTTACTACCTCATGTAATTTTGGTGGCTCACAATTTTTACTACCTCATTTATTTTGTTTGCTTACAATTGTCACTATTACCCTATGTAAGTAACGTTTGCTTTTGTAATCTGCTCTTTTGTAATGTTTCTCATTATGTTTCATTTCTGTTCCTAATGTGAAGCGCTCTGACGCCTTCGGGTAAAGTCCGCGCTATATAAAAATGCATAAATAAATAAATAAATAAATAAATAAACCTTGAAAAGAGGTCCCGCCTGCCTTCCAATGGTGGAGTCTTCCGGTATCTCAATGGGTCGGACCCGATCGGGGATTACCAGGAAGTAGCCGGTGTTTATAAAGGCATGTTGCTTACGTGATTGGGCCAATGGGCGGACAGGAATTCTATTACACGAATTCCGTGATAGAGGTAGAGAAGGGACTGTGTGAGATAGTATAGCTGGTTACACGAAACGTGGCAGACATGTTGGAACAGATAATGTCAGTGGGCAGGGAAGGATGAGTGATCTGGGGTGGCGAGGAAGGGCTGGCGGGGCGGGGTGGGTGGGGGCAGGGGAATATATGATATATAAAAAGCTAACCAGATGGTGTAGTAATATGGTGTATATGAAATTGAAGAGCTATGTAGCAAGGATAGTAATGATGGCAAAACGATAATTTAGCCATAATTATATTTAAGGACCTAATCCCAGGGTATTTCGTTGTTCATCCCTTTGATGTACGTGTCCAAAGTGAAAATCCAGTACACTTCTCTACATTTACGTACTTGTGTACTTTGTGAACCTGATGATTTACGTATTTTTTCTAGGATGTACCAATGTATGTCATTAGGATTGTGTTTGGCCTCCAGATAGTGTTTGACCAGAGGAGCCTGCATCTTTCCAGTTCGAATGGCTGATCTGTGTTCTGATAGGCGGGTTGACATCATGCGGGCGGTTTCACCAACATACCCCAAACCGCAAGGGCATAGTAGAAGGTAGACCACATTTGTGGTTTTGCAGTTGGTCAAAGTTTGGGATATGAGTGGTCTGTTATTGAAGGTCCATTCCTTAGTCTCTATAGCAACATCACAAGCAGTGCATGTAAGACGTTTGTAGTTGCCTACAACGGGGGTCATGCCAGTTAGAGCTCTTTGCGTTGCAGAGTTGTGTTTAGGTTCCATTCTTGACCGTACAACTAAGTCTTTTAGATTTTTGTTTTTCCTGTATGCAAAGACTGGCTTGGGGAGCTGGTGTTCTTTAGGTTTAGTGGCGTTCAGAATGTGCCAATTTGAGAAGACTATTTGTTGAAGTTTTGCATTCATGGTTGAATGCCTTGTTACAAAGACCCTCTTAGAGTTAGGTTCTTTGGTGCGGGATGTTAATAGATGTTGTCAATCAAAGAACCTTGCTCTTTTGTAGGAGTCAAGGACTAGTCGCTTAGGGTATCCTCGAGATATGAATTTGTTTTTCATCTCGGCTACCCTCTTGTCAAAGTCTATCACAGAAGAGCAGTTCCTTCGTACTCGAAGGAACTGACCAAACGGAATGCTTGATTTTTGGGTTTTTGGGTGGTAGCTAGTGTAATGTAAAAGTGCATTGCGAGCAGTTGGCTTCACATACAAATCTACATGGAGGTGGTTGTTTTCGCTGATGATGTTAATATATAAAAATTCTACCTGTGTTTGGCTTGATGTGGCAGTAAAATGTATATTGTCATCACATAGATTTAGCCAAGACACAAAAGTAGAGAGCGATTCTGTTTCTGAAGTCCAAATGAAAAAAAAATCATCTATGTAGTGTTGGACCCGGCCTCGTGGCGTGGTCCGACCCCTCCCGCATGGCGGGTCCCAGACTACCACTGCCCCTGTTCCCCGGACAAGAGCTGCACCTTCCGCCCCTCCGGGCCGCCACCTGCTCTTCCCCGACGGAACTCAAACTTACATCCGCAACCTTCTCGGCTGGCCCGGACCCTTTTCCCGGACCACCGTCTCCGGCCCAGCCGCCATCTTAGACCCTCCATGACCAGGCCTCGTGGCCTTGGGTCGACCTCAGCCTCAGGCCCAGCCAAGCCCCAACATTGAGGCACCACCATCCACCCAGGGGGTAAAGAGACCACTTGGCGAGTCAATGGGAGAAGGAGTTTCGATGGTCCCCCATCCGCCTGGTTTCGATCACCCCCGGCCTCCCTGGGCGCTGGCTCCACCCCCCCCCACTGGGTGTCTGGAGTCCCTCATCCCGGACCCCCGACCTCCAAGTGCGAGGGTCCGGACATCAAAGGGCGCCAGACCTATAACTGGGGCAGCTCCAGAGCAGGAAGGCAGTTGTATCCTGGAGTCGAGAGACACCGAGACAAACTCATCCTTGGAGGCCTGCTGGCGCTGCCGCGGCTCCTCTTCGTGAACCACCCTTGAAGACCTGCTGGCGCTGCCGCGGCTCATCTTCATGAACCATCCTTGAAGGCCTGCTGGCGCTGCCGCGGCTCATCTTCGTGAACCATCCTTGAAGGCCTGCTGGCGCAGCCGCGGCTCATCTTCGTGAACCATCCTTGGAGTCCTGCTGGCGCTGCCGCGGCTCATCTTCGTGAACCATCCTTGGAGTCCTGCTGGCGCTGCTGCCGCTCATCTTCGTGAACCATCCGTGAAGGCCTGCTGGCGCTGCCGCGGCTCATCTTCGTGAACCATCCTCGAAGGCCTGCTGGCGCTGCCGCGGCCCCTTCTAGAGAATCTTCCAGCTCGAGGATTGAGAGCTGTCCACCTGATTCCCCTGTACCAGACCGGTACCGAGACTGTCCCGCTACCCCCTTCCCACAGAGACTAGAATTGAAGGGATCTCAGTATCCTGTTCCTCCTGTATCGTTACGATAACCTGCCTAAGAATACTGATAAAAGTGTTGAGAACCTATCTTTGTGTGGTGTCCATCTGTGGGGGGGTGGTTGCTTGTCCGTACGATCTGAGGAGAGGACCCTCGCCAGGAGGCCTTTCCCCCTTGCTCGGCCGACCCTCAGGTTTCCCGTCTAACATTGGTAGCCAGCGGCGCGATTCGAGCCAACGCAAATCGTACGGAGAGTAACTCGTCCCACTACAAACGAAGAACACACAGCGACCATGACGACAAAAGAAACCGGAACAACCACAAAATTCCAGATGGAGCGGCTGGAAGAGTACAGTCACAAGGAATTGAAGCAATTCTGCATAGACTTGGGTATCGCTACCACGGGACTAAGTACCAAAGAGGATCTCAAGCACGCTTTGCAAACGTGGGTGGAGACGGGAGCATCACCACCCCAAAACGAAAACATGCGACCACAGAAACCATTGCAACCCCCGAGGAAGAAAGAAACACGGGCCTCTCTCCTGAGGAGGCCCGAGAACGAGAAAGAAGCCGGCTCCACGAGTTGGAACTGGCTAGACTCCGCTTAGACGGGGAACTGAAACTAGCGGAAAAAAAGATAGCCCTTGAACACTTACGATTGCAGGGAGAACGGGAAGAGAAAAGAAGCCAGAGGGAGCTGGAGGAGAAGAAGCTCACGTACGAACACGAGCGCGGTTTAAAAGAATTAGAAATTAGAAAACAAAACAGGGACCTCGGCGTCTCCGAGAACCAGAGCTCCACTCCCTCTACGGACACCAAGCTCCACATCCCCAAAGATGTCGTCCGAGAGTACTACAAGAACGACGACATCCAACAATGGTTTAGCCATGATCTCCCACCGTGTCCCACGAAAAGACTGGGGGACCGGGTTTGTGGGGGAGATTCGTCAACGAAGGAAGAGATGCCCTGCTACAGCTCCCCGACGCTGAGATGACGTCTGTTGGACAGGCCACGTGAAGGGCCGCTCCCCCTCTGCCCGACCAGGCCCGAGCCCGGTCCCTCAAGTGTCACACACCACCACTTCACGTTTTCCGTCCCCTCCGGGACCCTTGCCTCTGAACATATCGACCTCGTGGGCCCGATCCACTACCGGCCCGCGCGCCCAGCCTGGGCGCCATCTTGGACACTCCACCACGAGGCCGCGTGGCCCCCGATCGACCCCAACCCTGGGCCTGGCCAGGCCTCAGACATCCCGGCACCACCATCCACCCAGGAGGTGAGCGGACTACTTGGCAGGTCAATGGGAGAAAGAGGTGTCGATGGCTCTCCCCCGCCAGGTACCGCTCGCCCACAACCTCCCCGGGCGCTGGCTCCACCCCCCTGCTGGGTGTCTGGACTCCTTCATCCCGGACCCCCCGACCTCCAAGTGCGAGGGTCCGGACATCAAAGGGCACCAGCCCTATAACTGGGGCAGCTCCAGAGCAGGAAGACAGTTGTATCCTGGAGTCGAGAGACGCAGAGAAGAACTCATCCTTGACGGACTACTGGCGCTGCCGTAGCCCTGCCGTGTGAACTATCGTCCTGCCTGCTGGCGCTGCCGCAACCTTCGTAACCTTCATCGTCGTCGGGACCTGCTGGCGTGGCTGCGGACCGTTTGTAACCACCATCTTCATCGGGACCTGCTGGCTCCGCCGCGGACCGTCGCTTCCTTCATCCATCTCGGGACCTGCTGGCTCCGCCGCGGCCCGATCATCTAGAACGCCGAGCTCGAGGATTGAGAGCTATTTTCATCTATTGGTAACAAGACTGTCCCGCTACCCCTTTTCCCAATCCAGAAACCAGAATCGAGGGGACCCCTGAGTCCAGACCTCCTTGTATCATTTTACCATACTTAAAGAATTGCTTATAAAGTATCGTTAAACCTTATCCTGGTGTGGTGTCCGTCTGTGGGGGGGAAGTTACTTGTCTGTACGATCGCTGGAGACGGCTCTCCCCGGAGACCTCTCCCCTTATCCTCGGCCGACCCTCCCGGTCCGTCTAACATTGGTGGCCAGCGGCGCGATCCGAATCACCGCATAATCGTACAGAAAGTAGCTCACCCCACGACGAAATCACGATGACAACCAAAGAAAGCGGATCCACCGAGAAATTTCAGATGGAGAAATTGGACGAGTACAGCCATCGTGAATTAAAACAATTCTGCATCGAACTAGGTATCGCTACCACCGGTCTAAGTACCAAAGACGATTTCAAGCATGCCCTAGAGTCCTGGGCAGAAACCGGGGCCGTCGGAACCACCGACCAAAACATCGCAGCAGTAGAAAAAAACACCACGGCCCCCGAGGAGCGAAGAACGGGTCTCTCGCAAGACGAGATCCAGGAACGAGAAAGAACACGACTACATGAACTAGAAATGGCCCGGCTCAAAATGGATGTTGAACTTAAGTTGGCCGAACAAAAACTGAGCTTAGAGCACCTGCGTCTCCGAGAAGAAAGGGAGGAAAAACAGAGACAAAGGGAGCTCGAGGAAAAGAGACTGGCATATGAACACGAGCGCAAATTAGCTGAGATAGACTTACGCAAGCAGAACAAAGAATTAGGGGTGCCCGAGCAACCCCACACCCCAGGGACAACAGATAAGAAGGTACACATCCCCAAGGATGTCGTTCGAGAATACTTCCGAGAGGACGACATCCAGCAATGGTTCAAGGCCTACGAAATCGCTATGACCGCCCACCGGATCGATCGAAGCGACTGGGGAGCCGGTCTATGGGGGAGATTCCTCAATGAGGGCCGCGATGCCCTGCTACAGCTCCCGGACCATCAGATGACCTCCTATGACCACATGAAAGCTGCCCTCCTCACCCGCTATGGGCTCACACCCGAGATGTACCGTCAGAGGTTCCGAGACTGCACCCGCATCCCGGGTACAACTTGGGTGGACTAAGTGAACTATTTTAGCCGAGCCTTCGAGGGCTGGATCAAAGGAAGCAATGTCACAACTTACGAACAACTATTCAACCTCATGGTGTGGGAGCATCTATCAAACAATTGCTTCATTGAGCTCCGGCAGCACCTCCTCGACAGCAAATTGACTGATCCACGGCAGCTCGCAGCCGAGGCTGACCGGTGGGAAATCACCAGAGGGGGCCGAAATGGATCCTATGAACAGAACCGGAACAACAACGGTCAGCACCGTCCCCGAGGAGGAGGAGGGGGCCAAGGACGAGGAAGAGACAACGCTCCGGTCGCCCCCGCTACCAGCACCACCCCCCCGGCCAACCGGGGCAGCACCCCGGCGCGACCGGGATACAGAGCCAATGTCACGTGTCACCGATGCCAACGAGTCGGCCACTATGCAAACGACCCAAATTGCCCACAGTACCAGAGCCCAAGACCCCGCCAAGTGGCCGCTGCTGCCCTGGGGGAAGAACAGATCTCCGAGGAGCAGGAAGAATATGAGCAAGAGCATCAAGAATGGGAGCCAGCCGCCATGGCTCTAGCATGCGTAGGGGGGAAAGACATGGTCCCGCGGGTCCCCCTACCCGCTAACACCCGGAAATACAGCCAATGGGTGAGCATCAATGGACGCCAGGCCGAAGCCCTCCGTGACACCGGGGCCAGTGTAACAGCCGTCCGCTGTCACCTGGTGACCCCAGAACAGTTCCTACCAAACATTCTCTGCCCTGTCCGTTCAGCCGATAACTCGGAAAGTCTGTGTCGGATGGCCTGCGTCCCTTTCGAATGGGGAGGGGTCTCCGGCATGTTGAAAGTGACGGTCCGAGATGATGCCCCCGTAGACTGCCTCCTGGGAAATGACCTTGAAAGCTCTCCGTGGGCAGCCGTAGAACGAAGAGAACACCTGGGGATGTTAGGCATCCCGGACTGGGCGTGCGTCACCACCCGGTCCATGGCCGCCCGTGCCAATCCCCGACCGGAGGAACCCGAATGGCCGGCGCCTCCTCCCCCGGTCGCCCCAGTCGAAGACACCGACCGTGCCGTCCCCCCAGAACCAGCTCAACCTCCGGACCTCGCTGGCCTCGACCAGTGGCATCAAGAGGGGAGGCCCACACAGGAGCAGTTTCGCCAAGAGCAGAAGACCTGTCCCTCCCTCGAGGGACTCCGCCAACAAGCCCTCGCCCAGAGCGCAGGGGATACCTCCGGAACACATTGGATCTACTGGGACAATGATCTGCTATACAGTGAACAAAGGATCGCGGAGCTGGGGGCCAGCCGAGTGCTAGTGGTGCCCCTCCGTTTTAGAGACTTCTTGCTAAACCTGGCCCACGATGTCCCCCTGGCTGGACACCTGGGTCAGGATAAAACCTACAGCCGCCTAGTGACCCACTTCTTCTGGCCCAAAATGAGGAATGATGTACTCCAGCATTGCCGATCTTGCCCCACGTGCCAAGCCAGTGGAAAGAGCGGCCGCAAACTAAAAGCCCCCCTGCAACCATTTCCCGTGGTCACCACCCCGTTCGAGAGGGTCGGGATAGACATTGTGGGGCCCCTGGACCCCCGTACAAAACAAGGACATCGGTTCATCCTGGTACTGGTGGACCACGCCACCCGCTACCCCGAGGCTGTTCCCCTGCGAACTGTGACAGCCCCGGTAGTCGGCCGGGCCCTGATGGGGATCTTCTCCCGCGTGGGCTTCCCCCGAGAAGTCGTCAGCGACAGAGGCACGAACTTTATTTCCAAATATATGAAGTCCCTCTGGCAACAGTGTGGGGTCACCTACCGATTCACGACCCCCTATCACCCTCAAGGAAACGGACTGGTTGAGCGGTTCAACCGCACGCTCAAAGGGATGATTGGGGGGTTGGAAGAGCCCCTCCGTCGCCAGTGGGATGTGCTGCTGCCGTGCCTCCTCTTCGCATATCGAGAGGTCCCCCAGAAGTCCCTCGGCTTCAGCCCGTTTGAATTATTGTATGGACATCCCGTACGGGGGCCTCTCAGTCTAGTCAAGGAAGGCTGGGAAATGCCCCCTCTAAAGAACCCTCCAGATGTCTTCAAATACCTCCTAACCCTCCGCAACCAGACCCGACGGTTCAGAGAGCTGGCAAAAGCAAACTTGGAGGCCAGTCAAGAGGACATGAAAAAGTGGTATGACCAAAATGCCTCCTCCATCGAATTTGAGCCCGGACAACAGGTATGGGTGATGTCCCCCACCGAACCCTGCGCCCTGCAAGACAGGTGGACGGGGCCCTTCAAAGTAGTCGAGCGCAAGGGTCCTGTCACCTATCTCATCGACATGGAATCTTCACGGAACCCCCTCCGAGTCCTCCACGCTAATAGACTGAAACCCCACTTTGTACGTTCAGAACTCAGCCTCCTGATGGCCACAGACAATGGAGCCGAAGAAGACTCCGAACCCCTCCCTGACCTCCTACGGACTCGGGAGAAAGATGGCTCCGTGGATGGGGTCCGACTCTCGGAGGCCCTCACCCTGGAACAACGCCAAGAATGTCGAGACCTTCTGTTGCAGTTCGCCGGCCTGTTTTCCCTCACCCCAGGTGTCACTTCCTGGTGTGTGCACGACGTGGACACGGGGGACAGCCCCCCTATCCGCCACCGGGCCTACCGCGTACCAGATCGGGTACGGGCCTGCATCCAGGAAGAAGTAACCAAAATGCTCACGCTCGGGGTCATTGAGCCCTCAGACAGCCCCTGGGCCAGCCCAGTAGTACTGGTCCCCAAAGCAGCCACTCCCGGCACCACACCGGAACTCCGGTTCTGCGTCGACTACCGGGGCTTGAATGCGGTCACCAGAACGGACGCACACCCCATCCCCCGGGCAGACGAGCTAATCGACCGCATGGGAGCTGCCCGCTACCTCAGTATTTTCGACCTGACGGCGGGCTACTGGCAGATCGGCCTCACACCCCGGGCCCAAGAACGATCTGCATTTTCCACTCCTGATGGCCATTATCATTTCAAGGTCATGCCCTTCGGCATGAAGAATGCTCCAGCAACATTTCAGCGGCTCGTCAATCAGGTCTTGGCCGGGCTCGAAGGATTCAGCGCCGCCTACCTAGACGACATCGCTGTGTACAGCCACCATTGGTCCGACCACCTCCACCACCTCCGAGCGGTGCTACAGGCCCTTCAGCGAGCTGGCCTCACGATCAAGGCCAGCAAATGCCAAATTGGTCAGGGGTCCGTAACCTACCTCGGACACCAGGTGGGAAGCGGCCTGGTGGCCCCTCTGCAGCTCAAGATTGCCGCCATCCAGTCCTGGCAGCCCCCCATCACCCAGACCGAGGTACGCGCCTTTCTGGGACTCACGGGCTATTACAGACGGTTCGTGAAAGACTATGGTACCATAGTGGGGCCCCTCACAGAACTCACGTCCAAAAATCAACCCAAGAAGGTCAACTGGACCCCAGATTGTCAAACAGCCTTCGAACAACTGAAGGCCGCCATGTGCTCCGCCCCTGTGCTCCAGGCCCCCGACTACAGCCGGGAATTCGTCGTCCAGACGGATGCCTCCGACCACGGCATTGGGGCGGTCCTGTCTCAATTGAACACCGAAGGCCTTGATCAGCCAGTGGCCTTCATCAGCAGGCGACTCCTACCTCGAGAACAACGCTGGAGCACCATCGAGAGGGAGGCCTTCGCCGTGGTATGGGCCCTCAAAAAGCTCCGGCCCTACCTCTTTGGCACACACTTCCGGGTGCAGACCGACCATCGACCCCTGCAGTGGCTGATGCAGATGCGGGGGGAGAACCCAAAACTACTACGTTGGTCCATCTCCCTACAAGGGATGGACTTCACTGTTGAACACCGGCCTGGGCCAGATCACGCCAACGCGGATGGCCTGTCCCGCTTTTTCCGCCTCGACGAGGAGAGTCCCCAAGAGGATGGGTGACTCTCCCCGCCTTCAGCTGGGGGGGACGCATGTTGGACAGGCCACGTGAAGGGCCGCTCCCCCTCTGCCCGACCAGGCCCGAGCCCGGTCCCTCAAGTGTCACACACCACCACTTCACGTTTTCCGTCCCCTCCGGGACCCTTGCCTCTGAACATATCGACCTCGTGGGCCCGATCCACTACCGGCCCGCGCGCCCAGCCTGGGCGCCATCTTGGACACTCCACCACGAGGCCGCGTGGCCCCCGATCGACCCCAAACCTGGGCCTGGCCAGGCCTCAGACATCCCGGCACCACCATCCACCCAGGAGGTGAGCGGACTACTTGGCAGGTCAATGGGAGAAAGAGGTGTCGATGGCTCTCCCCCGCCAGGTACCGCTCGCCCACAACCTCCCCGGGCGCTGGCTACACCCCCCTGCTGGGTGTCTGTACTCCTTCATCCCGGACCCCCCGACCTCCAAGTGCGAGGGTCCGGACATCAAAGGGCACCAGCCCTATAACTGGGGCAGCTCCAGAGCAGGAAGACAGTTGTATCCTGGAGTCGAGAGACGCAGAGAAGAACTCATCCTTGACGGACTACTGGCGCTGCCGTAGCCCTGCCGTGTGAACTATCGTCCTGCCTGCTGGCGCTGCCGCAACCTTCGTAACCTTCATCGTCGTCGGGACCTGCTGGCGTGGCCGCGGACCGTTTGTAACCACCATCTTCATCGGGACCTGCTGGCTCCGCCGCGGACCGTCGCTTCCTTCATCCATCTCGGGACCTGCTGGCTCCGCCGCGGCCCGATCATCTAGAACGCCGAGCTCGAGGATTGAGAGCTATTTTCATCTATTGGTAACAAGACTGTCCCGCTACCCCTTTTCCCAATCCAGAAACCAGAATCGAGGGGACCCCTGAGTCCAGACCTCCTTGTATCATTTTACCGTACTTAAAGAATTGCTTATAAAGTATCGTTAAACCTTATCCTGGTGTGGTGTCCGTCTGTGGGGGGGAAGTTACTTGTCTGTACGATCGCTGGAGACGGCTCTCCCCGGAGACCTCTCCCCTTATCCTCGGCCGACCCTCCCGGTCCGTCTAACAACGTCCTACGAGCATATGAAAGCTGCTCTTCTCACTTGCTATGGGCTCACCCCCGAGATGTACCGGCAGCAATTCTGAGACTGCAAAAGGATCCCCCGTACCACCTGGGTGGAATATGTGAACTTTTTTAGCCGAGCCTTAGAGGGGTGGATCAAAGGCAGCCAGGTCACCACCTATGAAGAACTGGTCGATCTCATCGTGTGGAAACACCTCTCCAATAACTGTTTCGTCGAGGCAGCATCTCCTCGACAGCAAACTGACCGAGCCCCGGAAACTCGCCATTGAAGCGGATAGATGGGAGAGCACCCGGGTCCCCCGGAACTGGGCGGGTGACCAAAGCCGATCCTCCCAGGGGTCCCACCGTCCGCGAGGAGGAGGAGGAGGAGGCCAGGGTCGGGGCAGGGACACCGCCACGGTGCCCCCCACCAGCATTCCCCCGTCCCCGGCCGGAAGAGGAAGCCCTCCGACACGGCCGGGATTCCGCTCCAACGTTACCTGCCACAAATGCCAGCGACCCGGTCATAACACCAATGACCCCAACCGCCCCAGGAACCAACCCTCCCATGCTACGAGTCCGCTAAACCGCCAGATCACCGCCGTCGCCCTAGGGGAGGAACATGGCGAAAAAGAAGCCGAAGACTGTGAACAGTACCAGACCGAGTGGGAACCCGCAGCCATGTCCCTGGTGTGTCTAGGCGAAAGAGACATGGTCCCCCGGGCCCCCATCCCGGCCAACACGCAGAAGTACAGCCAATGGGTCACCATTAATGGACACCGGGCCGAAGCCCTCCGCGACAGGGGAGCCAGTGTGACAACCGTCCGCTGCCATCTGGTGACCCCAGATCAAATCCTGCCCAACGTACTATGCCCCCTACGGTCTGCGGACAACTCTGAGAGCCTGTGCCAGATGGCTCGCGTCCCCTTCGAGTGGGGGGGAGTGCCGGGCATGCTGAAAGTGACCGTCCGAGACGATGCCCCCGTAGACTGCCTCCTGGGGAACGATCTGGAGAGCTCCCCCTGGGCGGCCGTTGAACGAAGGGAGCACCTGGGGATGATTGGCCTTCCTGAATGGGTCTGTGCGACGACCCGATCCATGGCCGCCCGCGCCAATCCCTCCACTGAAGAACCCGAGTGGCCCGAACCTCCACCGCCCGTCATCACTGAAGACACCACCCCCGAGGCCGGTCCACCGGGGCCCAACGACAAAGCGTCTGAGCCACTCCGCGTCCTCCAGGAGTTGGTCCAGTGGCGCCAGGAAGGTGGCCCCACTCAAGAACAGTTCCGCCAAGAACAGAAATCGTGTCCTTCCCTCGAAGGGATCCGACAGCAAGCCGCAGCCCAGAGCGCAGGAGATGCCTCGGGGGCCCACTGGATCTATTGGGACAATGAGCTTCTCTACAGCGAGCAGAAGATTGCCGAGCTAGAGGCCAGCCGGGTGCTGGTAGTCCTTCTCCGATTCCGAGACTTCCTCCTGAACCTGGATCATGATGTACCTCTCGCTGGGCACCTGGGGCAGGACAAAACTTACAGCCGCCTGGTGACCCACTTCTACTGGCCCAAAACGAGGAACGATGTGATCAACCACTGCCGAGCCTGCCCCACCTGCCAGGCCAGCGGGAAGAGCGGCCAAAAACTAAAGGTCCCCCTGCAACCCTTTCCCATTGTCAACACTCCCTTTGAACGGGTGGGGATTGACATTGTGGGGCCCCTGGAGCCCCGCACATCGCAAGATCACCGGTTCATACTCGTCCTGGTGGACCATGCCACCCGCTATCCCGAAGCCATACCTCTCCGGACCGTGACAGCGCCCGTGGTGGGCCGAGCCCTGATGGGTATCTTCTCGCAGGTGGGCTTCCCCCGAGAAGTCATCAGTGATCAGGGCACGAACTTCATCTCCCGATACATGAAGTCCCTATGGCAGCAGTGCGGGGTCACCTACAAATTTACGACTCCCTACCACCCGCAAGGAAAACGACTAGTCGAATGCTTCAATCGCACCCTCAAGGGTATGATCATGGGCCTGGAGGAGCCCTTACGACGCCAATGGGACGTGCTGCTGCCCTGCCTCCTATTTGCCTACCGGGAGGTCCCACAGAAGTCCCTGGGATTCAGCCCCTTCGAACTATTGTATGGGCACCCCGTCCGGGGTCCCCTAAGTCTGGTCAAAGAGGGATGGGAGGTGACCCCCCAGAAGGCTCCTCCCGATGTGTACAGGTACCTCTTGACCCTCCAGAACCAGACTCAGCGTTTCAGGGAACTTGCCAAAGCCAACCTCGAAGCCAGCCAAGAGGACATGAAACGTTGGTACGATCAAAACGCCTCGTCCATTGAGTTCGAGCCGGGACAACAAGTCTGGGTCATGTCCCCGGTCGAACCTTGCGCCCTCCAGGACAAATGGACAGGACCCTTCAAGGTGGTGGAGCGCAAGGGCCCCGTCCCCTACCTGGTGGACCTGGAGTCCCCCAGGAATCCCCTCCGGGTCCTCCATGCCAACCGACTTAAGCCTCACTTTGTGCGCTCAGAACTTAGCCTCCTGATGGCTACCGACAGTGGGGCTGAAGAGGACTCCAAGCCCCTACCCGACCTCCTGAAGACCCTCGAAAAAGACGGCTCCGTGGAAGGAGTCAACCTCTCTTCCTCCCTGACCCCAGCACAACGCCAGAGCTGCCAAGACTTGTTACGGCAATTTGGCGATCTATTCTCCCTCACACCCGGGGTCACCCCCTGGTGCCTTCACGATGTCGACACCGGGGATAGCCCCCCTATCCGGCACAGGGCCTACCGAGTTCCCGATCGGGTACGCGCCTGCATCCAGTCGGGAGTGTCTAAGATGCTGGCTCTAGGAGTGATCGAGCCCTCCGACAGCCCCTGGGCCAGCTCCGGTCGTGCTGGTCCCCAAGGCCGCCGCCCCTGGCGTCGCCCCCGAACTCATATTTTGTGTGGACTACCGGGGCTTGAACGCCGTGACCCGAACAGACGCTCACCCCATCCCTCGGGCTGATGAGCTGATCGACTGCCTGGGGGCCGCCCGCTACCTGAGCACCTTTGACCTGACTGCGGGCTACTGGCAGATCGGCCTCACCCCAGGCGCCCAGGAGCGATCCGCCTTCTCCACCCCGGATGGCCACTACCACTTCACAGTGATGCCCTTCGGGATGAAAAACGCCCCCGCCACGTTCCAGAGACTCGTGAACAAGGTACTGGCGGGGCTCGAGGAGTTCAGCGCCGCCTATCTGGACGATATTGCCGTATACAGTCTCCACTGGGCCGAACACCTCCAACACCTCCGGGAGGTTTTGGCCACCCTCCGGCGGGCAGGACTAACAATCAAGGCCAGCAAGTGCCAAATCGGCCAAGGGTCCGTGACCTACCTGGGGCACCAGGTGGGAAGTGGCCAGGTGGCCCCCCTCCAACCCAAGATCGCCGCCATCCGGGCCTGGGAACCTCCGGTCACTCAAACAGAGGTCCGAGCCTTCCTGGGGCTCACCGGATACTACCGGCGCTTCGTGAAAGACTATGGCAGTATTGTGGGCCCCCTCACAGAACTCACGTCAAAGAAGCACCCACCGAAGGTACACTGGACCCCTGAGTGTCAGGCCGCCTTTGAGACCCTCAAGACAGCAATGTGCACCGCACCTGTGCTCCAAGCCCCCTACTACAGCCGGGAATTGATAGTACAGACCGATGCCTCTGATCACGGCGTTGGAACCGTTCTCTCCCAGATCAATGCAGAGGGAATTGACCAGCCAGTTGCCTTCATCAGCCGACGTCTGCTGGCCCGAGAACAGCGCTGGAGCACCATAGAGCGAGAAGCCTTTGCCGTGGTGTGGGCCCTCAAGAAGCTCCGACCCTGTCTCTTCGGTACCCACTTCCAGGTGCAAACGGACCACCGACCTCTGCAGTGGCTGATGCAGATGCGAGGAGAGAATCCGAAGCTGTTGCGTTGGTCCATCTCCCTGCAGGGGATGGACTTCACTGTGGAGCATCGCCCAGGCAACGACCACGCCAACGCAGACGGCCTGTCCCGCTTCTTCCGCCTCGGCGAGGAGAATACCCAAGATGATGGGTGACTCTCCCTGCTTTCAGCTGGGGGGGACACATGTTGGACCCGGCCTTGTGGCGTGGTCCGACCCCTCCCGCATGGCGGGTCCCGGACTACCGCTGCCCCTGTTCCCCGGACAAGAGACGCACCTTCCGCCCCTCCGGGCCGCCACCTGCTCTTCCCCGACGGAACTCAAACTTACATCCGCAACCTTCTCTGCTGGCCCGGACCCTTTTCCCGGACCACCGTCTCCGGCCCAGCCGCCATCTTGGACCCTCCACGACCAGGCCCCGTGGCCTCGGGTTGACCTCAGCCTCAGGCCCAGCCAAGCCCCGACATCGAGGCACCACCATCCACCCAGGGGGTAAAGAGACCACTTGGTGAGTCAATGGGAGAAGGAGTTTCGATGGTCCCCCATCCGCCTGGTTTCGATCGCCTCCGGCCTCCCTGGGCGCTGGCTCCACCCCCCTGCTGTGTGTGTGGACTCACTCATCCCGGACCCCCCGACCACCAAGTGCGAGGGTCCGGACATCAAAGGGCGCCAGACCTATAACTGGGGCAGCTCCAGAGCAGGAAGGCAGTTGTATCCTGGAGTCGAGAGACACCGAGACAAACTCATCCTTGGAGGCCTGCTGGCGCTGCCGCGGCTCCTCTTCGTGAACCACCCTTAAAGGCTTGCTGGCGCTGCCGCGGCTCATCTTCGTGAACCATCCTTGAAGGCCTGCTGGCGCTGCCGCGGCTCGTCTTCATGAACCATCCTTGGAGTCCTGCTAGCGCTGCCGCGGCTCATCTTCGTGAACCATCCTTGAAGGCCTGCTGGCGCTGCCGCGGCTCATCTTCGTGAACCATCCTTGGAGTCCTGCTGGCGCTGCCGCGGCTCATCTTCGTGAACCATCCTTGGAGTCCTGCTGGCGCTGCCGCGGCTCATCTTCGTGAACCATCCTCGAAGGCCTGCTGGCGCTGCCGCGGCCCCTACTAGAGAATCCTCCAGCTCGAGGATTGAGAGCTGTCCACCCGATTCCCCTGTACCAGACCGGTACCGAGACTGTCCCGCTACCCCCTTCCCACAGAGACTAGAATTGAAGGGATCTCAGTATCCTGTTCCTCCTGTATCGTTACGATAACCTGCCTAAGAATGCTGATAAAAGTGTTGGGAACCTATCTTTGTGTGGCGTCCATCTGTGGGGGGGTGGTTGCTCATCCGTACGATCTGAGGAGAGGACCCTCGCCAGGAGGCCTCACCCCCTTGCTCGGCCGACCCTCAGGTTTCCCGTCTAACATGTAGCGAGCCCAGGATGTAACGGACTCGCTAAAGGGGGCAACATCATTGTAAATGAATTTTTGATTCATATTCCGCCATGTATTTGTTGGCTACTGTAGGTGCACACGAAGCCCACATGCTTACGCCCTTCGTCTGTTGATAGAGAGAGCCATTGAACTTGAAGGTATTTTCTGATAAGACTATTCTGAGACAATCAAGTATGAAAGCTTTTGGACAGTCTATTTCGTGTGCGTCTATGAACCAGGAAACAGCTGTAATTGCACCTGGTTGGGGAATATTAGAGTACAGCGCCTCTATGTCCATAGTAACCAGCCATTGATTCTCTGGATTGAATGACAATGATTCCACTACATTGATAATGTCCCTAGTGTCCTTGATGTGAGAGGGAGTTCTGGGGATGTGTGGCCTTAAGATGGTATCAATGTATTTAGATAGCGGCTCAGTGATTGACCCAATGGTGGTAACTATGGGTCTGTAAGGTGGATCATGGCTGTTTTTATGGATTTTAGGGACCCCCATATATTGCTGCCATTTTGGGTTGGTGGACATTCAAGAATTGCCATTCTTTATCACAGATGAGGTTGTCATTAAATGCTTTAGTGGTCAAAGTCAGGATAGCAGACTGGACTCTTTTCGTGGGGTCTTTTTTGATTGGAATGTAATGGTTAGTATTGTGCAGAAGTTTCTCCATATTTAATATGTATTGATCAGTGTCTATAACTACTATACCTCCACCTTTGTCGCAGCATTTGATAGTAATTTCTTTGTTGATTTTAAGTGCTGATTTTTCTGAAGAAATTCATAAGATCTTGTTTATGTGAGAGGGTGCCCTAGAATGAGCTGATTTCACGTGAACAAAGGTCCTGAGCATAATTAGAGATATAAACAATTTTTATATAGAGTACAATGGCGACTATATACTTAACCTGTCCAGCCGGACCAGGGTTTTTATTTTGTTACAATCAAAGCAAATAAATGGAATACAACAAGTAGTTACTAGTATAGGGCACAAGCCTGTACCGAACTAGTGAGAGGGACATAAGAATAGAAGCAAGAATTAGAGCAGTTAACAGGCAAGAGAGAAAAAAGAGCAGACTGGACACTTTTGAATCAGTGTAAACAGTGTTCTCCAGAGAGGACCAAACAATTAAATACACATTGGTTGCATGTATGTCCACTTAAAAGAGTCGACGTTTCGATCCATTGCTCAGATAGTTAAGGACCATCATCAGGACTGTCAAAACAATAGATTTGCCTGAATAAATTAATAAGCCTGTTTATGGGAGGAAAGGTTAAGTATATAGTCGCCATTGTACTCTATATAAAAATTGTTTATATCTCTAATTATGCTCAGGACCTTTGTTCACGTGAAATAATCAATACCTATGGTCCTTTGCTACCTTTTGGGTCCCCCTTGTTTTCTATAAAAAACTAGAATGAGCTGAGCCCTCAGCAGCTTTCAGAACCATCTCGTTATAGCTGTTCTATGATATAGCCATACCATATACTCTTAAGTGCATTATAATCCTCACGGTTAATGCTAACTTTGGTTTGGCTTTATCAAAACATGTCGGTGAAGGTGTCAAACACTTTGAAATACCACCCCCCCACCGATTCTGGCAGCAGGGGTAGCATTCCACCCTTCTAGAGGGAGAAGACATGTACCCACTGGTATATCCGGTTAAAGTTTAAAAGAGCCCCAGCATCACAAAATGGATGCTGCCTCCACAGACACAAGTCTGATCTGCTGCTGGATGAAACTCCGGCAGGGGATGCTTGGACAGTAGGTTTCCTGTCCAGGGAGGTGCCAGCACCTCCCCAGACAGGCTTTAGTGTATTGGGGCAGGGTGGGCTGCATTCAGTGAATGCTTTTCAGACACTGCCTGGGGCACACGAGGTGCTCCATGCATTTACCATTTCAAACCGGTTGCTGGGGCACTCTGCCCCAGCTCTGGCGTGAAACTGGATAAAGGGAAAGGGGTGTAACCACCCCAACCCTGGCCCTCCCATAGGTGGAGCCATAGAGCTAGTCCATCCCCTAAACTTGGTTTAAGTTTAGGTTCCCAGTCCCTAGGACTTTAGATTACCTTGGACGAAACTCTGATACATAAATCTTGGACCTTCGACATTCCATATCGACTTGAAGATGGAAGAATCTCCCTTGTGGTCAAGGAGTGACTACCCCGTTCAAACAGGCAACAAGATTTATCTTTGCCGGTCTGCATTTTCGAGGCTCCTGCCGGATCCCAAAGAATCTGCCACACAGGACATGGACTTTCAGACATCTCTGACGCTGACCCGAGCTTCCAGCAAAGCTGAGACCCGTAGCAGACACGAGAGACGTGGGACCGGAACTCCTAGACATCCTGCATTTTTGCAACTGCACCTACTTCCAGAGGTATCCCGAAGTTGTGCATTGGGGTATTTGAAGCCCCGCCCGAGCACCTTTTGCACCAAAGATCAGAGGCCGACACTCCACGAGTGGCCCATGGGCCCGCTTTGTGCCTTTCAGCTCGAGGCTCCTTCATGGTTCCTAGTCCGTTGGCCAGTGAGCCCCCACGATGGACAATCTTTACTTTCTTGAGCGTTCCTGGTTGCTCCAGACGTGCTCCCACTTCTCTCCAAAGGAGGAGTCCCTCTTACCTTGCTGATCTGTATTGAAGCCAATCTCGACATCTTGCATGGGTTGCTTTTGCCAAGGCTTGTTGGATCCAATCCAGATTCTTTCACTGCAGCACTCGACATCCTTTGTGGGACAGCTCAAATCCAGCCCCTGGTCGTCGTCAACACCTCCTGGTCCTCGTGGCTGAAGAGTCAAGCTTCACCTCTTTTACCTGAAAACACCCTTCATCGGTTGGCATCTTCTCATCATCTTCCTGGTCACTGGCTAGTGACCCAGACTCTGTCCCTTCTGCTTTCAGGTTCTTCAGAACTCCGATCCACCCTTGGATCCACCCGGACACTTTTCCTCTGGTCGCCTGCAGCACTTCTTCGCAGCTCTCCATTGGAATCGACGACGAAACCCGACACTAAAAGGCACCTTTGCATCCGGCTTCCCTGGGTGAGGTAACACGAGTACTACGGTGCTCCCGTGGGTCTTGACTCTCGAAGTGTTCTAGTCTAAAAGGGTTCCATCGTAGTTAACCTAGAAGTGTCCTTAATCTTTAAAATTGTAACTTGTTTGTTTTCCATAGAAAGTCAATGGTGATCCGCGGCTGTGTCTAGACACTGCACGTTTCCCCCGTGGGCCTCTTACGTCCTAACCTTGGCTTGGTCCTGGTTGCCCCTACAGTCACACAGGTCCTCCTTTCTAACTCTCACGTGGTTCTTATACATATATAAATGCGGCGGCTAGAACCTTACTATCCATACCTAAATTCACTCCCACTTCCCACCACATCAAAAGGCTCCACTGGCTTCCAATCAGGAGCAGAATCAAATTTAAGGCCCTATGTATAGCCTATAAAACCCTAAACTACTTAGGGCCCCAGTACTTAAAAGAAGCTCTTCGCCCAGTGGAGCAACGCAGGACGCTACGATCTTCCGCAGCCCTCTTGCTGAATGTACCTCGTACAAGAAAGGCCACCTGGGGAGATAGATGTTTCACCACAGCTACAGCTAAACTGTGGAACACTCTCCCACTCCAAATCAAATCTGCTACCACGCTTCTTACATTCCGAAAAAGCCTTAAAACATGGCTTTTCTCTACCTCCTAACCCTCCGTCTTCTGTAGTGAGTCTGAGTTTTTCAGCGCCGAGACACCCGTATGGGTATTTGTTGCGCTTTAAAAATTGCAAAATAAAATAAAAATAAATAAATACCACTATTTTAGTATATGGTTTTTGAGGCCCCTAGGGCAAAACTTATACTGTGCAACTTATCGTATGCTAATTAAGTTCCTTGTATTGTACTTTTATCTCTGACCCACTAAAGAGTCCAGAGGGCTTGTGTTTAGAATTAAATACATATATATTTGATATATACCTTGTGTGGTGTACTTTCATTTGGTCATTCAAGAGATTATAGCTGGTAAAACAACTTGCTTAACTCGCCTCTAAGTCTTAGCCTGAAGGCTGCTCTCCACAGATACCACTAGGATAGCTTTCTATAAAGGTTGACTTTAAACCTACCATCAGAAAGGGTTGTTTGGACTGGTGCAAGGTGCCCACTAGAATAGTGAAAATCATATGCCGGGCCAACTTCTTACAGTCAAGCCTTGAGAGGCTGCCCGTAGCTGCTGAAAGATGACTGTATTGTTTCATATCAAGATATCGATGTCTCCAAATGACACCCAGGCCCATTGCCTCAAGGAAACCCCTCAGCTGACCTTGTCTCGTGGTACCCACCAGGTTGGGCCTCTACCCAGCATATCTAGCTCTGCGTGTATTATATAGTTCATATCTCCTCCCAGGACCAGTCTGCCCTCCGGTAGCTTCAATAGTATGGAGCCCACTGTACACCAGGTGGAGAATAGACAGAGCAGAAATTGGGTCTGTTTCCCTCCAACATGCCACTTATTGCTGCATATATCCAAAAGTTAACAGTCCACACATTGTATTCCACATTAGGGGATGCTTATTTGATCAGAATCCCTACACCCCTGGAACAGGAGTTGTATCCCGCAAGCGCCCTCAGAGTGTATCTGTATCTATCTAGAGCCTTGCAGTGGTTACCCCTGAGGTGTGTTTCCTGTAGGAGAACAACATTGGGAGCGCGGTGTTTGATATATTGTAGCACTGTTCATCTTTTCTATTTCCCGTTTAGGCCATTAACATTCCAGGACCATATCTTGATCGAAGATTGTGTTTGGCTATGGGTTGCCATCGAAATGTGTGCTCACTGTGGGAGTCTCCCTCTCCAGGTGGGCCCCTCCTGCTTCTTGTCCAATCTCACTCATTTTGCCTAGGTCTGAGCTAACGTACCTAACTATGAACTCACCCCCCAACTCTCCCATCTCCCACCCTGCTAGCCTGCTTTTAAGCTTAAGGAAACCCCAACTCTCCATCCAGCAAAGTGCCTGTCGCCCCTTAACACACATCTGTTCTAGCTAATAGATTGAGGGGGTGGTCGATCAAGCTGGACTCTTAGTCAATCGAGTTGTACTCTGCCCCCTCCCGTCTCAGCCCTTCCACAGCTGTTACCTCCTGTGAGTCTCAGTGAAGAGTCTCTGCCAATTAGTTCAGTGGCACACAGCCCAGAGTCTCGGTAGTCCCCAGCATCCCTCCAAAGCGCTCTCACGATACAGTCTCACCTCCGCTTTGATTTCCCCCTTTATTCTTTCAGATCTGCTTCCGCACTCGTGGGATTGGTGTGGTTCGGTGATGTAGCTCACTGATCTTGCTCTACATCGGTCTCACCACTCCTCTTAGACCAGCCAGTTTTCCGATGTACATCCTCAGGCCACTCTTGCGCCTCTTCTGGAGTTGCGAAGTGCCAAGTCTTTCCTTCTGCTGTCACTCTCAGCCTCGCTGGAAAGAGCATCATTAATTTCAACTCTCTAGATCGCAGCTCCTAATTCACCGGGTCGAAACTCTTTCTCTGTCGCTGCACTTGGAGAGTAAAGTCCGGGAAGAACATGATCACTGTGTTTTCGAATGTCAGGTCTCCTTTCATTCTGGCGGTCTGGAGTATTGCATCCCGGTTGTTAGACGGACCGGGAGGGTCGGCCGAGGATAAGGGGAGAGGTCTCCGGGGAGAGCCGTCTCCAGCGATCGTACAGACGAGTAACTTCCCCCCCACAGGTGTACACCACACAAGGATAAGGTTTAACGTTCTTTATAAGCAATTCTTTAAGTACAGTGAAATGGTACAAGGAGGTCTGGACTCAGGGGTCCCCTCGATTCTAGTCTCTTGGTTGGGAAAAGGGGTAGCGGGACAGTCTTATTACCAATCTGGTAGATACGGTGATAGATGGGTAGCTCACAATCCTCGAGCTCGGCGTTCTAGATGATCGGGCCGCGGCGGAGCCAGCAGGTCCCGATGAAGGTGGTAGTTCCAAACGGTCCGCGGCCACGCCAGCAGGTCCCGACGACGATGAAGGTTTCAGAAGGTTGCGGCAGCGCCAGCAGGCAGGACGATAGTTTGCAAGGCAGGGCTACGGCAGCGCCAGTAGTCCGTCAAGGATGAGTTCTTCACTGTGTCTCTCGACTCCAAGATACAACTGCCTTCCTGCTCTGGAGCTGCCCCAGTTATAGGTCTGGCCCCCTTTGATGTCCGGAGCCTCGCACTTGGAGGTCGGGCGGTCCGGGATGAGGGAGTCCAGACACCCAGCAGGGGGGTGGAGCCAGCGCCCGGGGAGGCTGGGGGCGATCGGCACCTGGCGGGGGAGAGCCATCGACACCTCTTTCTCCTATTGACCTGCCAAGTAGTCCGCACACCTCCTGGGTGGATGGTGGTGCCGGGATGTCGGGGCCTGGCCAGGCCCAGGGTTAGGGTCGATCGGAGGCCACGCGGCCTCGTGGTGCTGTGTCCAAGATGGCGACCAAGCCGGGCGAGGGGGCCGGTAGTGATTCGGGCCCATGATGTAGAGATGCCATGGGGCAGGGGTCCCGTATGAGACGGGAAACGTGTGGTTGTTGCGTGTCGTACCTGGAGAGCCGGGCTCGGGCCTGGTCATGCGGGGAGGGAGCAAGCCTCTCACGTGGCCTGTCCAACATGCGTCCCCCCCAGCGGAAGGCGGGGAGAGTCACCCATCCTCTTGGGGACTCTCCTCGTCGAGGCGGAAAAAGCGTGACAGGCCATCTGCGTTGGCGTGGTCTTGCCCGGGCCGATGTTCCACGGTGAAGTCCATCCCCTGCAGGGAGATGGACCAACGCAATAGTTTCGGGTTTTCCCCCCGCATCTGCATTAGCCACTGGAGGGGTCGATGATCGGTCTGTACCCACAAGTGGGTACCGAAGAGATAAGGCCGGAGCTTTTTGAGGGCCCACACCACTGCGAAGGCCTCCCTCTCGATGGTGCTCCAGCGTTGCTCTCGGGCCAGGAGACGTCGGCTGATGAAAGCCACTGGTTGGTCAAGTCCTTCGGGGTTCAGCTGGGAAAGGACTGCCCCAATGCCATAGTCGGAGGCGTCCGTTTGGACAATAAATTCCCGACTGTAGTCGGGGGCCTGGAGCACAGGGGCGGAGCACATGGCGGCCTTCAGCTTCTCGAAGGCCGCTTGACAGTCTGGGGTCCAGTTGACCTTCTTTGGTTGGTTTTTGGATGTGAGTTCCGTGAGGGGCCCCACAATGCTGCCATAGTCCCTCACGAACCGCCGGTGGTAGCCTGTGAGTCCCAAGAAGCCACGGACCTCGGTCTGGGTGATGGGGGGCTGCCAAGACTGGATGGCAGTGATCTTGAGTTGCAGCGGGGCCACCAGACCGCTTCCCACCTGGTGCCCGAGATAGGTCACGGACCCCTGGCCAATTTGGCATTTGCTGGCCTTGATCGTGAGGCCGGCTCGTTGGAGGGCCTGCAGAACCTCTCGGAGGTGGTTGAGGTGGTCGGACCAGTGGCGGCTGTACACAGCGATATCGTCCAGGTAGGCGGCGCTGAATTCTTCGAGCCCCGCCAGGACCTGGTTTACTAGCCGCTGAAATGTTGCTGGGGCATTCTTCATGCCGAATGGCATGACCTTGAAGTGGTAGTGGCCATCAGGGGTGGAGAAGGCAGATCGTTCTTGGGCCCGGGGTGTGAGACCGATCTGCCAGTAGCCCGCTGTCAGGTCGAAGATGCTGAGGTAGCGGGCAGCTCCCAGGCGGTCGATTAGTTCATCTGCTCGGGGAATGGGATGTGCGTCGGTTCTGGTGACCGCATTCAAGCCCCGGTAGTCGACGCAGAACCGGAGCTCAGGAGTGGTGCCGGGTGCGGCCGCTTTGGGGACCAGTACCACTGGGCTGGCCCAGGGGCTGCCTGAGGGCTCGATGACCCCGAGCGTGAGCATCTTGGACACCTCCTCTTGGATACAGGCCCGTACCCGATCTGGTATGCGGTAGGCCCGATGTCGGATAGGGGGACTGTCTCCAGTGTCCACATCGTGTAAGCACCAGGGGGTGACCCCTGGGGTGAGGGAGAACAGGGTGGCGAACTGCAGTAGGAGGTCTCGGCAGCCTTGGCGCTGTTCCAGGGTGAGGGCCTCCGAGAGTCGGACCCCGTCCACGGAGCCGTCCTTCCCCCGAGTCCGTAGGAGGTCAGGGAGTGGTTCGGAGTCCTCCTCGGCTCCGTTGTCTGTTGCCATCAGGAGGCTGAGCTCCGAGCGCACAAAGTGGGGTTTTAGTCTATTGGCGTGGAGGACCCGGAGGGGGTTCCGTGAAGATTCCATATCAATGAGATAGGTGACAGGGCTCTTGCGCTCGACCACTTTGAAGGGCCCGGTCCATTTGTCATGCAAGGCACATGGTTCGGTGGGAGACATCACCCACACTTGTTGGCCGGGTTCAAATTCGATGGAGGAGGCATTTTGATCGTACCACCTTTTCATGTCTTCCTGACTGGCCTCCAAGTTTGCTTTAGCCATTTCTCTGAACCGTCTGGTCTGGTTACGTAGGGTCAGGAGGTACTTGAAAACATCTGGAGGGTTCTTCAGAGGGGGCATTTCCCAACCTTCTTTGACTAGGCTGAGCGGCCCTCGCACAGGGTGTCCATATAAGAGTGTGAACGGGCTGAAGCCGAGGGACTTCTGGGAGACTTCTCGATAGGCAAAGAGGAGGCACGGCAGTAGCACATCCCACTGGCAACGGAGGGGCTCTTCCAACCCCCCAATCATCCCTTTGAGCGTGCGGTTGAACCGCTCAACTAGTCCGTTTCCTTGAGGGTGATAGGGGGTCGTGAATCGGTAGGTGACCCCACACTGTTGCCAGAGGGATTTCATGTATTTTGAAATAAAGTTTGTGCCCCGGTCGCTGACGACTTCTCGGGGGAAGCCCACCCGGGAGAAGATCCCCATCAAGGCCCGGCCGACTACCGGGGCTGTCACAGTTGGCAGGGGAACAGCCTCGGGGTAGCGCGTGGCGTGGTCCACCAGTACCAGGATGAACCGATGTCCTTGTGCTGTACGGGGGTCCAGGGGCCCCACAATGTCTATCCCCACCCTCTCGAACGGGGCGGTGACCACGGGGAAAGGTTGCAGAGGTGCTTTAAGCTTGCGGCCGCTCTTCCCGCTGGCCTGGCACGTGGGGCAAGACCGGCAGTGTTGGAGTACGTCGTTCCTCATCTTGGGCCAGAAAAAGTGGGTCACCAGGCGACTGTAGGTTTTGTCCTGACCCAGGTGACCAGCCAGGGGGACATCGTGGGCCAGGTTTAGCAAGAAGTCTCTAAAGCGGAGGGGCACCACTAGCACTCGACTGGCCCCTAACTCTGCGATTCTCTGTTCGCTGTACAACAGGTCGTTGTCCCAATAAACCCAATGGGTTCCGGAGGTATCCCCTGCGCTCTGGGCGAGGGCTTGTTGGCGGAGTCCCTCGAGGGAGGGACAGGTCTTCTGTTCTTGGCGAAACTGTTCCTGGGTGGGCCCCCCCTCCTGACGCCACTGAGCCAGGTCGGGAAGGTCCTGAGGCTGAGCGAGCCCCTCGGGAGTTTGCGCTGGGGGAACGGCACGGTCGGTGTCTTCTACTGGAGCGACCGGGGGAGGAGGTGCCGGCCATTCAGGTTCTTCGGGTCGGGGGATGGCACGGGCGGCCATGGACCGGGTGGTTACGCACGCCCAGTCCAGGAGGTCCAACATCCCCAGGTGCTCTCTTCTCTCTACGGCGGCCCACGGGGAACTCTCCAGATCATTTCCCAGGAGACAGTCCACGGGGGCATCATCTCGGACCGTCACCTTCAACATGCCGGAGACTCCTCCCCACTCGAAGGGGACGCAGGCCATCCGACATAGACTCTCCGAATTGTCGGCTGAACGGACAGGGCAGAGAACGTTCGGCAGGATCTGTTCTGGGGTCACCAGGTGACAGCGGACGGCTGTTACACTGGCCCCGGTGTCACGTAGGGCTTCGGCCCTGCGTCCATTAATGTTCACCCACTGACTGTACTTCTGGGTGTTGGCGGGTAGGGGGACCCGCGGGACCATGTCTTTCCCCCCTAGGCACGCTAGAACCATGGCGGCTGGTTCCCATTCTTGGTGTTCTTGCTCACCTTCCTCGTGTTCTTCGGAGATTTGTTCTTCCCCCAGGGCGGCGGCAGCCATCTGGCGGGGTCTCGGAGTCTGGCTCTGTGGACAATTCGGGTCATTTGCGTAGTGGCCGACTCGCTGGCATCGGTGACACGTGACATTGGCTCTGTACCCCGGGCGCGCCGGGGTGTTGCCCCGGTTGGCCAGGGGTGGGGTGCTGACAGCGGGAGCGGCCGGGGCGTTGTCTCTTCCTCGTCCCTGGCCCCCTCCTCCTCCTCGGGGACGGTGCTGACCTTGGTTGTTCCGGTTCTGTTCATGTGACCCATTTCGGCCCACTCGGGTGATTTCCCACCGGTCAGCCTCGGCGGCGAGCTGCCGTGGATCAGTTAATTTACTGTCGAGGAGGTGCTGCCTGAGCTCGACGAAGCAGTTGTTAGATAGATGCTCCCATACCATGAGATTGAAGAGTTGCTCGTAGGTCATGACATTGCTTCCCTTGATCCAACCCTCGAAGGCTCGGCTGAAATAGTTCACGTACTCCACCCAAGTTGTACCCGGGATCCGGGTGCAGTCTCGGAATCTCTGGCGGTACATTTCGGGTGTGAGCCCATAGCGGGTGAGGAGGGTAGCTTTCATGTGGTCATAGGAGGTCATCAGATGATCTGGGAGCTGTAACAGGGCATCGCGGCCCTCATTGACGAACCTCCCCCATAGACCGGCTCCCCAGTCGCTTCGATCGATCCGGTGGGAGGTCATAGCGATCTCGTAGGCCTTGAACCATTGCTGTATGTCGTCATCTCGGAAATATTCTCGAACGACATCCTTGGGGATGTGTACTTTCTTTTCTGTTGCTCCCGGGGTGCGCGGTTGCTCGGGCACCCCTATTTCTTTGTTCTGCTTACGTAATTCTATCTCTGCTAGTTTACGCTCGTGTTCATACGCCAGTCTCTTCTCTTCAAGCTCTCTTTGTCTCTGTTTCTCTTCCCGTTCTTCTCGGAGCCGTAGATGTTCTAGGTTCAGTTTTTGTTCGGCTAATTTGAGTTTGCCATCCATTTTGAGCCGGGCCATTTCTAGTTCATGTAGTCTGCTTCTTTCACGTTCTTGGATCTCGTCTTGCGAGAGACCCGTTCTTCGCTCCTCGGGAGCCGTGGTGTTTTTCTCTGCTGCTGCGACATTTTGGTCCGGGGGTCTGACGGCCCCGGTTTCCGCCCATGACTCAATGGCGTGCTTGAAATCGTCTTTAGTACTCAGACCGGTGGTAGGGATACCTAGTTCAATGCAGAATTGTTTCAACTCAGGATGGCTGTATTCTTCCAATTTCTCCATCTGGAATTTCTCGGTGGATCCGCTCTCTTTGGTTGTCATTGTGGTTTCGTCGTGGGGTGAGCTACTCTCTGTACGATTACGCGTTGATTCGGATCCCGCCGCTGGCCACCAATGTTAGACGGACCGGGAGGGTCGGCCGAGGATAAGGGGAGAGGTCTCCGGGGAGAGCCGTCTCCAGTGATCGTACAGACGAGTAACTTCCCCCCCACAGGTGTACACCACACAAGGATAAGGTTTAACGTTCTTTATAAGCAATTCTTTAAGTACGGTGAAATGGTACAAGGAGGTCTGGACTCAGGGGTCCCCTCGATTCTAGTCTCTTGGTTGGGAAAAGGGGTAGCGGGACAGTCTTATTACCAATCTGGTAGATACGGTGATAGATGGGTAGCTCACAATCCTCGAGCTCGGCGTTCTAGATGATCGGGCCGCGGCGGAGCCAGCAGGTCCCGATGAAGGTGGTAGTTCCAAACGGTCCGCGGCCACGCCAGCAGGTCCCGACGACGATGAAGGTTTCAGAAGGTTGCGGCAGCGTCAGCAGGCAGGACGATAGTTCGCAAGGCAGGGCTACGGCAGCGCCAGTAGTCCGTCAAGGATGAGTTCTTCACTGCGTCTCTCGACTCCAGGATACAACTGCCTTCCTGCTCTGGAGCTGCCCCAGTTATAGGTCTGGCCCCCTTTGATGTCCGGAGCCTCGCACTTGGAGGTCGGGAGGTCCGGGATGAGGGAGTCCAGACACCCAGCAGGGGGGTGGAGCCAGCGCCCGGGGAGGCTGGGGGCGATCGGCACCTGGCGGGGGAGAGCCATCGGCACCTCTTTCTCCCATTGACCTGCCAAGTAGTCCGCTCACCTCCTGGGTGGATGGTGGTGCCGGGATGTCGGGGCCTGGCCAGGCCCAGGGTTAGGGTCGATCGGAGGCCACGCGGCCTCGTGGTGCTGTGTCCAAGATGGCGCCCAAGCCGGGCGAGGGGGCCGGTAGTGATTCGGGCCCATGATGTAGAGATGCCCAGGGGCAGGGGTCCCGTATGAGACGGGAAACGGGTGGTTGTTGCGTGTCGTACCTGGAGAGCCGGGCTGGGGCCTGGTCGTGCGGGGAGGGAGCAAGCCTCTCACGTGGCCTGTCCAACACCGGTCTCTGTGGTTAAATATTCTGGTGATTATAGTAGATGGTGAGGTTCCAGGCCCTGAGAGAGGGTGCCGGTACTCTGAGCTCTCTCTATAGGGAAAAATGTTGACAGGCGTGGGGTTTGCATCTTATTAATGATAAGATCTTCGAGGAATAAGTCAACACTTTGTCCCTCTGCTCCTTCTGGTTTCCTTGTATGTTGTTCCTTCTTGCTTACCCCTCCAGGTCTTCCAGCCATGCCACTATGTGTGTGGCTTTCTGTGTTAGAGTGTACACCTGTTCCTCAAGTCTTTTGGTCTCAGACTGAAGCTGGGCAATATTGGTTTCGGCGATGGATACTTTTTCTGTTAGTTTTGAAAGGTCCGCTCGGATGAGGGTCACCTCCACCTACACCGTCCATTTTTTGTTACAGAGAGCCTTTGACATCAAGTATCGCTGCCAATATTGGGGTTAATGAAGGCTCTTCAACTTCCCCTTACTCTTCAGCCGTCATGGTGGGTCGTGCAACCGCATAGTTGTCCATTTTGTTGGACTTGATTGAGCCTGCTCCTCTGGGTTTCCTCATCTTTCCGATTGTTGCCGTTCGACTGTCACCATGAGGGGTCCGAGTCCCCAGTCATGGAGCTTCTTACCAGAAGCAGCCTCTCACTCTTCATGGTCGGGAGTTCTTGCTTTGCTATTCTGCAGTGGTGATCAGGCAGCCCTGCCAGAAACCAACCCACAGACCACAGGCACTTGCGGCCGTTTAAATTCTATGTTTTAGCCCTAGAGTGTTGTCTTGGCTTTCTACTCTGCTCCCGGTATGTTCCAATGTCCCTCCCTCTGGCCTTTTGTAAGTTGTGGGCCACCAGCAACGCCGCTTCGCACTATGGAACAAAGACAGTCATCGTACCACTCAGCCACTGGCCAGTAGTTGTTGCAAAGTGGGGGTCGTCTGTCTTCCTCCGCGCCCCTCTTATCGTCAGGGTCTGAGTGCCAGTCAGTGTGCCCTCTGGCGCTTCTCCTCACTACCTCTCTGTTTCTTCCGGTGCACCGCAGAATCTCATGAATCCAACTAGGGCCTCGTCTGTGGCTGCTGCGTGGTGTTCTGCCCTTCATTAAATCCCTTCAAACAAATATGGTGGGAAATCATGTGTGGCCTATCCCTCCTTGTCAGTGGATGTATCTCAGTTCTGCCAGTAATAGCCTACTCACTGTCGTTATATCTCAAGGGGGGTCTGTGTCGCTGTTTTTTCTCATCTGGGCACCAGCTACCCTTGCCTCTTGGATACAGCCTGTAGCATGTAGGCCTTTGGGTCCCCCTCGCGCCATTCCAGTTGCTGCTGCCAGACGTCTTAGCTGGGACTCTGGCAAATTGCCTCCAGCCTCTGTTTAACCTTTTTGAGGAGCTTGAGGTTGTACAAGGCATTTCTCGTTGTGGTGTTTGTGAGTAGTCATGTGCAGGCTCTTGCCTAGCGTGATCCTAAGGCCTACAATTGAGAGCATCAAGGAGCGAGGTCCAGACTTGGATTGGTGAGGAGATGCCTTGAGCGCATCAAGGAGCGAGGTCCAGACTTGGATTGGTGAGGAGATGCCTTGAGAGCATCAAGGAGCGTGGTCCAGACTTGGATTGGTGAGGAGATGCCTTGAGCGCATCAAGGAGCGAGGTCCAGACTTGGATTGGTGAGGAGATGCCTTGAGAGCATCGAGGAGCGAGGTCCAGACTTGGATTGGTGAGGAGATGCCTTGAGCGCATCAAGGAGCGAGGTCCAGACTTGGATTGGTGAGGAGATGCCTTGAGAGCATCAAGGAGCGTGGTCCAGACTTGGATTGGTGAGGAGATGCCTTGAGAGCATCAAGGAGCGTGGTCCAGACTTGGATTGGTGAGGAGATGTCTTGAGAGCATCAAGGAGCGAGGTCCAGACTTGGTTTGGTGCGGAGATGCCTTGAGCGCTTCAAGGAGCGAGGTCCAGACTTGGATTGGTGAGGAGATGCCTTGAGCGCATCAAGGAGCGAGGTCCAGACTTGGATTGGTAAGGAGATGCCTTGAGAGCATCAAGAAGCGAGGTACAGACTTGGATTGGTGAGGAGATGCCTTGAGCGCATCAAGGAGCGAGGTCCAGACTTGGATTGGTAAGGAGATGCCTTGAGCGCATCAAGGAGCGAGGTCCAGACTTGGATTGGTGAGGAGATGCCTTGAGAGCATCAAGGAGCGAGGTCCAGACTGGGATTGGTGAGGAGATGCCTTGAGCGTATCAAGGAGCGAGGTCCAAACTTGGATTGGTAAGGAGATGCCTTGAGCGCATCAAGGAGCGAGGTCCAGACTTGGATTGGTGAGGAGATGCCTTGAGCGCATCAAGGAGCGAGGTCCAGACTTGGATTGGTGCGGAGATGCCTTGAGAGCATCAAGGATCGAGGTCCAGACTGGGATTGATGAGGAGATGCCTTGAGCGCATCAAGGAGCGAGGTCCAGGCTTGGATTGGTAAGGAGATGCCTTGAGCGCATCAAGGAGCGAGGTCCAGACTGGGATTGGTGAGGAGATGCCTTGAGAGCATCAAGGAGCGAGGTCCGGACTGGGATTGGTGAGGAGATGCCTTAAGCGCATCAAGGAGCGAGTTCCAGACTTGGATTGGTGATAAGATGCCTTGAGAGCATCAAGGAGCGAGGTCCAGACTGGGATTGGTGAGGAGATGCCTTGAGCGCATCAAGGAGCGAGGTCCAGACTGGGATTGGTAAGGAGATGCCTTGAGCGCATTAAGGAGCGAGGTCCAGACTTGGATTGGTGAGGAGATGCCTTGAGCGCATCAAGGAGTGAGGTCCAGACTTGGATTGGTGCGGAGATGCCTTGAGAGCATCAAGGACCGAGGTCCAGACTGGGAATGGTGTGGAGATGCCTTGAGCACATCAAGGAGCGAGGTCCAGGCTTGGATTGGTGAGGAGATGCCTTGAGCGCATCAAGGAGCGAGGTCCAGACTGGGATTGGTGAGGAGATGCCTTGAGAGCATCAAGGAGCGAGGTCCAGACTGGGATTGGTGAGGAGATGCCTTGAGCGCATCAAGGAGCGAGGTCCAGACTTGGATTGGGGAGGAGATGCCTTGAGAGCATCAAGGAGCGAGGTCCAGACTTGGACTGGTGAGGAGATGCCTTGAGCGCATCAAGGAGCGAGGTCCAGACTTGGATTGGTGAGGAGATGCCTTGAGCGCATCAAGGAGCGAGGTCCAGACTTGGATTGGTGAGGAGATGCCTTGAGCGCATCAAGGAGCGAGGTCCAGACATGGATTGGTGAGGAGATGCCTTGAGAGCATCAAGGAGCGTGCTCCAGACTTGGATTGGTGAGGAGATGCCTTGAGCGCATCAAGGAGCGAGGTCCAGACTTGGATTGGTGAGGAGATGCCTTGAGAGCATCAAGGAGCGAGGTCCAGACTTGGATTGGTGAGGAGATGCCTTGAGCGCATCAAGGAGCGAGGTCCAGACTTGGATTGGTGAGGAGATGCCTTGAGAGCATCAAGGAGCGTGGTCCAGACTTGGATTGGTGAGGAGATGCCTTGAGAGCATCAAGGAGTGAGGTCCAGGCTTGGATTGGTGATAAGATGTCTTGAGAGCATCAAGGAGAGAGGTCCAGACTTGGTTTGCTGCGGAGATGCCTTGAGCGCATCAAGGAGGGAGGTCCAGACTTGGATTGGTGAGGAGATGCCTTGAGCGCATCAAGGAGCGAGGTCCAGACTTGGATTGGTAAGGAGATGCCTTGAGAGCATCAAGGAGCGAGGTCCAGACTTGGATTGGTGAGGAGATGCCTTGAGCGCATCAAGGAGCGAGGTCCAGACTTGGATTGGTAAGGAGATGCCTTGAGCGCATCAAGGAGCGAGGTCCAGACTTGGATTGGTGAGGAGATGCCTTGAGAGCATCAAGGAGCGAGGTCCAGACTGGGATTGGTGAGGAGATGCCTTGAGCGCATCAAGGAGTGAGGTCCAGACTTGGATTGGTAAGGCGATGCCTTGAGCGCATCAAGGAGCGAGGTCCAGACTTGGATTGGTGAGGAGATGCCTTGAGCGCATCAAGGAGCGAGGTCCAGACTGGGATTGGTGAGGAGATGCCTTGAGCGCATCAAGGAGCGAGGTCCAGACTTGGATTGGTGCGGAGATGCCTTGAGAGCATCAAGGAGCGAGGTCCAGACTGGGATTGGTGTGGAGATGCCTTGAGCGCATCAAGGAGCGAGGTCCAGGCTTGGATTGGTGAGGAGATGCCTTGAGCGCATCAAGGAGCGAGGTCCAGACTGGGATTGGTGAGGAGATGCCTTGAGAGCATCAAGGAGCGAGGTCCAGACTGGGATTGGTGAGGAGATGCCTTGAGAGCATCAAGGAGCGAGGTCCAGACTGGGATTGGTGAAGAGATGCCTTGAGCGCATCAAGGAGCGAGGTCCAGACTTGGACTGGTGAGGAGATGCCTTGAGCGCATCAAGGAGCGAGGTCCAGACTTGGATTGGTGAGGAGATGCCTTGAGCGCATCAAGGAGCGAGGTCCAGACTTGGATTGGTGAGGAGATGCCTTGAGCACATCAAGGAGCGAGGTCCAGACTTGGATTGGTAAGGAGATGCCTTGAGCGCATTAAGGAGCGAGGTCCAGACTTGGATTGGTGAGGAGATGCCTTGAGCGCATCAAGGAGTGAGGTCCAGACTTGGATTGGTGCGGAGATGCCTTGAGAGCATCAAGGACCGAGGTCCAGACTGGGAATGGTGTGGAGATGCCTTGAGCACATCAAGGAGCGAGGTCCAGGCTTGGATTGGTGAGGAGATGCCTTGAGCGCATCAAGGAGCGAGGTCCAGACTGGGATTGGTGAGGAGATGCCTTGAGAGCATCAAGGAGCGAGGTCCAGACTGGGATTGGTGAGGAGATGCCTTGAGCGCATCAAGGAGCGAGGTCCAGACTTGGATTGGGGAGGAGATGCCTTGAGAGCATCAAGGAGCGAGGTCCAGACTTGGACTGGTGAGGAGATGCCTTGAGCGCATCAAGGAGCGAGGTCCAGACTTGGATTGGTGAGAAGATGCCTTGAGCGCATCAAGGAGCGAGGTCCAGACTTGGATTGGTGAGGAGATGCCTTGAGCGCATCAAGGAGCGAGGTCCAGACATGGATTGGTGAGGAGATGCCTTGAGAGCATCAAGGAGCGTGCTCCAGACTTGGATTGGTGAGGAGATGCCTTGAGCGCATCAAGGAGCGAGGTCCAGACTTGGATTGGTGAGGAGATGCCTTGAGAGCATCAAGGAGCGAGGTCCAGACTTGGATTGGTGAGGAGATTCCTTGAGCGCATCAAGGAGCGAGGTCCAGACTTGGATTGGTGAGGAGATGCCTTGAGAGCATCAAGGAGCGTGGTCCAGACTTGGATTGGTGAGGAGATGCCTTGAGAGCATCAAGGAGTGAGGTCCAGGCTTGGATTGGTGATAAGATGTCTTGAGAGCATCAAGGAGCGAGGTCCAGACTTGGTTTGCTGCGGAGATGCCTTGAGCGCATCAAGGAGGGAGGTCCAGACTTGGATTGGTGAGGAGATGCCTTGAGCGCATCAAGGAGCGAGGTCCAGACTTGTATTGGTAAGGAGATGCCTTGAGAGCATCAAGGAGCGAGGTCCAGACTTGGATTGGTGAGGAGATGCCTTGAGCGCATCAAGGAGCGAGGTCCAGACTTGGATTGGTAAGGAGATGCCTTGAGCGCATCAAGGAGCGAGGTCCAGACTTGGATTGGTGAGGAGATGCCTTGAGAGCATCAAGGAGCGAGGTCCAGACTGGGATTGGTGAGGAGATGCCTTGAGCGCATCAAGGAGTGAGGTCCAGACTTGGATTGGTAAGGCGATGCCTTGAGCGCATCAAGGAGCGAGGTCCAGACTTGGATTGGTGAGGAGATGCCTTGAGCGCATCAAGGAGCGAGGTCCAGACTGGGATTGGTGAGGAGATGCCTTGAGCGCATCAAGGAGCGAGGTCCAGACTTGGATTGGTGCGGAGATGCCTTGAGAGCATCAAGGAGCGAGGTCCAGACTGGGATTGGTGCGGAGATGCCTTGAGCGCATCAAGGAGCGAGGTCCAGGCTTGGATTGGTGAGGAGATGCCTTGAGCGCATCAAGGAGCGAGGTCCAGACTGGGATTGGTGAGGAGATGCCTTGAGAGCATCAAGGAGCGAGGTCCAGACTGGGATTGGTGAGGAGATGCCTTGAGAGCATCAAGGAGCGAGGTCCAGACTGGGATTGGTGAAGAGATGCCTTGAGCGCATCAAGGAGCGGGAGATGCCTTGAGCGCATCAAGGAGCGAGGTCCAGACTTGGATTGGTGAGGAGATGCCTTGAGCGCATCAAGGAGCGAGGTCCAGACTTGGATTGGTGAGGAGATGCCTTGAGCACATCAAGGAGCGAGGTCCAGACTTGGATTGGTGAGGAGATGCCTTGAGAGCATCAAGGAGCGAGGTCCAGACTTGGATTGGTGAGGAGATGCCTTGAGCGCATCAAGGAGCGAGGTCCAGGCTTGGATTGGTGAGGAGATGCCTTGAGAGCATCAAGGAGCGAGGTCCAGACTTGGATTGGTGAGGAGATGCCTTGAGCGCATCAAGGAGCGAGGTCCAGGCTTGGATTGGTGAGGAGATGCCTTGAGAGCATCAAGGAGCGAGGTCCAGACTGGGATTGGTGAGGAGATGCCTTGAGCGCATCAAGGAGCGAGGTCCAGACTTGGATTGGTGAGGAGATGCCTTGAGCGCATCAAGGAGCGAGGTCCAGACTTGGATTGGTGAGGAGATGCCTTGAGCGCATCAAGTAGCGAGGTCCAGACTTGGATTGGTGAGGAGATGCCTTGAGCGCATCAAGGAGCGAGGTCCAGACTTGGATTGGTGAGGAGATGCCTTGAGCGCATCAAGGAGCGAGGTCCAGACTTGGATTGGTGAGGAGATGCCTTGAGAGCATCAAGGAGCGAGGTCCAGACTTGGATTGGTGAGGAGATGCCTTGAGCGCATCAAGGAGCGAGGTCCAGACTTGGATTGGTGAGGAGATGCCTTGAGAGCATCAAGGAGTGTGGTCCAGACTTGGATTGGTGAGGAGATGCCTTGAGAGCATCAAGGAGTGAGGTCCAGGCTTGGATTGGTGATAAGATGTCTTGAGAGCATCAAGGAGCGAGGTCCAGACTTGGTTTGGTGCGGAGATGCCTTGAGTGCATCAAGGAGCGAGGTCCAGACTTGGATTGGTGAAGAGATGCCTAGAGAGCATCAAGGAGCGAGGTCCAGACTTGGATTGGTGAGGAGATGCCTTGAGCGCATCAAGGAGCGAGGTCCAGACTTGGATTGGTAAGGAGATGCCTTGAGCGCATCAAGGAGCGAGGTCCAGACTTGGATTGGTGAGAAGATGCCTTGAGAGCATCAAGGAGCGAGGTCCAGACTGGGATTGGTGAAGAGATGCCTTGAGCGCATCAAGGAGCGAGGTCCAGACTTGGATTGGTAAGGAGATGCCTTGAGAGCATCAAGGAGCGAGGTCCAGACTTGGATTGGTGAGGAGATGCCTTGAGCGCATCAAGGAGCGAGGTCCAGACTTGGATTGGTAAGGAGATGCCTTGAGCGCATCCAGGAGCGAGGTCCAGACTTGGATTGGTGAGTAGATGCCTTGAGAGCATCAAGGAGCGAGGTCCAGACTGGGATTGGTGAGGAGATGCCTTGAGCGCATCAAGGAGCGAGGTCCAGACTTGGATTGGTAAGGAGATGCCTTGAGCGCATGAAGGAGCGAGGTCCAGACTTGGATTGGTGAGGAGATGCCTTGAGCGCATCAAGGAGCGAGGTCCAGACTTGGATTGGTGCGGAGATGCCTTGAGAGCATCAAGGAGCGAGGTCCAGACTGGGATTGGTGAGGAGATGCCTTGAGCGCATCAAGGAGCGAGGTCCAGGCTTGGATTGGTAAGGAGATGCCTTGAGCGCATCAAGGAGCGAGGTCCAGACAGGGATTGGTGAGGAGATGCCTTGAGAGCATCAAGGAGCGAGGTCCAGACTGGGATTGGTGAGGAGATGCCTTGAGCGCATCAAGGAGCGAGTTCCAGACTTGGATTGGTGATAAGATGCCTTGAGAGCATCAAGGAGCGAGGTCCAGACTGGGATTGGTGAGAAGATGCCTTGAGTGCAACAAGGAGCGAGGTCCAGACTTGGATTGGTAAGGAGATGCCTTGAGCGCATCAAGGAGCGAGGTCCAGACTTGGATTGGTGAGGAGATGCCTTGAGCGCATCAAGGAGCGAGGTCCAGACTTGGATTGGTGCGGAGATGCCTTGAGAGCATCAAGGAGCGAGGTCCAGACTGGGATTGGTGTGGAGATGCCTTGAGCGCATCAAGGAGCGAGGTCCAGGCTTGGATTGGTGAGGAGATGCCTTGAGCGCATCAAGGAGCGAGGTCCAGACTGGGATTGGTGAGGAGATGCCTTGAGAGCATCAAGGAGCGAGGTCCAGACTGGGATTGGTGAGGAGATGCCTTGAGCGCATCAAGGAGCGAGGTCCAGACTTGGATTGGGGAGGAGATGCCTTGAGAGCATCAAGGAGCGAGGTCCAGACTTGGACTGGTGAGGAGATGCCTTGAGCGCATCAAGGAGCGAGGTCCAGACTTGGATTGGTGTGGAGATGCCTTGAGCGCATCAAGGAGCGAGGTCCAGACTTGGATTGGTGAGGAGATGCCTTGAGCGCAGCAAGGAGCGAGGTCCAGACTTGGATTGGTGAGGAGATGCCTTGAGAGCATCAAGGAGCGAGGTCCAGACTTGGATTGGTGCGGAGAACCCTTGAGAGCATCAAGGAGCGAGGTCCAGACTTGGATTGGTGAGGAGATGCCTTGAGCGCATTAAGGAGCGAGGTCCAGGCTTGGATTGGTGAGGAGATGCCTTGAGCGCATTAAGGAGCGAGGTCCAGACTTGGATTGGTGAGGAGATGCCTTGAGAGCATCAAGGAGCGAGGTCCAGACTTGGATTGGTAAGGAGATGCCTTGAGCGCATCAAGGAGCGAGGTCCAGACTTGGATTGGTAAGGAGATGCCTTGAGCGCATCAAGGAGCGAGGTCCAGACTTGGATTGGTGCGGAGATGCCTTGAGAGCATCAAGGAGCGAGGTCCAGACTGGGATTGGTGAGGAGATGCCTTGAGCGCATCAAGGAGCGAGGTCCAGACTTGGATTGGTGCGGAGATGCCTTGAGCGCATCAAGGAGCGAGGTCCAGGCTTGGATTGGTAAGGAGATGCCTTGAGCGCATCAAGGAGCGAGGTCCAGACTGGGATTGGTGAGGAGATGCCTTGAGCGCATCAAGGAGCGAGGTCCAGACTTGGATTGGTGAGGAGATGCCTTGATCGCATCAAGGAGCGAGGTCCAGACTTGGATTGGTGAGGAGATGCCTTGAGAGCATCAAGGAGCGAGGTCCAGACTTGGATTGGTGCGGAGAACCCTTGAGAGCATCAAGGAGCGAGGTCCAGACTTGGATTGGTGAGGAGATGCCTTGAGCGCATCAAGGAGCGAGGTCCAGGCTTGGATTGGTGAGGAGATGCCTTGAGCGCATCAAGGAGCGAGGTCCAGACTTGGATTGGTGAGGAGATGCCTTGAGAGCATCAAGGAGCGAGATCCAGACTTGGATTGGTGAGGAGATGCCTTGAGAGCATCAAGGAGCGAGGTCCAGACTTGGATTGGCGAGGAGATGCCCTGAGAGCATCAAGGAGCGAGGTCCAGGCTTGGATTGGTGATAAGATGTCTTGAGAGCATCAAGGAGCGAGGTCCAGACTTGGTTTGGTGCGGAGATGCCTTGAGCGCATCAAGGAGCGAGGTCCAGACTTGGATTGGTGAGGAGATGCCTTGAGAGCATCAAGGAGCGAGGTCCAGACTGGGATTGGTGAGGAGATGCCTTGAGCGCATCAAGGAGCGAGGTCCAGACTTGGATCGGGGAGGAGATGCCTTGAGCGCATCAAGGAGCGAGGTCCAGACTTGGATTGGTGAGGAGATGCCTTGAGAGCATCAAGGAGCGAGGTCCAGACTTGGATTGGTGCGGAGAACCCTTGAGAGCATCAAGGAGCGAGGTCCAGACTTGGATTGGTGAGGAGATGCCTTGAGCGCATCAAGGAGCGAGGTCCAGACTTGGATTGGTGAGGAGATGCCTTTAGCACATCAAGGAGCAAGGTCCAGACTTGGATTGGTGTGGAGATGCCTTGAGCGCATCAAGGAGCGAGGTCCAGACTTGGATTGGTGCGGAGAACCCTTGAGAGCATCAAGGAGCGAGGTCCAGACTTGGATTGGTGAGGAGATGCCTTGAGCGCATCAAGGAGTGAGGTCCAGACTTGGATTGGTGAGGAGATGCCTTGAGAGCATCAAGGAGCGAGGTCTAGACTTGGATTGGTGAGGAGATGCCTTGAGCGCATCAAGGAGCGTGGTCCAGACTTGGATTGGCGAGGAGATGCCTTGAGCGCATCAAGGAGCGAGGTCCAGACTTGGATTGGCGAGGAGATGCCCTGAGAGCATCAAGGAGCGAGTTCCAGACTTGGATTGGTGATAAGATGCCTTGAGAGCATCAAGGAGCGAGGTCCAGACTTGGATTGGTGAGGAGATGCCTTGAGCGCATCAAGGAGCGAGGTCCAGACTTGGATTGGTGAGGAGATGCCTTGAGAGCATCAAGGATCGAGGTCCAGACTTGGATTGGTGAGGAGATGCCTTGAGAGCATCAAGGAGCGTGGTCCAGACTTGGATTGGTGAGGAGATGCCTTGAGAGCATCAAGGAGTGAGGTCCAGGCTTGGATTGGTGATAAGATGTCTTGAGAGCATCAAGGAGCGAGGTCCAGACTTGGTTTGGTGCGGAGATGCCTTGAGAGCATCAAGGAGCGAGGTCCAGACTTGGATTGGAGAGGAGATGCCTTGAGAGCATCAAGGAGCGAGTTCCAGACTTGGATTGGTGCGGAGATGCCTTGTGGAGCGATTAGAAGAAATTCCATCTTCAGCGCAGTTGAACTTTAGTTGATTGCTAGCTAGCCCATACTGTACCTCTTTTAGGGTTCAAAGCAGGTAGAGAACATCCCTGAGAGAGATTTGTAGGTAGAGCCAAGTGTAGTTCGCATACATGTGATATGCATGATGCAGGATCGCAGTTAGAGGCTTCATGGAAAAGATTGAAGAGGGTGGGTGGGAAAGACTTAGTCTTGGGGGACTCCTTAGGTTATTGGGTTAAATATGAGAGTAGAGTAAACCGAGTTTGATTTGTTTTGTGTGTTAGCTGAGGAACTAGATACACCAGTTTAAAACGGTGCTGCCAATGCGCATATATGATTTTCAGGAGTTTGAGGGTGTTGTGGGTGACTGTGCTAACTCCAAGGAGAGCTCAGAGTAAGAGTTGGCATGAGCCCACTTTAAGAAACATCCTGAAGATGGCATCAGTGACGTTGAGGATTTCGGTTTCTGTGCTGCGGCCTGCCATGAAGCTGGCCTGAAAGTAAGTCACGATAATCTGTGTGTCAACCGAATTGGACTAGTGTACTCATTTCCAGAACCTTGGCCAGGAAGGATTGGTTGGTCACAGGACAGAGGTTGCTCAGATCTTTGTGTCTGCTCCTGATTTCTTGAGGAGCTGGGTGATCTGTCCTGTCTTTATACATTCTTGGAGTGTTTATTGGGATAATGGGATGTTGATTGATTTTTCTAAATAGATGCAATGATTTGACGGAATATCTTGACCAAGGGCGAGGGAATGGGATAAGCCATGTGAGTCATTGAGTTGAGGTCTGACATGACTTTGATAAGTTTATAAGTTTATCTTCTGGGAGTGTCTTACTGCATTGTTCTTATGGAGTAGGTATGCAGCGGGGTATCTGGTGGTTTCCCCGGTTTTGTTTTCCTGACTTAAATTTGGGTGTGTTGTCACTGCAGACCGGCTACTGTCAAGGTAGTCGAACATAATTTTTGCACTATTGTCAGCAAAACATTCTGTGAAAACCTCACTGTGCTCCACTATGGCGGTGAATTTAGGATGGTAAGGGGGGGTGTAATGGGGGTTGACTGATATTGTAGAGTTTTTTTGGGGGGTTTTTAGCCATGTCTTTCTGCAAGGATAAGAACGTGGATTTGCTTTGAAGACTGCTTTGAGGTTACCCTGGCTCTGAACAAATTGGCTGCATTACCTATTTTTCTTAACTTCAGGACAAGGTACTTGCAGGCACATGCATCATTGTTGGCTATTGCGATTTCTTATTTGCGATTTTTAAGGAATCGCAATTAAGAAATCGCAAAAGCCTACGCATGAAGAAATCGCTGAAAATGTTGCGATTTCTTAAAATTCCTTAATTGCGACTCGCAAATTGCGAATCAGGCTATTTTTTAAACTTTCATGCATTGCATTTAAGGAATCGCAAAATGTGATTCCTTAAATGCAATCGCAATTTTGCGAATTCTCAAATTGTGAGGGCCTTCACCCTTCATGCATCCCAAAAACTGATTTTGTGATCGCAAACGGCCGATTTTTGCGATAAGCACTGTTTGCTTTGATGCATGTGCCTGTAAGATACTTTCTCCTGTAATTGCTGCCAGCGACATTTTTCTCATATTGCTGGTAACCAAATCATTTCATTTATTCATTTGTATAGCTCCAGAATTGACTCCCGAAGGAGTATCTCTGCGTTTCGAACGAGGAGCACAGTTAGAATGCAACTACAGCCTGAATCAACAGGCGAAGAGAATAGTCTTAAGCAGCTTCCTGAATTGGAAGTGAGTAGGGCACTGACGTAAATGTAGGGGGAGGTCATTCCAGTAGTCTTGCCCTCTTAATTCGGGGAACTTCTAACAAATGTTTAGAACACGAGCGGAGAGACCTAGAAGCACAGTAGCGCAAAAATTTGTCTGCCAGATAGGAGGGGCCAAAATTAAAAGCGCTGGATTTGTTTTGTGTGTTAGCTGAGGAACTAGACAAACCAGTTTAAAACTGTGCTGCCAATGCCCATACATGATTTTCAGGTGTTGAGGGTGTTGTGGGTGACCGTGCTAACTCCAAGGAGAGCTCAAAGAGTAAGAGTTGGCATGAGCCCACTTTAAGAAACATCCTAAAGCGCTTTGTGAATGTAAATTTTAGCCTATGGCGTATCGGAAGCCAGTGAAGTTGAGCAAGAAGAGGGCGGGAAGCAGTCCTAGTGGGCACATTAAGGACTAGTCGTGCTGCCGTGTTCTGGACCCCCTCTAGTCTGCTGATTGAGGACTCACTCGCAGAGATCAGAAGACCATTACAGTAGTCCAACAGGCTTAGTATAAGTGCATGAATCAGAGTCTTTCTGGTGGAATCAGGAAGAAGAGAAAATAGTCGACGATGAAGTCCCAGAAGGTGTGGAAACAGACACCAGCTGTCTGAGTAATATTCTCTTTCAGAGTGACGGCTTGATCCACGCGAATACCTATATTCTTAAAAGTGGATTTCAGGTCAGGAGGGGTGCCAAAATCAGGCGGTCACCACTCGGAATACCACAATAAAGTGGCCTCCCCAAAGAGCAAAATCATAGTTTTTCCGACATTACACTGGAGGAAATTACTCCTCATCCAGTGTGAGATAGCTCTCATTCCCAAGCAGAAGGCCAACTGCACCGACGTTGTAAATTCGTCAAAAGGGAAAAGCAGCTGAGTATCGTCAACATATGATATTGGAGTAAACCCATGGGTCCTCAGGAGGGTGGCCAAGGGAGCAACATAGATATTGAAAAGCGGGAGGCTCAAGCATGATCCCTGAGGCACCCTCTTGGACAATTCCAGATGTGCCGAACGATATCGGCCAAGATTGACAGTCTGAGATCAACCGGATAGGAAACTCGACAACCATTAGAAGGCAGAGCTTCTTAAACCAATCTCCGGCAGTCTTCTGAGTATTATTTGGTGTGAAACTATGTCGAACGCGGTAGATAGGTCCAACAGCACCAAAATCGTAGAGTGGCCTTTATTTAGGGTCATCCTGATGTTATCGATGACCGCTAGCAGGGCTGATTCGGTGCTGTACTTGAGCCTACAGCCAGACTGGGATGGATCAAGACAACCAGTATGCTCGACATGGTTGGAGAGATGAGTGTTAATATGTCTCTCCAGCAGTTTACTCAGAAAGGGGAGCAACGAGATGGGCCGGAGATTGACAGATCTGTCAAAGGGGCCTTGGTGTTTTCACGAATGGGCATTACCTGTGCTGCTTTCCATTATGCACGGACATGGCTGTCTATTAGTGAAAGGTTGAGCAGATATTCAATTGCGGGGAAAAGTTGGGTGGCTAGAGAGGTGACGACTTTGGCTGGGATGGTGTCATGGGGAGACCCGGATTTAACTCTGTGGGTTAGAGTGATAACCTCTGCCGAGGTCAGCGGTGGAAAGCTTTCCAACATCTGAGAAGTAGCCGGTACAGGTAGATCCGCAAGGGGGCAGGTTCTGGCTCTCTGACATTACAATTTTTTTTATAAATATGTTCAATTTTCAGTGAGAAATATTGCGCGATATTATTGCATAGTGTTTTGTAAGTGCTTCGAGGTTTTCACAAGCCTTGGGATTGGTAAAAGACTGGAGGATACGATGTAGGGTTTTAGGGGCATTGCCAGCCATGTCCAATTGGGAGGCAATTAAGGTTTTACGCGCTTCTTTTATGTTATTGTGATATCTGGACAGAGCGGTCAGAAACTGGGTTTTATCGTTCTCGTCATGAGTCGTGCACCAGCACCTCTCATATTTCCTGCAAAGTTGTTTTTGCGCACGCAGCGGAGGGGAGAACCAGGCAGCTGCGTCCGTTTGAAGTGGTTAGGAAGAAGTTTCAAAGGTGCAAGATAGTCAATCGTCTTGGAGAGTGCACCATTGTATTTCGCCAAGGATTCTACTATATTATCTGATGTGGTAATCTGAGGTCTTGAGAAGGAGGCTTGAAAGCTCTCAGGGTGACTTTCTGCCATTGTCTACAGATATGGTGGTTGGCCGGAGTTCGTCGCTTTAGCTCCCTTTGTCCCCGAATAGAGAATTCAATTAGCGCATGGTCGGCCGGACCAGGTGAGTTGGAAGGGGAGCTCACAATGGACCTTGGGAGAATTGGAAATAATAATGTCCAGTGTGTGGCCCGCTATACGAGTAGGGCCTTCATTGATCTTAGATCAGAGCGCTTGCAGGAGTTTGACTCGTGCAGGAGCGAGCTGGCCCAAGGGAAACTCCCTAGACCAATCAGAAAGCTTTATTTTTAAACTGCAGCTGCCGCAAGCGTCTCTCAAGGCTCTCGAGGACCGAACAGTCCAGATATGCAATTCTTTTTCAGCCTTAAGTTATCTTAAACTACTGAACGGATTAACACCAAATCACAAACAACACAATTTGCAGACCAAGGTCTAACTTCCTGCCTGGTTTGGTGCAATCCCACTCAGCAATTTATGCTGAGCCTGTCTTAAAGAAGTCTAGGGTAAATGCATGGGACACCCCCGTTTTTCTCGGCACCTGCTAGATGGATCACCCCGAAACATTCCATGTGCAAACTAGTCAAAAAGGAGCACCATTTGGAAAGTTTCGTGGAGATTCATCAAACTGTCCCAAAGTTAGTAGCAATACAAGAAATGCTTTTCCTATGGAACAGCGGATCTAACTAAAATACCTTGTGTCATCCACCACAGGGTAATATATATATATATTTTTCCAGTGAAAAAAACAAAGGTTATAGTATTTTTTTATAGTTCGGTGAAGTGTTCAGTTTTAAACTCTAAAAACTATTGACATTCACCTTTAAAGTTATCTCAAGTATCTCTAACTTGCGCCCTGGCCCTAAGGTAACTCTAACTCGTGCCCTCGCCATGTACAGTGATATTACCAATGTCAAAGAAGATGTAATGTGTGATGTAATAACTAGGGTAACCAGCAGTGCGTGGTGAGGGCGCGAGTTATAGTTGTCTCAGGCCACGAGTTACAGTTACTTGAGATAACTATAGCTGGTGAATTTCAGAGGTTTTTAGAGTTTAAAACTGGACATTTTAACTAACTAAATAATACTTTAACCTTTGTTTTACTGAATTTCTGTTTTTTGTTTTTTTCCTCAACTTAAAGTAGCACGGTCAGGATAGGCCACAGGGCCTGGCTCTGGGGACCCCAAGGCCTTTTTTTGTAAAAAGGAGGGGGCTGCGTATTGTAAAAAGGAGGGGGCTGTTTGCCCTCTTTCCCCGAACTTATTTTGGCCCTGGGAACCCCATCCTCCAGGTCCACTAATTAAAGTTAAGAGGAAGGAGGACATGCAGTCCCCCTCACAGGCCAATTTCGGCCCCAGGGACCCCCCCCCCCCAACCTCCTGGGCCCGGCACATATTTTATGGAGGTATCGGAGCACTTGCATAATCACAAACCACTTAAGGATCAGAGATGCCTTTTGTGACTGGCCCGAGATGGAAGACATGGCGCTTTAAGTCTGCACCTAACTTTGAAACGGCGGATCCTAAGAGTAACGAGTGGAAATGTAAATTGATACTTGTATAGCGCACTACTCACCCGCAAGGGTCTCAAGGCGCTTGTACGAAAACCGCTGTGGAACCCATCCTGGCTTTCCCTGTGAGGCGTCCACTCCTGGGCACCCCCAAGGTGGAGGCCAGGCATCCTTAGCGTTGTGGGGGCCGTTGTGGAGATTAAGCAAGCTATTGCCCAGAGTTGCAGAGTGGGACTCCATGATTGGAATAGGCACCGAGGCGAGAATTATCAGGTCCGTGGAATTTTGAGCCCAAGACCTGCCGAGGCGGGGAATTGAACCCTGGTCCCGGGCTAGACCTCTGCATCAGGGTCTGCCGCTCTAACCATTGAGCCACACTTCTCCACACGAGGAGGCCATGACCACAAATTCTCTGTTAAGAACGAGCCCAGGTCCAAATCACTTGGAGGAGGTGCGCAGTCATCCATCAGTTACAGCCCAAGATGTATCAATAAAGGGACCATTACAAGACCAGTTTATGTGAAGGAACGTGCGTTACCACCCAAGAGGATTTGGACATACTTGCCCCGGTGACCGAACAAAGTATCTTGTTTTGATCATCATGGGATTGTGACAAGATTCTCCCTAATCCAATCACCTGAAAATCAGTTCAAAAGAGTTGTCCTGATGAAGGTGGCAGCTACTTAATTCCACAAAAAAAACACGAGAGGTACTCAAAGTCTATGAAATAAAGAACTAGTAGGACCAGATTATGTCCAATGTAGGTGTTCAGATCAGACCGTTGATCTTGAGCACATGACACTATTATGTCAAAGAGGTGAGGTAGAGAAGATACAGAGTCTAGGAAGCTAGAACAAAGTACCCATCAGCCCACTCAACAGTGGAGTATCGTCATCTGGGTTGGTGAGAAGAAAGGTGTCCTCTAGGCTCCTCCTCAGGGAGAGTCTGAGGTTGCCTAATACTGGACCCTAAGGAAAAACATCCAACCGACAGAAGACAGTGTGTGAGCGGAAGGGGCAAAAGTTGCAGTGCTCAGAAAAAGAAAAGAAAATGAAGCTAATCCTTGTGATTAAAAATACCTACTTTGATGACATAAGAAAACTTTATTGGGTTTGACCATCAAAGTGGTATCGTTAAAAGCAGTATGCTGATAGCATGCAAGGAATTGCTATCTATCATGTGTGTTAACTGGTCGACATGTTTCAGCCTATACCGGCTTTCTTCAGGACCTATGATATGCTACTGCAACACATACTTATCGTGAGTTGGAACTTGATTATGACCAATCTCCAATAAATGAAGGTGTATCTTCTCCTGTGCACAGAAAATGTGGGAAACAAAAAAACACAGTATTAAATACATATAAAATGTGTAGTATAAACCTCACCCTCTTAGAGTACAAGGAAAACGTAGTCTTCACTCACCCTAATTGTAGGGAGAACGAACCTCACCTCGCCTGGCAACAGCTCAGGTTGGAAGGAGGCCACGCACTAAAAGATAAGCGCATGAAATTGAGATTAATGGCGCAGTAACTGTTTCAGTCCTGCATTTTGTTCTAGACATTACAAACAGCGATACCAACAGGCAAAGGGAAGCGGCCAGGTCAAGAGAGTCAAAAACTAGAGGGAACTTTATCTAGGAAATTTGCATCAAACCCACTGGCTTGTAGATCTAATGCCCGAGTTGTGCTTCAAAAAAAGGAGTAATAATAAGGGCAAACGCGGCGCTTAATTAATAGCGCCAAGGTAAGTCAATGCGGAGTTAGAATCCTCATGCCTAAAGCCCTCAAAGGATGAAGCGCGAAGTGGAGCGCTGAAGAACTCACCTCTCCGTCGTTACCTCGGGTAGAAGACTGAGCCGAGGGGGAGGTGACACGCTCAAAGACAATAGATGTTTTAACAACCGGTGGCGGACCTGAGAGGAAACTCTCAATGTGCGCGTTGCTATAGGTTGGATTAAATTAGCCAATGATAGGCGGTGGACACCACTTTGACGGACTTCTAAACGCTATGAATGACTCCCATAGGTTTCGCTGCGCGTGCTTCGCACAGCTCCGCACGAAAGCCTCCACCGCTGACATTGGTTTAAGACATCTAACCAATGAGAATGCGCCAGAAGGTCCGTGCTTCTGTAAGCTTAGCTTGGACCGCTATCATTGGCTAATTTAATCCAACCTATAGCAACGCGCACATTGAGAGTTTCCTCTCAGGTCCGCCACCGGTTGTTAAAACATCTATTGTCTTTGAGCGTGTCACCTCCCCCTCGGCTCAGTCTTCTACCCGAGGTAACGACGGAGAGGTGAGTTCTTCAGCGCTCCACTTCGCGCTTCATCCTTTGAGGGCTTTAGGCATGAGGATTCTAACTCCGCATTGACTTACCTTGGCGCTATTAATTAAGCGCCGCGTTTGCCCTGATTATTACTCCTTTTTTTGAAGCACAACTCGGGCATTAGATCTACAAGCCAGTGGGTTTGATGCAAATTTCCTAGATAAAGTTCCCTCTAGTTTTTGACTCTCTTGACCTTGCCGCTTCCCTTTGCCTGCTGGTATCGCTGTTTGTAATGTCTAGAACAAAATGCAGGACTGAAACAGTTACTGCGCCATTAATCTCAATTTCATGCGCTTATCTTTTAGTGCGTGGCCTCCTTCCAACCTGAGCTGTTGCCAGGCGAGGTGAGGTTCATTCTCCCTACAATTAGGGTGAGTGAAGACTACGTTTTCCTTGTACTCTAAGAGGGTGAGGTTTATACTACACATTTTATATGTATTTAATACTGTGTTTTTTTGTTTCCCACATTTTCTGTGCACAGGAGAAGATACACCTTCATTTATTGGAGATTGGTCATAATCAAGTTCCAACTCACGATAAGTATGTGTTGCAGTAGCATATCATAGGTCCTGAAGAAAGCCGGTATAGGCTGAAACATGTCGACCAATTAACACACATGATAGATAGCAATTCCTTGCATGCTATCAGCATACTGCTTTTAACGATACCACTTTGATGGTCAAACCCAATAAAGTTTTCTTATGTCATCAAAGTAGGTATTTTTAATCACAAGGATTAGCTTCCTTTTCTTTTCTTTTTCTGAGCACTGCAACTTTTGCCCCTTCCGCTCACACACTGTCTTCTGTCGGTTGGATGTTTTTCCTTAGGGTCCAGTATTAGGCAACCTCAGACTCTCCCTGAGGAGGAGCCTAGAGGACACCTTTCTTCTCACCAACCCAGATGACGATACTCCACTGTTGAGTGGGCTGATGGGTACTTTGTTCTAGCTTCCTAGACTCTGTATCTTCTCTACCTCACCTCTTTGACATAATAGTGTCATGTGCTCAAGATCAACGGTCTGATCTGAACACCTACATTGGACATAATCTGGTCCTACTAGTTCTTTATTTCATAGACTTTGAGTACCTCTCGTGTTTTTTGCTGTAGTAGTTGGGGGACAAGGTACCTTCTCTGTCTATAAACTAACTCCCCTAGGACCCCCCAATACTCTGTTGTGTTTTTAGCTACTTAATTCCACCAAAACATGCGTTGACCAACCTGCCAGGAACATTAACAAAACAACACCAAAGCGGCTGCAAACTGCCATTTACTCGGCCCAATATCCCGGTGTCATTGGTGTATGTTAGAAAAATACTCCGGTTCCCCCAGGGTATTTTGATGTGTGACTCTTGAGATGAGTGAGATTGCTTTTCATTTGAGTGTGTGGTATGAGAGGTGAGTCTGTTTGGATCTGAGGATAGTTAATGGGGGGGATCTTTCTTTCTCTGCGAGATTGAATGATGAGGAGTAGATTCATGTGTCTACTGATCTATTTTATTTGTAAATATAATTATTTTTAGATGTGTCCTACATATGATAACGAACGATTTGCTCAACATGTTTGTGCTGTTATTTGTACCAGCATCTATGCTATGATGATAGTTAATTTTCAAAAAAAGATGATGAATAAAATCATATATTTTCGCACATATGACTCTGGTGAGATTGATTTGTGGGGACTCCCCGTTTTGAGCCTTTAGCTGGCCACTAGTCAAATTAATATAGGTCTGACAGGAGCATTTGTATATGATTTTTCAAGGCTTTTCTCCCCCTGACTCCTGGACCTCAAAGTATGTTGAGGGGGTAACCTTTTTCAGATAATTCAGGGGTGGGTCACTTGGCCACACTCCCCAAGACACCGGGGACCCCATCCCTCCCATGCCCAGCACATTTATAGGGGGCAATGGGGGCACAGTGCCCCTCTCCTCAGGCCTTTTTTGGCCACCGGGATCATATTCCCCGGGGTTCTTCAACATTATTTAAAGCAGAGGATGGCACGCGACCCCTCCCCCTCCTTTCCAGGGCCTATTTTATCCCCAGGGTACCGATCCCCTGGGCCTTGCCACATACATGAAGGGTGAGGTGGACATGCAGCCCTCATCTGCGGGCTGATAATGACCCCAGGAACTCCATCTCCCAGGCTGCTTCTAGAAAGGGGAGGCATGCGGCCCCCCTCCCTGGGTTGGTTTCGCCCCTGGGAAGCCTATCCCCTGTGGTCCAGCATAACGTTTAGGGGAAGGGGGCACGCAGCCTCCCTCTCGGACCGCTTTGAGCCACAGAGACCACATCCCTTAGGGCCTCATTCTTTTTTTTTTTTTTTAAATCTTTTTATTGAATTTAAGACCAAACAGCGGCAAACAAGGTCACATTTCATGGTTTTTCATGTATACATCAGATCTTACAGAGGGTCCAATGTTTCATCATCATCGTGGCAAAGGATAAATAAATCATAACCATTAATCGTCAACCTCAAATACCTGTCTCCTAGTCTGGGGGGGGGGTTCGCAGATGTTACCTCTGTATTCGTTCCAATTGTCCCATATTTCCCCCCATTTACGGGGGCACCCTCGGGCTACATACACCGTCTTCTCTTGTAACATGCACCAGTCTTTATCTCGTTTCCATTCAGAGAGACGTGGTGGCGTGGCTGCCCCCCAGAGTTTTGCAATGTTACGCTTAGCCACCATTTGGCCGAGCGTTACCCAGAGCCTGCCTCTAGCTGGTAAGTCAGTTGGCTCCCATATGTTTAGAATGCATCGTTTCACCTCCGGGCACAACTCCTTCCCCCAAACAACCTGCATACAGCGCACCACCTTCACCCAATAGGCCTGCAACACTGGGCACTCCCATAGCATATAGAAGAAAGAACCAGTCATTCCGCACGCCCTTCTACATTCATCACTCTCGCCTCTGCCCCTCCTTTTTAGCCGCGTGTTCGATATGTACACTCTATGCAGAATTTTAAGCTGGATGAGCCGCAGCCTAGACGAGATAGCCACCTCCTTAGGGTAGGCTAGCGCAAATCTCCACTCTCCCTAATTCATTTCTAGCCCATCAGCCTCCCACCGTCTCTTAAGGTCGTGAAGCAGATCGGGAAGATTATTTATCAACTTCTTGTAGACGAGTGAGATTGCATGTTCCTGAATGTGCCCATCCAACAACCTATCTTCGAGGGGGGATGCTTGTGGGGGCACGGTGCCATGTGGGATGTTTTTCTGCAGTGAGTGACGGACTTGGAGGTATCGAAAGTACTCAGTGTCTGCTAGCTCATATGTCGTCTGTAGGGAGGGAAAGGACTTGACCCCGTTAGCGTCCCATAAATCCCCTATCCGGGAGATACCGATAAGGCCCCAGTTCCCGAACCCCTTTGTACGGCCCAAGAGGCCAAGCCGTTCCGAAACCCAGAGAGGAGTGGCCATGGTGAGCCTATTGTGCCAACACATGTGTCGTTGAACAATGTGCCACAACTGCACTGTGTGGAGAGTCGGCCCAGTAAGCGCATGCTTGCCTGGACGTGAGTACAGCGATGCTTCATAGTTTCCCCCCGGCAGGAGCCACCTATCCATGCCATGTATGGGGTTGTTACCGTCGCAATATGTGCCCTAGGTAATAGCCGATAAGTGTGCGGCCCAGTAGTACCTACGTATGTCAGGCAGGGCAATCCCTCCATTGTACCACCCCAGGGTCAGCTTCTGCAGAGCTATTCTGGGTGCGCCGGACCATAGGAGGTGTCTCTGCGCCGCTTCAACAGCCTTGAAATATGAGGAGGGAATTAGGTCAGGGTAGTTCTGCAGGGCGTAAAGAAATCGGGGTAGCGCCATCATTTTAAATAGTGCTGCCCGGCCCAACAGGGAGACCGGGAGCTTCTGCCAGGCAGCAGAGTCGCGCTTAAGCCTCGTGAGGGGCGGGAGCAAGTTTTTATCATACATGGCGGTCTTGTCTTTTGATACAAAGATGCCCAAATACATGAAGCCCTCTGTGACCACCCTTATGGGACAGTCATGTGGAAGTATGGGGGTGGCACCACTGAGGACGTATAATAGGGATTTTCTTCAGTTGATGCTGTAGCTGGAGTTCTTGCCAAAGCTTGAAAAAATATCCAAAAGCCACGATCAAAGACTTCCGGGGCCTCGAGAGATAGAGGAGGATGCCGTCTGCATACAGGGAGATCCTGTCCTCCCAGCCTTCAGCCCATCATAGTCCTTTAAGGGAGTCATCCTGCCTGATCCAGGTGGCCAGAGGCTCAAGGGAAAGGGCAAACAGAAGGGGCGAGAGTGGGCACCCCTGGTGGGTCCCCCTCTCCAGGGTGAAGGCCTCTGAGACCTTGTTGTTCATGACCACCTGGGCAAGAGGCTTGGAATAAAGGAGCCGCACCCAAGAGATGAAACTGGGGCCAAAGCCCAGTTTGCGAAGGACCGCCATCATGTAGGGCCATTTGAGGGTATCGAAGGCCATTGTAGTGTCGAGCGACACCACCACTGTAGTAGTAGTAAATGTTATTGTATATAGTTAATTAAAACCTTTACAATATTGTTCATGTAAAAGAAGCAACTTGTACTTTAAAATTAAAGTATACAAACTAGAGATACATTAAAATAGAGAAACTTTCTAAAATGTCTGTGTACATAGTGATTTTGCAGTTGTACTTGCACTTCGCACAGTCGGATTCGGACCTTTGCCGTCCTTTACCTCAGTGTTCGTGATTAGCTGAAGTGACTTTTGGCAAAATCTAGCGGCGCTACAAGCTGTCTGCAGTTTGTAGCTTTTCAGGGCCAGCATGACGGCCGGGCGGCATGATCTAATTTGAGAAAGTCGAAAAACATGAAGTAGGTAATAACGTCTCAAGTTTGTTAAAGATGGGCAAATACACAATATGTGCATCAAGGATTCTTCCATTTCCCCACATAGTCTACAAGAGGGTGTCGGCCATGTTTGCTTCCATGCAGGTGTGTGATTTTTTAATATGGTGGTTCCCAGCCGTAATTTTAAAAGTATTTTTTGAGCAGCTGGGGATATATGGTTGACTAAATAAGGTTGTGGCTCCGGCTTCCCATATGTGGCCAACACAGTCCATCCATGTTTTTTGTTCGCTGTGGCAGCTTTATCTGCTGTCCATGATATTTGCTTTGCTGCTGCGTTGATCTCTCTTTTGAACACCACAACTGATTGATTTGTGTTCCATGCCTTTTCCATATTAAGGCTCGGGACGGCGTTCTCCCATACCATTTTCCATGAGTTTTTTGTCTTTTTCTGGTTGTTTATCTCAGTCCAACAATGGCCCATAAGGGCGTCCTCTTCAGCAGCTCTTAATTTCCAGCATGTTTTTAATATGGCTGCTTGTCTAATTTGGTGCTGGTTTAGTAGACCGAATTCCAAGCAGACCTGGGATTGAGATACGAACCTCGGAATATGAAAGATGTATTTGAACAACTCTGATTGTTGTGTGTTCAAAAAGTTAGCATCTTTTCCCTTATACAACTCCGATCCATACGTGAGAGATGGGAGAAATGTTGTAGATATTATCTTCAACAAAAGCGAATTGGGTGGACAATTCATTTGTCTTTTTAACAAATTTAGGGCGAAGCGTAGTTTGATAGCCTGTGCTTTTCTGTAAGACTGATGATCTTTCAGCGACCACCTAGCATCGACTACAACTCCCAAGTATTTGTACGTGGAGGTCTGCCCTAATGTGTTGCCTGCAATTTGCAATTTAAAGGATTTCCTCCCTGGCCGAGCGGCAAAACAGACAATCTTCTTTTTTTATAACTAATTTGGAGCCCTTGTGCACAGATGTAATTGTTGAGCTTTGTGATGGAACGTTAAAGGCCCAACGGGGTCTGACTACAGAGTACGATGTCATCTGCGTACTGTATGCTCCTGATTTTGTGGTTGGCTAGCTTTGGTGGATCACTTTCTGTTTCCGCAATGCACTTGTCCAGGTCCGCTGTGAAAATATTAAAGAGCGTTGGTGCCAATACACAGCCCTGTTTGAGGCTAACATGGGTGAAGATTTTACCTGTCGTTCTATCTCCGTTGGCTAGTTTTATTCTAACCCAGGTATTCGAGTATAGGTTTATAATGGCCAACAGCAGCTTTGTTGTTATTCCCCAGTTGGCATTCTTTTGCCATAGTGCCTCCCTCGGAACTGTGTCGAACGCTGCTTTGAGGTCTACAAAGCATGTGTACAGTTTCGCTGAGTTTTCCCTACTTTTTTCCACCATAAGGTTTAGCGCCAGCAGGTTGCATGATGTACTGGTTCCTGGCCTGAATCCTGTCTGCGTGATCGGCAGAATCTTATTCGCACGCACCCAATCTTCCAGGTCCCTTAGAAGATTCGAGCCATAGATTTTGGCCTCGACATCTATGAGTGCAATAAGGCGGTAATTGCCTGGGTCGGACCTTGAGCCTGTCTTAAAAATAGGATGTAAAATGCTACCTCTCCATGACTCGGGAATGCTTCCGGTTTGAAATACATCATTATATAATGGGGTGAGGTATTCTGCCCAAAACTGTTGGTCTTGTTTGAACAAACCGTTCGGTAGGACCTCACATTTTTAAGGACCATTGCTACCTGAGATTGCGTTATCCAGTTTCCATATGATTGTGGCTCCACTTCTTGGGTATTTATTAAGAGCGAAGTCTGCTGGTCAGTGCACCAAGCCGGGAAATTTTTCCTTTGGGCTTGCTCGATGTGTTGTATCCAGTCGCCCTCGAGAATGTTTGCGTTGAAAACCTGTGGCGCTCCATCTGCCACTTTGTTAATTTCAGCCCAAAATTTCCCGTTGTTATTAGATTTACTAGATGCTAGTAGTGATTGCCAGATGTCATTTTGGTATTTTGCTTTTTCTAACCACACTTCTTTTTTGTAGTTTTGTCTCAAGCTGTAAATTTGTTTGCCAATATCTTCCCCCTTTGTCTTGGCTATTGCATGTAGCTTTCTGATTTCTCAATTGAGTGACCTTTTCTTATGCAATATTGGGCCAAAAGGCACATGCGGTGATTTTCCAGTTTTCCTTTTAATGATTTGGTTTAGAGTCGAAAATCTCTCCATTAAATTTGTGATCAGAGTTTCCCAGTTGTCCTGGAGGGCGGATGCATCTGCTTCGGACACTTCAGTGTGTACGTTTTTCACGTGCATCATTATTTCTTTGATGTTGTTGCCATTCCAAACTAGTCTCTTAAGATTGTAGAGACTTGGAGGTTCGATCAGTGCTTTGCATGCGGTGGCCCTTTAGGATTGGACACTGAATTCGAAAGCTTGTAGGCTGTGGTCGCTCTCCAGTTTGTGGATGATTTTAAAACTCACAATAGTTTGCAAGGTCTCTAAGTCCACCATAGTGTAATCCAGCACTGATTGAGCCTGTTTAGCAATTCTAGTGGGTCCGCTGGTTGATCTTGTGAAAACCGGCCGTTCAAAGCAATCATTCCGACCTCGGCAAACATTGATGCACACTGTTGACCGAACTTATCCTTTTTCCGGTGTTTTGTAATGATGCTTGGGATGAATCTGCCGTTCCATTTGTTATGAGTCATGGTTTGAGCCTGGTCCTTTTCAAGCAAGAACATGTTTAAATCGCCTTACACGGCCAGCCCTGCCTGTGGGTAGACAGATTGCATAGATTTGATGAAGGCTTTGAGAATCAAAATCTTTTCCACTTTGTTCCTAGAGTCTGGATGTAAATATACGTTACAGATTATCATTCGCGAGGAATTTTGCGCACTCTGTGTGCTTTTGCAGGGGTCTTTCTTTATATCAAGTTTAATGCACTGGATCCATTGTTGTCCTGTGTCAATGGTGAGGGGAGTCCAAACAATGCTAGTGTTGAGGTAGATGGCTAAGCCTCCGGCTGCCCTTCCCGAGGGGCCTCTTTTAATCGCTTGTAGTTGTACTTCCTTAAAACCGTCTATGTACTGGGGAGCCGTTAACCAGGTTTCTTGAAGTAGAATGATGTCAAAATCTTTGAAAAATGCCATTAATTCTACGTCATTAGTTTTGCCCCCAGACCGTTGATAATCCACGAACAGGCTCTCAGAGTCGGTTTTCACGCTTCCGCCATCCTTGCCACTGATATGTTTCGTGTTGGGGCTAGGATTGTCCGTCCCTCTTTGGACCCCCCTAGCTGGCCTTGATGTGTTATGTGGAGGTTGGCCCATCTCCCCTTGTTCGTGTCTGTGCCCCCGACGGCCCCCGGAGAAGTCCACCTTCTGGTTTTGGTCTTTCTTCCGCAGATATTGATAAAGGGCCCGGATATCTTTCTGGCGCCACTGGCCTAATTTCAATTCCCCAGTTGACAAACTCTTCTCTGTATCGCCAGACTTCTTTGGCTATTTCGGGGCCGTTCCATGTGGCCACTGTCATTTCTTTCCCGTTTGAGTTAGGAATTATTCTGAATTCGATGCTTTCTATGTGATTTGTATTCACATGCTTTAGCGTCTCGAACAAGTTAATGAGCACTCCGATTTAAGATATCATGGTTTCCCCTTGAATTGTAATGTGGTATTATTTCCAGCGTGATTGAGCCCGCCGGATAGCTTGCGTCTTGCCTCTCATCGTGCTTTAAAGGGCAGGTTTGGTTGTTGGATTTTACTGGTCTGGCTCGGGTGCCCTGCTTTGGGTCGATCAGCTCAGTTTCCGGTGTATTTTCAACGACCGACTGCTGAGGTCTTAGGCTCACTGGAACATGTGAAATAAATCTCTGTTGTTGCTCGGTTGCTGGGAGATTATTTTTATTTTTAAGCGCCGGCTCAATGTCACGAATCGTCTGCTGTGGTTTTTGGCCCACCGGGGCTTGTGGAGTAAGTCTCTGCTGTTGCCCCAATGCTGGGGGGTAGTCTTTTGGTACCTGTACCATTTTCGGGAAATAATGCAAAATGTTTTTCTGTGCTACCTGCGGTTTCTGTGGGGGAGAGCCGACCACCGATTGCCTTGTTATTGATCTTGTATTGAATTTAAGGTATTTGAATTCTTTGTTTCGGCTGTTATATTGACTTCCTGATACGGAGTCACTAGAGGGGCCGCCTGCCCACAGTCCACATTCTCTCCCTGTTCTGCGTTAAGCATGTCCTTATTGCTCGGGCCTTGCGGTGACGTTCTTATAATTAAGGTTGGCTTGATGTATCTAGTGGCATCTTTTTTCCCCTGTGCCTTGTTATATCTTGCTTTCCTTAGTCTCTTACGTTCACGTTTTGTCAGCGGCATGTTTTGTTTTATTTGCCCCTTTGATGTTGTCCCTAGTTCTTCTCTGGGTGGATTTTCCAATTCAACCATAGATCTATTTGTTTGGTGCCCATTTATTTGCGATGGCCAGGGGACTTCTTTTCCTGAGTGAGCTAGGATCGGAATATCTTTTTGATGTAGTATGATGGCTTCAGTAGTTGTAGTCTGTTTGACTGAGACAGAGGAACAGGGCGGTGGCTACCTTCTATTTCATCCGCCATCAGATCCTCCCTGGATGTAATGGCGTTGCTGATTGAGCTTGTCAAGTTTCCGGGCGAGCTTTCAATCCCTGGAATTTCAGATGAATTATGGGGATTATTTGGTTTGCTTTGTATCTCTGCCAGGATGTCAGTTAAGATGACCGGTAAGACTTTAAGCTGATTCATTGTATCAGAGCACTGACATTCATGATACGTTGTGCGCGGGTCTTTCTGGACTCGTTCGATAAAGGAATTTAACTTGAGAATCTTATTGTCGATGCCCACGACATGTGAGGCCAAAATTTGCAAGATATCTATCTGTAATTCCAGCTTTTCTGAGTGTTGGAGTAAGGCTGCGGATATAGTTTCCATCATATTTATGAACGGTGGCCACAGCTGTGTGTGCACTGGTAGGCGGTTATCTGCTTGGTATCTAAGGTCTTGGGGAGTACTCCGAGCATTGCCCCTTAACTTGGCCCTTGCTGAACCCGGAGCTCGTGGATCTCGAAAGTCAGGTGGTACTCGTGCACCTCCTCCTGGACCCATGTCTGGGATGATAGTTTGGCTGGCCATTCTATGCCTTGTATTGAAGCCCTTTGGTGAAGTTATTGGTGAGGTTGTTGGACTTGGTGACGAAATATTGAAGTGGATCGGGAATAGCCCAGATGGGCGATTTAGTGTTTTACTAGTGATCCTTTGATTAGCTATTGTGTTCAGAGCGTTGGTTGGATTGTGACCCTCCTGCAAGTTTGGTGTTTCGTGGTTTCTCATTGGATTGGTAGTTGAGGTGAGAGCGCTATTCGGGCTGTAATCCTCCTGCAGGTCTACGCCTGCGGACGAGTTTGCAGTGACATCGGACCTTTTTTGTACCTCTGTGACCAACAGGCCCTCCATTTGCTGTGTTTGGCCATTTGATGTCAAGCTTTCACTTGAAGGCTGATCCTTGTTATCTGCTTCTATGGTGAGCTTAACAATTGGATCCAATAAGGCTTTGTTGTCCGTTCTTAGAGCCGGGCATATTATTATTATTATTATTATTACATTCTTATATAGCGCCAGGATCGACCCCCGAAGGGGTATCTCCGCGCTTGCCTTGGGAACCCGTCCTGGTTTTTCCCTGTGAGATAGCCCCTACAGGGCATCCCCAAAGTGAAAGCCAGGCATCCCGCCGCGGGGGGCCGTTGTGGAGATTAAGCAAGCTTAATGCCCAGAGTTGCAGAGTGTGAACCCATGATTAGGTCAGGCACCGAAGCGAGAATTATCGAGTCCATTGACATTTGAGCTCAAGCCCCTGCCGCGTCGGGAATTGAACCCTGGTCCCGGGTCTGACCTCTGCTTCAGGGTCTGCCTGCTCTAACCAGTGAGCCACACTTCTCTCATATGGGGGTCATAGTCGAAGTATGAACCTAAACTTAGGGAGCGCCGTGTCACTGGCGCGGTAGGTGTCATTTGTACATTTGACATTTCAATTGTACTCTCAAAGCGCTCATCACTTGTCCCTATGACGGAGTTAGTGATGCCCACTTCCTCTCTTATGTTTATTTGGGCATTCACTGTAACTTGATTCATCTTTTTGTTTAAGTTTTTTCGAAGAATGTCCCACTGGTGTTTTTTAATTTCTTGGAAGTTGTTGCTCTGGATGTTATTTTGAAACAGCAAGGTTTTTGCTGGGGAGGTCGCTGACTGCGACATTCTTTTGGTGCTAATTGCGGTTTTTAAATTCTGCTCCTGCTGCGCTGTCGGGCGGATGATGTAGAAGGAGTTAAAAAGTCTGTGATCTTAGTGTTTTTAAGACCTACTGTCTTCTGTAGTGTTTTAGCTGTGTCGGCGCTGGCAATGATCTCAGGCGTCTCTAGTATGACCTCTGTTGAATCCTCGTCAGATGAATCATTTAGTTCCTCGCTCTTTATCTGGCGTTTTTTGCTTTTGCTTGGTTCAGCGATTGGGTCTGTTCTGAGTCTCCCTGATCTCATGGTGAGGATGAGGATGGTACTTTGGGGGCGCCTGTAACTGCCTTCAGCTCCTTGTGGCCTCTCAAGTGCTCTCGGGTGCTCTATTGCGTGTTCGTGGCAGTGGGGTCTCAGCTGAGGACTTGGCTAGCGTGGTCTTGATGGATCTACGGCGATCCCACCCACGTCTGGGGTTTAGTTCGACTAAAATATTTTAGCAATTCGCCTATGCCCAGCACCCGGCACCCCAGCACCCGGCACCCAGCTCGCTGCAGCCCCTCACCTTGTCAGCTGGTGCACTGTGGCACATAGGGGAAGCCCAAAAATCCTCATTTTTTGCGAGATTGACCCGGAGAGTTGGGTGGTAGCTTCCACCGGCTCCAAGCTCCCTGACGCTTTATCCAGTGCCGGCTTGCGCCTCCCGGCACCCGCGCCTGCTTTAACAGCCGCAATCGCTGCTTTCTCTGCCTCAGCTATGCAGTGGCTCCTCACGGCGCCCGCCGCCCCGTGCCAATAGGTACAGCTGGGCCGCTGCTGTCCGCGGCAGTCCACTCGCAAACCACTCGCTCCAGGCGAGCCAGCAAGGGACCAGATGAGAAAACTGTGAGGGGTGCTGAGCAGGTGCGACAGGTTCAGCAGGCCCCCCTGTGCAGGCTTCCGTGAGCTAATGTCTGCTGTCGTCTGCCAGGGCCTTTTGTGAGCAAAGCGGGGAGGAATGCCGGGGCCTCTCGTAGGCAGAGTGGGAGGAATACCACAAACCGTGGGTTGTTTTTTTGCGGTTTTGCGATCTGGTTTTGCGATCTGCTCCCACGATCTGCTCCCACGACCGTGACCTGCATGCTGCTCGTTTCTGGCGTTCTCTGGCGGTTACAGCTCTCTAGCTCCCTCTGCTGTGATTGTGTAATTGAGTTCTTCTCCAAAAGTGCTTCTACAGCAACCGGGTTCCTCGAGGTATGATTCAAAAATCACTACCACTGCATCTTCACCTATCATGTGGCTTCACCCTAGCACCCCATTCAGCTGACGGAGATTAAGCGCCGTATTGCGATGGGGCATAGATCCGGATTGGTCCGGATGCACCAGGGTGTTGAGGACCGGCTGAAGCCTATTAGCACGGACTTTTGCCAGTATTTTTGGTTCCGCGTTTAGCAGGGAGATAGGCCTGTACGAAGAGCACAGCTCCCTAGGTTTCCTTTCTTTAGTAATCGCTACGATGGTTGCTAGCCTTTTGGTTACGGGGTAATATCCCTTTGGACTTGCTTTCTTCAAACGTACTCTTGAGGTAAGAGTATGTAGAGCTCAATCGGGAGGCCGTTCGGCCCAATCGCCTTCCCAGGACGGAGATCCCTGATGGCGCGTTCATCATCTGCTACAGCGAGCGACGCTTCCAGGAGATTGCGTTCCACGTCGGAGAGGGCAGGCATCCTAAGGTCAGCTAGTAGTGCATCTGAGTCTTCTTCCGGCCTGTCAAACCACCTGCTATAGACAGCCCGATAATGACGAGCAAATTCTGTGACTACGTCATGCGGTTCTGTTACCACAGAGCCATCCAGTGTACGGATTTCAGTCACTACCTTGCTAATCTGTTGTTTTTTGTCCAGCCATGCCAGGAGCTTACCCGCCTTGTCTCCCTGCTCATATATCTTGCCCTCCCTGGTGGCAGCCATCTTCTTCACTGTATCCAACACCATCGCCTGATACTCCGCTGTTTTGAGGGACAGCTGGTGACGCGCCCCGGGCGCATCCTAGTGGACTATAAGGTCTTTGCTAGGATGCTGGTGGAACGATTGGCGCTGGTGGTCCCTCATTTAATTCACACTGACCAAAATGGGTTTGTACCAGCGAGGTCTATGTCCTTGAATCTCAGGAGATGCTTCAGAGTGGCAGCTGAGTCAACGAGGGACTGGCCTAGGGCAGGGTGCCTGATATTAGACCTAGAGAAGGCATTCAATTGCCTGGAGTGGGGTTACCTATTGACTGTCCTGATGTGCTATGAGCTTGACCCCGAATTTTTACAAATGGTTGATCTTTTATACAAGAACCCCATAGTACGAGTGCGCCTGGGTCCGTACATCTTGGAGGCGGTGGTGGTGGGCCGGGGCACCTGACAGGGATGTCCCCTGTCCCCGCTGCTGTTTGCGCTGGCTATAGAACGTCTGGCTGCGGCCATCCAGCAGACACTCGGCAATGGCATCCCGCTGTGAGATGTATTCCATCAGGTATCGCTTTATGCCGACTATCTGCTGGTGTTCATGAAGGATGTGGGATGCATACCAGACCAACTGGCCCAGCTGCTACGCACGTTTGTGGATGTCACGGGGCTCCGAGTATATGCGGGTAAATCCTGCCTTTACGCATTCAGTGAAGGGTCCGCAGACCCGGGATACCACCTCGACGCATACAAGTCCAATAGAAAGCGGACACCTTCCGGTATCTGGGAATCCAGAAATAACGACACCCGACCGATCCATTTGACGGGAATCTTGGTAGGGCAGTTACAGCGCTCAGGTCTCAGATGCGCTTTTGGGCCACGCTCCCGCTGACGACAACGGGCAGAGGGGCCCTCGCCAAAATGGTCATGCTTCCCCGTCTCCTGTACTACTTTGCCAACTTACCTCTGTTCATCCCCGCTTCCTTTTTTCCATGCTCAACATGCTGCGGGATTTTATCTGGGGCACCTCCAGGCACAGGCTGGCATTAGCGAAACTCTTCCTCCCAAAAGGTAAAAGGGGACTGGCTGCTCCCTGTTTTGAGCACTACTACCTAGCTGTGCAGCTCAAATGGATTGCCCGCTGGTTGGCGGATAGAGGCAGGGAAGACACGGCTACGGCAATGCCGTTATACTCCCTAGCACGCATAACCAGGCTTTTCCACCCGATAGCACCGGTGGAGCACCCTACCCAGCTTCTGCTGGCGGTGCAATATAAGTGCTACCGAAGAGCCTTGCGTCTCACACATAGTACGGTTCCCTACACACCTACTATACCTTTGGAGGGCTCTCCTGGCGGTGAAGGGGTGCTCACATCCCACATGCTTACGGAGTGGCGGGAGACTGGCATCCAGAAGCTTGGCGATCTATACAGAGATGGGACACTTGTGGAGTACGATACGCTGGTGTCGGAGGAGGGGCTACCCCTGGGGGGTTCTTAATGCATCGTTCGCTGATAGCAAAACTGTCTGCCAAATGGGGGGACATGGCGACAGAGCCTGAACAACATTTGACTATGCAGTACCTCCATGTCATGGGAAGGGGCAAGCACTTGATTTGCTGGTTTGCAGCATCGCTACGGAAGTATGCGGCGATCAACTTGGGGCGCCTTAGAGGCAAGTGGGAGCTAGATCTGGGAAGGCCACTAACTGACAAAGAGTGGGAAAGGGTCCTTAAAAGTCCAGTGAGCATCCCCAGAAGCTCGATATTATGATCGAGACTGCCTCCTGAGAGTAAAACCAGCCAAAGAGAACAAATAGATTGTTTGTGTCACCAAACATTCTACAGTTAATGCTAAAATAAAACAGATAATTAATTCAAGCTGGCATATTCTCAATAGTAATTGTTCTAATGATCAAAAACTAGCCAAACCCCTCTTTGCGCATCGCCGTAATAGGAACATCAAAACTGTATTGTACATTCTAGGTTCTGTAACCCATCAAATCAACCGCGATTTGTACTGAAATCTATCCTTACAAGTCACCCCATTAAAGGCACAATACCGTGTTCCATGTGTAAATCCTGCAATAATATAATTGCTGGAGAACAATTTAGTCACAATGGACACACTACTAAGGCCAAATAATTATGGAATTGTAAAACTACCAATGTAGTGTATTTTATCCAATGCCCATGTTCGCTTGGATACATAGGAGAAACGTCAAGATCGATTCAAGTCCGCTTAACAGAGCACCGCTCAGCAATAAACACGAAAAAAATGATTGCCCCAATGGTAAAACACTTGGTGGAGCATAATCACAGCCCAGAAGAATTCAAATAGCGAATATTGGAAAAAATGCATGCGCCTGATACTAAAGGTGGCCTGCAAATAAGAAAAAAACATGAAGTTTTCTGGATGTTCGTTTTTGATACCTTTAAAAATGGGCTAAATAGCGACATACCCTGGGAGAATGCTATTCATTAATCCATCTAAATTTAGACACGTAGGTTTTGATTGCTGTATAAACTGAATCTATAACTTTATATCGAAACCTCCAGGAGCAGAACGACAAATTGGAAGCCTTTAGTCTGTTTTCTATGTCCATTAATATAGGTTCTAAACTCGTAAATTCAATTTTTAACTATGGAGTAAAATTTAATCTCACAAATTGATTTCCAACAATATTCCTTAATATTGTGAACACTGGGAGTTTGTTTTCTAAAAATGACTACGATTAAAATGGTGAATTTGTGACCCATAGCCAGCATTTCCGGGTTCGATGTCAAGTCAAGTCAAGTCATAAAATTTGTATAGCGCACTACATACCCAGAGGGTTTCAAGGCGCTTAGGAGGGGAGGAGGATTATTTGTCAAATATCCACGTTTTAAGCTGCTTTCTGAACGCTAGGTGGTTCTGGGTGAGGCGAAGGTAAGTGGGGAGTGAGTTCCATGTCTTAGCAGCCAGGTATGAGAAGGATCTGCCTCCCATGGTGGTCTTGTTAATGCGAGGTACCGTGGCGAGGGCTTGGCCGGAAGAACGTAGTTGGCGGGAGGGGGTGTAGAAGGACAGTCGAGAGTTGAGGCAATCTGGTCCGATGTCGTAGAGTGATTTGTGTGCGTGGGTAAGCAGACGGAAAGTGATCCTCTTATTGACGGGTAGCCAGTGGAGGTCTTTAAGGTGACCAGAGATGTGTTCGTTGCGTGGGATGTCTAATATGAGCCTGGCTGAGGCGTTTTGGATTCGTTGGAGTTTCTTCTGGAGTTTAGCGGTGGTGCCTGCGTAGAGGGTGTTTCCGTAGTCCAATCGGCTCGTGACCAGAGCGTGGGTGACTGTTTTCCTTGTTTCGGAGGGGATCCAGCGAAATGTTTTTCTGAGCATGCGAAGAATGTTGAAGCAGGAAGAGGATACGGCGTTGACTTGTCTGTTCATTGAGAGTGAAGAATCCAGGATGACGCCAAGGTTCCGTGCGTGGTCTGTCGGGATGGGTGCTTTTCCAAGGGCTTCCGGCCACCAAGAGTCGTCCCATGCAGAGGGGGATGTACCTAAGATGAGGACTTCTGTTTTGTCTGAGTTCAGTTTCAGACGGCTTTGTTTCATTCATTCAGCGACTTCTTTCATTCCTTCATGTAGGTTGGTTTTGGCGGTGCTGGGGTCATTGGTGAGAGAGAGGATCAGTTGGGTGTCGTCCGCGTAAGAGATGATGTTGAGGTTGTGTTGGCGTGCGATGGCCGCGAGGGGGCTCATGTATACGTTGAAGAGGGTGGGACTGAGTGAGGATCCTTGGGGTACGCCGCAAATGACTTCAGAGGCCTCGGACTTGAATGGAGGAAGGCGGACTCTCTGGGTTCTTCCGGTGAGGAACGAGGTGATCCATTCAAGTGCTTTTCCTTGAATTCCGATGTTATTGAGGCGTTGTAGAAGGGTGCTGTGGCAGACTGTATCGAATGCTGCCGAGAGGTCGAGGAGGATGAGGGCGACTGTGTCTCCATTGTCTAGTAGAGTTCGAATGTCATCTGTTGCTGCGATGAGGGCGGCCTCAGTGCTGTGTTTTGCTCGGAAGCCAGATTGTGAGGGGTCGAGGGATTTGTTGGCTTCGAGGAAGGGGGCGAGCTGGTTGTTGACGGCTTTCTCGATGACTTTGGCCGGGAATGGAAGAAGCGAGATGGGGCGGTAATTTTTGAGTTCGGTGGGGTCCGCTATTGGTTTTTTCAGAAGGGCGGTGAGTTCAGCGTGTTTCCAGTCTTCAGGGAAGGTAGCGGAGTTGAAGGAGCAGTTGATGACGTTTCGGAGGTGCGGTGCTATGACGGAGTCTGCTTTGTTGAAGATGTGGTGAGGGCATGGGTCTGTGGGGGATCCTGAGTGGATGGAGTTCATCAGGCGGATGGTGTCTTCAGTGGAGATTGGGTTCCAAGCGTTAAGGATGTTCGCGGGGGGAAGAGGGTCGGCAGATGGTAGGGTGGGTTGGTTTCCGGGTTGGTTGTCAAAGCTGTTGTGGATGTCTGCAATCTTGTTGTGGAAAAAAGAGGCTAGGGAGTTGATGTAAATAATTAATTTACTCTCTTAATTTCTATGCAGATAAGTACTTAATCAATAATAACTCAATCGAAATGAAGGAAAACAGAGTCCGTGGTGTAAGAGTTTCTAAGGGTTTTATTCCTCATAAAGGAATCAGGATATCATGTTCTGACCACCACACAGGATGTCAGAAGGGATAGATGAGCGCGCTGTCGTTTATTGACAATACATAGCTTATATACTTGATTTACATCATAATGTTCAATGTAAGAGGCGTAACAGCTGAGAGAAGACAAGATAACAGTATACACGTGGTGCTAGTACATCATCAAGAGGCGTAAACTAGGCGTGAACTAGGGTGTGTGCTAGAAACGTCACTGATAGGTGACGCAAGTGGGTGGCACCAAGGGGTGGTGCTAACAGAATGTTGCAATGTCAGCAGAAATCGGAAGCTTGGATGCGCGCGCAGCTGCATGACGTGTGATAGACGGGGTGCAGGGGACTTGACATTTACACTGGCGGAAAGAGACAGAAGTCTGGCATGTCAGATCAACTTGTGCTTCTATCATATCTGATATCTGATGTTTAGGAACTAAGCTATCTGGGCAGAAAGGTCTCTAGAGCAGAAGCTATTCTATACTTGCTGTGAGTGCGTGTATAAGCGCCTGAGTGTCTGTATGAGAAGCGTGGGGGCATGGGGCCTTCCATGGAAGCATGGCAACAGAGGCTATGAATTACTTGCATAAAGACAGGTCGGCCCTTTAGCCCTGTAGCTGAGGAAGGATGTTTACTGAAGCTAGCAGGCTGGAATGTATCTTCGGGGAGGAAAACAGATAACTCGAAGGTTATAGTCAATCTTGGCAGGCAGCAGGCTGAGCTGAGCACGGAGGGCCGCGCTAGAAGTAAGTCAGAGTTCACGGGTACGGGGGCTGCTTGGGCAGAGGCCCTCGCAGTCAGAAGCCAGAAAAGAGGCTCGGTGGCAGAGATTCAGGGCCTACTTTCAGCCAGGCTGAAAAACGTAGGAGTACACTTCAAAAAGACGTTGGCATAGCATACTTAGGAACGGACCATCAAACCCATTCATGGTGGGTCTGAAAGAGGACAAGTTAACGTTGGACGCAAATGTATTTGCGTCTTCATAGCTGGTACAGGAGGGAAGTTACATGCACTTTTAACTCGTACATGGAGTCGGTGGGGTACTCGCTAGGGAACACAACATGACCATAAAATTTATATTACCTCATTCCCTCCTTGTTCCCTACGGACCCTTCATGATATATCGATCCTCATAAATCGATCAGTTTGTTCTTGTAACATTATATGTTCGTCTTTCTTTCTTTGACTGTTTGAGAGGCAACTGGAATGCTCAATGCAGGATGTGGCACACAGTCCACATATCGCTGGCCCACACTGCAGGCACAGGCAACAACTGAATACTATAACAAGGCCAATGCCTAGGAAGGATAAGATCTTCCATCCCCAAGCTGTTAACGTAGTCCAGAACCAACCGGACCAAGTCCAGGTGCCTGGATTCTGATGTATCTGATTTGCAATTTTATGTAAACGGGTGATAGCTTGATAGACAGATGGTGCATTTTGTGGAATGAAAACACAGCAACTTGACCCGATGACCTTACAGGCTCCACCTCTATCTGCCAAGATGACGTCAATCACAAGGCGATTTTGAAGGACAACAGTCCGTATAGCAGACTGCTCCTCTGTTAAGTTACCTAGAGCGGAGGCAGTTTCGTTCACTACTGCTTCGAGTGTTCTCGTTAATCTGCGTATTAATTTACTGTTTTGGACAGGCCCTAGGAAGAAAAAGAATCCTTTATTGAAATCAGTGTACTGTTCCCATGCCGTTTCTGTGTAGTCGACAAGGGGAATATCTCTTTTGGGTCTATTCGGTGCTAGATTCGTATTTCTATGGTAATCAGGGGGAGCTAGAAAAACAGGTGGCAGGAGGAAGGCAATGTAACAGGTACCATCCCAATCTGGAGGCAAACGTATGTATGCGGTATGACCACAAACAAAGTAGGAATGACTGATAGCTTTAAAGGACGATTTACCATGGTCACTGAACTCGACCACAGTAGTGCATTTACTATGACCTACGTGTACTGAACCTTTCTTGCTAACACATAATTCACCTGTGACTGGTAGTACTAACATATGGGGCAGAACTGGAGCAGTTTCAGATTCAACAGTGAGGATCATAAGGCTAATTGTGTAATTACCTAATCCATATACTTCATTTTCTAGATCAGTTCCTATTCGAGTGGGAAGTCCCTCTTTATCAGGATAACAGACGTTGAGCAGGACTAAGTTCAAGTTTCCCCAAACCCAGCCCCCATCGAAAACAGCAATATCAGGATCTAAAGAATTAATTATTTTAAACCATGCTCCACAGGAGCCATTGTGAGTGAATGGGTACGGAAAGAGAGGCAGAGCTCCCTTGTAATTCTGGTAGGGAGGGAGTCGGCCACATATCCAACAGTCTGTAGCATTATTTGTCTGATGGGAATGGTGTAACATACTAATGAATGTATTGTTGCGCAGCGCAAGTCTGTAAGAGAGTTCATGTGCGGGAAGTTCACTAAAAGTGTGTTCAGCAGAGACATTGTAAGCAGATTGTTCACGCCTGAAAATAGGCCAGTACATAGGAAGCAGAATGCTGGCAATAATAATTAGAATACTCAGAATAAACATGATTATTAGTGTCACTATGCAGTGACTACGAAGTGATTTGCAATATGTTCTTCTCTTTTCCTCTCTCTCTCTAACTCGATCTAGGGGATACATGTCAGAAACTATTTAACCGATTCACCTAGGGGAGGACTTAAACAATTAAACTGTCTGACTTGCTAGATCGAAGCTTCATACGGTAAAGTTCTTGAGGAGTCTTTTCTCTTTTAGGCACAGTAACGTCTTGTGCTTCAACACAGTCTTTGGTGGGGGTGGACGAGTCAGAGTCCTGTTTCAGTCCGTTTTTTAGTTCATTGCATAGTTTGATGTGACTCGTGTGGACCCACCCCTTTCTCCCCTCGATTTTCACGGCGGTCCTGGTGGTAAGCAGAACGGTCTTTGGAGACTTCCAGCGGGGCTCCAGCGGACTTTTCCGGTCGAAATTCCGGACGAGTACCAGGTCCCCTGGACGGACCTCATGCGCCTTTACATCGGTGTTGTCAGGGAAGGCTGCGGCAACCTGTGAACGACATGATTGGAGTGCAGACATCAAGGAGGCAAGGTAATCTGTCAACATGTTACAATCAATATCAGTGATCTTTTTCGGAACGGGCGTCCCCCACATATTCGGCGGTCTGCCAAAGACCACTTCATACGGGGATAGCCCTGATCTCGAGTGGGCGACCATTCTCATGTAGAATAGTGCCACGGGCAGGGCGACTATCCAGTCGACCCCTTTTTCCTGACAGATCTTGGCAAGACGGATTTTTAGTGTCTGATTATGCCTTTCTACAAGGCCAGCTGCTTCGGGATGTCGGACACAGTGGAACCTCCACTGATATCCTAGCAAGAGGGAAACTTGTCTCATCAGCTCGGACGAGAACGGCTGTCCGTTATCTGAATACACGACACGGGGCAAACCGTACCGTGGGAAGAATTCACGAACCAACTGTCTGGCAGTGGTCGGAGCAGTGTAGTCTGGGACTGGGTATGCTTCGGTCCAGCGGGACAGAGCACAAACAATTACAAGGACATACTTAAATCCTCTACAGCTATTCATCTGGATATAATCCATCTGGAGGACTTCAAAAGGGTGATCGGGAGGATGAAATCCACCTTGCTCAACAGGGACACTTTTACCTGGATTGAACTGACAACAGATCATGCAAGTACGCACTTTCTGTTTTGCTGCTGCTCGTAAGTGTTTGTTGTACCAGAGATTCTGTAAACTGTCTAACATGGCTTTCTCTCCAAGATGGGCAGGACTATGTGCTGTATTTATCATGACTTGAACCATTGAGTCGGGGAGAAACCATATAGATTTTCCCTTCGTCACCCAACCTTGATCTGTCTGAATCCCTCCTAGTTCAGTCCATTTCTTTATCTCCTCTGGAGTAGCATGTGTCTGGATATCAATTACATCTAGGGCGGGATCTCTAACTGCCATACACTGGGTCTGGACTATTGTCTTTGTCACATCAGTAGTCTGGGTGTGAGTCAGTGCTGTATGTTTTGCTGTCTGGTCTGCCAGGTCGTTACCCTGGGAAACAGAATCTGTGACTTTAGTATGTGCCTTACACTTCATGACTGATATGCCCGAGGGCAAATGTATTGCTTCTAACAGTGCTTGAATGAGGGGGCCATGTTGGATCTTGGCCCCATGGGAAGTCAGAAAACCTCGTTCTTGCCAGAGGACTCCGAAGTCGTGTACAACTCCGAAGGCATAGCGGGAATCTGTGTATATGTTAACATTTCTGTTCTTGGCTAGAATACAGGCTCGAGTCAGAGCGATGAGCTCTGCCGCTTGAGCAGACAGTGTGTCAATACGATGTGTTTCTTTAATTTCAGTTTCAGTGGTCACGGCGTACGCGGCCACTAATTCTCCTGTACTTGTTCTCATGCATGAACCATCCACATAAAGTGTCAGGTCTGGATTTGTCAATGGGACATCTGTTAAGTCTCGTCTAGGCTTAGTTACTGCATTAATTATTTCTATACAATCATGCGGAGCTGGATCTGTCATAACTGTAGGTAACAGTGTTGCTGGGTTCAGGATGCTGCAACGTCTGATTTCTATGTGTGGCTGGAATAGTGTTAATTCATAACCTGTCAGTCGTGCTATAGTTAAGTGTTGAGTCTGGGTTCTGTTTAACAAAACCTCTACAGAATGTGGTACTTGAACTGTTAACTGATGACCTAAAACAATTGAATCACTTTGTCTTATTGCTAACGCTGTTGCTGCTACTGACTTTAAGCACGCAGGGAGTGCTTGAGCTACTGAATCCAATGTACTAGAAAAATAAGCACAAGGCTTATGTGAACCTGCTTGGTCTTGAGTGAGGACAGACAACGCTGTGCCATCACGTTCTGTAACAAAAAGTGTAAACGGTTTGCTGTAACATGGTGTCGCTAAAACTGGTGCTTGGCATAAAACTTTCTTTAATTCTTCAAAAGCTTGTGTGTGTTCCTGAGTCCAAGGGAGGACAGTCGAAGTCGCTGCCTCCTGTGTCGTTAACTGGATGAGTGGTTTAGCTAGAAATGCATACTGGGGAATCCATTGTCTGCAGTACGAGGTGAGGCCTATGAAGGCCCGCACTTCCTTTTGTGTCTTGGGTTGCGGCATGTTCACAATTAACTGAATGCGATCGGGAGTGAGCTGTCTCCCCACTTTGGACAGTAAGTGACCCAAGTACACAACTTGCTGAACACAGAATTGTAGCTTCGAAGGAGACACCTTGTGTCCCTTGTCGGCCAGGAAATGTAAAACTGTCAGTGATGCTTTTTCACATTCGGGCTCACTTCGTGCGGTGATCAGCAGATCATCGACGTATTGTAGTAAAGCGGTGTTAACTGGCATTTGAATACAATCTAGTTGTCTTTTCAGTGCTTGACTATAGATGCTGGGGCTTTCTGTGAATCCTTGAGGTGCGCGCGAAAATTTGAAACTGCGTCCATTTAAACAGAATCCGAAGAGATATTGGCTCTCTGGATCAATAGGCACGCTGAAGAAGGCGTTCTTGAGATCAATTACAGTAAAGAACGTTGCTTCTGAATCAATAGCAGTCAAGAGAGATGATATATCGGGGACCACAGGATACTGTGGGATAATGCATTTATTCAATTCTCGAAGATCAATCACCAGCCGATATACTGGCGGTGCATTGGGATCAGTACGTTTAAGAATCGGAATGATGGGTGAGTTACAGATATTGGAGTCGGTCTCGACGACCACTCCTTGGGCAATGAGCTCTTCAATGATTTTCAGTAAAGCCGCTACAGCATCGGGTGGTAACTTGTATTGTCTGATTCTGGGTAATACAACACCTGTCTTGAGGGTAACGCGGTATGGTGTAATGTGCATACGTCCTACATCAGTTGGGCCTTTTGCCCACAAGTAATCAGGTACATTTTTCAATCTGACGTCAAACTCACGAAGGACGTAATGACCCTTGAAATCCCGCAGAAAGAGTCTAACCCCCTCCGGGGAGCAGCATATTATAGCTCCTAGAGCCTTCAGTGTTTTAATTCCTAACAGATTTTCCGGACATGATTTTGTTAGTAACAGGTCTGTAACGCGTGATAATGGACCCACAGCCAGGGGAACTGGTTCTGATACTTCATTTACAATAGGTTGTCCTGAAAAACCAAGGGAAACATTTTGTGAGCCTGAGAGGGGTGCCCCTGGAACTTCGTCATGACTTATTGTAGTGCGACTTGCCCCTGTGTCAATTAAAAACTTTCTATCTTTCCCCAATACTTGACTGTGTACATAAGGACCTTCTTGATCTACAGGAATCTCGATAAGAGGCAAGCCACCTTCCCTTTCTAGGCTGTTTCATGTATATCGGGAATATTCGGGGTAAGCAGACTGGGCATACTGGTACATCTGTTGTGAGACTTGCTGAGTTGCAGCAATGGGCTGTGGCTGTGGTACTGCTACGGTCTGTGCTGTCTGTGCAGATGCATGCATGGGCTGTGTATTCTGTGTAGACTGATGCTGGTTATGGTCTTGTCTAGGCGGATGCGGTCTCTCTTTAGTTTTACCTGTCGCTATGTTATGTTTCAGAACTGCACATTCGTGTACGTAGTGACCTGGCTGCTTGCAATAATTGCATGTCCCTTTAACAGGAGCTGCAGCGTGACTTGTCTGGGTCGTACCTTTCCTGTGACTGTCGGATGGGACCGTCTGGGCTACTAACATTTTCATTTTCGTGTCTTTCATGCGCTTCTGTTCCTGATCTTGTTCTTCCCTAATTCTATTCTGGTGATATTGTAACATTTGTAACATCTGGGATGGCGTATTTGCTTGCCATGTACTCTCGACTTTATACACTCTATTTTTAACTAACGGTAGGGAATTCTCGACTAACTTTGATACAAAAAGATGTGGGTACGACTCGCTACTTGGCTGGAGGCCACTATTGATAATAAAACATTTCTCGAATCTTGAATAAAAGTCGCTAGTATCTTCATCATGTTTCTGTTTACAGGACGAGATTGCATCCCAATCCTCCTTTCTAGTTGTCAATAATCTGGGCAGGACCTGTACTATCAAACCTGGTAATGCTTTAGTTTTGTCCCCAAGGCCTAACCCTGGAACCCGTTTTTTCTCTTCGTCTTCTATTTCTGCCCAGGCAATCTTTGTGTCTCCCACCTCCCATTCCTTTTCCTTTAATTTCTCGAATATACCCGTAGGCAATAATACTTTCAACATTTTCATGATATCATCATATGTGTAGTCCCCCATTAATAACATGTCTTTAAGCTCTCTATGGAAACCTGCAGGGTCTTTATCATGGCATGGTACTAATTTCTTCATTTCTAACAGTTCTAATTTAGTCAGAGGCGTGTGCACATACACGCGTTTCAAAACCTTGTCCTCACCCATAACAGGGTGTACTTCTCGTAAGGGGTTCTGACTTTCAATACCACCCCCGCACTGCATATGGTACATTTTCCTTTCTGGAGGTGGGGCGGGGACATATTCAGGACTTACAAAGGTATCATATCTGCGTCGTTGTTCTAGAATTATTTGAACTAATTTAGTGCTTAGGCCTCTCCATCTATCCATCAGTAGTGCTTCTAGTGTCTCATGTAAGGGACCTGGATCGGAATAATGTTTTCTGTACTTAATGAGAAGGTGCTGAATCATATATACCCCTGCTAATTTCTGTTCGTCGGGGGAGAGGTTCAGAAATGTCTGTGCTACGGTGTCATCATTATATATGTCTGCATTTTCGGCCCATGATACCGCTGATCGGGCTAATTCTTGTTCATCCATAGAATTGAGTACATGGTACCCCACTCGATCTCGAAGCCGTTTATCAGTTTCCTGGAACTGATGCTCAGCAGAATTCGGATTCGTTAAGGCAGAGAAGAAAACTCTCTTGCTTTCTGGACGGATACCCTTCCTAAGATAAGTTCCCTTACCTACATATGCTATAGTGCTTGTAGTCGGTTCTAGTTCTTTAGATTCTTCTTCCTCCTCGGAGGGAACCTTTTCTTTCTCTTTCTCGTGTACTGCTATCACTGCTTTCTTAATCTTTTTATACATGGCCTCTATGCAATTTTGTCTGTCATGTTTTCCATCAGCTATATTTTGACCCCACTTGTTCAATGCATCTAATTCACTCTGATCTGTTCCGGGCCTGTCTCGTTCTCTTATTAGACAATTTATGGAAAATCGTAGTATCAGTGCTTGCATGTTAACTTTCTGTTTCTCCAGGGCATCCTTAATACTGTCGGGGTCCTTTCCCGTTTGAACGAACTCATATATTCTATCTAGGCGCTCCTTCATTCCTGCATAACATAACAAACTATCAGTAGCAGATCTTAACCGTAAAGACGCTAATATCATTAAGTCGTCCTGTCCAGGTTCTGGATCATATCTACAAACTGACATATTTTCTTTTAGTGCATCAAGACGGGATGAATTAGAAGAACGGGGGGATCTGTGCGTAAGAGGACTCTGCATACCTCTGAGATTTAATCTGTGAGTCGGTGGCGGGGTCTGGAGACCCGCGGTCGCACCTCCTGAAGCGGAAACTTGGGCATTATCTCTGTGTGTAGTCAGTATCTGAATTTGTCTTTTAGTAGGATCTGATTGAAGTGGTTTCGGCAGATCAGTTTTAGGTGAGGGAAGTGGCGGAGCTGGCGGAACGGAACTAGTCTTTTTCGGTGTCGGCTGAGAGTGATCTTGGGGGGCAGTACCACCCCCGGCCCTGTCAGTAGGCAGGGCACGAACAGGCAGATTGGTGTAAGCTGGCGCTACATCTTCGAGATATGAATTTAGGAATATGTCTTTAGTAGTCTTATGCATTACTTTAGTTGGAACTAATGGTGACGGCAAATTTTTCGGTATTTCTGAAATGGCGTCAGGGGTACCATCGGCCAAAAGATACATGTTGTTCACTTTGCCATTTTGGATACGATCTATTTGTTCTACTTTTACTCGAATTCCCTCAGTAACTAATTCGTTTTCTTGGGCCTTTTCTGATTCTTTAAGCCTGTCTTCTCTACGGAGTGCTCTATCAGCACGCTTACGTGATTCCTTACGCCAAAATTCTATGGCGTCTTTCTGAGATTGTCTAGCTTTCTTTTTCCGTAATATTTCTTCTACCTTTATGATGCACTCGGCATCCCATGTTCCGTTAACTGGCCATCGGTATCTTTCCTCTAGGTGCTTGGTATAATCTGTCCATAACTCTAGATACAAGATGGCGTCTATGCCATGCTTATTATACATGAAATTACCTGGAGTGTCCCTAGGGGGAATTGGAATCTCTTCCTCTAACATCCCTTTCCTAGTTCCTATCTGCTTTAATTTGTTAAAAAACGGCATTGTGCCTACTTGATACTGAAATGCTTGATCCTTAATACTTAATTTCGCCTGTAACTATTTAAACAAAAAAACACAATAATGCACAAAAACAATCACATTCATACCACGACATTAATCACATGAAACATTTAAAGACATAGCTAACTTCCCCCTACTCTGAATGTACCGCTCAACGATACAGATACACTGCTGTAACAGTGCAGAAATTCGGAATACTTTATATACTGCTAAACAGTACAGATACACTGCCTAAAAACAGTGCAGACCGGACTTGCGTACCCAAACCCGTCTAGATACGACCCAGCAATGGTACTCACCGGGAAGCACGGAAAACAGAAGGCCTCGGAAAACTCGACTGGACTCGACTCGGAACTTCGGAAAACTTCGGAAAACTTCGGAAAACTGGTGGGCCTCTTCACACCTCGGACCTTGCTTCCTTCGGCTGGGCTCTGGTCGGGATCCTCCGCACTCCTCACCGCCTCGTCTGGGCACTGATCGCAGTCTTCGTCACCTCCGTGTGTCAGAGGGGGATGCAGGAAATCCTGCCAGTACACGTGTGGTCCGTCTAACTGATGGCAGGGGACACGGATTGCAACGCACCTTCCGGCGCGTGAGGTGGGGGAGGGGTCCCTGTTCGGGCGCCAAAATGATGTAAATAATTAATTTACTCTCTTAATTTCTATGCAGATAAGTACTTAATCAATAATAACTCAATCGAAATGAAGGAAAACAGAGTCCGTGGTGTAAGAGTTTCTAAGGGTTTTATTCCTCATAAAGGAATCAGGATATCATGTTCTGACCACCACACAGGATGTCAGAAGGGATAGATGAGCGCGCTGTCGTTTATTGACAATACATAGCTTATATACTTGATTTACATCATAATGTTCAATGTAAGAGGCGTAACAGCTGAGAGAAGACAAGATAACAGTATACACGTGGTGCTAGTACATCATCAAGAGGCGTAAACTAGGCGTGAACTAGGGTGTGTGCTAGAAACGTCACTGATAGGTGACGCAAGTGGGTGGCACCAAGGGGTGGTGCTAACAGAATGTTGCAATGTCAGCAGAAATCGGAAGCTTGGATGCGCGCGCAGCTGCATGACGTGTGATAGACGGGGTGCAGGGGACTTGACATTTACACTGGCGGAAAGAGACAGAAGTCTGGCATGTCAGATCAACTTGTGCTTCTATCATATCTGATATCTGATGTTTAGGAACTAAGCTATCTGGGCAGAAAGGTCTCTAGAGCAGAAGCTATTCTATACTTGCTGTGAGTGCGTGTATAAGCGCCTGAGTGTCTGTATGAGAAGCGTGGGGGCATGGGGCCTTCCATGGAAGCATGGCAACAGAGGCTATGAATTACTTGCATAAAGACAGGTCGGCCCTTTAGCCCTGTAGCTGAGGAAGGATGTTTACTGAAGCTAGCAGGCTGGAATGTATCTTCGGGGAGGAAAACAGATAACTCGAAGGTTATAGTCAATCTTGGCAGGCAGCAGGCTGAGCTGAGCACGGAGGGCCGCGCTAGAAGTAAGTCAGAGTTCACGGGTACGGGGGCTGCTTGGGCAGAGGCCCTCGCAGTCAGAAGCCAGAAAAGAGGCTCGGTGGCAGAGATTCAGGGCCTACTTTCAGCCAGGCTGAAAAACGTAGGAGTACACTTCAAAAAGACGTTGGCATAGCATACTTAGGAACGGACCATCAAACCCATTCATGGTGGGTCTGAAAGAGGACAAGTTAACGTTGGACGCAAATGTATTTGCGTCTTCATAGCTGGTACAGGAGGGAAGTTACATGCACTTTTAACTCGTACATGGAGTCGGTGGGGTACTCGCTAGGGAACACAACATGACCATAAAATTTATATTACCTCAGAGTCGCAGAGGGTTTGAGAGGGGGTGATGTCGTTGGAGTTGGCTGAGGGATTGGAAAATTCCTTGACGATGTTGAAAAGTTCCTTGCTGTTGTGGGCGTTGTTGTCAAATCGATCCTTGAATGCTGTTTTCTTGACTTTTCGGATCAGTTGGTGGTGAGTGCGGGTGGCGCTTTTGAAGGCGTCCTTGGTGCTGGTGGTTGGGTCTTTTTTCCAGGCCTTTTCGAGGGAGCGGCAGAGTTTCTTGGACTTCTTGAGATCGTCGTTGAACCATGAGGCCTTCTTGCTGCCAGGTTTGCTTTGACGTTTTTTCAGTGGAGCTAAGGTGTCGGCGGTGTTGGATAACCATAGGGTGAGGTTGGCGGCGGCTTCGTTGGCGTTAGAAGAGAGGGCTGGGGAGTTTCGAAGGAGCGATGTGGAGATTTGGTCCGAGGTGATTTTCTTCCAGTTTCTTTGCATGATAGGTTGAGAGTGGTTGATGGGTTTCGGCTTGTTGTAGGTGAAGTGAACGCAGCTGTGGTCGGTCCATAGGAGATCCGTAGTGTGGCTGAAGGAGACATGATTGCTGGATGTGAAGATGGGGTCGAGTGTGTGACCTGCGATGTGGGTGGGGGAAGTGACTAGTTGTTTAAGTCCTAGGTTGGCGAGGTTGTCCAAGAGGGTGGTGGTGTTGCGGTCGTTGATCTTTTCGAGGTGAAAGTTGAGGTCTCCCAGAAGGATGTAGTCTTTGGAGGGGAGCGCGTGTGGAGTGACGAAGTCCGCGATGTCTTCACTGAATTTTGCGCGGGGTCCTGGTGGTCTGTAGAGGAGGGTGCCTCTGAGTGTGGTCTTGGGGTCGATGTGGATCTGGAAGTGAAGGTGTTCGGAGTTGGCGAGGTTGGCGTCAGAGCTGGTTGAGATGCGGATTGATTTCTTATGGACGATAGCGATTCCTCCTCCTGTGTGGCTGGTACGGTCTTTGCGGGTGATTTTGTAGTCTTCAGGGATGGCAATGGTAATGTCTGGTGCGGAGGAGGCATTCATCCATGTTTCCGTAAGGAAGGCGACGTCTGGAGAGAAGGTGTCTAGTAGGTTCCATAGGTCAATGGCGTGCCTGTGCACCGAACGAGTGTTGAGAAGGATGCATTGTAGGTGGTTGGGATCGGGATTCTGTGGTGTGGTCGAGGCGGAGATGTTGTCGGTGCCGCTGAATCTGCAGGAGTAGCAGGAGAAAGGTCCATCGGTGTGTCCAGGAGCGGCTTGGACGCAGGTGGGGGCGCGACCGGGGTCAAGGGCTAGGAGGGAGGCGGCATCATAGGTAATGCGGGGGAGCTGGGGAGCGCGAGGGGCATGGGGTCTGGCGCTGGGCGCGGTCCAGGCGCGGACGGGCGTAGACGGGCTTACCTTTGGCGCACCTTCGGCGCGGGTTGGGCGCGGACGCTGCGCGTGAGCGCTGCGCGCGGGAGCTACTGTCATATATGGATGGTGGAGGGGGAGGGGCGAGGGCGGCTCAGCTGGGAGGCGGGTCGGGCACACGAGGACGACAACAAACAACCAAAATGGAGGCAGGGGAGGAGCTGTTGGTGAATGCGCAAACAAAATAGGAAAGTACTACAATGAGGGCTAGAGCGATAATTCCACAAAGCGCTAGACAGAGCACACAGCAGGCTATAAACACAAGTAGCTTACAAAGCGAATGTTCAGCAGAGCAGCGCTATGATATTGGTGAGATAGAGCGCTATTTCCACAAAGCAATATGTAAAGCACAATGCAGGCTATAAACAAAAGTAGCTTTCAAAGCGAATGATCAGCACAGCAGCGCTACGATACCAGGCTTCAGCCAGGGACCCAGGGAGCGACCACTCAGCCCGCTATCTATATCGTTTTGCTAACATTTGGGTGTATATCTTTTACGCCGCTTTGTTTAAATAGTCCACACCTGGTGAGCTCTCGTTGGCTTCAAAGAATCACCGCCACGAGAAGGTTTGCGTGTGTGCTACTCATGGTCAGCTCCTGTGTTATCCAAATAATCGGTAAGCGCCCACATGCTCCAATGACCGGGCCTTTAACTTGCCTTAAACTACAAACGTCCGTGATTAATTCGTTGCTCATGTTATTTCCCCTTAGCGTGAATGCAGACCGCTAACCTCACATTCGGAGGAGTGTCTTCATCATGACGTGTTTAATAATTATTAACACAGGTACGAAATAATTTAGCACTGGCTATATATTTATTCTTTGAAGAAAGCACTTATAAGTTAAATAAATCCGATAATGTTTATTTTCCTTAGAGCGCATTATCCTACCCACTCTTTGTGACCAGGAGTTTTAACCTTTACGAATCATACTAAGGTAAACTTCTACTATCATGTATTTTCCTACATAGTTCGTTTATAATCCTTAGCCTGAAGTTAATTAGAGAACCTAGACCTTTTTGCTACTTATAGGAAAATTAACTAATCCCTGAATGTGAAGTCGTTCATAAGTTAATCGGTCGCCCAAAATCTTTATGGGAAATATTTGTCAAATTTGAGAATCCCGTTAAATTGGTCAAATATGGTGATCTAATCAATAAGGAGTAAAAGAATGGATGTTAAGCATCGGTCCAGAATATCATTAGAATCATAGAACGTTTTTTGTCGGTACTACCTTTATAATATAGAGGTTTTGTTCTATGACATCAAACAATGAACAATAAAATAAATTGGCTATATCATGTAATAAAAATTATCTTAATTTATAGATTCCACCTTGAAGATAGGATCCTTCATTGAAAAGGGTTCCCTTATGAGAAGCTTTATCGTTACTATTTCCACCAAACATATTTCCATGAACATTCAGAATTGTAAGTTCCCTGACAATCCTCTTATGTTATCTAGTTTATCCGTTTTTGACTAATGTGCAAAACATCCATAAAAAGTGGAATTAATTATATCCAAACTTGTGTTATTCCCCTTTCCAGTTAAACCACCTTTCCTTCTCATCCAACATATACAACTTCCATCTTTGAATAACTGCTAAAGCAGTAAGTATATCAGACTGCAATAATCATACAGAAGTTATTACTGGTCAGAATGTGTATCTAAAAATGAAATACAGATATACATATATAAAGGCGAATCTATCCATAAGTAAGCTATTAAGCGAGCTTATACAGTCTCAATTCATAACCATAATGTTAGATAAAATATAATGAGCAATGAAACAAGTATGTCGAGTGTCATAACAATATGTCTGTAAGAATCATGTGCTACATGTTAATTAAGTGACATAAGGAGATGTTGATTGAAATCTGGTTGATTTTAGCTAGTGGTTGACTGTATGATGATTTTTTCAAAAATTGTAATGTGTCACAATTGAATGACGAATTGTCAAAATAATTTACTTATGTTACTTTTAATATATTTTTTGTTATTAGACATTTCGTGGCTACTCCAGAAGAAGGCGCTGGTCGCCGAAACGTGCGTCGAGAAAAACTTTATGCCACTTTACCCCTTTTCTTCCTATATTTTTTTAATTGTAATTTTTAATTGTATTTTGATATCATGTAATGTTGGTCTGATTAATTTTTACAGTTGAATAATGATATTTGAGAATCAAATTTTTAGTAGTGTTTTTTATCTTTCATGTTAATAAAATCAAAGTCACTAACCTTATGTTTTTTAGTAATTTTCTCTCCTTTGTCACTTCTTTATGAGCACCAAGTATTGAATTGCCTAGGTTTTTACTTTTCATGAGTCATCCCCAGAAACATGTAATTCCGCCAGATGAAACATTTCATTGTCCACAGGGCTTACCTGACGCCTGAATTGATCAACAAATACTTCTGCCGCACGGATGCGTTCTGCCCCAGATGTAATGAGATGGGGGCGGGATTCCTGCACACACTGAGGAGTTGCCCTGGACTGGGCACTTACTGGAGCGCCATTAGCGTGCTGCTGCGAAGATGCGCAAACCGCACTATACCCTTTGACTGGCCCGAGTATATTTTGCACCATTTCAGGAGACCCCCCAAAGACAAGGTGTCGTCCCGCTTCCTGGGCTTGGGGCTGGTGGTGGCAAAGCGCCTCCTCACGAGGAGGTGGAAGGCGCGGGACCCGCCATGTGCATGGGCGTGGACTTCCTCCCTCCAGGCATGGGCCCGGGCAGAGTGGACCGCCATATGTAGGGAGGAGACGTTAGGGCTCCGGAAGGAACCAATGGTGGAGCGATGGGAGCACATGCTTACTACACTGCACCAGCTGGCTGGGGGGGAGATGCAAGTGGCACGGAGGGGGCAGGGGACGCGCATGAGGATTGGAGCATACCACAGGTCATTCTCCTGCCGAGGTAATTCGCTATGTACAGTTTTTTCTCCTACGAGGCACAAGGACAAATACACAAGCTCAATCGAGGCCTGAGGAGGCGCGAATGCTCTGGGGTGGGTGCGGGGGGAGTTGAGGGCCCAGGAGGAGGAGAACCAACGGGGGGTGGAAGGAGGATTTGAGTATGAATGTGGTTTTTGCCGCTTCTTTTAAAGTTTTCTCTTTTGTTTCATGAAACGCATCATCTGTTTTTAAGCCCAAGCAGGAGGCGTTCTCCTTGAATCATGCAGTTGGGCAAGTATCCAGCGGGCTGGTTATCTGGCACAGTTCCAGAGTATGCATTTGGACAGGAACATCAAGGGTCAACCAAATCTGAGCAAATATTCCATGTCTTACTTGTTGCACGCCTTGACCATTGTACGCATAGCATAATATCTTGTTGTGTTTGTGCTTGTATGTCTAATATGCCTATACCGTCGTGCCTGCATTGATGATGCCTCTACTGTGATATGTAACTTTATTTTGTGAAAATGCAAATAAAACAGATTTCACAGGAGACCGCGCTTTTGTTTTTTTGCTACAGATCCTCAGAGGATTTGGGGAAATTTTTTGTTGTTGACTTTTTTGGCTCCAGGCAGGGTACCTCTGGGACCCAACCACCAGGTTTAGGGTGTGAGGGTATTCCTACCCTGTCCCTTTGTGTCTTTTTTTTTCAGACTCAGGACCGAGTCCCAAGATGTCTGCAGCCACACATCCTGGTTGAGGTGGCAGCCATCAGATATCCGTTTGAGATCTGTTGGGATCTGCGAAGCATTCACTGTTCAAAAACAACACCAAAACACTAAAAGCACTCCTTTTGAACCTAGATCTAGCTTTTTGCCAAATTTGGTGTAAAACTGTTTAGCGGTTTAGGCTGTAGCTGTATCTAAAGATCCTATGGGAAAATGAATGTGGAAAAATCACTTTGGGACCCCCCCTTTTTTCTCAGCCCTTGCTTGACGGATCACCCCAAAATTTTCCATGCACAAACTAGGCAACAAAGAGCCACATCAAACTGCGCCAAACTACCCAGTGGCGACCACAACTGGATAATATATGAATATATTTTTTTTTTACAGTAAACCGTATCCCAGGAAGATCTGCTGTCTGTTAATCAAAAACATTGAAAGAGCAGGCCTCATTCAAAAATAAGCCCCATTGAATGGGCCATGCAGGGAAGCTTTGCTCACTCCCACCCATTTTGAGGCCCCGGCCATCTCATCCCTGGGCTAGTATACTTATTTATGGGTTCAAGAGTAGTACGAGAGGGAGCCCCACAATAATGGTTCAATTAAATCACATCCAGCCACGACAATCTGGAAAATCTCCTTCTAGTGAATGGCAGGTACGCCCAGTACTCTTGAACCTTATTGTGAATACACTAGAGAACTCTTGGACTTTTTTCACCATGTATACATGGCCCTGATGAAGTTACTCTGAAAGGAACGAAAAGCGTTGGCTGCTGCCTAATCTCTTTTTTACAAAGAAGAATAAAAGACTTTGACTTCTTTCCTGGTGCACCTTCCATGATCAAAAACTGTTCTTGTCTGGATTCCAGTGGAGCCCAACTGCGGCGGGTTCCGGAAGCGATTTGCACCACGGGAATCTTTTAATTGTGTAATAGGGTTATATATGCTGAACCTGTGGTCAGCCTCGGTTTGGAGTATTTTGACCTTTCCTGCACACACTGACCCCCTGAGGCGGAAGCCGGGAGAGTCGATTCTTGAGATTATTTTAAAATGTTGTGTAAATTGCTGTGATTTTAAAACAGATTTTACGTATTTGAGTGTATTTTGTGACTTAAGACAAACCTACCTCTCCCCTGGGCTCTCCCGCGCAGCTGCAGGAACGCTGCTGCGGGACATTTCCTGGTGTTGACGGCCCCCCTGGGCCACGCAGGCCACGCCCACCACCTGTCAAGCCACGCCCCTTTATCTCTATTTCCTATTTAGTATGTGCTTCCACCGGAAGCGCAGCGGACGAGCGCAGCGGGAGCGCTGTTTGCGTGCCGAAGGCGCGCCTAAGGCAAGCCCGTCTGCGCCCGTCCGCGACCAGATCGCGGCCGGGGCCAGATATGCTGCCTGTAAAGGAGTTCAAGAAAAAAGGATAGTGTGGTCAGGGGAGGACTTAAGGGCACTTAATCTTCCATCTGAGTGTTGTCCTCACGAAATCGACCTGCAGACCACCGCGCCCCCCCAGATTTGTGGGACATGCGGGCTATCTCTTGGTCCTAGAGACATGGTGAGGCCCCCCAAACCCAAACAGTTAATCCACAAAGGACTCAGAGCAGGCCTACTGAATTGGAGATCCCTAGTCAAGCATTCAGATGATGTCTGGCTATTACTAGAAGAGAAGGAGTGGGACGTTCTGTTTTTAACAGAAACTTGGATCAAGGAGGATAACATGACCGCTATTGCGCTAGCAGTCCCTTTGGGATTTAAAATATGTCTCATCAACCGTCCAGGCGCAAAAAGAGGTGGAGGTGTCGATATTATTTTCAAAGAGCAACTAACACTTACATCCTCGGCCCCTACCTTAATTCAGGGAATTGAGGGCCTTCACTTCTGTTTTCAGGTAAGCCCTCAGCTATCATTAGCAGGATTAGTGATTTATCGCCCTCCTGGCGGCGAAGACCCCAATCTCCTTGCTCTGCTAGACACGATTGTTCAGTGCTCCCTCCTCCACCCTCAATTCATTGTGGTAGGAGATTTTAATATTCATATGGACAAAACAGACTGTGCTGTAGCAGAGCTGCTCAGATCTACATTAAATACAGCCAATCTTAGGCGATTAACGAGGGCCCTACGCATACAGCGGGCCACATGCTCGATCTCATTTTTTCTAATAATAAGGAGGTGCAACCAGAGGCGCCACTACCTCTGACTTGGTCAGACCATGCACTGGTCCCATTTAAACTGAACATGGCATGTGACATTCCAGCTCCAAGCAAATGTTATTTCTTGAAGACACAATGGAAAAAACTGGTTCCTGACATCATGGGCCCTGTCCTGGCACAGAACACCCCGTCTCTCACCGCCAACGTGAACATAGACGCACAGCTTCTTAATGAGTGGGTCGGGAAGATGGTCTCCTCCATTGCACCGGCCTCACAAACGCTATCAAAGAGAGACTCCCCCTCAGCCCCCTGGTTCTCGCAGGATCTGAGGAAAGAGAAAGCAGCCTGTAAAAAATTGGAAAGACTCTGGTGAGAAAATTATGGGATGGAAGCAAAAACCACATATAAGAAAGCATCTAAAAAACTCCGGAAAGCTATTATATTATCAAAAAAACAATTTTATGCAGAATCTATTCAGCAGGCAGAACAGTCAAGCAAACAGGTCTTTAAAGTGGTACAGTCTTTTTTTAAACCCAAGTGCATCGAAAGGGAGGTCCCTCCGTCACTTACTCTATGCGAAAATATCTCAGAGTTCTTCGACCAAAAAATTAAAAAGGTGTACGAATCCTTTAGGCCAGAGACTAAAACGGTGAAATCGGACCTGGTGACAAAAAACGAGCTGGATGACACTTTCACCCAATTCACGAACATATCCCTTAGTGAGGTGAGACAAGAACTTATCCAATGAAAATCCGGCTCTCCGGATGATCCTTGTCCAGCCAAACTATGGGGCCCCATAGCTGAGTTTGTTGCCCCCATAATACAACAAATTTGGAACTCATCTACCGTCTCGGGAGTATTCCAGAGCGTCTGGAAACACGCTACTCTACTCCCGCTGAAAAAAAAACCCAATGGGGACCCAGATGACCTTAGTAATCTTCGCCCAATCTCGCTGCTAGCTGCCCCTGGAAAAATGTTTGAGAAAGTAATACAGCGCCAGCTGAGCAAATTCATAGAAGTTAACAAAATACTTCACGAGACACAATCAGGCTTTCGCCCCGGATTTAGTACGGAGACAGCGCTTATTGAGGTAGCTGAGTCAGTAAGGTGGTCGATGGATGCAGGTAACTCAGCTATGCTGGTACTCCTGGATCTGTCGGCCGCCTTCGACATGGTGGACCACGCTAGACTTCTGAGACGTCTGGCCGAGATAGGTATCCGTGACAAAGAACTGGGATGGATACATTCCTATCTGTCCCAGAGAACACAGAAGGTGGCACTAGGGACGGCCTCTTCAGCGCCCAAAGTCATCAGTGGAGTCCCACAAGGGTCGGCACTTAGCCCCCTTTTGTTCAACATCTACCTCGCCCCTCTCTTTACGCTGATTGCCAACTGGGGTGTCAAGGCAATTTCGTATGCCAATGACACCCAGTTGGTATTCCCGTATTCGGAGGTGTCACAGGATTCCTTCTTAAACTTCAAAGGCTGTCTCCAAGATATAGCCTGTTGGATGAACACGAACAAATTAAAATTAAATGCCAATAAGACTGAAGTAATCTTCTTTGGCAAAGGCCCCACTCCTCCTTCAGAACTGTGGTGGCCTACTGAGATGGGCCAAGCCCCCTTACCCAGCAGTACGGCAAAAAATCTTGGAGTGAGGTGGGGCGATCGCTTGTCCTTTACCTCGCACATCCAACAGGTTGCCGGCTGTTGCTTGAGTAAATTGAGGAACATCCGCAAAATCCTGAGACTCCTCTCGGAGAGTTGCCGTAAAACTGTAATCCATGCCACCGTTACATCTAGGCTGGATTACGCCAACGGACTCTATCTAGGCCAACCAAAATACCTGACACAAAAACTTCAGGGAGTCCAAAATGCGGCTGCGAGACTGCTGCTGCGAATCCCTTTTAAGCAGTCAGTCTCTCTGCATTTACGATCACTACACTGGCTTCCAGTTGCCAGCAGAATCAAATTTAAGGCACTTACGCTGGCCTCCAGATCTCTGCATGGTTCCTGCCCAGAGTACTTGAAAAGCCGGCTCCCAAGATACTCCCAAGCCCGCGCGCTGCGCTCCAATTGCCGTGTTCAACTGGCTGTCCCTCGAACCAGAAGGGCGCGACTAGGAGGTCGAACTTTCTCGGCAAATGTTACCTCACTATGGAACGCACTACCACCAGCTATCCAGCAAGCCCCCTCCGAACCTTGCTTCAAGAAATTGCTAAAGACTTGGCTCTTCACCCAACCTCGCTAACTCTCACACTGCCAGTCCTCAGGTCAACTGTGTTCTCTCAGCGCCGGGACACCTCCTAGTGAGGTAGCTGTTTGCGCTTTATAAAATGCTATATTATTATTATTACAGGACTCTTGACGTTCCTCTTACGGCTTGGCAACACACTATTTGGTTTAATGGCGCCCTTCCCCATTCAATGACACCGGTCCGTTTAGGCCCTTTATCTATTGAGGGGTCCCGTGGCCCGTTTTGGCTGGGTATACCCCACACACATGTTATCTTAACGCTGCAACACTTGCAGAACTTTGTGCCCAACTTACTTCGTTGGTTCGCATACATTGAGCTGTTATACAGTATATAGCTCGCAACTTTCAGGGAGGACCGCCTGGTGTTGCTGCACAACCAGCGGGTGCTGCTGGTGTAACAATCAGTCCCTTGATGGTTAATTCTGTTATGGGCAAACGTCTTCAGAATAAAGATGACTTTCCTTATTGGCTTGCTGAAAAATTAGGACAGCTTGAAGCCGTATTTCCTAGGATTCTATTAGTTTACCAAAATACTTAATTCCTGAAGTGGCTGATTGTAACATCTGGGGCAAGTGTGTGCAGTTGTGTATTCGATGTGCTTTGGCACCCCTTCCATGACTGTACTTCCTTCTGCGATCAAGCGTGTTCCAGATGAGCACGGGGCAGAGGCCGCTGTAGAATTAGGGATGCATCTGGTGGGAGTGTTCGACGTGGTTGCCGATATGATTCTTGCCAATGTCCAGGGCGATGCGGTGAGCTTTCAAGAAGCAAATCGCTTGGAGGCTGTACCGGATACTGATAAACCACGCAAATTACCAAAAATTATTGCAAAGGCTTATAAAACCGTAGGCCGCAATAGTTTGGGAAATAAGCTTTTTACAAAGTCAGAGGCTCTGTCTCTAAATCAACCAAATGCCCAACCTGACAAGGAGGGGCGACCTTTCTTTCCTAAAATAAATTGAAAAAAGGGACAAAAACAACAGAAGCAGGGTTCACGTGCTAGTTCACCAATCCTGGAATCTTCTGAGCACACTTATGTCTTGCACAATCGCACAAAAATTAAGTCACCTGACAGTTTTCAAGTCCCTGAACAACTATCTCCTCATTCTTTACAGGGCACTTCAAAATCACACACGTTGAAGGTGGAGAGAGGCAGGATCTGTGCAAAAGCCAACCTACAGAAGAAGTGTGGCTCAATGGTTACAGCGGCAGACCCTGATGCAGAGTTCTAGCCCGGGACCAGGGTTCAATTCCCCGCCTCGGCGGGTCTTGGGCTCAAAATTCCACGTACCTGATAATTCTTGCCTAGGTGCCTATTCCAATCATATAGTCCCGCTCTGCAACTCTGGGCAATAGCTTGCTTAATCTCCACAACGGCCCCCACAACGCTAAGGATGCCTGGCCTTCACCCTGGGGGTGCCCAGGAGTGGACACCTCACAGGGAAAGCCAGGACAGGTTCCACAGCGGTATTCGTACAAGCGCCTTGAGACCCTTGTGGGTGAGTAGTGCGCTATACAAGTATCAATTTACATTACATTACATTACACCCCAGAGTCGTGAGCAGCCTCGGCAGTCTGAAGTCAAATGAAAGCCAGAGGATTTAGCTTGTTTTCGAAAACCCTTTCAAAAGAATAAGGTTGCTGCATTGACTGCACATTATGCCTCAGACGGTGAGAACGTGTCTTCTGGATTGGACTTGGGCAGTGACTCTGCTCGACAGCGCAGCGGAGGTAACCATAATTCGGGAAGCTCTGTGTCCCAATCTGGATGCAGTAGCAACTTAGGTTTTTGTGACTATTGAGACAGCTGACACCCAGGTTCCCCCCTCGGTTAGACTCTATGAAGTGACTTTTCTAATTGAAGGTAATATATGTCGTATAATCTATGCGGTTTTCTGGGAAAATCTAACCTCCACTTATGACACGTGTTAGTGGAGCAGGATTGGCCTCCACCTTTTGTGTTAGCAGCGTCCCGAGGGGAAGATGTGATACTGCCAAGTTTTTCATGTCATGTCTCTGAGAAGGTTGCGAAAGAGTATGCAGCTGACTAGGCTGCTGCCTTAGCCCCAGCTGTGTATCGAATCAGGTGGGATGGGATTCAGATTCCCCGCATCATGTAATTCCTTTACGCTCTACACCACAACCACATACCCAATCAGGCGTGAGGCTAAGGCTTCCGTTTGTGATATTATAACCCACTTGGAGCATCAGGGTGTGATTGAAATGTGTACATCACCGATGAATAATCCTCTCTTTACAGTATCAAAACCTGACGGTACATTTCGTTAGTATTGAGTTACAGAAATTTGAACAGTCACTGCCGCACCTTTGCGTTGCAAAACACACACAGCTCTGCGCTAGTGAACAATTTAGTTTGCAAAAAATACAAAACTACACTTGACATTGGTAACGGATTCTACAGCCACAATCTGGCTCCTGAAAACAGTGACCTGACAGCATTCTCTCCCGTCGAAAAACAAAATGTTTACAAGAATGCCTAAGGGGTTAAGAATAGCCCGGGTCACTTGCAGCACGTAAAGTGTCTTTGTTGAATGAAATAGACCCAGAGGCAATATCGTACGTCGATGATACATATCTGGCAGACGAGCTTCTGCCGTATCTTGCACAAGTCGACAGGATCATCTTGAACCTGACTGACTTCGGTTACAAATTCAATTTTGCAAAGTCAAATATTGCCTGTTTGGCAGTACTCTTTTTGGGCTATGAGCTCAACAATGAGGGCAAAGGCTTAGCTCCTCACTTCTTGGAGAAATGTACACATTTGTATCCCCCTTCCACGCTGAAGAAGCTTCAGTCCTTGCTGGGAATCTTACATTTCAGGAGAACTTACATTCCTGATTATGCCTGGCGTATCAAACCGCTTTATGCATTGAAGCAACCACAGTTCTCTTCTGCCAGCTGGCTTCTGGAGCGTACCTCAATCCTACAATATTTGCAACTAACTACTTGTTCACACATGACAACACCACCAACCTGGTGATAGGTATCCTTCTAGGGGCAGTGGACTTCACATACTTGACTTTCAATGAAGGCAACACAATTACAATTGCATATGAATCACATTTACACGCTGCAGCTGAAATGCATTTCTCTACGATTGCAAAAATAGTGACGCAATGCAAATGGCGATTCTAAAGGAAAGCTCACTGGGGCAAGGCAAACGCATTCTCATGGTCACTCCATTCCCTGCTTTGGAAGCAGTGACTGTCAGGCTCGGCGTCGCTTCTCTTCGGGCTGTGCTGAATATCCTATAACCTCACTCAGACGACTCTCCTAGAGTCTGAAGTATGTAACACAGACTACCAAGAAACACAATGAGCTTATGGATTCATATGAGGATATGAGAATCATCAATAGCACTACTATATACCACACATGTCTGGTGTTCCTCTTTAGGTTAGACCAATCTCTTTGTTTCTCGGACCCCTGATTCGTCTCCCCTGTATGTTCAAATACAAAGTGTAGTAAAGAAAATATTGTGCAGAAAAAAAGGTAACACAAGATACGGCAGGCAAAGTTACAGCACCCTTCTAAAACGGTTTCACGCTCCTTAGTGAAGTTTATATGAAATGTTAGTAAGAGGTTCCTTGTGACACTTCCCGTGTCCGAACTCGAGAGACTTAGTTCAACAAAACCACAGCAGTCCTATCTGCTCCTGCTCTCCTTACTGTTTTCGAATAAGTACCCAAGTGCTTGTTGAACTATGCACACTGTTCCGTCTTTAGACAGACCATCAACAAGCTTCTCCCCGCAATTAATAATGCGGCAGTACCGTTTCATTCAACAGGAAAAAAGAAAGAGAGAGCCCCTGTTGAACAATCACAAGGGTTCTCCGTGAACCATGCATATGCACACAGCCGTGCGCACAACGGATCCGCTACTTCTATTCACCCGACCCAGAACGGGGTGAAAGGATCGTAGAAGAACAACGAATCTCCAAGCAAAGGATTACCGCTTCAGCACCTTACCGACCAGTCCGAAGTCTTTAACCTGAATTATCGGCACCGCTGGCGAGTACAAGCTGAGTCTTATTTCCGGGTATTTGCGTGACCGGTGTCACCGCGTGACGTTGACTCCCGGCATTCTGGGTAATGTAGTTGTGCTTGTGTGGTTGCCATTTACCCCGCATAATGCGGACAGCGGCTCCACACGGCGGCAATCTTGACAGTGACTAAGGCTAATGTTCCTAACTCCAAAGCTTTACATCCCCTTTTGATACAATGTGCTACTTATTTGATGTCTTAGTCATTAGTGCATGGATGGCAAACAACTGCCTCAAATTAAACTCGGACAAGACGGAGGTGATGATATTTGGTAATCTCTCCCCTGGCTGGTCCCCCAATTGGTGGCCAGCTAAGCAGGGCTCACCTCCGTCCCCGTCACAAAGGTCATAAATCTGGATGTTATGTTCAACAACAAGCTTTCATTTACACACCATGCCAACGCAGTTGTCTCTTCATCCTTCCATGCCATCTGGATGATAAAGAAACTTCTATATTTTCTCCCAGTCAGGGCCAGCAGGACTCTCATTAGTACATTGGTTATGTCAAAGGTTGACTATTGTAATGGTCTACTTACCAATTCACAGGAAAGAGTCCTAAATAAGTTACAACTGGTGCAGAATGTAGCAGCCAGGATTCTGTCAGCACCCCCAAGTTCAAACCAATATCCAAGGTAGTTCGACAGCTCCATTGGGTGCCCATCAAGAGTAGAACCAAGTTCAAGGCCCTAGGCATTGCATACAAGGCAATCCATAACACAGGACCTGGGTTTCTGAAGAAAACTCTATGTTCCTATATGCTCAGCAGACCCTTGCACTCATCAGCAGCTAACCTGCTGATTGTCCCCCTCTTGGGGAGACAGAAGATTTACTGCTGCCACTACCAGACTATGGAACATGCCCCCCCTTCACATTAAGACCAGTCCCACCCTGCTTAATTCCACAAACAATTAAAGACCTGGCTCTTCAACCAATAAGCCACCCGCCCCTGGCCGTATCTCTGCCTTAGTCTGCAGTGCTGAGACACCTAAGGGTATTTGCGCACTTTACAAGTTGCTTAAATAAATGTCACCTTTATTTTTGATCCTTCTCTTTAGATATAGGAGTGCTTACAGTATGAATGTGTTCATCCTCCTCCCTTGTCCCTGTTTCCTTTGCAGGACTACGCTTGCATCATTTACACCGATGTCTCAGCTCAACCGGCCACAGTTCCAAGCATGCTTATTCTGCGGCTTGCACAATTTTTGCTGGTTCTATTGTTAATGGCAAGTTTAAGTCTTCCATAGTGCATACTCAAGCACTTGGTGACTGTACAGCACAATTGGCAGAGCTGCAAGCACTTGTACTTGCTCTCGAGTTTGCTGATCTTAATATAAATACTCTTATTGTATGAGATTCTTATTACTGTGTTCGGTCCTTTAACGACAACTTATTCTTTTGGTCGCAAAACTACTATCGGCATTCTAAAGGCAGCGTAATTAGGCATATAATGCTTCAGGTTCGAGTGGCAGATCTTAAACAACATATGCTTCTCACACATGTGACACACACTCTTGGTCATCAGTGTGTAGGAGCACATACTCTAGGTAATTCCTTGGCTGACGAAGCAGGCACATCTACGGTAGCCGCTTGTTCAGTAGCAGCAGTTACAAGATTCAAATCAAAAATGGATAATGAGATTCTGGCAGCAGTTGCTGCTACATGGGATGGAACAGGTTATCCTCAGGGTTTCCCTTCAAAATACTCTTATCACATAAGTCCCGAACATGTTCCTTATGCTACTATTCCTAAAGTTGGGGATCAGCTGATTCCCAACATGGACCGTAGACCTTCTTTGATCAAAGCCACGCATGAGGGCATTGCTTCTGCGCACGCTGGTGTGGCGCCTACAGCCTCTATACTACAGCAACGTTACTGGTGGCGTGGTTTATTTAAACAGACCCACAATTATGTCCTGTGTTGTGACATTTGCCAGCAAATTAAACCTTCCATGGTCACACGTCCACCACAAACACCGCAGTGTATTTCTAATAAACCATTTGGCTGTGTTTATCTTGATCACTGCAGTCCTATTTCTTCAGATTCTGCGTACAAATACATATTTGTTGCAGTAGATTCTTGCACTAGTTTCCTCTGGGTTTGGCCACAATGCAGTGCTGACGCTCGAAATGTCGTTAAGGATTTGCGTGTCTTTGTCGGGAGGATTGCCAGTGGTACCTTCCACTCTGACCAAGGCCCAGCCTTCGCCTCTAAGGCGTACAAGGATGCGATGAAGTCAATGGTGGTACAGGTGCAGTTTTCGTCCTCATACAGGCCTTAGGGCAATTCAATTGTGGAGCGAATGAACCATGACTTAAAGCAATCATTGACAGCTAGAGTCTTAGGTATTGGCAGGAACTGGCTGACCCATTTGCATGGAGTTTAATGTGCCCTTAATAATCTCCCTAGAAGATCTCTGGGTGGGCAGACCCCTTACGAAATGCTCTTTGGGATTCAGATGTTTGTTCCAGACCTTGATGGTGTAGACGTTGTGGCCGCTGCTGCAACATTTGACATAGATAATCATTCTGCTGTGTTACAGGATCTACAAAAGACACGTGATGCCCTAGTGACTGAACAGTTACCATCTTCCGCTGATCGAGCTCTGCTGATTCCAGTCACCGGATTGCTTCCTAAAATTGTCGATCTGGTGCGTGAAAGAATTGAGAACAATAAAGAATTTGGTCCATCTTACAGAGCTCCTGTTTCAGTGCTTGGTTTGCAGGGTACCCGTACTGTCATTTTACCACCTCTTCCTGGTCACAAAGACAACCACTACATCTCAGTAGACAATGTCAAGTTACACATTGTGGCCGATTCTGAATAGTGTCACTCCTGCTGTTTCCTGCAATGCAGTCATATTGTCTCCACGTACATCTTCTGTTTCAACTCCTGCAATTAATCAAACACTGTTCACCATTATAGAGCTTCCCCCAGTTCGTCCATTTTTATCACCCATGGCTGTTTCGTTTGCATCCAATGAGGAGGATTCCACCTTTGCTTTCATAGCCTACCGAGAGCTACTATGGTGACCATACCAACATCGGTTCTGGCTCTTCATCACCTGTGGCTGCTTCCCCATCCAAATTAGGTACTTGGTTTGCTTCGTTTAAAAAGACCTACCCAGTCCCACCGTGGACTTACATCTGGTTGGTTCTCACCCTGATTTTCCTTTTCGTGTCCATTGGATTTATCACAGTTTTCTTTTTACTCATCAACGGCTATTATCTCCCTGAACGCTGTGCTGCTAACTTGGTCGATGAAACTTTGGCCCCACACACCTCGCCACACCGCATGAAACGTGTCAAGTCCCTGGTGAACATTACCGCATTTCCCATTGAGGATGGCATTGTTTGGGACAAGGTAGCTTTAGCAGTCCATGGTCCGACTGAGGTCCTTAAAGTTCTATACGTGTTTTTGTGTCTCATTAGATGTGGTGACACATGACATTCATTCTGACGATTGGGATGTGCATGCAGTTCATGCATTATTTTCTGATTTAAGATATTATTCTGTATTTGATAAAGATTTGTATACGAATTCTGCCAATTATGGAGATCTTTATTGTTATCAACATTATGGGCATAATTATTTTACACAAAACAAATACACTAAGACCATTTTTAATTATTCACAATGGGAACATTGTCCGACTCCTTTAGAGGGGAGTTCTAAAACACTTAAAAATCAATTCACCTATTTCTCAGATTACAAAATAACTAATCCTAGTTCCGATTTTTTTAATTGCTACGGTCTTTAACTTCTAAATTTATGTTGACCCACACTAAATTACTTTTTTTCTGAGTCATCTAGGCTAGCGAGGGTTATGAACATTGGAAAGACACCATTGACTTGAAATCAATCTGGTGTTCTAAACATTGGCAGGTTACTGGTACTGAAGCTTTGCATCGTTCCTGCCTCATCCCCTCTCAAATTTTGGATTTTAAATTATTCCATATACAGACAACTTGTTTTAAGCTTGCCACTGTAAAAAATGCAAATACACCATCCATTCCGTCTATGGCAGAATGTTGACATTGTCATAACCATGCCAATTGTGCAGTTGCAGCTTTTCAGGCCTTATTGCACAATGACACCTTTAATGTCTCTGATCCTGGTCACTGCAGTTGGTTGGTCTGGCAACAAAATACCAATGCGTGCCAGATGCGTTTCTATAACATTACAACGGGTTTTACACAGGCTAGGTCTGACCCTCAATTTCCCCTTGATTATTCCGTAGCCCCCCATTCAGTGGGCAAATTATGCCAACAATGGTTGGGTCATTGCACATTGTCATCTGTCAAACAGAATCTTTCAATTTTATCACAAAACCTTGATTTGGATGATTTCATCTCTGGATCAAGAAATCCAAGAGCCAAGAGATTTACTGATTGATTGATTGAGATTGACCGGATCTTTTGACTGGGTGTGAGTGTTTGATTGGTTCAGATGCTCAGAAACCGGTCCTCGGAAGCTTGTTTCCGGTCCAGGGAAGACATGGCTTGGCAGTTCGGGCTGGACTGTTCCCATGAGGCACAGGGTCAGACTGATTTGCATATGGACATGTCTGAACTGGAGTGGCTGAGTGAGCTAAAGAACGGTGATGGATTAAACCCATATCTGTTGACTGGGTGTGAGTGTTTGATTGGTTCAGATGCTCCGTCCATTACCACCCCCTTTTGTATCAGCTTATAACAAAGGCGCGTGTTCCTTCGACTTACTTAACTGGATGGCATCTCTCTTTTCTGGCATTGCCTTTCTCTGCACACAAACCTTTATGGATTGACTGACTGTGTGCTCGTCACTTTGATCCCACCTGGCTGGTGGTTTAACCTTAACTCTGAACAATATATTTTTTCCTTTCCACTTTTTATAAATATATATATATATACATATCAAGTTTCAACTCACGTCCAAAAATACATTTTACCTGCTCGGCTTTTGAACTCTGTCTTGGAACTTACCAGGGCAAGGGTGTCATGAGGGCCCTTTGTCACGTTGTCGACATTGCTAAATGTTGCTGCTATGCTGCTGCTATTGCGCATGTTACCATTATTATTTCGTTATTGCAACACTCTGTGCCTCGAATGCAAGGTTAGGTTGTTTTTCTCGTTTTCAGTATTTCTAGAAGTTTAGTATGAACAAGAAATGCAAGGTCGAACAACAGTACATATTGTTTTTCGGTTCTGGTCATTCCATATTTCCTAGACAAAACATGTGACGCAGCTGCAGAGCTGAGAAATTCATGCTTTGATATCGCAATGTTTCATGTTTTTCTAACACACTTGGAGAGAGCAGTTTCGTGAGGGGAGCTCTGCTGCGCATATGATGTAACCTATACATCAATCCTTTCAGGAAGGGGGTTTGCTGACAAAGCATAGAGAGCTTCCTTTATATGAAAATAAAGTTCTTATTAGCAAGGGGAGGGTGAATAGGCCTCATTATTCAGCCTTTTACATACAGTCTTTACAAAATGACTACTCCATTTCTATTCTAAGGTATTGTAACAATGCTAACTTTGCTAAGTTTATGCATTTTACTGCTCACACTGGCTCGCATCCTGTACTGCAGAGAGCGATAGTTAAAATAAGCATTTTGAACAATTTCAGTAACTCTCACAATTCTCTTGTGTGGACAAGTACGAGTGAGTGAGCGAAAAAGTGTTCTTGCTCCTGCGATTCCTGGGAGAGTCAGGAGTTCCTATGTTCTGGGTATCTCCTTGATATTGGTAGGAGACCGAATGAGACACTATAGCTAGTCAGTTTGTGTCACAGAGCGCCTGAACCTGCCCTTGAAGAGGAAGAAAACTGTGATTTAATACCCCCTTACATCTCCTCTGTTTTCTACTTACAGTCACCGCAGGATCTAGCGAGTCCGGACTGTAGCGGTCCCTTTAATCCAGCACCTTCCCCCGTCCATGTGACTTGATCACAAGACCCAATGGGAAGGCCAGAGGAGGAGGAAGAACGCCGTATAAGCAGCCCGGCAGCCCAGCAGTGTGTCGCTTACTTTTGGAACCAGGACTGCCTAACGGCTAGTGAAGCAAGAACCGGACCGAAGGAAGGAGACCCCAGCACGAGTCCCGAAAGAGAGTCCGACACCGTGGGACCAGCATCCGACGACAGGAGCCATCCTGACGCCAGGAGCCATTCCGACACCAAGAACCATCCCGACGCCAGTGGAAGGGAGCCGGACCCCATCCGGTACCGCCAGAACTCCAGCCACACTCCAGGAGGAAGAGTGTGGCTCCCTGAGGTACGGGCCCAAATCAGGGGGTGGTGGAGGAAAGGGGATGCGGGTGCTAGGCCCCCTGAGGAGGGATGGGTTTAAAGATGTGCTAAAGAGCCCCTATGCACGTTTCACTACCCGTGGTGACGGTTCTTGTGTCACTCACTCCCACCCTATACCGTTTGAGTTGTGTACCCAGAATCCAAGCGTGACCACCATTTATTTTTAATTTTTTACTCTCCATGACGGCTGTCCTCACCTCACCTTGGGGCAGAAGGAGGGATCCAGGACGCCCTGTATTATCGCTATCCTGAAGCAAGGAAAAGACTGTCACGCCATAATTTATTGGGTTAAGCCCCAAGAGAGTTGGAAATAAAGACCTCTCACTTACCTCTCCTATATTGGCTCCTCGTGGTTTTCTACACGTGGTGTCAGAAGTGGGATAAGGTGTCCATTTGACTACACAACATGGAGAACCTCATCCAACAGCTAATTGCAGGACAAGAAAAGCTCGAGTGTGCCTTGGAGAAGCATATGCCGTCAGCTCAAGCTGACCAGGAACTCTTTAGTAGGTCCTTTAATCAGCAATTAGAAAGCCTGTACAAAGCTTCTGATAGACAGGATGACTTCGCTTGACAATTACCCCCACATCCAAATCCTCATACCCCTTTCCCCACCGTTGCATTACAGAAGTACAACGAGGGGGAAGGTCCAAATTCGTTCTTGCTCAACTTTGAACGTGGGGCCAGAGCATCAGGCTGGCCTGAGAATAAATGGCCTTTTTGTTTAGCCCCCTATTGACTGGGGAGGCGCACGCAGCTTACCAGGCGGCTGCTCTCCCAGGCACTTCTACGTATACGGAAGTTAAGGAAATTATTTTAGACCACCTGGGGCTTGATGGCGAAGCCTACAGAGCACGCTTCAGGAAGGAAAGGGGCAAACCAGGGGATACACCAAAGACATTTTTCCACAAACTGAAAACTGCAGCCGATAAGTGGTTAAGTGGTGGAGGCCTTATCCTACCATACCCAGAAGTGGCTACAACAACATACTGGACTCACTGTAGAGCAAACAGTAGAAATGGCTGCAACCTATTCCTGGGCTCAACCTAAAACACCTATTTGGGAGGGAGAGCACAAAACTCGTGCTATCACAGGGAAGACCGACAAGAAGGCTGTCAGACCCCTTATGGAAGTCGCCAAAATACGGCCCCCTCCTAAACTCAAGACCACTTCAACTACAGAGCCACAATGCTTTGAGTGCGGTACCTGGGGACATCTAGCCCGCCTGTGTGCACATTAAAAAGACTAGCGAAGAACCCATGGACGTCAGCTATTTGCGCCAGCATGTCATGTACACCGAAGAACTAGGCACTGGGTATTATGTAAGTCTTGTTATTGATGGGGTTTATGTAAAAGCACTTCTTGACTCTGGTTGCAGACAATCTGTCATACAAAACTCTCTAGTCAAACCCGAGGACATACTACCTCACCGATAATAGCCATTAGGTGAGTGCATGGGGACATCAAATCGTATTCCGCTGCCCAAGTTAGAGTAATGCTACCTGATGGAAGAGTCCTAATGATTATCGTGGGGGTATTACCCAACTTACCTGAAAGGCTTATTTTAGGGACAGACCACTCTGAATTTATGGGGATACTTAGAGAAAAGATAAGATTGAACCCAAGGATGAATCCAGTATTTATCACCCAAGTACCTTGGCAGGGAGATAAACATTTCAGGTATGCCCATAAAACTGACACCCTCTCCAAGCAGCCTGGCAACAAGCATCCTTGCCCATCACCACCTACCCAGCCTTTATAAAAGAGAATGATCTCCTTTATAGGAAAGGAAACCCTAATGGCCCAAAACAGTTACTCGTACCTCAAACATTCAGGGAACAAGTCATGTTCTTCGCTCATTGCCATCTATTTGCAGGCCACACACGAGCTCAGAAAATAAGTGAAACCTTCCTCAAACATTTTTATTGGCCAGGAATTTACGCACACTTCTCTCACTACTGCCAAGAGTGTGAAGTGTGCCAATGTCGGAATCCGTACCAGCCTCCGGCTGTTCCCCTACCACCCTAACCAATCATCAGGAACCCATTCAAGCGTATTGGTATGGACCTTATCGGACCACTACCCCGCTCTTAAAAAGGTAATCAATACACCCTAGTCATTATTGATTACACTACAAGATATCCCGAAGCTTTTCCCCTGAGAATACCAAACACCGCTACCATCAGTGAGAAATTGATGGAACTATTTTCACGTGTAGGTTTGCCCCGTGAGATCCTCATGGATCAGGGCACTCCATTTGTTTCAAGGGTAATGGGGCAAGTGTGTAAAACCTTATTACGATACAATCAAGCTCATGTTAAAGAAAATGATGAAAGCAGAGGGACCAGACTGGGATGCTCTGCTACCCTTGGCCTTGTTCGTTATCCGCTACCAGAAACAGAGCAGTCTGGGTTGTTCTCCGTTTGTACTCTTGTATGGAAGACAGCCCCACACCCTCCTTGAAATGACCAAGGAAGCATGGGAAAAGTAAACACCTGAAGAGAATCAGACTTTCCTTGATTATTCAAGAGGGTTAAAGTCTCAGTTGTCCAAATTAAGAGAGTTCGCTCTTAGCAACCTTCAGAAATCCCAGAGACGACAGCAGGTGTTCTACGACAAGGGCAAGAAATGGCATAATCTCCAGGTACAGGATTGGGTTTTGGTCCTCTTACCATCCTCTCTGCCCAAAGGTTGCGCGGAATGGAAAGGCCCATACGAGGTGATAGAAAAAATAGGTCTAACAACTTACCGTTTACGCCTCTCCAAAAATAAGACACAGATTTTTCACATTAACCTGCTTAAAAAATGGCTAGGTCCTCCCCCTAAAACCAATATGTTGGTAAAACCGGAACACCAAACATCATCCACCACCTTGCCCCTCCTAGACATAAATGAAACCCTCCAGGAAGGACAGAGAGAGTCACTACAAACCATGCTCTCATCCTTTTCCCACACCTTTTCTGGTCTACCCGGGCATACACACTTGTTCGAACATACCATTCCCTCTACCCCGGGAAATGTCATAAGGCAAAGACCCAACCGTATCCCTGTAGCCCGACAAACTACCATAGAAGAGGAGATACAAAACTTGTTAGCCTCCGGTATCATACGCCACTCCAAAAGCGACTGGTCTTCCCCGGTGGTCCTCGTGCTGAAGCCTGATGGTAGTGTGAGGTTTTGTATAGATTTCAGAGCTGTGAACTCCATCACTCATTTTGACTCCTATCCACTTCCCAGGGTAGATGAGTTGATTGAACAACTAGGGGAAGCAAAATATATCACTACTTTAGATTTGACTAAAGGTTATTGGCAAGTACCTCTGTCCCCTCAAGACCAACACAAAACTACCTTTTCCATTCCCTCAGGCTTATATGAATTTACAGTTCACCATTTTGGGCTACACAGGGCACCCACTACTTTCCAGCGCTTACTGGATGTGATACTGAGAAAACATCAGGCGTATTCGTCCGCTTATCTCAATGACATCGTCATCTATAGTTCCACCTGGGATAAGTACTTGATCCACTTACAGAACGTCCTCCAGGCTCTCCAGGAAGCGGGGTTACATATCAACTCAAAAAAATCCAAGGTTGCCTACCATAAAGTCCGGTACCTCGGTTACTTTCTGAGTGATGGTGGGATCGAGCCCCAACAGGACAAAGTACAGGCCATCACAAATACCCCATTCCCCACCACAAAAAAAGGATCAGGGCTTTTCCTGGGCTACTAGGGTATTATCGCAGGTTTATCCCCATTAGTCCAAATTGCCTCTCCCCTGACCGATCTCCTCCAAAAGAACGTCAAGGAAAAGTAACTTCTAACACCCTCCCCGAGAGCTCTCCAAGCCTTTCTTGATGATCCCTCCAGACTTCACACATCTATTTAATCTACAAACCGACACTTCGGACACTCGGTTGGGGGCTGTCCTTTCCCAGGAGATGGACAAGGGAGTTGGACAACCTGTGGCTTTCATTAGCCGCAAAGTTCTACCCTGGGAAAAGAACTACCCAGTGATCAAGAAAGAATGCTTCGCGGTCAAATGGGGAGTGAAAAAACTACGATATTATCTGTAAGGCACCCCTTTTCTTCTATAGACCGACCATGCTCCCCTGCAATGGCTGTGTCGCAACAAGGGGAATGATGCCAGAGTCCTGAGGCGGTTCCTTTCTTTACAGCCCTTCTCCTTTGAAATCCGGCATAGGAAGGGTAGCTGTAATGCAAACGCTGACTTTCTATCCTGTGTCTCTCAGTTCCCCGACCGTGAACTGTCTGGGGAAGGGGTGTGTCACGGAGTGCCTGAACCTGCCCTCGAGGAGGAAAACTGTGATTTAATGCCCCCTTACATCTTCCCTGTTTTCTACTTACAGTCGCCGTGGGATCTAGCGAATCCGGACTGTAGCGGTCCCTTTAATCCAGCAGCTTCCCCGTCCATGTGACTGGATCACATGACCCAATCGGAAGGCCGGAGGAGGAGGAATAATGCCATATAAGCAGCCTGGCGGCCCAGCAGTGTGTTGCTTACTTTTGGAACCAAGGCTGCCTAACGTCGAGTGAAGCCTAAACCGGACCGAAGGAAGGAGAACCCGGCACGAGTCCCGAAAGAGAGTCCGACACCGCGGGACCAGCATCTGACGCCAGGACCCATCCTGAAGCCAGGAGCCATTCCGACACCAAGAACCATCCCGACGCCAGTGGAAGCGAGCCGGACCCCATCCGTTGCCGCCAGCACTCCAGCCACACTTCAGGAGGAGGAGTGTGACTCCCTGAGGTACGGGCCCGAATCAGGGAGTGGTGGAGGAAAGGGGAAGCGGGCACAAGGCCCCCTGAGAAGGAGGAACGGGTTTAAAAATGCTCTAAAGAGCCCCACATGCATGTTTCACTGCCCGTGGTGTCAGTCCCGGAATCACTCTCTCACACCCTATCCCCTTCGAGTTGTGTACCCAGAATCCAAGCGTGACCACCATTTTTTTCTTTTTTTTCTTTATTGTTTTACTCTCCATGACGGCTGTCCTCACCTGACCTCGGGGAAGAAGGAGGGATCCAGGACGCCCTGCATTATCGCTATCCTGAAGCAAGGAAAGGACTGTCCCGCCATAATTTACTGTATTATACCCCAAGAGAGTTGGAAATAAAGACCTCTCACTTACCTCTCCTATACTGGCTCCTCATGGTTTTCTACAGTTTGGCATTTTGGGTGCTACGGTGGTAGGTTTGTACACCCGTATTCACTGAGGTCCTGGTTCCCTGCACATAGTTCTGTGTAAGTGCAGAATCCCTGCAACAACACCGTGTACGTCAGGTGATAGATTTCCAACCTCCACACTCAACATATTTTTGCTGGAGGATCACCTACCCGGGACAATCTACATCAGGCAAATATCATACCTGGAAAGCCCAAAAGGATAAACGTTACCTCATGTCAACGACTTCATCTACCTAATTTGCCCAACTTTGGAAGTGTAGTTTTAATCTAATTTGTCACTAATTTAAAATAACTTCACAGAGAGCTTGGAGCAAAACTATCAAGAACATTTTGGAAAATCAGTTGCAACCAGTGTGTTTTAAACATTTTAGGCATACAAAAATAGTGAAAATCATATAGAATTTAGATGCCACTTTATAGAGGACGTTAGGAAGGTCTCACAATCAATTTCACTATAAAGTTGTGGAATAAAATGGATAGGTCAATTACATTTGATCAAAAGCAGCAGTCAAAATTGCATGGACTTGAAGCAGGCTCTGAAAATAGCATACACTCCTCATACTTACAGGCAGGTTGTGTGAATGGTGTTGTACAAAAGAAGACCTTCGTTAGACATCGACCAGCAAGATAGGTAGGCATGGTAAAGGATAGGTGATTGTGTGACAAATAAATAACAGAGGGTGCCTGAAGTCTCAATGGGAAGGAAGAGAGCAGGGAAATAACCACAGGAACATTACAAAATCTTCCCCCTAGAACTATAAAGGTTTTGGTGATTCATCCAAGATACAAATATTGTTACTCGACAGACAAATAGTATCAGGTTTTTATTTATAAAAAAATATAAAAATGTTAAATACAGTAATTTTTGAAGAATAATTTTCTCTTTTAACAAGCATCAAAATACAATCCTATAGATATCACCAAGAGGCAAACATCGCAAAAAACAGTCCAGGGCACACGTAATGAGAGTCAATATTGGTTCCGGACGGTACGGTGAACAGAACAGGATTTCAGATCTACACCAGCTGAGTAATTTCACATGTGTTTAATGAGCCAAGCTAAGCGAGAATCCAGCCGACACGTGTTTCGTCACTTATGGGAGTGATCCCGTGACTCTTCAGGGCTGGGGGATGATACAAAATATAAAATGAACTAATGACTAAGGAACAAAAGAGGCGGGGGAGGCCTGGGATAGGCGACTGGCACAGCTCATCATGTGTTAACACAGCACCATCTACAAGCAGAAACCCTAGATGAGAAGTGCGGCAGCTGTTCAGTGGGTAATTTATTTAAAACATGAAATGGTGACTGTGTGAATTGAGTACGTACTGGCATATTCAACATGAGTAGGCAAATGGGAGAAGAAAAAGGGGGAGAAAAAACACAATAAATAGAACATAAGTGACATGATCCTGGCACATTGTGATGTGTATGTGGTGACAACCAGCAGTTAAATCACCTGGAGGTGAGCATGGACTGATGTCCGTGGGCTGACCTAATGCTATATACCCTATTTCATGCACGGCAATGCCAGTCTTAATCATTCGGAATATTAGTAGCTGAAATTCAAATGTGTGTGAACTAATTACATGAGGACCTGGGTGACTGCATCAATGGTTCGTGGGGTCTACCTGCGGGGTGAGAGGGCAATGGTACTACCATGATACTAAGCAACAGTGGAACAAAACAAGAACATTTTATGTTTTGTATCATCCCCCAGCCTTGAAGAGTCACGGGATCACTCCCACATGTGATGAAACACGTGTCGGCTGGTTTCTCGCTTAGCTTGGCTCATTAAACACATGCGAAATTACTCAGCTGATGTAGATCTGAAATCCTGTTCTTTTCACCGTACCGTCCGGAACCAATATTGACTCTCATTACGTGTGCCCTGGACTGTTTTTTGCTTTAAAATTGTGGGTTTCTGGACTCGCATACATACGGACGTTTCAAGGTGTTTTTCCTTGACCGGCAGGCACGGTACGTACACGCAATTTACCACACAGATGCTAGATCTAGCTTGAGCGCCATTCTTCCTGAAAAAAAAACCTTACATTGACAGAATACCAGAGGCAAACATAGGCCCACTAAAAAAATTATTCAACACAAATATGATAAAGAAGAAATAAATACAATACAGTACAAACCAATCGCAAAAATGTTTTACAATAGACAGCAGAAAAAAGACCAAAGCATTGGCAATTAACAGAACAATTATACAATAATGTTGTTATAAATAAAAAAACAGAAACACCATAGGACAACACATCTAAATCAGTGGCGACCAGTGTGTTTTAAACGTTTTAGCCATGCAAAAATAGTGAAAACTATCTAGAATTTAGATGTCACTTTATAGAGGACGTTAGGAAGGTCCCATAATCAGTTTCACTATAAACTTGTGACAAAAGATGGATAGTTTAATTACATTTGATCAAAAGCAGCAGCCAAAACTGCATGGACTTGAAGCAGGCTCTGAAAATAGCATACACCCCTCATACTTACAGGCAGGTTGAGCGAATGGCGTTGTACAAAATGAGACCTTCGTTAGACATTGACCAGCAAGATAGGTAGGCATGGTAAAGGATAGGTGATTGTGTGAGCCTGCGATGGGTCCATTTGTGGTCTGTGGCCTGACTGAGGACACCAGTTCCATCCCCAGTCAGAGGAGTCATAGATGGGCAAGCAGCATCACTGCTTGTAAGGCTCGATGTGGGGGTTTCATGGTTTGCGTCCAGGATCCTGCTCCGTGATGACATCTCTCTTTGATGCTTGCATGGTATCTCCCATTTGTATGCTACAGAGCCCTCCACTTCAAGAATTATGGACATTCTCCACTCTTCGACATGCAGCAGACTACTTGCATATTATCCTCAAGGGGCCAACCTCAATGTGTATAAAAGTGCTTGGCCGAGCATGCACTTTTCTGAGTGGTGAATATAGAACGCATGGAAGAATCCTATGTGTACTAGAAATGGAAAATGTATATCTGCAGAGGGATTTTTGGCATTACTACAGATAAAAGTCAAGCTTCAAGTTAGGGAACCGGTACGAGACTGCCATATTTTAACGTACACTAGAAAACCAAATCACCTCCTTAATAGAACTTGGACTTCTAAGCAAGTAGGCTATACTTTCCAGTGACTATATCAGAAAATGTAGATATGGCTGATATGCATTAAAAGAGAAGGTGTCAGCACTCTTACCAGAGCATACAGTAGCAAAGCACAAGAGGGTGCCATTGTTAAGCAATTTGCAAAATGCCATGTTCTTCAAGTAACAATGGTTATACCTTATTAAACTTTAAAGACCACTAAGCAAGATGATTCTTGGATCTTACACTAAGCAGACCCTCCAGGATTTTGAGATTTGCCGCAAAATCGGCACTTTTGTAAAAATGCCATGATTTTTACAAAAGCGCAGGCGAAATTAGGGAACACCTATCCAAGGCCAGTGAGTTTCATACAGGAATGAACAGCTACAACTTTGCAAAAGGTTAGTTACGCTTTTCAAATACTTCGATCCTTTTGGAAACACATGTTACTGCAGCAGAGCCAAGATGCTCTTGGCTACAGTCACTCCATCTTTCCCTCGGATGCCCGCGCCCTGTCTAGTGCTTGGAACATGGGTTGGAGCTCATTACAGTTGGATCCAGTCCTATTCCAAGAGTGGTCAGCTAGCAAAATGAACCGCTGGCGCATGTGGCTGGCAGTGGCCCCTCTTGAAGCCTCCACACCAGTGCTGGTTTGTAATTGGACGGCATGTGGCCCACACAGCAGCTCAGGTTCTGATAAGCGGCAGCCACACCCTGGTATAGGCATCCTCTATGTTCGGTTGGTTCCACTCTCCTCGAAGCCTGTCTTGTTCTTTCTGTGGCAGCAAGCCTTCCCTCACATCCCTTGACCCACCCTCCACCTCCCTCTGAAGCAGGGCCTTGGCAGTCACGTGAAAACAGGCTTAAAATAATTGCAGAGGTGTGGAGCAGGTGGAGTCAGCCAGGCCCCGTGGAGCAGGTGGAGTCAGCCAGGCCCCGTGGAGCAGGTGGAGTCAGCCAGGCCCCGTGGAGCAGGGGGAGTCAGCCAGGCCCCGTGGAGCAGGGGGAGTCAGCCAGGCCCCGTGGAGCAGGGGGAGTCAGCCAGGAGCAGGGGTGAGTCAGCCAGGCCCCGTGGAGCAGGGGGAGTCAGCCAGTCAGCCAGGCCCCGTGGAGCAGGGGGAGTCAGCCAGGCCCCGTGGAGCAGGGGGAGTCAGCCAGGAGCAGGGGTGAGTCAGCCAGGCTCCGTGGAGCAGGGGGAGTCAGCCAGGCCCCGTGGAGCAGGGGGAGTCAGCCAGGCCCCGTGGAGCAGGGGGAGTCAGCCAGGCCCCGTGGAGCAGGGGGAGTCAGCCAGGAGCAGGGGTGAGTCAGCCAGGCCCCGTGGAGCAGGGGGAGTCAGCCAGGAGCAGGGGGGAGTCAGCCAGGCCCCGTGGAGCAGGGGGAGTCAGCCAGGCCCCGTGGAGCAGGGGGAGTCAGCCAGGCCCCGTGGAGCAGGGGGAGTCAGCCAGGCCCCGTGGAGCAGGGGGAGTCAGCCAGGCCCCGTGGAGCAGGGGGAGTCAGCCAGGCCCCGTGGAGCAGGCGGAGTCAGCCAGGCCCCGTGGAGCAGGCAGAGTCAGCCAGGCCCCGTGGAGCAGGGGGAGTCAGCCAGGAGCAGGGGGGAGTCAGCCAGGCCCCGTGGAGCAGGGTGAGTCAGCCAGGCCCCGTGGAGCAGGGGGAGTCAGCCAGGAGCAGGGGGGAGTCAGCCAGGCCCCGTGGAGCAGGGGGAGTCAGCCAGGCCCCGCGGAGCAGGGGGAGTCAGCCAGGCCCCGTGGAGCAGGGGGAGTCAGCCAGGCCCCGTGGAGCAGGGGGAGTCAGCCAGGCCCCGTGGAGCAGGGGGAGTCAGCCAGGAGCAGGGGGGAGTCAGCCAGGCCCCGTGGAGCAGGTGGAGTCAGCCAGGCCCCGTGGAGCAGGGGGAGTCAGCCAGGCCCCGTGGAGCAGGGGGAGTCAGCCAGGCCCCGTGGAGCAGGCAGAGTCAGCCAGGCCCCGTGGAGCAGGGGGAGTCAGCCAGGCCCCGTGGAGCAGGGGGAGTCAGCCAGGAGCAGGGGTGAGTCAGCCAGGCCCCGTGGAGCAGGTGGAGTCAGCCAGGCCCCGTGGAGCAGGTGGAGTCAGCCAGGCCCCATGGAGCAGGGGGAGTCAGCCAGGCCCCGTGGAGCAGGGGGAGTCAGCCAGGCCCCGTGGAGCAGGGGGAGTCAGCCAGGCCCCGTGGAGCAGGGGGAGTCAGCCAGGCCCCGTGGAGCAGGGGGAGTCAGCCAGGAGCAGGGGGGAGTCAGCCAGGCCCCGTGGAGCAGGGGGGAGTCAGCCAGGCGCCGTGGAGCAGGGGGAGTCAGCCAGGCCCCGTGGAGCAGGGGGAGTCAGCCAGGCCCCATGGAGCAGGGGGAGTCAGCCAGGAGCAGGGGGGAGTCAGCCAGGCTCCGTGGAGCAGGGGGAGTCAGCCAGGCCCCGTGGAGCAGGGGGAGTCTGAGGTTCCGTGACAATTGTAAGTGATGTTTTCGACTCGCACGAATATGGTCGAGTCTGGTATCTATGAACCGCAAATGACGAGTTTAGTAAGTGTGCGCAGTTTCGCTGTGCTAACTTAAACCGTTCGTTTGTTATGTGGGTTTTTCGTCTGTACCCACGGGTTCCATCTTAGATACGGCATCCATTTTGTCTCTTGCCCTCAAGTAGCCAGCGAACGGACGCTGTCCGCTTCGCGACCCTGGGACTCCCAAGATATTTGCGGAAGACACATGTTCTTTGTAAGTGTCTTTATGATGAGGGGGATGATACTGTAAGGCAGATGGCCCCGCTCGAGGCTCATCTTGCCGTGCCGGTTTATTGTCTCAGCCGTGCATCTCATTAGGCACGTCCCTTTGATGCCTGTATCTCGTGTTTCCCGATACCTCCCCTTTTACACCCTTTCCGATCTCCCCACTGTCTCCGTCTTCCTCTGCACCTGTCTTTGTTCCTATTTCGATCTGTTTTACTGCCGATTGGCGCTAATGTTGGGAAGATGGGTTTTTACAGTTGGGAACCGCCAAATGTTTCCGCACTTATGTTCCGGACCTTATGTGTATCAAAGTGACCAAAGCGACCCCTCTGGGGGATAATTATGGGAACCGGGTTGTAAACTTTTGTGTACCATGTTGTCCTATGGGTAAATTTTGTATAAAAGGAGCGATCCACAGAACCAATTTGAAGCAGTCTCCTCAAGTTGCACGTGTTGTACTTGTCGTGACTTCTGTGTTCCCTGCAGTAAATAAACCTTGAATCTTTGATGCCGAAGGAAGTGTCCCGTGTCTCTGTCATTCGTACGCCGGAGCAGGTTACCCACGAAGGTTTCAGGTGTTGTGCCCTGGCACCGCTGGGTCTTAAAGAACCCAGTCCTTCAGTTGGCGCCCAACGTGGGGCTGCATCAGTGGTACCGGTCCAAGCCCGATGATCGTGAGGAACTTCGTGTGAAATCTCCGAGGGGAGGTGCACTCCGCTTCATCGATCCTGTTGTCGAAACAATTGGCCCGAAGACTTTTCCCGCGAAGATTCCCGCCTCCTGACGGCTGCGACGGACTGCTGCCCTGACTGTAGACCTGTTTTGGCGCCTGGCGTAGACCTTGGTATAGCGAGACGATTGACGGGCCTTCCTGGAGACGCCATCGATCTTTGAGTTAAGTATTTGTGGGTCGCTCCCAGAGTTCTTGGTTGTTGACACTTTAGCGAGTGTTTTTGTTGTTGACGCTGTGTGAGTGTTTTTGTCGGTGACACTTTGCTAGCGTACTTTGTTGTGTTATTTGACGACTGCAGCCGCCAAAAACCGAGGGTTTTTGTTCTTTGCTGGGACTTGGTAAATCCCGTAACCCTTGAAGTTTGTGAAACTCGGCTAGTGTGCGAGATGCCTGGTCGTAGTACTTTGTTCAGTTGTTTCAGACCTTGTGGTGTGGATTCCCGACTGGAGGACTCGTGTCCGATACCTCCGGTTGGAACTCCGACTTATGAACTGTACAGTAAACATGGGCTAGGCCCGATTACTTTTAATGAATACTGGATCAAATACACGAAGAAGGACGGTGACCTTCGCTGGCCACCACATGGTAGCTTCGAGGCCCCGATCTTAGATAATCTAGAGGTTAAATTGTTCGAAAGAAAGTCAAGGCCGGCCATGTTTGATGCCTTTCGGTTGTGGCGTAAAGAAGCCCGACAGAAAGAAATCAGACAGACTAAACGAAATCAGAGAGATAATGTCGCTACCATTGTAAAGAAAGCAGAGCAGTTTCAGCATGATAAGGAGGTTAAGGAAAAGGAAGTGTTTGACAGATTACAGCGTATGACTATAGATAAATGCTATCCTGTTTTGCCTACGGAGTCGGAAAAGAAGGATGAGTCAGTTGAGGATCCTTTAATGTCCTATCTTATGAAGTCGCCACCTCCGTACGTACAGGGTACCACAGCCCCTGTGATTCCCCCTGTACCTGTTCCTGCACCTATTCTTCCTTTGCCTGTTCCTCAACCTGCACCCGTTCTTCCGACTGTTCCTGCTCCTTCGTCTGTTGCTATTCCTACTGCTCCTCCGCTTCCACATACTCCTGCTCACGCTACTGCTCCTGCTCTGTTAACTCCTGCTGTTGTTTCTGTCTCTACTCCTTCACTTGTTAGCCCTGTGTCCTATACTTCTCCCTCTACTCGTAGTCGTAATTCTCCTCTTGCGGCTAGTTTCTTTCATTCGCTCGGACCTGTTCTTGGGTCCGCTGGTTCCGATGGTCCTCAGAGACGTAGTCAGCTTCCTGGTAATAGGGAACGTGCTTCGCTATATAATATGGCGATGGGTTGGATGACGCACCCCCTTAGAAATCCACCACGTATTGTACTCGACACATTTTGTCAGTTCAATATACCAACCCAAAGATTTGTGTTCGAAGAAATGTGTAAGGTCCTTCGTGATCAGATATCGGCCGACGCACCTGATGAGGTGCTGACCGCTTTGTCTGATCTACAGCTTCAGTTCTCGGCTGGACTGATAGTGGACACCAATGTTCGACGTGCTGTTGAACGATTGTTATCTTTCCGTCCCACTCCTATACCTCAAGCCTTGTTTGTTGAGGATGTCGAAAGACAGCCAGATGAGTCTGGTCAGTTTCCTATGCGGGAAGTTCCACCAGTATGGATGCCAGCTAACCCTAATGCTCAACCTCCGATATTGGCACATTTCCAGAGAGTTTGGATACATCTCCCATGGAAACGATCAGAAGTGTTACAGGTAAAGCAATCTTTGCCTGACCCTCGCAAGAATCCTGCAGGGTATTACAAAGAATTATCGCAGCTCGTAGACGCTACGATAATGAATCTTGCCGATATTGACATGCTGTTTGGCAATGTTGTACCGCAACCGGTATGGGCTAAGATCCGTCAGGAAAATCATCCAAATGAATTAGGTGGTGCTTGGGCTGCCATTGTAGCGGCGGATGCTCGACAAGTTGGTGGTGCTAAACCCGAGCAGCTGATTGCTGATCTTCCTCAAAGAATAATCACGTTAATGAAAACTCTTATGCCAGCTATGAGAGTAAATTGGGACAAATTGTCAGCTTGTAAACAGAAAAAGGACGAGAGTGTTTCCGACTTCTTTACGAGGTTCGAGGAGGCATTCATCGACCATAGTGGTCAGGATATGAGCACTGAGGGTGGTCAAAGGTTGTTCGTGGATAAATTTGTTTCGAACTTATTGCCCGATTTGAGCAATAAATTAAAGAATTCAGAAAGTGCATGGGCCGTTTCTACTTCAGCTCAGATATTGGCTACGGCACAATATTACGAGAATAGAGAGAAAGAAGAAAGCGACCGTGCTGATAAAAAGACGAAAGAGCTTAAAACTAAAGTGTTGTTGCAACAAGCGTATCCTCCACGTACGAATCAGAATACTTCGCAACAAAATAGATCACAGCCGCAATCGAATAGATCACAATCTCGTCATGACTCCTCTTCCCAAAGATCCTCGTTGGGGTACAATCAATGTGCCTATTGTAGACAGGAGGGTCATATCAAATTCAATTGTCCTGTTTTAAATGAACGTAATAGTGGTAACTCATCTAGAGGAGGTCGTGGTGGTTCACAGCAGGCACCACGTGGTAGAGGTCGTGGTGCTCAGAATGATCGTTCAGATAATTCATCGAATTCTGATAATTGTTTTGATCAACGTGGATCGTCGCAAGGACGATCTGCGCAGTACAATGTAGACGATTATTACGTCGATCAGGGAACTGACGACAGTAATTACTAGGACAGCCATAGACAAGGAGAGGGAGTGGTATCAGTTCCGGTTGATCAGAGAGGGCCTTACGTCGCAGTTGCTACATCGGGCGTCGTTGAGCCTTTTCTGTTGGACACTGGTGCAGCGAAAAGTTCCATTAAGCATTCGAAACTCCCTGGCGCACCTTTGTCTGGCTTAACAAATGTTTCCGTTGGATTCTCTGGCGCCCCCGTTAGCAATCCAGTTTCGCGCCCTTTGCCCCTTACAATTGGGCCTCGTGAGCTAGAAGCTCCGTTGATTTTGACTACTGGCTGTGGTGAAAATCTTTTGGGCCTGGATTTGCTTAAACGTTTGTATGCAACTTTGTATTGTTCTCCTGCGGGTGTAAAGCTTACGTTGGGAGAGAGGGTTGTCTCTCCCATGTACTTGTCTCTCGATAAGCTTCCACCGGAATTGAGTTCTCTTCCTGCGTCTTTGTGGGCAACAGGTCCCAATGATGTGGGCCTACTTGATATCTCACCTTATGTTGTTCAGTTGAAATCTAATGTGCGATTGCCACGTATTCCCCAATATCGTATCTCTCTCGATGGTGAACGAGCATTGTTAGCGATCATCTATGATTTGATCGAGAAAGACGTTATTGAGGAAACACGGGGAAACGTGTGCAACAGTCCTGTACTGCCCATTCTAAAACGTACTGATCCTTCGAAACCACCTGTTTATCGTTTTGTTATCGATTTACGGGAGGTGAATAAAATTGTGATTCCTCAGTTCCCCGTTGTGCCTGACATCACGGCGCTACTGACTCTGATTCCAGCTTCTGCATCGTGGTTTTCGGTGATTGACTTGAAGAATGCGTTCTTCAGCATCCCGATTGCAGAGGAGAGCAGAGACCTTTTCGGTTTCTCTCTTGGTGGACGCAGCTTCCGGTTTAAACGCGCTCCTCAGGGCTACTGTGAAAGTCCATCGATTTACAGCCAAGCCTTGAAGGGTCAACTGGATGCGTTTAGGTTGCCGGCTGGTGCGGCTTTAATCCAATACGTCGATGACCTATTGGTAGCTGCAGATACTCAGGACATTTGCAAAATTGCTACGTTATCGCTGCTGCAACATCTCTGCGAGTTAAATCACAAGGTGTCACCTTCTAAACTCCAATATTGTTGTCAAGAAGTAACCTATCTAGGTCACTTATTGTCAAAGGAGGGAAGGCGGTTGACCCCAGAGAGAATTGCAGCAATTGCGCGAATGGCTGTGCCAACAACCCAAAGAGATGTGCGTGCCTTTTTAGGTATCACGTCGTACTGCAGGCAATGGATTCCAAATTTTTCATTGCTAGCGAAACCATTAGTGGCTCTTACGTGTAAGGATGTTTCGACTCCTTTACCATGGACGGAAGAATGTCAGAAAAGTTTTTGTGAATTACGTGATTCATTGTGTTCGGCTCCTGTGTTAGGTACTCCTGACTATAGCAAGCCGTTTACATTATATGTTCACGAGAGAGAAGGTTGTGCTTTGAGCGTCTTAACGCAACCTTTTGGTGGTAAGCAACGTCCATGTGCATATTTTTCCTCGACCTTGGACCCGGTAGCTAGAGCATTGCCGAGTTGTTTGAGAGCAACAGCGGCAGCCGCGGTCTCCATCCGACAATCAGCAGGATTGGTCATGGATAATATGCTTACGGTGATGGTTCCGCATGCAGTCGATACTCTTTTGAATCGTACGAAAACTCAGCACTTGACGAGTGCGAGGTTGTCTGGTTACGAGTTGACGCTGTTGGCAAGCCACATTCAAATAAAACGTTGTAATGTCCTGAACCCGGCAACTTTGTTACCAATTAGCTCAGAGTCAGATGAAATAACAGAACACGACTGTTATTTGAGGACAGAGGAGGAAACGAAAGGTCGAGTGGACCTTAAAAACACCCCATTGGAAGACCCAGATGGTACACTGTATGTGGATGGTTCATGTTTCAAGTTGCCGAATGGTGATGTGACTACTGCTTATGCTGTTGTAACGTTGAATACTGTTGTTGAGACTGCAAGATTAAATCAGAATTCTGCCCAAGCTGCAGAGCTGATCGCTCTCACTAGAGCGTGTGTGTTAGCGAAAGGGAAACGTGTGAATGTGTTTACCGACAGCCAATATGCATTTGGCGTCGCCCATAGTTTTGGACGGTTGTGGAGAGAGAGAGGTTTTCTAACATCGCATGGTACGAAGATTCAGCATGGCCAGCTTGTGAATGATCTTTTGGATGCACTTACGTTGCCTAAGCAAGTTGCGATTGTCAAATGTAGTGCGCATCGTAAGGTGACGGATGATGTTGGTCGAGGTAATGCGTTTGCGGATGAGACTGCTAAGGAGACTGCTCGGAACCTTAGCACTCGAATGTATGTGACGAGTTCGGTTAGGTGGCCTACAGAATCGAGTATGTGTGAAGACACTATCGAGAGTGTGAAAGCAATTCAGAATGAGGCCACCGAGACTGAAAAGACGAAGTGGAAAGAAAGTACGGGAAAGTTGGATGCGAATGGTTGTTGGATTGATTTGTCGGAACAGAAAAGATGGATGTTACCGGATGCGCATGTGCTGGCCGTTGTGACAATGGCGCATGGGTTAGCACATATTAGCGCGAAAGGTATTTGCAAGTTGCTGTCCCCTGTGTGGAAGAATGATGGTATTACGAAATGTGCTGAACGCTTGGTTAAGAACTGTATGGTGTGTATGATGTACAATCCTGGCAAGGGAACCCCAACTCCTCCTGGCAGTTTTGCTCCCCCTTCATGTCCCTTTGAGGTGATCCAATTGGACTTCATCCATATGGAGAGATGCAATAACCTGAAATACGTTTTAGTTGTAGTTTGCGCATTCTCCCGATGGATCGAGGCCTATCCTCTCAAAGACAATACTGCTTTGTCTACTGCGAAAATCCTACTGAAGGAATACTTTCCTCGGTACGGAATGCCTAGAATCGTGTGGTCAGATAACGGAAGTGAGTTTGTGGGGAGTGTCACGAAGAGTGTATGCAAGGGCCTTGGAATTAATCAGAAATTCCATAGCGCCAATCATCCCCAGTCAGCTGGTTTGGTTGAAGGGTATAACGGCACCCTTAAACTAAAGCTAGCGAAGATTCAGGCTACGACTGGTCTTTCGTGGCCTGACGCTTTACCCTTAGCATTACTGTCAACTAGGGCGACGGTACACTCCCGAGTAGGGCTTAGTCCCTACGAAATAGTGTTCGGTCGTCCTGCGAACGTTTGGGGGGTTCCTAGGCCGGGTATTTTCTGTGACCTTGAGTATCCAATGTTGATCGATTATCTTCATGACTTGACTGCTAAACTGAGGTTAATTCACCAACAGGTTCACGAAGCATTGCCGACGCAGACGGAGGGTCCAGGCCACCAGCTCCAGCCCGGAGATTGGGTGGTAACGCGCAACTTCTCGCGCAAGAACAACTTGGATCCCAGGTTCACTGGACCCTACCAGGTCCTCCTTGCCACGAGAACTGCAGTTCGTCTTGAGGGGCGGAAGAATTGGGTGCATGCCACCCATACGAAAAAAGTCCCTATCCCGTTGCCAGCAGACTCGTGGGTGAGGAGAGGCATTGCATCAACTGAAACCGAAGGATTGCCGGCGTTTGTACCTTTCAGCGACGCACAACCTGTCGGAGAATCCTCAGTGCAGCAGAAAGACATTGTTGAACATTTGTCAGCAAAAGACTCAAGACCAAAACATTCAGCTGATCAACAGGACGTTGTCCCTTCAACGGATCCTTTGTTTGACGAACAGACACGTCCTGGGAAAACCCGATACTTTTTGCGATCCAGCACTAAAGACTAATAAAAGATCCTGTTCTGTCCTTTGACAATTGCATTATCCCGTTTTCCACGATCAGTTTGAACATTCGTACCATTGTAATTATTTTGTACATATTCATTGAGCTTCGTTCCTTACACTTTTTGCTTCCACAGCTGAGAGACATTGTTTTCGCATATATATATATATTTGTGAAATAAAGGCCGTGGGGCCGCGCGCGTACTTCCTTCTGGTTAGTAGGTCTTGACGCTAGGTTAAAGACCGTCGGTTCCTGGGAACTCCTAGGGATTGACTGCTGCTACACAGAACGAAGTGCGTCAAGAAACGTTGCGGACGGTCATAGGGAATGGCATTTTCGAAGTTGACGGATGTGGAAGGAGCTCAAGCGCATAGATTCAAGCTGCAGCAACTCAGTCGTACCAAATGTTTTATATTCCAAATATTCGTGTTGTTTTTGACTGTTTCTGCATTATTGGCGGGTGGGGTGTATTACACGATGTTTTACTTCTTACCTACTGCTACACCTACTCCTACCCCTGACCCTAAACTTACCTCCACTGCTTCTCCTCATTCTTTCCATATCTTACCTGAACACGAGCAGGCTAGACGTGCAGAATTCCGCAACAATTCCTTTATTCAGCTCCTCCATCAGCATCAGTTAGTGGTTAACACTACTAATTGTTGGGTGTGTGGGTTGATGCCACATACTACGGATAAGGGAATTCCATATCTGGTGTTACCGTATAGTTCCCAAGCGTCTGCTCGAGCATTTCAGACAATGTTTCGAAGCGCACTGGGTTTCCACCCCATTCGAGAACCACGTTCCCCCTACTCTGGTCCTACCTCGTATCAAAAACCTTTGTCTATAGCAATAGAGGATTTAGATAGCGATATCTATGATCCCTCGCTTATTCCTGAAGAAGAGGTACAAGCCTATAGGGTCCTAAGTAGAGGTGAATATAGTGTGTTCACTAGTGAAAAGCAGCTTAAAAGCTCGCCTCCGATATGGGTCGTACCCCACATTGGTAATTTTTGTCTCATAGGTCGCGGCCGAAGATCGAAAGCCCGACTTGGAGAGAGTGCTTGCACTGAAAATTACATTCTGCCGATGGTCTCGTCCCCTGTGTTCCTGGCTGCCAAGGGTACCTACTTTATCTGTCATGATCGTGCATATGCATGGTTGCCCTCTGACTTCATGGGCTCATGCTTCATCGCAAACTTGTTGCCTCCGACGTTCACTGTAGATGCAGATTATCACAAGACTAGAGTTGTGAGAGGCGTAATTAGCGAAGAGGATACTGCCGGTCAAGAGGCAGGAGACTTTTTCAAGGGTTTCCTCCCGTTTTGGGGACCTATGGTTAATAGTAGGAACCTGAGACAGTTGACTCGAGTGGTAGAATCGACTGCTAATATTACTGCCAGTGCCCTTGGTAATATCACCACTGAACTTCAGGCGGATAGACTTATGACGTTACAAAACCGTATGGTTTTAGACGTGATCTTAGCAGATCGAGGTGGGGTATGTAAGGTGATCCATTCGAGCTGCTGTATTTTCATTCCTGATAACGCTCCGACTGTCTATCAAGCCATCTCGAAGTTGCATAAGATCTCCGAATCCATACACGTGGATGTAGGGGATTGGACGCTACTTGGGTGGTTTTGGGGCCTGATGTCGACTTGGGGTTGGAAGATTCTGATGATCATCGGAGTCGTTGTGGCGTTCCTGTTCACGTGTTGCCTTTGTGTGCAGTGCGGTCCTGCCTTATGTGGCCTCTGTGCTACAACGTGTATGAGACAGCCACCTGTTACCAAGGGGACTCGGTTGGACAGAGCTATGCTACAGCAACATCTCGATGGTCTGATGAATATCGAATATGATTCCGACTAGTGCTTGCCTACATGAGGGCAAAAGGAGCGTCTGAGGTTCCGTGACGATTGTAAGTGATGTTTTCGACTCGCACGAATATGGTCGAGTCTGGTATCTATGAACCGCAAATGACGAGTTTAGTAAGTGTGCGCAGTTTCGCTGTGCTAACTTAAACCGTTCGTTTGTTATGTGGGTTTTTCGTCTGTACCCACAGGTTCCATCTTAGATACGGCATCCATTTTGTCTCTTGCCCTCAAGTAGCCAGCGAACGGACGCTGTCCGCTTCGCGACCCTGGGACTCCCAAGATATTTGCGGAAGACACATGTTCTTTGTAAGTGTCTTTATGATGAGGGGGATGATACTGTAAGGCAGATGGCCCCGCTCGAGGCTCATCTTGCCGTGCCGGTTTATTGTCTCAGCCGTGCATCTCATTAGGCACGTCCCTTTGATGCCTGTATCTCGTGTTTCCCGATACCTCCCCTTTTACACCCTTTCCGATCTCCCCACTGTCTCCGTCTTCCTCTGCACCTGTCTTTGTTCCTATTTCGATCTGTTTTACTGCCGATTGGAATGCGCTAATGTTGGGAAGATGGGTTTTTACAGTTGGGAACCGCCAAATGTTTCCGCACTTATGTTCCGGACCTTATGTGTATCAAAGTGACCAAAGCGACCCCTCTGGGGGATAATTATGGGAACCGGGTTGTAAACTTTTGTGTACCATGTTGTCCTATGGGTAAATTTTGTATAAAAGGAGCGATCCACAGAACCAATTTGAAGCAGTCTCCCCAAGTTGCACGTGTTGTACTTGTCGTGACTTCTGTGTTCCCTGCAGTAAATAAACCTTGAATCTTTGACGCCGAAGGAAGTGTCCCGTGTCTCTGTCATTCGTACGCCGGAGCAGGTTACCCACGAAGGTTTCAGGTGTTGTGCCCTGGCACCGCTGGGTCTTAAAGAACCCAGTCCTTCAAGTCAGCCAGGCCCCGTGGAGCAGGGGGAGTCTGCCAGGCCCCGTGGAGCAGGGGGAGTCAGCCAGGAGCAGGGGGGAGTCAGCCAGGCCCCGTGGAGCAGGTGGAGTCAGCCAGGCCCCGTGGAGCAGGGGGAGTCAGCCAGGCCCCGTGGAGCAGGGGGAGTCAGCCAGGCCCCGTGGAGCAGGCGGAGTCAGCCAGGCCCCGTGGAGCAGGGGGAGTCAGCCAGGCCCCGTGGAGCAGGGGGAGTCAGCCAGGCCCCGTGGAGCAGGGGGAGTCAGCCAGGAGCAGGGGGGAGTCAGCCAGGCCCCGTGGAGCAGGGGGAGTCAGCCAGGCCCCGTGGAGCAGGGGGAGTCAGCCAGGCCCCGTGGAGCAGGGGGAGTCAGCCAGGCCCCGTGGAGCAGGCGGAGTCAGCCAGGCCCCGTGGAGCAGGGGGAGTCAGCCAGGCCCGGTGGAGCAGGGGGAGTCAGCCAGGCCTCGTGGAGCAGGGGGAGTCAGCCAGGAGCAGGGGGGGAGTCAGCCAGGCCCCGTGGAGCAGGGGGAGTCAGCCAGGCCCCGTGGAGCAGGTGGAGTCTGCCAGGCCCCGGTGCCCCTGCGCCATTGATGGACACATGCCTGAATACACATTTACTTTGTCTGTAGGTGGAAAACACATGAGTAACTAGAACACATCAGAGTTTCTGGCGAGGGATTATAAGCCGAAAGCTGCTTTTAAAACAACTAAAACCACATACACATGGCCCTTCTCCAGTATCACTGTTTTCCGTTATATTTCACAGAAGCGAATTACCGGATATATTGTGCTTAGGTTCTGGTGAAAACCTACCTGCTTGAAGATCTTATAGGGATTTGAACTCAGTGGCCCAGTGTCAGGACAGGAGGGGAGTGGAAGACCCCTCTCAGTGGACTTTGAAGGACGATCTACCCTTACATGAAAGACATGCTGACCTTTCTGCACATTCCAATGCAATGCCTGACTTTCACTCACAGACAGAGGAGTGCGAGGTCAGGCAAAGGAAAACGGGACATCCTAATAATATACCGCCATAAGTGAAACTTCTTGCACCTTTTTTAACCGATGGGACTGTAGCATCCAGCTGCTGGATTCGTGCAGACCCCGTTGATCGGGCCCTGTGTGCTTCTCTTCCTCCCGGAGCTGCTTGCAACCCTACACGCTGGTCCGCACCGTCTCTACCATAAGTAGCTAAACTCAAAGCCGCCCCTCAGGCTTCAGCTCGGCAGTTTCTTGTTTATGTTTAAGGGTTTGGGCTTCGCCATCATCTTACACCTAAATGAACCCTCTTACTTTATTCCTATGAACATGTTTATTCGCGGTCAGCCTGCCCTTCCCACCAGAGACCCTGGATAGACGCAGGCGCGGCGAGGTAGTGATAGCGTCCTGGGTACTGATGGAGACCCCAGAACCCTGGTGCACGAACTCCCCGCGCAATATTACCCTTATCTGCACCCCCTCGGCGGGCATCCGACATGAGAGCTCCTGCACACTTGTGCATACACGATGGGCAGTGGATCTCGCTGGCACACACTTAGCCAGGGTCACTAACACATTTCACATATATTCGAGTGCAACTGACCTCGTGCAGTCTAAAGACACCAACATGCTCGTGTGCACACATGGCTAACCGCGCCCTTTACGCATGTTTAAAGGCAGCACACACTTGTCTACACGCTTCCACAAGAGAGATGGGACACACAAGGAAAGTAAGTGTTTTATAACGAACCCTTTACGTGTTCTGGCCATTTTATATCCACTTACATATTCGACAGAGTGGGGTTACCCAGCCCTCCCTCCACAGTGGGTGGGGGGTCAAGCGCTGCGAGATGAAGCAAATGGAGAATTGCATCTCCAAGGAATAACAGCCTTCACCTGTGGGCTGCTTCCTCTATTCCATATTCCAGGTTTCCTATTCAAAGTGGAATATTCTACTGAAACAGCTTCCATTGATTTAAGGGTGAACATGAATGATTATGAGTAAAATAAAGTGCCGCAATAATGCTGATAAATTTCCATATTTGTGCTGCTAAATTTCCATATTTGTGCCGCTAAATTTGCCAATCCATGCCGCTATATTCTGGGGCCTGACTAAGATCCCTTTTAGAAAATCAAGTGTAAAATTAGGCATTGAAATCACATTGTTCCAGGTGTATTGGCCTAAACATGTTAAGGTCTAAATTCCACTTAAAATCTCCAATCACCCTTTCTCCACCCGTATATACCTCTCAATGTAATCCTTTGGGCTCTCTCTTTCTCTACACTCTCCCTATCTCCTAATCTCTGTCGTCTCTGCGTCTTTCAACCTTTTCCCCACAATCCGTTTTTGTTTGCTGCTGCAACTATCTTCCCTCCCTGTCTCTCCTGCTCTCTCTCTCTCTTGCTTATTCTATTTACTCTCCTTTCTTTCCCTCATTCCGCTCTCCATTTATGAAACCTGTCCTCTCTATCTTCTCTTCCATCTTCTTTGTACTTTTCAATATTTGTTATTTTCTCTCCAGCCCTCTGCTTCGTAACCCATGCATGGCAACTGAAACTTTCTCCTGGCTGAGCGTAGCCATTAGCAGCACCTACCACCTTTCTTTGACCAGTGTGCGTTTTGCTGTTCCCCATCCCCAGAAGCCTACCATCCTGGAGTCCTCCTGGCGCCGAAGAATAACCCTGCGATCAACGAACAAGGAAGTCAGTGTGCGTGGCCATCATGTCCCTGCAGCTTGTTGTCAATTCTTGTTGGAGAGGACATTATGCTGCATGAATTTGGTGAGTTTGAACTGTTTTAGGGCAGATGATGACTCGTTGATGCCCACACTACCTTCATGGTGTGGTGAACTTCAACAGGAGGACCACAGTACCATTACTGCATAATTACAGTGGCCCCAAAGCAGGCAGCACGTGTTAAAAGTGCTTGTGCTTGAAGCAAAGATGCCTGCAAGTCCCTGAGACCCGCAATCATAAAAAAAACAATAAACTAAAAGAAAAACTGGAGCCCACTTTTCACGAAGTGCAAATTGCACAGACCTTTCGCAGGCAACGTCCACAAAGTAAGGAACACCCCTCTTTTGTGTGCATCAAATATCTTCTAAAACACACTGGTTCAGAAACCCCTTCATGTAGCTGCATAACATCCTTTCTGTCTGACAGCAAAGGAGCCTCTGATAATTAGATCTAAGAAGCTGGTTTTACAGGAGCTCACAACTTGCAGGTGATGCTCAGTTCGTGTTATAATAGTTGAATTCTGCTTTAGTCAGTTACTCCTATAATCAGGGGCCCATCTGGCGCACTTGCTTTATGTCTCGCTGACATCTGCCTGTACTGCAGTGTTCACTTATCTATTGTTGTAAATGCTAGTTTACAGCACATCACACTGTTCTACTCAGTGCTTTGTGTACTTTTCCAGGCACACGTTTTGTGCGGCGATTCAGGATCCAGTCATTTAAGCCCTGCACCCAGCAACATGGCCTAAAAGACACTGGGCTGAGGTGACAACACCTGGCCTCTTGGGAGGCCGCCTCTCTCCGACCCCCTGCCAGCCTGCCATAGACTGAGGTGAGAATGGACAATGGCCATAAAATCACCTCTCCTTTCATCCTCCACTGTGAAGCCACTGCCTATTCACACCCTCCCCGTTGCCCCCCTAACCTGAACTGAAGGTGATGGCCCGGCAGGGGCTGACACTGCTTCTGGCCAGGCAGGCCCCACGATGCAGGGGGCCGAGGCCAGAATGCCCTGAAGGCCAGAGCAACATCGAGCTCCCAGCCTCAATTTACAGAGGGTCAGGAGAGAGCCCGGGACGCTGGCGCCTCATTACAGTGGCCTGGCGAAGACAGTAGGAATATTGTACCAGTTTACAGAGGTTCATAGGTGCCCCTGTAGCACCGGCCCATAGCCCCATGCCCGACTGCCCGCCTGTAACTAAATGAGGTGTAAATCACACTCTAGCAGCAGAGCCACCAAAGGTTGCCGTTTCCGTGTGCTGACTGATTGCTCCTACAGTGTTGCTTTGCAGGCCCATCCACCAAGACACAGAGGGAAGGGGAGGAGGTCGTGGCAACTGCAGACGCCTTCCTTATTGTGACCATTCCTGCCGTCCTGGGACGCATTTTAAAATACAGAAGTAGGGGAACGGACTGTGTTAAATTAAAAAAGTAGGGGCACGCCGTGCCCTTCCGATCCCGCCCACTTCTACCACTGGGAGTAAGTGAGTAATAATGTAGGGAGTGAGTGACAGTGCAGGGAGTGAGTGTCAGTGCATGAGGTCAGTGACAGTGCAGGGAGTGGGTGACTGTGCAGCGAGTAAGTGAGTAATAATGCAGGGAGGCAGTGACAATGTAGGAGGTCAGTGACAGAGAAGTGAGTGACTGTGAAGGGAGTGAGTAACATTGTTAGGGCGTCAGTGACAGCGCAGGGTGTCAGTGACAGTGCAGGGAGTCAGTGACAGTGCAGGAAGGGAGTGAGTGTCAGTGCAGGGAGTCAGTGACAGTGCAGGAAGGGAGTGAGTGTCAGTGCAGGGAGTGAGTGTCAGTGCAGGAAGGGAGTGAGTGTCAGTGCAGGCAGTCAGTGACAGTACAGGAAGGGAGTGAGTGTCAGTGCAGGGAATGAGTGACAGTGCAGGGAGTCAGTGTCAGGGCAGAGAGTCAGTGTCCGTGCAGGGAGTGAGTGACAGTGCACGGATTGAGTGTCAGTGCAGGGAGTCAGTGACAGTGCAGGGAGTCAGTGTCAGGGCAGGGAGTCAGTGTCAGGGCAGGGAGTGAGTGACAGTGCAGGGAGTGAGTGACAGTGCACGGAGTGAGTGTCAGTGCAGGGAGTAAGTGACAGTGCAGGGAGTGAGTGACAGTGCAGGGAGTCGGTGTCAGTGCAGGGAGTGAGTGACAGTGCAGGGAGTCAGTGTCAGTGCAGGGAGTGAGTGACAGTGCAGGGAGTCAGTGACAGGGCAGGGAGTCAGTGCAGGGAGTGAGTGACAGTGCAGGGAGTGAGTGACAGTGCAGGGAGTCAGTGCAGGGAGTGAGTGACAGTGCAGGGAGTGAGTGACAGTGCAGGGAATGAGTGACAGTGCAGGGAGTCAGTGTCAGGGCAGAGAGTCAGTGTCCGTGCAGGGAGTGAGTGACAGTGCACGGATTGAGTGTCAGTGCAGGGAGTCAGTGACAGTGCAGGGAGTCAGTGTCAGGGCAGGGAGTCAGTGTCAGGGCAGGGAGTGAGTGACAGTGCAGGGAGTGAGTGACAGTGCACGGAGTGAGTGTCAGTGCAGGGAGTAAGTGACAGTGCAGGGAGTGAGTGACAGTGCAGGGAGTCGGTGTCAGTGCAGGGAGTGAGTGACAGTGCAGGGAGTCAGTGTCAGTGCAGGGAGTGAGTGACAGGGCAGGGAGTCAGTGCAGGGAGTGAGTGACAGTGCAGGGAGTCAGAGTCAGTGCAGGGAGTCAGTGTCAGGGCAGGGAGTCAGTGCAGGGAGTGAGTGACAGTGCAGGGAGTGAGTGACAGTGCAGGGAGTCAGTGCAGGGAGTGAGTGACAGTGCAGGGAGTGAGTGACAGTGCAGGGAATGAGTGACAGTGCAGGGAGTCAGTGTCAGGGCAGAGAGTCAGTGTCCGTGCAGGGAGTGAGTGACAGTGCACGGATTGAGTGTCAGTGCAGGGAGTCAGTGACAGTGCAGGGAGTGAGTGACAGGGCAGGGAGTCAGTGCAGGGAGTGAGTGACAGTGCAGGGAGTCAGTGTCAGTGCAGGGAGTCAGTGTCAGGGCAGGGAGTCAGTGCAGGGAGTGAGTGACAGTGCAGGGAGTGAGTGACAGTGCAGGGAATGGAATTTGGACTTTGTTGTTTATTGTTTTTAGTTAATAAAAACCATCACAATACAAAATACAGTTTAAATACATTTTTTTTAAAGGATGTCGCTCCATCTCTTATATATATTAATACATCAAATAACAGCGTTATATTACAATGTTATAAAATATAATCAGAGCGTAGTTATAAGTACTTTATAGTTGTCAACAGGTTTGTATGGGGGTACGTAGGAGATATGACAAGCATGATTCTGTTGTTTATGATGTCGTCAATTACCATAACTTTAGCTTCCTTATCAATGACATACAGTTAGAGTCTGCCTTTATGGATGCTTCCTATTGTCTCTTTTACGGCTTTGTCGTGGATTTGCAAATATTTCAGCAACTTACAATTTAGGCGAGGATCGGTAGAGTCCAAGCTTCTCATGATTGCTGTTCTACATGTACGGATCCCTCGCTCATTAAATAAAAACTTTAAAAGTAATCGGCGTGCATTCATCATTTCGGGGCATATACAAACCCAATGCACAAAATCTTCTTCCGCAGCGTCACATAATCTACATGTTTTTGGTCCATTATATCGCCAAGGAGATTTTTCAGATAAAGACGCCTGGTGCCCTAGGCGCATAGCCATTAATTGCTTCTTAAAGCGCACTGGATAAGTTAGTTGGAAATAAGTTGCAGGTTGCAATGTGACATATGTTTGAATTGTCATCCATGTATGAGCTCGTCGTGAAAAGAGACTTTTATCCTCTATCAATGAGTGATTTTTAGCGGCTTTATTCATAGCCTGGCAAAACATGTGATGCGACAGTTTTAAGGCCCACAAATCACCCGCATTTATTAAATGTAAAGAGGAATATAAGTATTTACTGTAGGTTGACTTCGCATCATGGATTATGGCTACCCATAGCGCTTTAACTAAAACACTTGATTCGTTATTTCGTATTTTATGCATGGTTTTAATAAAATGATACCTTCTTGCTATATTTTGCTGCAATAAGCCAAATTCTAAACGGATTTGGGCTGGGGAGGCATTAGATGGTAGATGGAAAACCTGTTTATATGTTTTCGTTTTGAAACTGTCTAATAATTTAGCATTCCTACTATACATCACCGCACTTGCATAAGTTAGCGAAGGAAGGAACTTTGCTTTCATTACTGCAAGCAGCGGTTGATAGGAGGGTCCATCTCATTTTCTTGCTAACAAGCTAAATGCATGTATCAATGCTTTGCTTTTCCCAGCCATGTAATTATGTTGCGCTTGAAAATTAAAAATGTTATTGCGATGAAACCCCAGGTACTTATAGGTAGTAACTATGATTTGATCTTCCAGCTTGATCTTTAGAGATGCACCAATGTTGCTCCCTATAAGCATAGCTTTTGTTTTAGAGATATTTATTTCTAAATTTTTATGTTTTGTATAGGTCGCTGTTTTTTGAAGTAGTCTTTCAAGACCAATTTCTGTGTGACTCAACAGTACAATATCGTCAGCATAAGCTAAATAGGGTATCGTCAGTGGTCCTAGTCTTGGTGTGTGTGCATTAACGGAATCCAGGTGGAGAGTCAAATCCGCCATAAACAAATTGAACAGGTGAGGGGCTAGCACACAGCCTTGCTTAAGCCCCCTAGCGTTGGTATTTTCCTTGTTAATTTGGTTCCATCCCCTACTTTAATTTGAATCCACGTATCTGTATATAATGATTTGATTGCTCCTAGTAACTTTGTTTGTATGCCTCAACTTCTTAATTTGGCCCAAAGAAGTGAACGATCCACCCGGTCGAAGGCAGCCTTCAGGTCTATGAAACAGAGTTGTAATTTTTTCTTTAGACGTTGCTTTTTTCCGCAATAGCTGATACTGCTAGCATGTTAATTGTGGTACCATATCCCTTCCAGAATCCTGTTTGCTGAGATGGAATCAGATTCTTGTTATTTGACCACTCTATTAGCTCTTCCAATATTATTGATGCATAATATTTTGCTTCTGTATCAGTAAGCGCTATTAACCTATAGTTGGATGGATTTGTTTTATCACCTCCCTTATAAATAGGGTTTATTATCGATCCTCTCCAACTATCAGGAATTGAACCTGTGTTTTCTACCTCTTTGAACAGTGGCATTATGCGATTGGCCCAATATTTTGGGTCAGTTTTAAATAAGGCTGGTGGAATGCCATTTGGACCGGGAGCACTATCACTTCTTCCTGATTTAATAACCTTTTCGATTTTAGTACTCAATGTATCATCCATTTCGGGCACATGGGCATAGTGGAATGATGGTCCAATCATTTGATTAATTTTGTTATTTTCATTAGTCCTTAATTAATTTTCGGCTACAGAGAGTTTTGTTAAATACACAGCCCAAGTTTCTTCTGTTAGGTTAGTTGATATTTTTCTGTTAAGAGACTTATTTAGGCCATTTATTATTTTCCAAAATGCTTAGCATTTGATTGTTTGCAATTATAGACCATCTTTGCCCAAAATTCATCTGTTGTTTTTTTTTTCTAACCAGACGTGTTTCTTCAACTCTTTTTTTCAGTATCTTTAGCTTGTCCCAAGCATCTGATCTATTGCCTTGTTTTTTTACCTTCCTTATTTCTCTTCTCAATTCCTTTTTTTAGCCCTTTAATTTCATGCGCTGGTAAGCAATTATGATTTGTGATTCGTCTAGTAGTTACTTTTGAATTTTGTTTTGTTACTTCGAGCACAAATTTACTCCAAGCTTTTAACATTGAAGGTAGTAACTCTATATAGTCCTCCAGTATTGTTTTGGCTTTAACTGCAAGTTCAGGTAGTCGTTCATTTGACCAGTTCACTCTTTTATAGGCGGTTACTACACTTCCTTCATTCAATGTTGGTGCTGGTTGAAATCTATCCAAATTAGTGTTTATTGCTATGTGCTGCATCAGATGATCACTTTCCGTGGTACACTTAATTTTGAACAAACTTAATTGCTGAATTAATGGCAGGCTTAGAATTGTGTAATCAATAACGGACCCTGTGGTTGGGCCATAGTATGTTATACTTGGTGGGCTATCATCCAACGTTCGCCCATTGATTACTCTCAGTCCCAAATGTTCCAGGGTTGTCACTAGTTCCTTGCCCACTATGTTTGACTTCCTCCATTGATGGTCAGTTTGATGTTTTATTGACCATAATTCATTTTCAACAATTAACTGATCGTCTTCGTCTGGTGTAAAGATGAGATGAGTATTAAAGTCACCTGTGATGACTATTTCCCAAGTTGGAGTATTGTATCTTACTTCAGTTATTTCCTGGATTAGATTTTTGAATGTTTTTAGTTTTTCTTGAGCATTTGGGTGAGCATATATATTAAACAGAATTAGTGAGGTTACCCAGTGACTGCTAGCAAATTTAAGTTTTATTATCTGTATATTACTTGAAGTTGTCGGCATTTGTTCAGATTCTGAGTTGAAATTATTTGATATGTATACCGAAAGACCACCCTTTGCTCTTCCATAGTTGCTCGTTTTTACTGCATTCACCTGATGTACTGTGAATCCAGGTAGCTGAATTAGTTCTGTCAGCCAGGTTTTTTGCAGTACTATAATATCATATGAAGCCCAGGTTTCCATTAGGGCTCTATCCGTAAGCTTTGTAAATGCACCTGCAATGTTCCAGGAAAGTATATTTAATTTCTCATTTTGACAAGCATGTTTTGTTTCAGTAACTGGTCAATGCCTACCATTAGTTAATGGAGACCAATACCTATAGTTACTCCTCCCTCTTGTTGGGAATACCGTATCAGTACTTGTTGGTCCTCTGGCATTGTACAGAATCAAATACACTGGAGGATGTGTACTCAGCTTATTGACTCCTTGTGCCAATGGAGAAGGGTAGCGCTGCGATGTTGATTTTATTATTTGTATACCCCAATTTTCAAATTGCTCCTTAGCTTCTAAGATTTGAATTGCTATTTTGTCCGATTTCTATGAAGATAACCTTGCCTCTGTGAGTGGATTATGTATATTTGGCACGAACTTGACCGAAAGTAAATCTGTTGTTTCAATACATTGTAATGTTCTCGCCTCTCCTAAAAGCCTCATAATATTGCCTCTATTTAATATATCTTGTTTTCCTCTTGACGTGTATAGCGGTATTAATGTAATTTGCCACTCTTCATTAGAACTCATTGTTTCTTTTAAGGAGGCATTCTCAGAAGATTCTTCTCTTCCTTGATTCTGCGTTGGAATATTATGTTTTGTTTGGCACTGATTGTAGGGGGGATTTTTTCCTTTAACTATCTCTTTAGGCTGTATATTGGGTGGTATGAAATGAGGCTCATATTGGTTGTTACTGTCTACTAGAGGACACGTGATCACTATTTCTTTATCCACGCTTGCAGTTACTGTGCGTTTGAAAAAGTTATATTTCTTACAGCAATTGCTTATTAGGACTTCTGGAGGATTGTTATTAGAAATTCTTCGGCTTTCCATTTGTTTCTGTTCCGAACATTTACAAAATTGTGTCTTAGGGCATTTGATCTGATCTTGCCCTATTGAATTTTCTGTTAATGTATCCTGTTTTCTATTTGTCGTCAATATCTCCGTTTGTAAACTATCTAAATGTGCACCCTTTTAGTCTATTTTTTCATTTGTATCACTTTTTTTCGTAAACGAAACTAATTTCACTTGGGTGATTTTGTCTTTACCCTTCAGATTGACGTGCCCGGTTTTCATATTACTTTCACTGACCTTACTCTCTATACAATTAGAGCCAGGGTGCCTGGTGCCGTCCAACAATTGATCTACCAAAGTACACTTTCTTTTGATGGTATAAACTTCTGGAAGAGATTTCTTTTGTTTCATGGCACTAAATAATGGGTAACACGTATTGAGCTCTCCATCATTTCGTATAGGGCCATTTGTGTTCTGTCTTCCTTTTCTAGCACTTTTTTTGCCTTTTTGTTAAGACTTGAGTAAGAACAGATTTGGGTTTTGTCACAATGGATTCTTAACCACTATTTGATAAAAGGATCAATGACCCATCATTTTGAATTTCCTGTATATTTTCAGTAATTAGCTCCTTCGACTGCCCAACCTGTTGTTTTTGAATGTCTTTTTTTGTTAGATTACCTATTGGCTGTAATTGCTCCTGCTTATCTTCCAGCTGATTGTTCTCTATTGTTGGCTTGTATTTTATTTCTTTCAATATATCAATTAGTATAGCTGGTAATGTACTTAGTTTATCTATTATTTGATCACATTTACAGATGCACTGTGGATCTGTATTCTTCAGTGATTTGAATTTCCTCATTTGATCAGTCAGTCAGTCAAAATCTTTATTTCGATAAATGAATATCAAAAAAAGGCACGGTACAAGAAACATACAATCATAATTAAGAAACACACATTATACAATGATTAAAAATATACAACTTTAAAAGTAAAAACCACATAGCATGATTTAACTAAAAACAAAGATACAAGAAATTTTAAAAATCATCACTGTGTAAAAACTATGTCATAAAAAGTTTAAAATATATCGTTCCGCCATCCCCTTAAACCTGATATACATTAATGATAATGTTTGACCACTAAAGTGCAAGGTGCAATACTTCATGACAATGTGTCCAATCTCTCTTTCACCAAGAGTCCTTTCTTGGTGCGCACCGCACACACCAAGTAGTTGGCTACATGAAAGACGGTGCTAGGGTCATTTAACAACTGCAAATAAAGAAGTGCTGGTCTAACTTGCAGAAACCCTACCTTTTTTAAGATTGGCACAAGATACTTCCTCCTTTCTGCTAAAAAATGCCCACAAAACATGGTAAAATGCATAGTATCTTAAATAGAAAAGCTATCACAAGAACAAGGAAGAAATTCATCAGGTTTACACCAGGTTGTGTACTGTCCTAATATCAGGTGAATCATGTTCATGCGGAAACAAGTTAATAAAAACCTATTAAAGGAAAGGGGCGGTTAACCAGAGTGAGGTAGAATTCAGGGCCTGGTGGGTTTGCAACCAAAAGGTGTGCCCTAACCAAGGGTTTTGTTAGTTCCTATTCCTCTCTTATTAGCGACAGCCTCAAGAGCATATCGCTTTTGGTTCTAACAATATCGGCCCGGGATATCAACTCCGGTGAAGAAAAGAGGTTAGGTCGTCCCAGAGCGCTAAAACCATTTTTAACATAAGTTAACCACTTAATTTTGTGGGCGTTGTCGAGTAGGAGACAGTCCCTCAAAATGGCCTGATTTAAAGATAGTTCGTTATTAAGCCAAATTTTAAGCCACATGATTAGAGGGGCCACTCGAATTTTGTCTGTAATAAAATCAGCCCCCAATTCAGAATGGACAGAATAAGATGGTATTGACTGGGGTACAGACAAGACTGATCTAAGAAATTTATTTTCAGAAGCCTGAAGACAGTCTATCAAGCCATATCCCCATAAGGAACAACCATAAGTTGCAGCAGACACGCACTTGGCGTTGTAGATGGTCATGAGGGCTGGGACTTCTGCTGAAACTCAGGATGACAGAAGATGTTCTTACTAGGGCACTATTTCTATTTCTTATTTGAGGGCCCCAGCTCCCTTTATCTTCAAACGTAACTCCTAGATACGGGAATGTCGAAACTCTTTGCATTTCTACCTTGCTGCAATAGAAAGTTTTAACTTTCTTGCAGCGTGAGCCTTTACCCACCATCATAACTTGTGATTTTTTGGCATTTATCTTAAGGTCTAAAGACGTCATGAAAAGGCCAAAAGCATCCAATAACCGCTGAAGACCCAGGCCTGTGCGGGACAGAAGCACCGCATCATCCGCGTACAGGAGGACAGGAACACTTGTCTCCCCTATATGCGGTATGTCCGGCGTAGCAGTCTTTAATTCAGATTTGAGGGCGTTAATATAAACTGTGAAGAGCAGGGGTGCCAAAATGCACCCCTGTCTCACCCCTCTTTGGACTTGAAACGACTGGTACGTCGCCCCCCTGAGTCAACCCTGACTGAGGCCTGGAGGTCTGAGTGGAGGTCGGCTAGAAGGTTAACAAGCGAACGATCAAGACCCAAATCAGCAAGAATGTGCCACAGTTTAGTGCGATTCACAAGGTCAAAGGCCGAAGATAGGTCCATGAACCCTAAATATAACGACCCATCTTTAGCCCTAGTGTATTTGTCCACTAACATCTGCAGATTGAGGCACTGGTCCATAGTACCCCGTTTAGTTCGAAAACCGTACTGCAGGTTGGACAGGACCCCTCTGTCATCCAGCCAAGCCTGAAGTCTAAGTAGGATGACCCTGCCCATAATTTTTACTGATGAATCAATTAGAGATATCGGGCGGTAACATGCTGGGTCTACTCTACTTCCCTTCTTAAAGACGGGAATAATTACAGACTCCTTCCAGGATGCATTAGCATGAAAAACACCGCACAACACTCTCGACCAAAGCTTTGTATCCGTTTTAAAAAAGTCCGCTGGGACTCCATCCGGCCGGGTGCCTTATTTTTAAAGGTCTGATCAATGGCAATTTCGACTTCCGAGGCCTCAAAAACAACACCCTGTGTCTCCTGAGTAAAAGAAAGGCCATCTACCAAATCATCCACTAGGTTGCTCGAGTATATTGACTCAAAATGGTTAATCCAATCACCGTCCGGGATACTTAATTCAAGGGAAGCCTGATTCTTATCTGAGAAAAAAGGCTGATTAACTATCCTCCAGAAGTCAGCACTATTTTTAACAATCTCGGGGTCAGACAATTCTGACCAAGCTAATTCCCTGATCTCCTTCTTTCTATTCTCTATAGCTTTTTTGTACGAAGATCTTAATATGGTTATTAGTGGATGGTCTTTAGGGACAGCTTTAAGGGCCTTGAGCAAATCGGCGTGAGCTCTTGAACACGCATGGTCAAACCACTTTTTCTCTCTCGGCTTAGACAATTTTTTATTGTTTGTCAGTGTAGGAGAGTAGGGTCTGTAATCCTATGATCACCCAGATTTTTTGCTTTTGTTTCACTGGTTTACGACTTTCTCTGGCTGTGGGCCTGCCAATCAGACCCACAGCCTGGCTGTTCTCTCTCTAAATTACTCATGTACCCTAGGTGCATTTACCAATTGGTACTGGGCCACCTTATCAGACCCTGTAACTCAGGGCATAGGTGTACCCAGGGCCTACCAGGGGCTGAAGCATGTATTATGCCACCCCTGGCTGGCCTCCTAAATTTGACACAACTGGCTGCATGACAGCAGGGGCAAAGTCGTGTAATCACCCTTTGCTGTAGATATAGTATACCTATATCTAACCCTAAAATGGACACACAGATTCCTATCAGTCACTCCTATGGCAGGCCTTAACAATCCTGAAGGCAGAGTGCTTGGAATCGTGTGAGATGGTGCTCTGGCATGAGCTGAGCCTGTCTGCAGCTTGCGGAACCAAGTCCTAATAGCTGTTCCATGATATCGCATACCATATACTCTTAAGTGCAGTATAATCCTCGCGGTTAAATGCTATCTTTGGTATTGCTTTATCAAAACATGTTGAGTAAGGTGTCATACGAATTGGAATACTAACCCCTCGCCAATTCTGGCGACGGGGTTAGCATTCCACCCTTCTAGAGGGACACGACATGTATGTAACTGTGAACCCCGGTTAAAGTTAACTGAAGCCTCAGCTCCACAAAATGGATGCTGCCACCACAGACACGAGTCTGACCCCCTGCAGCTGGGAGTCCTTCCAGCGAGGGGAGCCTGGACAAAGGGTTTCCTATCAGGGGCGGTGCTAGCACCGTCCCAGACATGGTTTTGTGTATCCTGGGTAGGCAGGGCTTTACAGGAAGGTGACTGCTGAGTGGCACCCCGGTGCTCACTACGCATAGGCCAGTCTGAACCAGTTCCAGGGGCACACCAGCCCCTGGCCTGGGGAAGTCCGGCATGGGAGAGGGGTGTAACCACCCCCCTCCTAGTCCCACCCATAGGCAGGACCTAGTCACCGGGTCAGCCCCCTTTTTTAGTATAAAGATAGGAGCGGGCCCCCTGTTCAAATTAGATCATCTTTGGAATCAAGACACGACTTTCTACGAAAGGACATCAAGATTTCTTCTTCAAGATTCTCCCTTGTGGCTAAGGAGTAGTCACCCTGCATCCGCAGGCACCATCCTAAGAACACTGCGGTCTGCTGCAAGTCCTTCTTCCCGAATCCGACGACCCAGCTCGACGAGACCCGGCTTCCCTGGCACCTCTGACCTCTACTCACCTCTACAGCAAAGCTGAGAACTGTGAGTGCGACGAGACCTCGAGGGACCGACGATCGCCAAGACTGCACGACTTCTTTGCAACAAGCCCACCGTGTGCTCCACTGGTGAGTGCTTTGGGGTCCGAGAAGCCCCAACCCTGAGCAGCTCCAGCACCGAAGATCAGCCCTCCAGCATCTCCACGATCTGCGTGGGGCCCTTCTGCTTTTGCGTGCTCACCGCGCTGTGTGGCTACTAGCCGGCTGGCTTGTGGCCTTCTTCACGACGCCCGACGACATCACTGCTGCTGGTCTGGTTGCTCCAGACTGGCCCTTGCTTCCTTCTTCAAGAGAGGCACCCCGGACCCTCCTGGTCCACTCCAGACGCCATTTTGAGTCCACCGCCTGGGCTTGAATTTGCCAAGGCTTTGTTGCCCAATCCTGGGTCCAGCGACGCCGACAGCTTCAATCTTCGTGGGACAGCTCGCCCCTCCATCCTGGTCGCCGACAACGCCTCCTGGTCCGTGAGATCTGCGAGCACAGCGTCACCCACTCACCTAGTCGAGGTGCCTACCATCCGGTGCCCTCCTGGTGCCACCTGACTACTGGCTAGTAGTCTCGAACTTGGTCCCCTCTGCTTTCAGGTGTCATCTTCCTTCGATCCAGGCTTGGATCCATCGAACTTTCTTCACTGGTCGCCTGCCAACAACTTCTTTCTTCCAGGCTCCTGGTCCGTCTACGAGGATTCCCGACGTCTTTTGAGACCTATGCAGCTGCAGCCCCTGGGCTAGGTAACTTCGGCATTTCGGTGCCCCAGCATAGCCTCACTATCCAAGGGTCCGAATCCACTTTCGTTTTCCTCCTACCAGGTCGGGTTCGCCCGAGAACACTAACTTTGCAATTTCTAGCTACCATAGACTTTGTCCCGCATCACGCGTGAGAGTGCACACTCTGCACCCGAGTCCCCTGGGTCTCCTAGAAGTAATCTGAAGATTCTATAGTCAAGATCTAGCGATTCCAAAGCCTATTAGTACTGTACTTACCTGCTAGTAATTTCGCATTCCACTTTCAGAGTATATGGTTTTCCGTGCCCCTCGGGCATTTGTATATACTGTGCTAACTTAAGTATTTTCGTAAGAGTTTTGTTTTGTGCTTAGTACCCTGTCCTCATAAAGAGTACAGGGCTGTTGTGATTCTTAATAAATATCTTGTTTATTTTCATAACACTTGTGTGGTGTCCTTTCACTGGGTATTCAAGGGGTATATGTGTGGTAAACAGCTGGCTTAACACGCCCTCTCGAGTCTTTAGCCTTAGACTGCTCGTATCCACGCTACTAGGATAGCTGGTCTATAAGGTTGACTTACAACCAATCATCAATAAGGGTTGCTGGACTGATACATAGTGTTCACTAGAATAGTGAGCACTGCATATCAGGCCACCTTCTCACATTGGGGGCAGCGGTGGGATTTGAGCTTGCTGTTGTTTTACCACACGTATCCTAAGAATATCTTGTTGAAAGATCACATAAGTACTGTTAGGTACATATAACTAAGCTTAGAATACTCTCAGTTCTACTGAACCAGCTGTTGCAGCTCCTCAAGGCCTAGCACACCTTGGCTGCAACTCTTAGCAAGGGAACAGTAGGCAAACACATAGTGTAGGTAGGTGCATCACTTACACCACACTAGAAACAGTATGTCGGACAAAGGAGGAAACTCTGAGTCTCCCCTTGTGTCAGTGGACCCTCCACAGGTCCTCCCTTCCAGATATACGGTGCTTAGCTTCCATGAGTTACGACAGGTGTGTACCTCTAGGAAGATTAAGCAGGGGTCTAACCCCACAACTTCCTTTCTGATTGGTCTCTTAGAGACTTATGATGCCAGAAAAGCTGAGAAACTTCTTACCTCTTCTAATCCAGATGGGAACATGCCTCCCCTTGAGGGAACCAGAGGAGACCCTGACCTAATCCACCTCTCAGCTGAGACTGAAGAGGGGGAGGAGGATGAGGATCCCTCTGGGGATGAGGCATACAAGGGACAGGTAGAAGTCAGCAGACTAACCAGGTCCAACTTAAGCAGACATGAGATGAGTACTGGGGGACCCCTGGGGCCACTCTCAGGTCAGCTTAACATTGGGAATGGACGAGCTAGGTCTCTATCCAGAGGCTCTGGCAGATCCCTTCAAACCAATGGCTCTCAACACTCCTCTCAGAAGGGGATGACATCCCCTCAGAGGAGAGTGTATGAAGCTAAAGAAAGGGCAGCCAATCTGAGGATTGAAAGGGAAGAACTTGCCCTGGCCAAAGAGAGGCTTGCCTTTGCTAGAGAGCAACAGTTAAGTGGGGTAGTCCCCACTGGTGGCAGCATTGTACCTAGCAATAGGGAAAGGAGTTTTGATACAAAACACCTAGGTAAGATAGTGCCCCCCTTTAAACAAGGGGATGACATCCACAAATGGATTACTGCTTTGGAGAGGGCCTGCACTGTGCAAGGTGTTCCCCAGAGTCAGTGGGCAGCTATCTTGTGGCTCTCCTTTGAAGGTAAAGGTAGAGACAAGCTCCTCACTACAAGAGTAGAGGATGCTAACAATTACCAAGTCTTGAAAAATACACTGGTTGATGGGTTTGGCCTAACCACTGAGCAGTACAGGGTGCTGTTCAGGGATACCCAGAAAACTCAGTCTCAAGATTGGTCTGACTTTGTAGATTGTGCCACTAAGGCTTTTGAGGGCTGGTTGCTGGGCAGTAAGGTTACTGATTATAAAGGATTGTACAATTTGATGATGAGAGAACAAATTTTAAACAATTGTCAGAACCAGTTGTTGCATCAGCATCTTGTTGACTCAGATCTGACCTCTCCCCAAGAATTGGGAAAGAAGGCAGACAGATGGGTTAGAACAGGAGTTAAGCAGAACCAGGGCCAGAATCAAGGTGGGCAGAAGAAAGCAGACCAGAAGGGTAAAGATTCTAAATGGGAACAAAATGACCAGAAGTCTTCGACAGGTCCCCAACAACCCAAAGAGGGTGGGGGTCAGGCTCCCCAGAAAAAGAAGAATCAAGAAGGCCAATCTAAAAGGTGGTGCCAGTACTGTAAAAGTAAAACTCACTGGTTTAGTGAGTGCACCAAGAAAGGAGGAGGGCAGACTCCTGCCACTGCAGCCCCTAAGGCACCTGTGCCCCCTAGTACAGTCAGCAGTGGTAGTGCACCTCCCAAGGGTTTCGTAGGGTTAACCCTGGGTTCTGAGGGGAGTGACAACTTAGTTGGCACACTCACTCAGGCTGTCCTTGTTTGTACAGGGGATGTGGATATGTCCCCTGATATAAGTCCCAATACTTTGGGCAAATACAGACAGACACCTTTCATTAATGGAAAGATGGCTCAGGCCTATAGGGACACTTGTGCCAGTGTCACAATGGTGACACCTAACTTTGTGGACCCTGGACAGATCATGCCAGGTACAGATTTCCTGGTGACCAATGCAAGCAATGTCACTACCAATCACAGTATGGCAATTGTAGCTTTCTCCTGGGGAGGGGTAACTGGCCAAAAGAAGGTTGTAGTTAGTTCAGACCTCCCAGTGGATTGTTTGTTGGGCAATGATTTGGAGTCATCACAATGGTCAGAAGTGGAGCAGAGGACTCACATGGAAATGTTAGGCTTGCCAGCACATGTGTTTGCTGTGACCAGGTCACAGGTCAGGAAATGCCCCACTGAACAGGTGCTGGATCCTGGAACAATGGACCAGACACCTTCCAAGAAGAAGAGCAGTAGGGTTAAGGCTGTGCCTTCCCCCTTGCCCCAGGTTGTGGATCAAGTCTCAGAGGAGGCTGACCTACAGGAATTGAGGGAAACTGAGCCTAGAGAGTTTGAACTTGATCAAGTTGAATTCTTGGGTTCAGGGGGACCCTCAAGGGAAGACCTGGGGAAGGACCAGTTAGACTGCCCTTCTCTTGAACCCCTCAGACAGCAGGCTGCTGCTGAGGCTGCTGGGAACGCCACAGGTACCCACAAGGTATAATGGGAAGATGGACTCCTGTACACTGAGGCAAGAGACCCCAAGCCTGGCATGACCAGGAGGCTGGTTGTACCCTTGTCTCAGAGAGGTTTCCTCCTTACCTTGGCCCATGAGATTCCCTTAGCAGGTCACTTAGGCCAGACAAAGACTTGGGACAGGCTTGTCTCACACTTTCACTGGCCTCACATGAATGAGGATACCAAGGAGTTTTGTCGCTCCTGTGTCACTTGCCAAGCCAGTGGTAAGTCAGGTGGCACAACAAAGGCCCCCCTTATACCAATGCCTGTGGTGGGGGTGCCCTTTGAAAGAGTGGGGATTGACATTGTTGGTCCAATGGAACCCCAGACAGCATCAGGGCACAAGTTTATACTGGTGGTAGTGGATCATGCCACCAGGTATCCTGAAGCTATTCCACTTAGGACCACCACAGCACCTGTGGTGGCAAGGGCCCTAGCTGGAGTGTTCTCCAGAGTGGGCTTCCCTAAGGAGGTTGTCTCTGACAGAGGTGCAAACTTCATGTCAAGCTACTTAACTGCTATGTGGAAGGAATGTGGTGTCAACTACAAGTTCACTACACCCTATCATCCACAATGCAATGGGCTTGTTGAAAGGTTCAACAGGACCCTAAAAGGGATGATTCATGGACTACCTGAAAAGCTCAGGCGTAGATGGGATGTCCTGATTCCCTGCCTTCTGTTTGCTTACAGAGAGGTCCCACAAAAGGGGGTTGGCTACAGCCCTTTTGAACTTTTGTATGGGCATCCTGTGAGAGGCCCCCTGTGTTTGGTGAAGGAAGGATGGGAGAGACCTCTCAAAAAGCCTGCAACCAACATAGTGGACTATGTACTTGGTCTCCGCTCCAGGATGGCTGAGTATATGGAGAAGGCATCTGAAAACCTTAAGGCCAGTCAAGAACTTCAAAAAGCTTGGCATGACCAAAAGGCTGTCCTGACTGTTTACCAGCCTGGACAGAAGGTGTGGGTGTTGGAGCCAGTGGCCCCAGCAGCACTCAAAGACAAATGGTCTGGGCCCCACACAATTCTTGAGCAGAAGGGAGAGGTCACCTACCTGGTGGACCTTGGAACTCCCAGGAGCCCCCACAGGGTACTCCATGTCAACAGGCTCAAAGCATATGTCGACAGGAAGGACATGAGCTTGCTCATGGCCATAGATGAGGGACAGGAGGAAGAGAGTGACCCTCTCCCAGACCTGCTCACTCAGAATCCTGATGATGGGTCAGTAGATGGTGTTGTCTTTTGTGGCAGCCTCTCTGAGCATCAACAGAAAGACTGTAAACAGGTTCTTCAGTCTTTCAGACATATGTTCTCTCTGACACCCAGTCAAACCAATTGGTGTACCCATGAGGTTGACACTGGTGACAGCCTGCCAGTCAAGAGTAAAATCTACAGGCAGCCTGATCATGTTAGAGACTGCATAAAAACTGAAGTGCAGAAAATGTTGGAGTTGGGAGTCATTGAACCCTCAGATAGCCCTTGGGCTAGTCCAGTAGTTCTAGTGCCAAAACCTCACACCCAGGGTGGTAAGAAAGAGATGAGGTTCTGCGTAGACTACAGGGGTCTCAATGCAGTCACTAAGACTGATGCCCACCCAATACCAAGGGCAGATGAGCTTATAGATAGATTGGCTTCTGCCAACTACTTGAGCACATTTGACCTGACAGCTGGGTATTGGCAAATCAGGTTAGCTGAGGATGCCAAGCCCAAGACAGCATTTTCAACCCCTGGTGGGCATTATCAGTTTGTGGTAATGCCCTTTGGTCTGAAAAATGCACCTGCCACCTTCCAAAGGTTGGTGAATCATGTTCTCACTGGGCTGGATGACTTCTGTGCAGCATATCTAGATGATAATGCTGTCTTTAGCTCCACCTGGGAGGATCACCTGGTCCACCTGAGGAAAGTGTTAGAGGCTCTGCAAGCAGCAGGCCTCACTATCAAGGCCACCAAGTGCCAGATAGGGCAGACACAGGTTGTATACCTGGGCCACCTTGTAGGTGGAGGCCAGGTTCAGCCACTGGAGAGCAAAATACAGTCAATCAGGGACTGGGCTCCTCCAACCACCCAGACTCAGGTTCGAGCTTTCTTGGGCCTGACTGGTTACTACAGAAAGTTTGTCAGGAACTATGGATCAATTGTGACTCCATTAAATGAACTGACAAGTAAGAAAATGCCAAAAAAGGTTCAGTGGACAGCAGGCTGTCAAAAAGCATTCGATGACCTAAAGCAGGCCATGTGCACAGCACCTATCCTTAAGAGTCCAGACTACTCCAAACCATTCATTGTCCAAACAGATGCTTCTGAGTTGGGTGTGGGAGCTGTTCTATCTCAACTGAATTTTGATGGTCAAGACCAGCCCATTGCTTTTATAAGCAGAAGGCTGACCCCAAGAGACAAGAATTGGTCAGCTATTGAGAGGGAGGCCTTTGCTGTGGTTTGGGCCCTGAAGAAGCTGAGGCCATACTTGTTTGGCACTCACTTCAAGATTCAGACCGACCATAAGCCCCTCTTGTGGCTAAATCAGATGAAGGGTGAAAACCCCAAACTGCTTAGGTGGTCCATTTCCCTACAGGGGATGGACTTTACAGTGGAACATAGACCTGGTACTGATCATGGCAATGCCGATGGGCTCTCCAGATATTTCCACTTAGAACAAGAAGACTCACCTGGTCAAGGTTAGCTTATTGTCCCAAAGTTTGGGGGGGGGGGTCATGTAGGAGAGTAGGGTCTGCAATCCTATGATCACCCAGATTTTTTGCTTTTGTTTCACTGGTTTACGACTTTCTCTGGCTGTGGGCCTGCCAATCAGACCCACAGCCTGGCTGTTCTCTCTCTAAATTACTCATGTACCCTAGGTGCATTTACCAATTGGTACTGGGCCACCTTATCAGACCCTGTAACTCAGGGCATAGGTGTACCCAGGGCCTACCAGGGGCAGAAGCATGTATTATGCCACCCCTGGCTGGCCTCCTAAATTTGACACAACTGGCTGCATGACAGCTGGGGCAAAGTCGTGTAATCACCCTTTGCTGTAGATATAGTATACCTATATCTAACCCTAAAATGGACACACAGATTCCTATCAGTCACTCCTATGGCAGGCCTTAACAATCCTGAAGGCAGAGTGCTTGGAATCGTGTGAGATGGTGCTCTGGCATGAGCTGAGCCTGTCTGCAGCTTGCGGAACCAAGTCCTAATAGCTGTTCCATGATATCGCATACCATATACTCTTAAGTGCATTATAATCCTCGCGGTTAAATGCTATCTTTGGTATTGCTTTATCAAAACATGTCGAGTAAGGTGTCATACGAATTGGAATACTAACCCCTCGCCAATTCTGGCGACGGGGTTAGCATTCCACCCTTCTAGAGGGACACGACATGTATGTAACTGTGAACCCCGGTTAAAGTTAACTGAAGCCTCAGCTCCACAAAATGGATGCTGCCACCACTGACACGAGTCTGACCCCCTGCAGCTGGGAGTCCTTCCAGCGAGGGGAGCCTGGACAAAGGGTTTCCTGTCAGGGGCGGTGCTAGCACCGTCCCAGACATGGTTTTGTGTATCCTGGGTAGGCAGGGCTTTACAGGAAGGTGACTGCTGAGTGGCACCCCGGTGCTCACTACGCATAGGCCAGTCTGAACCAGTTCCAGGGGCACACCAGCCCCTGGCCTGGGGAAGTCCGGCATGGGAGAGGGGTGTAACCACCCCCCTCCTAGTCCCACCCATAGGCAGGACCTAGTCACCGGGTCAGCCCCCTTTTTTAGTATAAAGATAGGAGAGGGCCCCCTGTTCAAATTAGATCATCTTTGGAATCAAGACACGACTTTCTACGAAAGGACATCAAGATTTCTTCTTCAAGATTCTCCCTTGTGGCTAAGGAGTAGTCACCCTGCATCCGCAGGCACCATCCTAAGAACACTGCGGTCTGCTGCAAGTCCTTCTTCACGAATCCGACGACCCAGCTCGACGAGACCCGGCTTCCCTGGCACCTCTGACCTCTACTCACCTCTACAGCAAAGCTGAGAACTGTGAGTGCGACGAGACCTCGAGGGACCGACAATCGCCAAGACTGCACGACTTCTTTGCAACAAGCCCACCGTGTGCTCCACTGGTGAGTGCTTTGGGGTCCGAGAAGCCCCAACCCTGAGCAGCTCCAGCACCGAAGATCAGCCCTCCAGCATCTTCACGATCTGCGTGGGGCCCTTCTGCTTTTGCATGCTCACCGCGCTGTGTGGCTACTAGCCGGTTGGCTTGTGGCCTTCTTCACGACGCCCGACGACATCACTGCTGCTGGTCTGGTTGCTCCAGACTGGCCCTTGCTTCCTTCTTCAAGAGAGACACCCCGGACCCTCCTGGTCCACTCCAGACGCCATTTTGAGTCCACCGCGTGGGCTTGAATTTGCCAAGGCTTTGTTGCCCAATCCTGGGTCCAGCGACGCCGACAGCTTCAATCTTCGTGGGACAGCTCGCCCCTCCATCCTGGTCGCCGACAACGCCTCCTGGTCCGTGAGATCTGCGAGCACAGCGTCACCCACTCACCTAGTCGAGGTGCCTACCATCCGGTGCCCTCCTGGTGCCACCTGACTACTGGCTAGTAGTCTCGAACTTGGTCCCCTCTGCTTTCAGGTGTCATCTTCCTTCGATCCAGGCTTGGATCCATCGAACTTTCTTCACTGGTTGCCTGCCAACAACTTCTTTCTTCCAGGCTCCTGGTCCGTCTAGGAGGATTCCCGACGTCTTTTGAGACCTATGCAGCTGCAGCCCCTGGGCTAGGTAACTTCGGCATTTCGGTGCCCCAGCATAGCCTCACTATCCAAGGGTCCGAATCCACTTTCGTTTTCCTCCTACCAGGTCGGGTTCGCCCGAGAACACTAACTTTGCAATTTCTAGCTACCATAGACTTTGTCCCGCATCACGCGTGAGAGTGCACACTCTGCACCCGAGTCCCCTGGGTCTCCTAGAAGTAATCTGAAGATTCTATAGTCAAGATCTAGCGATTCCAAAGCCTATTAGTACTGTACTTACCTGCTAGTAATTTCGCATTCCACTTTCAGAGTATATGGTTTTCCGTGCCCCTCGGGCATTTGTATATACTGTGCTAACTTAAGTATTTTCGTAAGAGTTTTGTTTTGTGCTTAGTACCCTGTCCTCATAAAGAGTACAGGGCTGTTGTGATTCTTAATAAATATCTTGTTTATTTTCATAACACTTGTGTGGTGTCCTTTCACTGGGTATTCAAGGGGTATATGTGTGGTAAACAGCTGGCTTAACACGCCCTCTCGAGTCTTTAGCCTTAGACTGCTCGTATCCACGCTACTAGGATAGTTGGTCTATAAGGTTGACTTACAACCAATCATCAATAAGGGTTGCTGGACTGATACATAGTGTTCACTAGAATAGTGAGCACTGCATATCAGGCCACCTTCTCACAGTCAGACTAGTGTCAATGGAGTTACAAATGTTACCAAAGGCACACATTACTTGATTATTTGACGCCCTTGCATCCATACATGTTAAAACAGCGTTTTCCGTACTAACAAGGACCGCTTGAAGGACGTCCTCGGGAACAACAGAAGACCACTTCAGTCTGCGACCCTGGTCCCTTAACACCACATTTTGGCCTCTATTTCCATCTGGCCCACACTGAGTTAAAAAGGCAGTTGACAATACCTCCACTACTACAGGGTTATGGTCGCTAAATACTGAAACAATAGCGCCATAGTTAACCACCCTTTCTAAAATCTGACAAGACATAAATATGTAATCGATTACAGTACCGTCGCCATTACCTTTGAAGGTAGGAGTTCTACTATCTAATTCCCCACACCCAGACTCGTACAGATTCCAAGCATTCAGATAAGACTCAAGGGTTTCCCCCCTAGTAGAATGCTCAAAGTGTGTTAATGAAGAGAACGGAGGCCCCTCTTCTGAAGAACTTGTGCATGTCTGGGTGCAGGGATGAATATTAAAGTCACCTAGAAGAATGACTGCAAACTCCTTTACCTTGGTTCTGTAGACTGACAAAAAAGAATCAATGATATCTAAATTCTGCCTAGTATCAACATTAGTCAATATAAATAAGCGTTGGTACGAGTTCCAATGTGACTCATGTACTATATATAGTCTGTATCATATTGATCAGACACTCACCACAAAACCATTTACCATGAATAAACTCACATTTATACAAATAAATCAAGAAGAGCAAGATTTCTATGCATTTATTTCTGCATAGTCAGTGTTAACGCAATATTATTGTTTGCGTGCATTAGTCAGCTTAGTTATATCAAATATTTCAAAACAAACAGAAGTGCTTGAATGCAATTGTTAAATCATTACATTTCAGAGTGCTCTCAATAGGAAGGGAAGGGAAAGTGTGGAGGTTGTGAGGGACCGGGTAAAGGTGGTGTGACTTTTTTGAAACATCACGTTAAAATCAAAAAACGCCTTTACGCTATTCCCTGCGAGATTACGGGTGGTGGCGGAGAACAAGACCTGGTTCTTCGACAACCCGGAAAACGTACAGGAGTGGCTCGAGGGATGGAGACCGGGTCAGAACCACAGGCGAGCACATCGCTCCAAAAAAGATCAGACTGGAGGCCAACGCCGGGACTCCCAGGCTTCGGGAGGGGGACCGGACAACAGTGACTCTTTGGGAGCAGAAGGCGGCAGGGAAGAGTTCGAGGAACAATGACCATTTGGATACCATTCATATTCACTGTAATGAGACTTAAACGCTGCACAGCGCTTCCCACCATTGGACACTGGGTGAAGGGCCTCCGAGGGTGTGAATGAGAGACTGCCGGTTGCGGAGAGTCCCTCACCCCAACGCGCAAGTACACTGTTTGGGGGATGGGGTATGCACTCTGCTAAGTTGGGGGGGCGGGCAGTTTTGAGTCCGTACAGCAGGGGGGCAGGGAGGGGGGGGGGAGTTGGGTAAGTTTGCACTATGGGACTTTTTGGTCCTACAGGTTCATGTTCCAAGCACACTTTTGTATCTAGGCATGTCTTATATCACTGAGAACTTCTGGTCCACTCGGGGCACGAGGGGGTCGGACTGTGGATTCCAACCACGTTTGCCCTACGCCTGCCACTGTGCGCCACATCACCGGCGGCGAGGGGGCTTCATGGCGAATCATTGGCTTTTATATGGCTGCAACGGATAGTCAAACCACGACGAGCCCACTGCTTGTTATGTCCTGGAATGTAAGGGGTCTAGGGGACAAGATTAAACGAGGGCTGGTGCTCCAGGGAATAAGGAGGCAGGGACCGGCTCTCATTCTCCTACAAGAGACACACCTGACAGGAGCGGCCACGAAGGCCCTAGATAGGAGAGGATATCACATGATAGTGCACGCTGAGTTCACCTCGGGGTCCCGTGGCACGGGCATCCTGCAGAAGAAATCATCCAAATTTATTGTCAAAACTACTGCAACTGATGCCCATGGCAGGTTTGCGGCAGTTCATGGCCAGTGGGAGGGGAGACTTATAAACATAGTTTCAGTCTACATACCACCAGCCCTACACTCCGAGGCCTTGCCGGATCTGGGCAAATTCCTGCTGACCCTCCCCGATGGAGACCTGCTCATAGGTGGGGATTTCAACATGGCACTCACGACCACCATAGACCGTTTTCCCCCAAGTGCACACACGGAAGGGTCCAACAGGCTCCAGAGATTTTTGAATGCACAGGGGTTGGTGGACATATGGCGCACGCTACACCCTAATCAGCAGCAATACACGTACTACTCGGCCACACACAACAGCCTTTCTAGAATAGATTATTTTTTTGCTTTGATCAATGGTCATCTTACTGTGGCGGAGACGAGTATGCAGCCACGGGGGGTCTCAGATCACTCGCCACTCACTTTGACACTCACCACCACGGCCATGAAACGACATAGATTGTTCCCGGTCTTCCCTGGCTATCTTAAAGTTCCTCAAATCAACAAGGCCCTGAAGAGGGCAACACGGCTCTACTTCGAGGAAAACCGATCCTCGGTGGACTCCCCCTCTACGTTATGGGAAGCGTACAAGACAGTGTTTAGGGGTCAGGCCATAGCCGTAATCGCGAATCACAAAAAGGCACACAGACAGGAGGCCCTAGACATAGAGCTAGGCCTCGAGAGGGCCAACACAGCCCATATGGCCAATCCCTCGGATGACACCCTCCATGATCTCCAAATCCACCAGCGCCGCCTTACCGATCACATGCGTAGGATTACGGTGTCGGACATTGCGGCATCGCAACATAGGGTGTATGACATTGGGGACAAGGCCAGTAAACTGCTGGCATGGTTGGACAGGAGACAGGAGGGAGGGAAGAATATTCTACAACTCACAGACTCACATGGCAGCACCCACACCCGCCCCGACGAGATAGTGGAAGTCCTCGCCGATTATTTTACCGAAGTGTATAACCCAGAGACGGTGGTGGGGGAAAGTGAGGTCCGGACTGCTCTTGCACACGTTCCCGTACCGGAACTGACAGCAGAGGTGTCAAAAGATATAGACGCACCACTTACGGTGGAGGAGATTCAGCTGGCTATCGGCGCCCTCCATTCAGGTAAGGCTATGGGCCCCAATGGGATCCCCATTGAATGGCTGAAAATCATGACAGAATCCCTAAGCACACCCTTACTTAATATGTATGAGGAATCTAGAGTGAGGGGTACACTGCCGCCAGATCAGCGGATGGCTACTATTGTAGCAATACCGAAACCTGGTAAGCCCCCCGGCGAGTGCTCGTCTTATAGACCAATCTCCCTTTTGAACCCGGAGGCCAAAATTATTGCTAAGGTGTTGGCGAGCAGGCTCCTACCGTGTTTGTCCCACTTGATCCACCCGGACCAATCCGGCTTCATGCCACATCGTAGCACTGCCTTAAATCTCCGCAGGGTGCATGGAGTGGTGGCGCGAGTTCCGCTACTGCGGGAACCGGCTGCTATCCTTTCCTTGGACGCCAAGATGGCGTTCGACATGGTGGAATGGAACTATCTTTTCGCAGTGCTCGCACGTATGGGTTTTGGCCCGGTGTTCCTTTCATGGATACGCATGCTGTACAGAGACCCCGTAGCCAAAGTGACGGCCAACGGCCACATTTCAAGAACTATCTCCCTAGGCCGAGGTACACGACAGGGATGCCCGCTCTCGCCCCTTCTCTTCGCTTTAGTTTTAGAGCCACTGGCGGTTACGATACGCACCACCCAACTCCTGAAAGGGATACAATGGACCCCGCTGTGGGAGGACAGGGTATCCCTATACGCAGACGATATGCTGGTCTATCTTACGGACCTGGGAGAGAGTCTCCCTAACCTCCTGGCTCTCTGTACAGCACATGGGCGAATCTCGGGTTATACCATTAACTGGGCCAAATCCATCATCTTTGAACTGCGGGGGCCACTTCCGCCTCTCCCGGACTCCTGTCCACTGGAACTAGCACGCACGTCCTTCAAGTATCTGGGGATTCATATCACCCGGGACGAAGCGGAGTTCTCACGACTGAACCTACAGCCCCCCTTGGTCCGTCTCCGTGGGGATGTACGCCACTGGAAGGACCTTCCTCTAACGCTACTAGGACGGGCAGCGCTTTTTAAAATGATGGCTCTGCCACGCTTCCTGTATATACTGGAAAACGCTCCGCATTTAGTGCCAGATAGCTTCCTCCAAAAAATAACGGCACAGATCTCGGGCCTGTTGTGGGGCAGTCAACCGGCCCGAATCTCCCACGCCAAATTAAACAGGGGGTGGTATGACGGGGGAATTGCACTCCCCAACATACAACTATACTACTGGGCGGCTCAGCTCAAAATCCTTAACCAGTGGATACATGCCCTGCAAGATGAGCCAGCGTTCAAGGCAGACAGGGCGCAACTGGGTACGAACACTCTACTGGCCCCACTGTACCACCGTGGAGTGGCGGCAAAACTCACTGGGCCTACGAGACACACAGTTCGAATATGGTACAAGGCACAGGCGAAGTTGAAATGGGGTGGCATCGTCACGAAACTTACACCTCTATGGGATGCGAAGGCGTTGGGCCACTTGCAACGCTCTAAGGGCTTCACACAGTGGGACAACATAGGCATCTCCACGGTGGGGGACATGTGGACGAAGGAGGGAGTGATCTCATTTACAACCCTGCAAGACCAGTATGAGTTGGGGGACACGGAGCTATACAGGTACATTCAGGTCAGACACGCGCTACAAGCAGCGATCCCGCCCGACACATCCCCACCCGAATCCTCCCCTCTGGAGGACCGTCTACTTACTGATTACATGCAGGACGGGGCGACATCGCTAACATACCGCAAATTGGTTAACAATATGCCTGATCCACTGGGGAAACTGAAGGACAAATGGATGTTGGAGGTGGGTGATCTAGATGAAACCGATTGGAACGCAGCCATGGCGTCCCCACGTGAAGCAGGCATATCTTCCAAATTTCGCCTGGTGCAGTTAAAAATCCTACACAGAATCTACTACACCCGCACGATGCTTCATAAACTGCACAGGGCTGATCATCCGTACTGCCTTAGAGGCTGCGGAGCAGAAGGATCTTTCATACACACGGTGTGGGAATGTCCACTGATTGTCAGCTACTGGCAACGGGTGGTACGCACAATGGCTCAGACACTTCACACCTCCCTCACTCTAGACTCACGACTTTGCCTGCTGAACATCTGGGAGCCGACAGACCTCACCTTTTATGCAAGAACCTGGGTTACAGTTGGGATGGTGACAGCGAAACGGACATAGCTCAGAAGTGGGGATCGGCTGATCTCCCTACACTGGCCCAATGGATCCGCAATATGGACATGCTTATGTTGACTGAAAGGGCGGTGTATAAACTGAGAGAAAATCCACGTAAATGGAATGGGGTGTGGAAACCCTGGAACTCCTATAGGGGGGATATCTGTGAACCGCTGGAAGAGGATGACCTCGAAGAATCTGAGAGTGATGGAGACCTTGATTGAATGTGTGCATGAATGTAGGGTGTGATACATGGATGCGGGCGGGACCTAATTTAAGAAGGTGGTATGGGAGGGGTGTGAAAGACAGGGGACTCCAATGTACCTGATTGCTCCCTTTACAGATGGACTATGCTGCGAATTTTGGAAGACACTACTTCAAATACATGCCAGACTAAGTGTGCTATTTTTACTGTTTAATGGTTATTTAAAAAAGGCAAAACTCGGACAAATAGTAATCAACAAAACACAAAATGCAAACTGTATTTTTACGACACATGTATATTCCTTTTCATCCCGTCACCGATACGGTCAGATGCGCACCGGAACCAAAGAGGATTGTTCACTTTTCATCATTTTATATATACTGTAAGACCTCAATCACTCTGCAACTAAGTATGATTATGTGACTGATGACGATGTAATTATTATCTTTGTTTTGCACCAAAAATAAAAATTAAAAAAAAAAAAAACGCCTTTACAATCAACATGTACAAGGTTCCAAAGTTGCATCAAACATAGGTCTAATCAATAAATTTCTTTGTATCCTATGGTGTGCTGGGATGGCGTAGTCTACGTTTCGACCCCCGAAGTACGCTAGAAGGGTAATTGTTGCCTCATGTTGGGGTCTTCGTCAGGACAGTGTGAAGGGAGAGCATCAAAGAACGGTTGGCATCTGTACCGTCTAGTGGTGGGCCAGGTCGGGCTCCTTAATATTTTGGAGACTGTTCCTTACTGGAATATATGCATCTCATCAGGGGTTAATCCTGCTGTTTTCAATCAATTGTCGCGTCAGGCGTAGTGCCAGCGATCCGTCCTCTCTCACGCTGGCACTACGCCTGATGCGACGATTGATTGAAAACAGCAGGATTAACCCCTGATGAGATGCATATATTCCAGTAAGGAACAGTCTCCAAAATATTAAGGAGCCCGACCTGGCCCACCACTAGACGGTACAGATGCCAACCGTTCTTTGATGCTCTCCCTTCACACTGTCCTGACGAAGACCCCAACATGAGGCAACAATTACCCTTCTAGCGTACTTCGGGGGTCGAAACGTAGACTACGCCATCCCAGCACACCATAGGATACAAAGAAATTTATTGATTAGACCTATGTTTGATGCAACTTTGGAACCTTGTACATGTTGATTGTAAAGGCGTTTTTTGATTTTAACGTAATGTTTCAAAAAAGTCACACCACCTTTACCCGGTCCCTCACAACATCCACACTTTCCCTTCCCTTCCTATTGAGAGCACTCTGAAATGTAATGATTTAACAATTGCATTCAAGCACTTCTGTTTGTTTTGAAATATTTGATATAACTAAGCTGACTAATGCACGCAAACAATAATATTGCGTTAACACTGACTATGCAGAAATAAATGCATAGAAATCTTTCTCTTCTTGATTTATTTGTATAAATGTGAGTTTATTCATGGTAAATTGTTTTGTGGTGAGTGTCTGATCAATATGATACAGACTATATATAATACATGAGTCACATTGGAACTCGGACCAACACTTATTTGTATTGACATATGGACCCAGATCCTTGAGTTCTAAGGGCCTACCCCTTTATCACTCACACATAGTATCAACATTAGGGCTAGAATTATAAAAATTAATAAACAAAATATTTGAAAAAGTAGGGGGATTAAGTTCGACGATCAAACAGTTTTGGGAACCAGAATTGTGTTGTGTTAACACCCCTTTTAGAGACGTTTTAAACAAAGTTAACAAGCCCCCCTTTGGTCTGCCAACCCCTCCACTAAAAGCAGGCACAGAAAAATGTGTATAGCCATCCAAAGAGAAAATGTTCAAAGGGTCCCAAGTTTCCTGAAGAGCAATGATGTCAAAGGTCTTCAGTAAATTAATCCAATCATTAATCCCTGCCTTGGCCCTAATACCGGCAATGTTCCAAGTCATTATTCGGCAATGTGCATTTAGGGTACCCTCATTAATAGGCAGTCAATCATTTTCGCTTAAAGATGATAGAGGTGCAAACCGATTAAACAAAGGCAAGGCTGGGAATACTTGAGGATTAGGCCTACACAGGTTATAACAATATGAGTCCATGTTTATAGATGGTTGTTGAACTTGTGGTAATCCAGGAAAGAAGGCCTGTCTATTTGAGGGGTAGGTAGGAGTATGGTGACCTACATAGGAGTTAGGAGTAGGGGTCATGCTCAGGTGGTTGTAGAAAAACCCCAATGGGCGTGCACTTATATTATCCTCAGTGACCGGTAAGGAGGCCGCCCTTAATAATACAGTTGCGACGTGCTGTGGGTGTCTTAAATTTACAATTACACAGTCGCCTCTGCAGGATTTTCTTGAGGTGCCAATCCATTCAACCCTGCGCACTGACACTATGTCATTGCAAAAGGCGATGGGAAACCCACAATACTTGTTTAGCCAAGCAATTACTTTATTTCCTAGGGAGCTAGTTAACTCTTCCCTGGCTTCAAATGAGTTTGGATCTACTGTCGGGACATTTGTTAGGACCACTGTATATGGTGCACATTCAGGAGGTAGATTGACTACAGGTTTTTTCTTCCCCAGTGGTCCCCCCATGTTATTGACGGCTGTTTTGTTAGCAACTGTTGGCTTCAGTAAAGTAGGACCTATAATATCAGGTGTTAACAGAGGTAGGGCAGAACTTGCAGGAATTATAGGTGGCCCCTTGGCTGTACCTTTAGCCCCCTTACTGCTATTTGATCCAGAGGCCACTGTGGTAACTGCCTTAGCAGATACACCCGGGCCTGCGATCTGGGGCGTCTTGGTCCATGACAAGTGAGTAGACAAGAGGCATGCAAGTCTGGAGACCTCCTTTGAGACTTGATCTAATTTATAATCAACCCCATTCGCTACAACACCCTCAGAGGTGACATTTTGATGTACATTTGTGGTATTTTCAGCAGTTATTTGCGCTGGAGGGGATAAGAGTGAACTTAATCTAGCTACTTCCTTTGTCACCATATCAACTTTTGTCATTAGAGTTTTGATCAATAACTCCAATTTAGAGGTCATCATGTCTGCAAGTAACTGAAGATGGTCACCATTTACAGCTTCATTCCCCCCCCCCCAGTACTATTGTCATTCGTTGCCTCCACCCGAACAGGCTGAGAGCTTTCAGTATTCTTGGTATTACGATACCCCCCACGCTTGTTGATCAGTCTTCTACAAGCCCTAACTGGGCGGCGGACCGAAGATGGAACAGCAGTGGGAGAAGATGGCAAAACGTCATCGCTGACAAGAATGTCCGCCGATGTAGAAGCAAAGTCCAAGTCTGGCGCTACAGGGGGGGGGGGCGGATAGGGCTCCCTCGTTCATATCCTTGTCCTCAGGATTATCTAAAACTACAACAGCAGAGTCTGCTGCAGGCAAAGGGGGGGGAGTAGTCCGACTCAGCGACTGGCGACGGTCAGAATTAATTTTTGTGACCATCTTAATCATAAAATTGTACATAGTCCCAGCTAGTGCAGGAGTTTTACATGAGCGCAGTTTAGCCATTTAATCGATAAACAATATCAATATGAACACTGGTTTATGAAGAGGTTAGGCACTCACTACGGGATGAATCAGTTCTGTGTCCGATGTCCGATCTGCCAGGGGTCGTGGCCCTGCCCTGCCTCCTCTTGCCCCGGACGGCCACAGACGGCCTGCCCTTGTCCCGGGCTTCTCCCTGTCGCCTCCCGCGCGCGACTCGCGGGGCGAGAGGTGTTCCTCAGCTTTATCGCGCCTCCGGGCGCTCTGGTGTGACAGACGAGAGCTGCGACCGCCAGGGCACCTGGGGCTTGTGGTTCAGCCCTCTCGGCGGTAGCAGCAAGGGTCCTGGTTCTCCTTGCCACCGCACGCTGGAGCGGAATGCCTGGGTGATATGCCGTTCCCCTCACGGCTCGGTAAGTCCTTAAATTGATTGGTCAATATATCTATTTTGGAATTAATGCTAGAGATGTGAGTTGCCATAAGATTCATAAGATCAATCTGGACGTCCAATTTGTCTGATTGCATATTTAGGACCGATATCGATGTTTGCAAGGTATTTAATAATGAAGAGCGTAGAGAGGATAAGTTATCTATCTCCATTCGGTTGGTATATTCTTTCGGCTTACTTGCATAAAATCCTCTCGCTATCGAGTTATCCTGCTGAAGTGCCGAAGGACTTACATTTATTTCTGTTTGAATTTCGAATTGATCATTTGGATCCTCTCTTATAATACCTGGCAGACCATATGATGAATCATGCTTTCCCTCCCTAGAGATCAGGGTAGAACAATGACTTGATATTTCTATAATTGAGCTAAGATCCTGGTTTGATTCAACGCCAATAGATCTTAATACAGAGACCTTGTGTTTTTATTTCCTTTCTGGTGTTCATTTTTTTGCTTTACTATTTCTGTTTGCATATTTACGGGGTTCATTCCAGAATTTGGTTGATTTGATGTTTTTGTTTCCAAAGCTTCAACCAATTCCATATTCTCTATTATTAGTGGTGAGTGTAACTAAGAGGATGAAACCTTTATGTTGCACAGAATTACATGGGGATCATAACATTGATTATCTTGTCTTTGGTTATCCCTATTGGGGGTCGAATGGAAATGCTCCGATACTTTTAGTTTGTTTGTAGTTGTATCATCCTGTTGGTGATTTCTTTGATCTGATTCCATATTCGGCTCAATAGATATTGGCTTAGTGTCTCCCAAATCATTCTTATTATTATTGACTGAATGTATAATTGCCTGGCCTATTGGTTTTTTTTGCACTTTTCGTTTGGTGGACTGTTGGCGAATTTTTATCATTTCTTAACTCTGTTGTTATTGGATCCGTTATTTCCACACTTTCACTTAATCCTGGTGCTATTTGGGTTGCCATTACATGTGATACTTGTTGTGGAACCACTTGCAATGCAGCGGCTTTTAATTTTTGTGGAGCAAGGGGTGTAAGCAGACCCTTGATGTTCCCTGTTTCCGAAAAGATGGCTGCCCCTGGGTTCTTCAGAAAAATAAATTGCTTATTTTATGTTCCGGCCTCTTGTTTTACCCAGGATTAATTTCCATTTGAGATGGTGTTGAGGAAAGATAATTTCCAATCCCTTGTGGTCTTGTTGGGGATGTCCCCCTAGTTATAGTTGAATTTTTTTTGTGATTTCTTTTGCTTGTGCTTTTTGTAGCGGGGGCACCTGCCTAACCCGTCCTGATCTCCTTTCACTTATATCACTGGATCTGGATTTATTAGCCTCAAATTTGCCTCTAAATTGCCGGTTATAAGAGAAGGTTCACACTCCCGCTTTTATATCCCAGAAGATCCGACTTGCAATTTCGCTAAATACCACTGGGGCTGGAATGATTTGCCTCCAACTTGCCTCTGAAAATCAGGCTGCACGTTTCACAAGGATTCCCTCACCTCCGACTACCGGCTCCAGCTCCCAGCTTCTGGTAGGCTTCTGCCGTCGCGATCACCGCTCCTCCCGGTTCCTCGCTGCACAGTACAGGCTGCACCGCACCCCCTCCTGCGGTCGCCTCCTGTAGTACCGCTAACCGTGCCACGGCAAACCCCAAGCTGAAGCCAGACCGCACCAAACGCAGCATGCCAAATGCCAAATACCAAATGCTGAACACGGTCCATGGGCGGCTAGTGGCTGCTCAGGCTCCTCAGCAGCTGCTCTGGCTCCTCTGCACCACCGCTCAATTGGCTCGCCTCACTGCACGCACGATGGTCACCATGGTGACTACCCCTCCAAAAGCAGGTCTGCAGTGTCTACAACCCTCCCGGGCAGTCAGCCCGCCTCAGCTGTAATCTGCAAGCACACCAAAAGTTGCTCCCAGGGATCACAAGGTCCAACTTGGCCTCAGCCTGCCTGCCGAATCACACCTCGCCTGCCTCCCCCGCCTCACCTCGTTTCGCCTGCCCCGCCCACCTCGGCCTCACCAAGGCCGCACATGGCAAGGCAGGCAGGCACGACCGACAGCGCAGGAGCCTCTCAATGCGGCTGCAGGCGGCGGTACGGGGGCGAGGGTGGGGTGGGGTGGTCACAGGCAGGCGGCTTCACGGCGGCTTCACTGCTTGCCGGCGAAGAAATCTCCTTGGTGCCTCAGAAAAGCACCAGCACTGTAGTCAGCCGCTGCGGAGCAGCGGAAAGCAGAGCCGAAGCAAGGGCAGCAGCAGCAGCGAAAACACGGAGCCTGGAGTATGTCTGTCGCAGGTCTGGAGTATGCTTAGGAAAGTGATCAGAGGAAAGACAGCGCCATACTAACTTGCAGTGCAGGGAGTGTCAGTGCAGGGAGTGGGTGACAGTGCAGGGAGTGGTTGACAGTGCAGGGAGTGAGTGACAGTGCAGGGAGTGAGTGTGAGAGCAGGGAGTGAGTGACAGTGCAGGGAGTCAGTGTCAGTGCAGGGAGTCAGTGTCATTGCAGGAAGTCAGTTTCAGTGCAGGGAGTGGGTGACAGTGCAGGTAGTGGGTGACAGTGCAGGTAGTGAGTGACAGTGCAGGGAGTGAGTATAAGTGCAGGGAGTGAGTGACAGTGCAGGGAGTCGGTGTTAGTGCAGGGAGTCAGTCTCAGTGCAGGGAGTGAGTGACAGTGTAGGGAGTGAGTGTGAGTGCAGGGAGTGAGTGACAGTGCAGGGAGTCAGTGTCAGTGCAGGGAGTGAGTGACCGTGCAGGGAGTGGGTGACAGTTTAGAGAGTGAGTGTGAGTGCAGGAAGAGAGTGACAGTGCAGGGAGTCAGTGACAGTGCAGGAAGTCAGTGTCAAGGCAGGGAGTCAGTGTCAGTGCAGGGAGTGAGTGTCAGTGCAGGGAGTCAGTGTCAGTGCAGGGAGTCAGTGTCAGTGCAGGGAGTCAGTGTCAGTGCAGGGAGTGAGTGACAGTGCAGGGAGTCAGTGACAGTGCAGGAAGAGAGTGACAGTGCAGGGAGTCAGTGTCAGGGCAGGGAGCCAGTGTCAGTGCAGGGAGTGAGTGGCAGTGCAGGGAGTCAGTGTCAGTACAAGGAGTCAGTGTCAGTGCAGGCAGTGAGTGACAGTGCAGGGATTCAGTGATAGTGCAGGAAGAGAGTGATAGTGCTGGGAGTCAGTGTCAGGGCAGGAAGTCTGTGTCAGTGCAGGGAGTGAGTGACAGTGCAGGGAGTCAGTGTCAGTGCAGGGAGTGAGTGTCAGTGCAGGGAGTGAGTGACAGTGCAGGGAGTGAGTGTCAGTGCAGGGAGTGAGTGTCAGTGCAGGGAGTGAGTGTCAGTGCAGGGAGTGAGTGTCAGTGCAGGGAGTGGGTGTCAGTGCAGGGAGTGGGTGTCAGTGCAGAGAGTGAGTGTCAGTGCAAGGAGTGAGTGTCAGTGCAGGGAGTGAGTGTCAGTGCAAGGAGTGAGTGTCAGTGTAGGAAGGGAGTGAGTGAGTGTCAGTGCAGGGAGTGGGTGTCAGTGTAGGGAGTGAGTGGCAGTGCAGGGAGTGAGTGAAGTGCAGGGAGTGAGTGTCAGTGCAGGGAGTGAGTGTCAGTGCAGGGAGTGAGTGTCAGTGCAGGGAGTGAGTGTCAGTGCAGGGATTGAGTGTCAGTGCAGGGAGTGAGTGAAGTGCAGGGAGTGAGTGTCAGTGTAGGAAGGGAGTGAGTGTCAGTGCAGGAAGGGAGAGAGTGTCAGTGCATGAAGGGAGAGAGTGTCAGTGCAGGGAGTGGGTGTCAGTGTAGGAAGGGAGTGAGTGTCAGTGCAGGGAGTGAGTGTCAGTACAAGGAGTGAGTGTCAGTGCAAGGAGTCAGTGTCAGGGCAGAGAGTCAGTGTCAGTGCAGGGAATGAATGACAGTGCAGGGAGTCAGTGTCAGTGCAAAGAGTCAGTGCAGGGAGTGAGTGTCAGTGCAGGGAGTGAGTGTCAGTGCAGGGAGTGAGTGTCAGTGCAGGGATTGAGTGTCAGTGCAGGGAGTGGGTGTCAGTGCAGGGAGTGGGTGTCAGTGCAGGGAGTCAGTGTCAGTGCAGGGAGTCAGTGTCAGTGCAGAGAGTCAGTGTCAGTGCAGGGAGTGGGTGACAGTGCAGGGAATGATTATGAGAGTCAGTGCAGGGGGGGGAGTAAGTGTCAGAGAAGGGAGTGAGAGTCAGTGCAGGGAGTGAGTGTCAGTGCAGTGAGTGTCAGTGCAGGGAGTGAGTAACAGTGCAGGGAGTGAGTGACAGTGCAGGGAGTGAGTGTCAGTGCAGTGAGTGTCAGTGCAGGGAGTGAGTAACAGTGCAGGGAGTGAGTGACAGTGCAGGGAGTGTCAGTGCAGGGAGTGAGTGTCAGTGCACGGAGTGAGTGTCAGGGAGTGAGTGAGTCGCAGTGCAGTAGGCAGGGCCCTGCTTTCCTCTGGGATTCTTCTCTCTCCCTTGGATTCTGGACCCTCCTCCTCCTCCTCTGTTTTGTATGAATCATAGATGTGTTAAACTCGAGGTTGGAGCTTTGTTTCTTTCTGTTTGGATCCGAGCTCTGCCTCGGGGGGGGGGGGGGGTTCCTGGGGGGGCTCTGGTTGTTGCCGAACGTATTGGGCGCTTTACATGAGGCCCAGTCACTTTATGCAAGGGCACCTTCACTTTTTGTAAACCCGGGACGAGGGAATGATTCGCCCAGGGTCACAGGTCTGAGCCGACGCCGGGACTCGACCCACAGACGGCAGCTCGGGCCAGCACGCCACGTCGTTTTGGGTTTTTGTCTCACACGTGAAGTGCAGGGTTTGAATTCCTGGTGAATAACAAAATTCCTAATTGAGAAAGTATTTTTACCTTTTGAGTTTCAGGCTCATTTATGTGAAAATACTCAATTTTATCCTTCGGCGACCAGGGCAGTCTGCGCATGTGCAGAGGAGCCATTTCCAGCCACTTCCGGTCTCTTGGAAGTCTGCGCATGTGTGGAGGAGGGTGTCTACTCACTTCCGGTCTCTTAGCAGTCTGCGCATGTGCGGATGAGCCATTTCCAGCCACTTCCGGTCTCTTGGAAGTCTGCGCATGTGTGGAGGAGGGTGTCTACCCACTTCCGGTCTCTTAGCAGTCTGCGCATGTGCGGATGAGCCATTTCCAGTCACTTCCGGTCTCTCGGAAGTCTGCGCATGTGTGGAGTGTCTAACTGGGCGAAGTTATATTGTGAGAAGAAGGACTCAGGGTCAGCAACGGCAGAGTCAGCAGCAGCGGATCCCGAATTCACTTCCGGTCAATTCTCGTGTACGGCCCGATCAAGGTGAAACTTTTATTCCGGGTCAGGGGCGACAGAGTCAGCACAAGCAGCAGATGCTGATACCTTCCGGCTTCTTTCTGTGTTCAGCTGACTGCAGAGGCGGAAGGACCCCTCCTCCGGGTCTGCCCCCCCCCTTCAGACCCCCACTCAGACTCCAAACCTGCCCCCCCCCTCCAGCCCCCCCTCCAGGAGGAGGAGAGAGCCTACTTATAAAAAATCTGTGCATACTGTGCTGTTACTTTGCATTTCACTGGATACAAAGGTATTTAACGCTTAATCTTTAAATGTGTGCACACTGCATGACTTTCAATACTGTATGAGAAATCTATGTGAACTGTTGTACGTATTACTACACTGTGAGACATCTTTGCACACTGGACTGCTTTTTACTGCACTACAAGCAGCATCCACAAAGCAAATATGGATGAATTCTGCACTGCTGTTTTAATACACTATGAGAAATCTGTTCACCCTGCTCTAATTGTTCCTGCACTTTGAGAAAACTTTTTCTTATACACTATTAGAAATTTGTGCCCACTGTATTGCTTTTTACAATACTACGTGAAATCTGTGCACATTGTACGTGTTTTTACTTAACTATAAGAAATATGTGCACATTGCATTGCTTTTCATGGCACCGTGAGGGATGTTTACAGCTTAAAGAGGTAATCTGTGCACAGGGCACTGCTTTTATCACACTATAAGAAATCTCTGTGCAATGTACTGCTTTTTACCACACAATGAGAAATCTTTGCACACTGTACTACTCTTACTACACTATGAGGACTATGTTCACAATGGACTGCTTTGTACTGCACTACAGGGGGGCATGCACAGTGAAAATGTGTACACTGCACTGATGTTTACTGCACTAGGAGAGATGCATTATCGCTGCACTGCTTTATACTGCACTGTGAGAAATCTTTGCCAGCACACTTCTTCACCTGCACATTTGAGGGAAATTTACATTCTCATTGTTGCTGATTTTTTTCATACCATGGGAGGTTGGACTCACGCACCCATCCACGTGCAGGCCGCGCTTGGCTGTGTCTGGCCAGAAAGAGGCACTTCCGCCTTGTACTCTTGACAAGGAGAGTGTCCACTTCTCCTGCTCTGCCGCGGTCAGCAGCCTCCTCCTTCCTTCCTCTTCTTCCCTCTCTTTCTGTCTCGCTTTTCCTCACTTGCTGAATAAAAGCGTGACTTCAAGAAATGGCTCTTACCCTCTCTTTTCCTTCATTTGTTCTCCTGTCAAATGGATCCAAAAGAGAAAAAAACACTTTTGCTGGAAATGTCGCCTGTTCTCAAATTTTTCTATTCCAAAGTGCCGCTTCAGGATGGAAAGAAAAAAATGTTCAAAATAAGAAAAATAACTAAGTAAAGCAAAACAGAGGGGTCGCAAAGTGGCCAGATTGCTTTTATTCACACTCAAAACACATTAGCGCCACTTTACAGAGTTTGCCAGTGAAGCGATACTTTTGTTTTCTCGTCTTTCTGTTGGTGCATGGAGTGAAAAATGTTTAATGCAATCCTTATCAGCTGGTTTCCTTGTTTTAGTTTATAAAATGTGTACCGCAGCTCTGTGTTTAGGGATGTGGACTTTTTAAATCATACTACTTACGTTTTGTAAGGCTATAAGCAATGGAGATTGAAACGGGTCCCTTCCAAGCCCTGTGTTTACTTTTCAGGCAAAAACACTCTTTGATTTCTAAATAGTGAGTGTAAAAGTGTTGAGGTAACCATGTTGTTCCTGTTTATATTTCACATGCGTTACTTAATCTTGCATTCCCCATAAGTGTTTGCTTTTCTAGGATGTTATTCCTTTTTTTTCTTTCAGGCAGCATATTACTCTTGTCTGTTGAATAATTTGAAATTAGTCGCATCCAGGTGTTTATAGCGGGGCACAATTGGGTTGTAGCTGAAGGCATTGCAAGTTTTTCTCAGTGGGTCAGTGTGGTGTTCAGTGTGGGTGAGAGTGTGGCTCAATGGCCAGAGATGCTGAATTTGGAACTGGGGAACCAGGTTCAGCTTTCATTACCAGACCACCAGACCATTCACCAGAGAGAGCATATTCCCATGCTAGACCTTAGGAGGCCCAGCTGGACCTTCGAAGCCCTGGTGTCTTGGCACCAGCAGGTGGACCCTATCAGTGGCAGGTGTGGGTTAACCATAAAGATTACCACAATCCATACTGAAGTTCACCTCCAGTCTTGCAGGCAGGCCTACGAAGTAGCACACCCTATAGCGACAGTAACTTTGGCACTGAGGTCAAAGGACTCTTGACGCCAGTACACCTCACCCATTGGTGCCTCCATGGGCCTTGTTTCAGCAGTAGTAGTGCAGCACGTCAAAAATTTACATTGCAGGATTTGCTCCCACACCAAACTAAGTTCGCAAACTTCACGGTCCATCTGCTGGGTACATCAAACGCTCTCTTTTCTACTTAGGCATATCTGTCTACTTGGGTAACATAGTTGGATTTATCCAGCGTTGTATCAGTATGAACAAGGTATCAGAAAAGAAGGCAGTGCCATCAAAATGGTTGTGGTTGTAGCCGCGAGGTTTCGCCGCTAGTACTTACCACAGTGCTGTGATAGAATTAGACTTCGGCAGCAACTTTAACACAATGGGCCATATGCATGAACACATTTTCCCATAGACACAGAATCGGCAAACCCTTTGATGCATCTGACCCACTGATTCCATCTTGAGTGGTCAGTATTTGTCATAATAGTCATCCTCCAGTGAGAGCTATGTACTTGTAAGAAAATGCAGATCACTACCCAGAGTGCGTCCTGAACCATTAATGTCAGACAGAAAGCAAAGATGCCTCGCCATCAGAACATCACATTTTTACCTATTACTGTCTAGAGTGTGGTTTGGCCCATCTACTGCTCACTTACCAGTAAGGTGTTAAAAAATGGATCCTCACGACTGCCTTTTCTTAAGTCATGCACACTGTGGTTTAGGCATGAGCCAGTGAATGCATGCAGAAGGCGACTGACAGGAGAAATCTCCTAGCAAGAAAAGCGCAAATAGTCTAATGAAAAAACCACGCTGAAGCTCCTTAACATGCTCAAAAGAATCCCTGCTTGAGAGCTATTTACTGGATGCTGGGGCATGTTACTGGTCTGGGTGCAGGGTAGGCATATGAGAAACCAACCATACACGGGGGCCTGTATATCGGTTTTGCACTGAGCTGTGCACACATGCTTTAGCCTTTTGTCCCAGAAGGTCATCCACGAGACAGGTGATGAGGTTACTTGGCGGAAGTGTGCCACTTTTTGCAATAGGGGAAGGCAGCATGGGCAGCTGTAAGAAAGGGTGGTAGGTTGAGTCATAGAGAGATAATATGGGGAGAGGTGGAGATAGGGAATAGTGGGAATGTGAGGGCAAATACAAGCAGAGAAATTACACAGGAAAGTAGCTTGGAGGGAAGGGAAAGTAATCTCCACACCATTGCTCACCGCTTAGCATGAGGTGACACCAGTTTACAACATGTAAAAAACTGAAAGCATCTTTCGTCTGAGTCAATGCATTTCAAACTGTGGTGGCGTCTGCTCATGGACAGCAGCTAAAAACAAGTTTAACAACACCCAGGAATCCAGCAAACCCTGTGGCTTAATCTAGGGAGGGTAAATGCAAGTGATTGTCTGATTCTTCCATTACAACACATTATCCCACCATGCCCTGACACAGACACACACACACAGACACACACACACACAGCACTCTTTTATCATCTAATGTATGGCAGAGCCAAAGCTACTTGGAGACATTCACAGCGAAGTTATTGAAGGAGGGGTTTTAGTGGGATCTGGAAATGGGGGCTGGATTGCACTAAGAGCCGCTGATGGTTTCACAATGAGCCCCTTGTTACTGATGGGTTCTGCATGGAGCTAGTGATACCTTTGGGATGGGGGTGGGGGTTAATGAGTGAGCCTTTTGTAGGATTTGTGAATGGAGCCAGGGATTCTCGGCTAGAGATGGCTGAGGTTTCACAGTGGAAGCCGCTGATGGCTTCGCAGTTACATGTGGAGCTACTGTTAGGCCGGTGGTTCGAGAAGAGGGAGGGATGATTGAGAGTGTAATTATAGATTTAGACATGACGTGGGAGCTAGACTGTGAACCAAAAGAATAGCAGCAGGCTTCAGACAGGGTTGAGAAGAGATGTGAGGGTCCTGGAGGCTTGGTAGTGAGGTTACACAGTCAGCAAGGTAAGGATTTCATTGAGTGCAAGAACAAGGAAAGGGTTGGACATGGCTAGAGATGGTTCAGGAGTTTGCTGTGGAGCAAGAAAAGATATGGGTATTAGATGTGGTTAAACGTGTTGGGTTCGTTGGGCACGGCATGGGCTCGTTTTGGTGTCTTTTTGGTTTCAAACTAGAGTTTATGGTCACTGTAAAACTCTCTATATAAAAGCATTCCTGTTGTGCTCTAGCTCCTATCCTACATCGAACCTCCACTCAGAGCACTCTAATATTTGTTGTTTCTATATTTAGTTGCCTCTAACAAGACTTTCTGCTTGTATTTCCGTTCTTTGCAGACAGTATGTTTTGAGCAGATGAATAACTTCACGGCTGCCTGCTTCGAGGTTACATTTTGAGATTTGTGGTCCTCTTTAAATGTTACAACCTTTGTGAGGTGTAGTTGATTGAGCACATTAGAGGCAACAGACCAAGAAGCCAAATCAAAGTCCAAGGAGAGACTGTGAGACACAGGGAGGTGTTTAAAGTCTGAAAGCAAAGCACGTCTAAGCTTTACTGATGTGGGGGACACCAGGGTCTTGTTAATCTATCAACATCAGGCCAGAAGAGGAACAGGGCACCTTCCGACTCACCACACTCCCTCCTCAGGTTCTCTGTGACCACTGTTAAGAAGCCCATTTTATGCCCTGCATTAAAAGGGTTTCAATCCTTTTTACATTTCTTCATTAGTGGTCTATCTGAGGTAAATGAATGAATGAATGAATGACTACTCACTTATATCGCGCATGGTTACCCGAGGGCATCCCAGCGCTTCAGTGGACCAATTAATCCCCTAAGATTTAAGGAAATAGGAAGGTTTTCAGCATGTTTCTGAATCTAAGATGGTTCTCCTCCATCCGGATAGAGTCGGGCAGGCTGTTCCAAAGTTTTGCTGACTGAACAGCAAACTGTCTGCCACCCATACGGCTAAACTTTCCAGATGTTGACCTAGTGTTGGCAAACAATGCATCATGCTAGTGAAGTTATGATCTGTTGGCTAGGTTAGCAGCTGTTAAATGTGAGCACCAAACTTCTAACATTGCTCAATTTAGCTACAGTGTGTGATCTTTGGCAAATGTTCAGAAAACTGTTTGCACTTAGATAAAGGCTTCCCCCTTTCCCAGGCAACTGTACATTGACATATTAAGTGCTTTATTGATTAGGAGCACACCACCACTTTGTTTAAAATAGTATTAAAATCACGATCACAGAGACATAAAGGTACTCAGATAAGGTCCCAGTGTGTGCCAGTGGGGCCACTATTGTGTAAGGAGGAACAATTATCTTTTATTTATTTATTTATTCATTTATTTATTGAAGTTTTGTATAGCGTTGGCTGGACCCGGGGGTATCAGAGCGCTTCACAGCAAATAGAGATAGGCAGCAAGGAAAATAAACATAGAAAATTAGGAATCTGGAACAACAGGTAGGAAATAGAGTCTGTAAAACAGCAACTTGAGCGCAATATGGGAGTCTGTCATTCTGATATGGGGGAATGGCGTTCCAGATCCTGGGAGCATTCCCTGCAAAGGATTTATGAGGTTTTGTGTTTCTGTGATTTCAGAGGGATGAGTAGTAGTGTGTTGGAGCTTCAGAGGTTCCTGGATTGACCCGCCCTTTTGAGTTTGGTGGCCAGGTATTCTGGTTTGCCTGTATGCAGGGCTTTATGTGTGAGGCAGGCTGTGCGGAAGTTGGCTCGTTGGTCAATCGGAAGCCATTTCAGTTCTTTGAGTGCTGGAGAGATGTGGTCATATTTCTTTGTTCCTGTGACCATTCTTGCTGCTGCGTTGAGGGTGGAGGTGAGAGGTCCGAGGTGCGACTTGGCTGTTCCATTCAGTTCAGCAATGCCATAGTCAATTCTGGAGAGCACACATGCCCGCGTGGCCTGTTTCAGATCTTTGGGGGGGAGGAAGGGTTTAATTTTATAGAGAAGTTTCAGGTTCATGAACCCGCTTTTGGCGGTTTTAGAGATGTGTTTATTCATGGCCAGTTTGGGGTCGAGAGTGATTCCTAGGGATTTTGCGGAGTCCGTTGGCGTTATAGAGACATTGAGGGCATTTAAGGCTTTGAGCCATTCCACTATTTGTGGGTTTTCATCTTTGTTCGAGATTAGGAGTACTTCCGTTTTCTCTTCATTCAGTTAGAGGTGGTTGGCTGAGAGCCAGTGTTGGACCTCCATGAGTGTAGCATTTAATCTGTGAATGTCTGCGATCGAAGTGGTTTCCAAATAGAGTTGAGTGTCATCCGCGTAAAGGTGGAAGGGGATGTTGGATTTCCTTAGAAGTGAGCTGAGGGGTTCCATGTAGATGTTGAAGAGTTGCGGGGAGAGTACTGAACCTTGAGGGACTCCTCTGCTGAGGGGGAGGGGGGTCTTATTCGAAGCTGTTGATCTTTATTCTTTGAGTGCAGTTGTTAAGAAATGAGGAGAACCATTTTAGGACTGTCTTTTTGATGCCCGCTCTGTCTCGGAGGACATTAAGTAGGAGGGTATGATCTACTGTGTCGAACGCAGCAGAGAGGTCAAGGAGAATGAGAAGGCTACAATGGTTGGAGTCGAGTGACGTGTGCAGATCATCAAGGACATTTAGGATTGCGGTTTCAGTACTGCAGCCTTTCCTGAACCCAGACTGGAGAGGATCCAGTAGATTAGAATTCTCTAGATGTTGGTTTAATTGTGACAGCACACGTCTTTCAAGAATTTTGGCTTTGAACGGAAGGTTTGAGACCGGCCTGAAGTTGTTCATGTCCATGAGGTCAAGGGCAGGTTTTTTCAGCAGTGGTGTGACTTGTCCTAGTTTAAGGCAGTCAGGGATGTAGCCCTCGATCAGGGAGCAATTGATGATCTTGCCCCAGATTGGGGCTAGAGTGAGCTTCAAATCCTTGGTCAGTCTCGAGGGAAGTTGATCGAGGGAGTAAGATGGGGTTGGTTGCAGGGCTCGAGCTGAAGGAATGATCAATTTTGGCGATTTTTCATTGAAAAAGCTTGCAAAGTTGTCGCACTGGGTCTTAGACGCAACTAAGTTGGCTGCTTTAGAAATGGAGGTTTGGTTCCTAATGATGTTGAAGAGTTCTTTGGGGCGGTTTTTGGCATTATCTAATGCAGAGCAGAAGAAGGAAGATTTTTTTGCTTTTGATGTGGGTATAGTAGTTTTTGCGTGCTGCCTTGAGTTGGGCCCGATGGTTGGCGGTGGGGTTGTATCTCCAGGTTCTTTTCAAGGATCTTAGGTGTCTTCTTTCATCATTAATGTCAGTAGAGGACCATGACCTAGAGCATGGGTACTCACAAACTTTCTCTAGGGGGCCAAATTTACAGTGTGGTTTATGTCCGAGGGCCGCACTGGTGGGGGCGGGGTCAGTGGGGGAAGGGGCGGGGCTAGAGCAACAAGAAAAAAACTGTGACCATGAGGTTGATCACAGGTCCCCGCAGCGGACGCCTTCGTCCACTGAGCCACCAGACCCGGCATACACACATCTCTCTCTCTCTCTCTCTCTCTCGTTCTTTCTCTCCCTCACTCTCTCTCCCTCCCTCTCTCTTCCTCTGTCTCTCTGTCTCCATCTGTCTCCCTCACTCTGACTGTATCGCTCCCTCTCTCCCTCTGTATCACTCCCTCTCTCCCTCTGTCTCACTCCCTCTCTCCCTCTGTCTCACTCTTTCTCTCCCTCTGTCTTGCTCACTCCCTCTCTCCCTCTGTCTCACTCACTCTGAACGTCTCACTCTCTATATCTCCCTCTCCATCTCTGTCTACCTCTCCATCTCTGTCTACTTCTCCATCTCTGTCTACCTCTCCATCTCTGTCTTCCTCTCCCTCACTCTGTTTACCTCTCCCTCAGTTTCCCTCTCCCTCACTCTGTTTCCCTCTCCCTCAGTTTCCCTCTCCCTCACTCTGTTTCCCTCTCCCTCCTTCCCTCTGTCTCCCTCTCTCCTTCCTTCCCTCTGTCTCCCTCTCTCCTTCCCTCTCCCTCCTTCCCTTTCCCTCCTTCCCTTTCCCTCTTTCCCTCGGTCTCCCTCTCTCTCCCTCCCTCACTCTGTCTCCCTCCCTCACTCTGTCTCCCTCCCTCACTCTGTCTCCCTCCCTCACTCTGTCTCCCTCCCTCATTATGTCTCCCTCCCTCACTCTGTCTCCCTCCCTCACTCTTAGCGGGCTCCCTCACTCTTAGCAGGCTCCCTCGCTCTTAGCGGGCTCCCTCGCTCTTAGCGGGTTCCCTCACTCTTAGCGGGCTCCCTCACTCTTAGCGGGCTCCCTCACTCTTGGCGGGCTCCCTTACTTTCCTTCCCTCTCCCTCCTTCCCTCTCCCTCCCTCCCTCCCTCACTCTCTCCTTCCCTCACTCTCTCCTTCCCTCACTCTCTCCCTCCCTCACTCTCTCCTTCCCTCGCTCTCTCCTTCCCTCGCCCTCCCTCTCTCCTCGCCCTCACTCTCTCCTTCCCTCACTCTCTCCTTCCCTCACTCTCTCCTTCCCTCACTCTCTCCTCCCTCACTCTCTCCTCCCTCACTCTATCCTCCCTCGCTCTCCTCCCTTCCTCTCCCTCCCTCTCTCCCTCTCCCTCCCTCCCTCTCCCTCGCTCTCCCTCCCTCGCTCTCCCTCCCTCGCTCTCCTTCCCTCTCTCTCTCCTTCCCACTCCCTCCTTCCCTCACTCTCTCCTTCCCTCACTCTCCTTCCCTCTGCCTCCTTCACTTTCCCTCCATCTCTCCTTCGCTCCCTCTCTCCTTCCTTCCCTCTCTCCTTCCCTCACTCACTCTCTCCTTCCCTCGCCCTCCCTCTCCCTCGCCCTCTCCTCGCCCTCACTCTCTCCTTCCCTCACTCTCTCCTCCCTCACTCTCCCTCCCTCACTCTCCCTCCCTCTCCCTCCCACGCTCTCCTTCCCTCGCTCTCTCCTTCCCTCGCTCTCTCCTTCCTCCCCCTCCTTCCCTCCCCCTCCTTCCATTCCCCTCCTTCCCTCCCCCTCCTTCCCTCCTTCCATCCCCCTCCTTCCCTCTCCCTCCTTCCCTCACTCTCCCTCACTCTCCCTCCCTCGCTCACCTTCCCTCGCTCTCCTTCCCTCGCTCTCTCCTTCCCTCACTCTCCTTCCCTCTCCCTCCCTCACTCTCCCTCCCTCACTCTCCCTCATTCTCTCTCTCTCCCTCCCTCGCTCTCTCCCTCCCTCACTCTCTCCCTTCCTCGCTCTCTCCCTTCCTCGCTCTCTCCTTCCCTCGCTCTCTCCTTCCCTTGCTCTCCCTCCCTCTCCCTCGTCCTCCCTCGACTTCCCTCTCCCTCACTCTCTCCTTCCCTCGCTCTCTCCTTCCCCCACTCTCCCTCCCTCTCCCTCCCAGGCTCTCCTTCCCTCGCTCTCTTCTTCCCTCGCTCTCTCCTTCCTCCCCCTCCTTCCCTCCCCCTCCTTCCATCCCCTCCTTCCATCCCCCTCCTTCCCTCTCCCTCCTTCCCTCACTCTCCCTCACTCTCTCCTTCCCTCACTCTCCCTCCCTCGCTCTCCTTCCCTCGCTCTCCTTCCCTCGCTCTCTCCTTCCCTCACTCTCATTCCCTCTCCCTCCCTCCCTCACTCTCCCTCACTCTCTCTCTCTCCCTCACTCTCTCTCTCTCCCTCCCTCGCTCTCTCCCTCCCTCGCTCTCTCCCTCCCTCGCTCTCTCCCTCCCTCACTCTCTCCCTTCCTCGCTCTCTCCTTCCCTCGCTCTCTCCTTCCCTTGCTCTCCCTCCCTCTCCCTCGTCCTCTCTCTCCCTCGAGCTCCCTCTCCCTCACTCTCTCCTTCCCTCGTTCTCTCCCTCCCTCGCTCTCTCCCTTCCTCACTCTCTCCTTCCCTCGCTCTCTCCTTCCCTTGCTCTCCCTCCCTCTCCCTCGTCCTCCCTCTCCCTCGACCTCCCTCTCCCTCACTCTCTCCTTCCCTCGCTCTCTCCTTCCCTCATTCTCCTTCCCTCTCCCACTCTCCCTCCCTTACTCTCCTTCCCTCACTCTCTCCTTCCCTCACTCTCTCCTTCCCTTGCTCTCCCACCCTCTCCCTCGTCCTCCCTCTCCCTCGTCCTCACTCTCTCCTTCCCTCGCTCTACCTCTCCCTCGCCCTCTCTCCTGCCCTCACTCTCCTGCCATCACTCTCCCTCACTCTCCTTCCATCCCTCTCCCTCCCTGTCTCTCGCCCTCCCTTTCCTTCCCTGCCTCCCTCCCTCCACCTTGCCCGTTTGTGCCCGGGCTGAGACAGCTTCTGGGCACACACACAAACACAGCCTCACTGGAGCACTTCACACTTCTTCAAAAGACACTTCGTATGTTAATGAGGCTTTGTCACCTCTTAGCCCCCCTGCAGCCCCACTCTGACTACGAAGGGAATCGCCCGGCCCCCACAGAGCAGCAGTCTGAGTCGCGCTGCGCAGGGGTTTTTGCTGACACTGTTAAAAAAAAAAAAATGTAAACACGGGTACATGTCTGCAAGGTCCGCGGGCCGCCAGGGAAGGCTTGCCGGGCCGCCCCTGGCCCGCGGGCCGTACTATGAGTACCCGTGACCTAGAGGGAATGCTTCTGGCTTTTTTTTAGTTTCAGAGGTACCAGCTGATCCAGGGCGAGCTCAAGGTTGGAGTGGTAGAGCGAGGTGAGTTCCGAGGTTGAGAGGGACTCCGTCGTGTTCGGGAGGAGAGTGCTAAGTCCTTCCTCTAGCTTGTCTCGGGGGACTCTGGAAGTGTTCCTGACCCACTTAGGGGGGACTTGAGTGGGTGGGAGGGATACGGCCGGCTGGATGATATGAAAGAGAATGATGTGGTGGTCTGACCAGTCCACCGGGATGATCTGATCAATCGAGACTGCATTTTTGTTCGCACTAATGGCATCCAGGGTCGCTCCTCTGGAATGCGTTTCCTCTGAGCAGTGTTGGATCAAATCGTTGTCTTGCAGAAGGGTGTTGAGAGATTGAATCAGCGGGTTATTGGAATCGTTCCATCTTAGGTTGAGGTCGCCCATAATTAAGCTGTCGTCACTGTTAAGTTCAGATTGGGTGATTAGATCTGACAACTGAGCTCTAAAGTAATTGGAGTTGCCTGGGGGATGGTAGAGGAGATGGCATTGACATGAGCTATGACCGTGAGATTTGATGTTGACCGACAGGCATTCGAAGGAGCTGTACAGGCAGGAGGGGGCTTCAGAGATGTAGAGGTCGCTTTTGTGGATACTAGCTATGCCGCCACCTTTGTGTATGGGCCTGTCTTTGCGGAGAATTGAGAAACCGGGTGGCACCAGCATGTCCAGAACGGGGTGGGATAGGGTGTTTAGCCATGTTTCGGTGATGAAGGCTACATCAAGGTCATGAAAGAGGATGGATTCAGCTATTTCCATTGCATGTTTGACTGCGGACCGGCTGTTGATAAGCATACAGTTCAAGGAAGGGTCTTCTTTTGGTTTCAAATTGTCAGGCTTGACTCTGGGAATGGCTGAAAGAAACAATGGGGGTCTTAGAGGCTCTACGGGGGGGCAGGTTCCTACCCACTCCGGTGATGACTTGGATCAAGGAGGTGAGAGTCGAGTTCAGGAGTGGGGCTTGGGCTGGCTGGTTCGGGTGGAGTTCATGCGAAGCAACGAGTGCGCTCACTTCCAGGGGGGAGAGGGAGGTTAAATTTCTTCTGGGGTTGACTGCTCGCGACTTCGTCAGGTCTTTAGTGAGAGGAGGCAGGGAATCTGGGTGGGGATGAGCCCGGTTGGTGGGGGGATAGTCATTCCTAGGGAGAGGCGGAGGGATGTGGAGTGGAGCGCAGGGAGGGGAGGGTAGCTGGATGTTCCCAAGGGCAGATAGGGTTTCCTTCAGGCCAAGGATCAGGGTCGTGATTTGTGCTTCAATAAGGTTGAGGCGGTGCAACAGCTCGGGTGAGGGGGAGAGGAGGGGAGGGAAGGCGGAACTGAGCCCTGGATGTGAGGGGCTTTGGGGCGAGTTTCTTCTCGGGGGGTTAATAGGAGGGGAGGTGGCTAGATCGGGTTTGAGGTTCGGTTGTGAGTAGGCTGTTAAGGGCGGGGAGTTGCGGTCCCTTCTGGGGTGGAAGTTATCTTCAATGACAGTCTGAACTAGTGGAGTGAGGATTGGCGGGGTGGGGGGGCTGAAAAACGGATTTGTTAAGGTGTCTGCATATTTAATAGTTATTCTGTGTGTTGTCTATATTTTTATTGATTGTACCATGGGGGTGTTAAATATTGGTTTAATATAGGGCCACATTCCATCTATGTTGTGAATATTGTTTAAATAATTTTTGAGACCATATATTGACCTGCATACATTGGTGATATATTCTAGACAACATCTTTTCACACTAAGGAATCGGGACACGCAACAGAACAGCTTTATCACTTTATAGAACGTTTGCATTTTCCTGCCCTAGCCATTTGGTGCCTGCAACCTGTCTCTGGTCACATGACTGGGTGAAGTTGGCAGTGGGGCTTTCTGTATTCCTCCTAGACAGTCACAAACAATGGGAGCGAACGTGCGACTGGATGGGCCATCACTAGCAGGATGGGAGGAAGCAGCTGGGCCCAGCCTCACTTACACCTGAATAGGTTATATCCTGTGTTCATAAATGATAATACGCACTTATAAAGCGCACGACTACCCGGAGGCCTCTCGGCGCTTGTATGAATACCGCTGAGGAACCCTTCCTGACCTTTCCCGGTGAGAAGCCCACTTATGGGCACCCCCAAGGTGAAGTCAGGCCTCCTCAGCGTTGTTGGGGCCGTTGCAGAGATTAAGCAAGCTATTGCCCAGAGGTGCAGAGTAGGGCTCATGATCAGGATAGGCACCGAGACGAGAATTATCAGGTTCGAGAAATTGAGCCCAAGACCCGCTGAGGCGGGAATTGAACCCTGGTCCCGGCCAGACTACTGCATCAGGGTCTGCCGCTCTAACCATTGAGCCACACTTCTCTACCTAGGAATGGTCTGTAGACTCCCTCTAGTTTAGTGTGGAGCCACAGTAGGAAAAACAAGGCATCTGTGTACTTCAAGGGCATGCCTCTTGAAGCTTCTTCCCACTTCAAAGGCATAACTGTGCATAAAAGAACCATCTATGCTTCTGGACCTGTGAATACTGTGCCAGGAAGAAGGGCTGCTGTGCTACTGAAGGTCTGCCTCTCTGCTGGACTCCTGTATTTCTGTACAGACCTGTTGCCTACTGCCCTCTTGCCTGAGTAAGAAGGACTGGACCTGCATCCCTTGAACCCAGAACCCAGAGTGACTCCAACCTCTGGTTGGCTGTCCTCCTGAACTGAAGCCTCGGGGACATAACATGCTTCCAACAAACCCAACTTTGCATCCGCACTTGGACTCTACCATCTGTGATTCTTTCCTGCCAAGTTGTGTCAACCAAGTCCAGGACACTTCGAAGTGGGACTAAGGTACTCTTCTAGCCTCTGTGGATCCAGAAGAACCAACACATCTCTGCTGTGCGGCGCAAACCCAAGCAGAGCCAACCCATCACCGCACTACATGGATCGGAACCACTGCAAAAAAACTGCATCAAAGCCCGAGACTGCATCAGAACTGCTGCTGTGTGTGTCAGCCTCAGCACAGGCCCTCACATTCCCCTGTGGACGACAGCCTCGGCAATGGACTCCGCATTGCAGCCCCACAGCTCCTCTGAACTGACACATCTCCCCAACTGCGCAGCGCATCTCCGACTTGGACTTCACATTGCACGCCGTCATTGATGATAACGCAACAGGACCTCACACTGCAGGCACGCCATATCCCCATTCCAGTGCACCGCCTCAGCTGCACGACTCATCTTCTACGCGGATCCACACAAGGCTCCACAAAGTGGATTTAAGGTACTCTATTCAGCAATCATAACTAGGTCCCTGTAGCCGACACACACTCTTTAGCTGTCAGCCTGAGCGTGTTACTGTGTCCCGATCTGCCGTGATCAGATAGCTTCAGCAAGTACTTTACTCATTTGGCGCCATTTACTCTAAACACTTTAACGTTCAATATCTCCAGTTCTACTAATTCGATTTGTGTCATGCTTTATTATATTTAGCTTTATTTGTATAATCTGGTGTAGGATCTTTTTGTGTGGTGTTTTCACTGTTTTTCTAACAACCCCCCCACTGTCTGATTATGGCATGAAGCTGTTGTTTTGATTTGCATCTCAGCAGTTATTTTCCAATTACCTGGCCGCGTCCCCCGTCCCTGGTCTGTTCTGTATGTGGCCTTTGTATCCGCACAGTAGGCCATCAAAGAGTATCTAAGTATATCTCTGTTCCAACTTTTTACTGAGGCTTTGCTGGATCAGTGGCCCACCACGATCCTTTCCCCACTCTGCTGCCTCTACAGAAATGGACACTGCCAATTCACATTTAAGCAAATTATGCTTTTGAGTCAGTAGATGGCTACTAATGTTTAGACGGCCCTGGCAGTTGTACTCCAGTTCTGTGAAAGACATTAAACGGGGCTGGCTCAGTCACGAGTACTCTCTTCAACCCACCATCTTAGTTACCATCCATGCATACCCTCATAATTGCATTATCAATACATCCTGTGGAATTAAGCCCCTTCTTATGGAGAACATGGACCACACCTGCCCGTGAGCCTACAATAGGGGTGACTGATATGAAAAGAAGGGAAGGTTTAGGGACTGGGAAGTGAGTGAGCATGGCAGTACCAGACTGCACGCAAGCTCTGCAATGGCAGACCTTAGACACATCTTACAAGGCTGCTTCTGTGGGTGGCACAACCAGTGCTGCAGGCCCACCAGCAGCATTTGGATTACACCCCCTGGGCACACTCAGTGCACTAGACTAGGGTCTGACAAGTAAATCAAATAGCCAAACATGGAACCACTGATTCATACATCAATTTACAATAGGGAGCACTTGCACTGTGGCACTGAATAGCAGTGGCACAGTGCCCAAAGCATCTAACACCAGCAAAAACACATGAGGCAACAGCAAAAATGGAAGGGAGACCCACGCCAATGGTGCCAGGTCTAACACGTGTCCCCTCCAGCTGAAAAGTGGGGAGAACTACCCTAACTCCTGGGAGTTATCTTCACTAAGGTGGAAAAATCTGGACAGACCATCAGCGTAGGCATGTTCTGTACCAGGGCGGTGTTCCACCGAAAAGTCCATACCCTGTAGGGAAATAGACCACCTCAACAGCTTTGGATTCTCACCCCTCATCTGCATCAACCATCTGAGGGGCCTGTGGTCTGTCTGATCCCGGGAGTGAGTCCCAAACAGGTAGGGTCTCATCTTCTTCAGTGCCCAGTCCACAGCAAATGCCTCACGCTCAATAGTACTCCACCTTTGTTCCCGTGGAAGTAACCTTCTACTGATAAAGGCTACAGGTTGATCTTGGCCCTCCTCATTCATCTGTGACAAAACAGCCCCTACACCATGCTCTGAAGCGTCTGTCTGGACAATGAACTCTCTTGAGAAGTTGGGTGCCAGGAGCACGGGTAAGCTGTCTCCTGTGTCCACATCATGGACGCACCAATCTGTGACACCAGGAACCAGGGAGAACAGGTCAGAAAACTGTCCCAGCAACTGGCGGCAGTCATTTTGTTGCTCGGGTGTCAGTGTGGGAGAGAGGTTAACACCATCCACTGGCCCACCTTGCTCTGAGGCTGACAGGAGGTCAGGAAGAGGCTCAATCTCCTCCTCCGTCCCAGCATCTGGTGCCAAGAGCATGCCCACTTCAGACCCCCCTTTTTAGCTCACTGCACCATCCCAGCTCAGAACCTGGCTACATGCAAATTAGTCTGTTCCTGTCCCAGTGCATGATGGGAACAGGGCAAACCAAACTACCAAGCCAATTCTTATACTGGGAAGGAAACAAGCTTCCGGGGACCGGTTTCTGGCATTTCAGCCGTCGTCGGCCCAGCTTGCTTGAATCCTGATGGTGCAATGAGCAAGGGACTCACATCTGAGTATACCCTTCCACGCTTATGGTGGACAAAATTATTCAGAAAAGGGGGTGGTGATGAACAGTGTCTGAATTAAGCAGACCACTCTTACCCAGTCCAAAGATCAGGGCTTGATCCATCACCGTTTTTTAGCTCACTGCACCATCCCAGCTCAGAACCTGGCTACATGCAAATTAGTCTGTTCCTGTCCCAGTGCATGATGTGAACAGGGCAAACCAAACTACCAAGCCAATTCTTATACTGGGAAGGAAACAAGCTTCCGGGGACCGGTTTCTGGCATTTCAGCCGTCGTCGGCCCGGCTTGCTTGAATCCTGATGGTGCAATGAGCAAGGGACTCACATCTGAGTATACCCTTCCACGCTTATGGTGGACAAAATTATTCAGAAAAGGGGGTGGTGATGAACAGAGTGTCTGAATTAAGCAGACCACTCTTACCCAGTCCAAAGATCAGGGCTTGATCCATCACCGTTTTTTAGCTCACTGCACCATCCCAGCTCAGAACCTGGCTACATGCAAATTAGTCTGTTCCTGTCCCAGTGCATGACGGGAACAGGGCAAACCAAACTACCAAGCCAATTCTTATACAGGGAGGGAAACAAGCTTCCGGGGACCGGTTTCTGGCATTTCAGCCGTCGTCGGCCCGGCTTGCTTGAATCCTGATGGTGCAATGAGCAAGGGACTCACATCTGAGTATACCCTTCCACGCTTATGGTGGACAAAATTATTCAGAAAAGGGGGTGGTGATGAACAGAGTGTCTGAATTAAGCAGACCACTCTTACCCAGTCCAAAGATCAGGGCTTGATCCATCACCGTTTTTTAGCTCACTGCACCATACCAGCTCAGAACCTGGCTACATGCAAATTAGTCTGTTCCTGTCCCAGTGCATGATGGGAACAGGGCAAACCAAACTACCAAGCCAATTCTTATACTGGGAAGGAAACAAGCTTCCGGGGACCGGTTTCTGGCATTTCAGCCGTCGTCGGCCCGGCTTGCTTGAATCCTGATGGTGCGATGAGCAAGGGACTCACATCTGAGTACTCACATCTGAGTATACCCTTCCACGCTTATGGTGGACAGTGAGCTAAATAACGGTGATGGGTCAAGCCCTGATCTTTGGACTGGATAAGAGTGGTCTGCTTAATTCAGACACTCTATTCATCACCACCCCCTTTTCTGAATCGTTTTTGGCCACTGTAGGAGTGGCAGGGTATACTCAGACATGAGTCCCTTACTCACTGCTCCATCAGGATTCAAGCAAGCCGGGCCGACGACGGCTGAAATGCCAGAAACCGGTCCCCGGAAGCTTGTCTCCTTTCTGGTGAAGAATTGGCTTGGTAGTTTGGTCTGCCCTGTTCCCATGATGCACTGGGCCAGGGACAGACTAATTTGCATATAGCCAGGTTCTGAGCTGGGATGGGGCAGTGAGCTAAATAACGGTGATGGGTCAAGCCCTGAGCTTTGGACTGGGTAAGAGTGGTCTGCTTAATTCAGACACTCTGTTCATCACCACCCCCTTTTCTGAATCGTTTTTGGCCACTATAGGTGTGGCAGGGTATACTCAGACATGAGTCCCTTGCTCACTGCTCCATCAGGATTCAAGCAAGTCGAGCCGAATACGGCTGAAATGCCAGAAACCGGTCCCCGGAAGCTTGTCTCCTTTCTGGTGAAGAATTGGCTTGGTAGTTTGGTCTGCCTTGTTCCCATGATGCACTGGGCCAGGGACAGACTAATTTGCATATAGCCAGGTTCTGAGCTGGGATGGGGCAGTGAGCTAAATAACGGTGATGGATCAAGCCCTGATCTTTGGACTGGGTAAGAGTGGTCTGCTTAATTCAGACACTCTGTTCATCACCACCCCCTTTTCTGAATCGTTCTCTCAGGGGGAGGCTGGGAATTTTTCATGGGGTTCCCTTGGGGACTACTTTGGGACCCTTTGTGGAACTCCTTCTGTTTACCCTTGTCCCCCCCACTCTTCTGCTGGGGACTGTTGGACTTGGCCCTTCTGGCAGGTTCACCCCTGAACTTTTTGCTTTTCATGGTGACCTGGTGGTAGAGATTTTTGGCTTCTGCGCACTTTCACTGTGTCCCAGTGGAAAGTGCATGTGCACTCTGAGTGCGTGTGGTGACATTGGCCTGCCCTCCCATAGGAATGCATGGGGAATGTATATGTCCCTGGTAGTTCCTGATGCGTGGGGAGTACAAGCTCGAGTTTGGTATGTGCGGACTCGTGTGATTAAATGCTGCGCAATGATGTGTGCGGCGTGATTGTGTCCAATGTGGAAGTGCCCCTTCTGGAAATTGGTGTGCCGGTGCAGTGAATGTGCTGGCGTGCGATTGGCTGGAGCTGGCTGGTGTGCCAGGATCCAGGAGTCAGGATGGGTCTGCCCCGGTGGTGAGTGTTGAGATTAGCATGCTGATGACTGGGGAGGAGTGCACTTGGGATTTGAATAGGGCTGGGCTTTCCCCACACAATGCTGGCTCAGCCCCCTGTGGGGCGATTGATGACCCTAGCCTAACTAGTGAATAGGAAGGGTGGCTGAGCACATCACAGTGCTCCAAAACCAGCTGCGACTGGTTTCTCCCCCACCCTGCACTCAGACAAGAGATTTTACTATATAAAAAGGGGCTGTGTCCCCTTACAAAATGTTCTGTTCCTGGATCCTTTTATTGAGGGGGTTTGCTGCTGCTGGGCGGCAGGAGGACCGCCACTGGGGATTGCCTCCCTGTCTACGAGGACCCTGTGAGCAGGCCCCTGGGCCCAGCCTTGCCCCCCCACCTCCTAAAAGACTCTTGCTGGACTTTGGGGCATTCTGGCGCTGGGGAGCACTTTGCCCCTACTTCTTGGTTCTTGCAGCGCCTGGGAGCGCTGGATTTGTCCCCCCAGGAGAGCTGATTTAATGGCCACTTGCCCCTGGTTGTTCTAGGGGAGAGCAGGTGCCCACCCTGCGTCTGATGCCGTTTTATGCGAGCAGGAGCCCACCCTGCTTTATAGTCTAACTCAGAGGGAGCCTACCCCTCTTATGCCGGACTTTGAATTTTATTTGTTTTGAAACAGGTGCCTACCCCGTATTGCCGCCAAACTGCTGCAGAGGAGCTCCCCTGGGCCGCCGCGCTGCCAGCGGCGACCCGGAAGAAAAAGCAGGAAAACCGGAAACAGACGGGAGCCCACCCCGCACTCCGGTGTGGCGGGTATATTGAAGCTGCAGGAAGTGAGGTGCGGCAAGCAGGAAGCGGCGGGAGCCTCCTGCACACCAGCAGAGTCTCGCCGGTGAGCCCCACAGCCCCGAGAGATAAGGCAGCCCGGAGCAGGAAGCAAAGCGGGCCGCCTGACTATGGGCGGGCCCTGCAAGACGGAAGTGCGGCCGGGAGTACGGTTGCAGGGCTCCCGTGTGAGCAGGAGAGCCCCGTGTACGTGATGGAAAGGAGCCACCAGCGGAGCCCGGTGAGTGTTGTCGGGCAGGGGGATAGCTCCGGGCCTATCCCTCGTGCTGAAGAGAGGCGCAGTTTGCGCTGGGTGTGTCGAGCGGCCCCATCTGGTCAGCAGGCCGCTCCAACAATCCCCCCAGTGAGGCTCCTAGGCATTGTGGTTGTGTCGAGTCCCCCGAGCGGGACTCCACCGAACGGAGGCATTTCTTGAGAGCCCACGAGAGACTCTAGTGGGCATTTGGTGATTTCGAGTCCTCAGCGAAGGACTCCAACGAAGGGGGCATTCTTTCCTCCGAGCCCACGGGGCTCCAGGGGCGCAGTGTGGTTCGAGCCCTGGCAGCTCCTAAGGGCCCAGTGTTTGTTCGAGCCCACAAGGCTCCCACTTTGCCCCCCAGTTGTTCTTGAGCCCACGAGGCTCACGGGGCCACAAGTGTTTTGGTCGCTAGAGCCTGCGAGGCTCCCACGTGGTTCTTGGGTACCGTGGTTTTATTGTGAGCCCCAAGAGAAGAGCCAGGAGGCACGCTGGTGCCAGGCTCCCCTCTACAGCTGCCCAGCACTTAGTGGGCAGCTGCTCCGTTTAGGCCCCTGACATTGGGACACAGGGCATCCTAGCCCCAGAGAGGTCAGTTGGCCTGGGGACAGTCACAGGTTGTGGCTTATGTAATTTCTGCACAATTGTTCTTTGCTGCACATCTGAATGTGTTTTATGCGTCATGTGCTTTTCCCTACACCGCTGAATGTATGTTTATGCATTATGTGTTTTCTTCCCTACACCTCTGAATGATGTGATGCATCATGCGTATTGTGTTCATGCCTATACCCCTAAATGTAAGGTGATACTTAGGTGGTTGTTCTTTCTAGTACAGGTGCTGCTAGTGAAGTCCAGGTTCCCTGCGTAATATTCTCCTAAGGTGGTTAGGGTTGCGTAGGTGGTACTTAACTGTTACCAGTGATTACTGGTTGTTTGCTACATTTGCTATTTTGTGCTACAAGTGTTCTATGTGCTAAGTGTTATTCCTACAAGTATTCTATTCCTACAAAGTGCTAGTTTTAAAAGTGCCTATTCCTGACAGTGGCCCGCGTGGCTCTGTACCATGTACATAATCCCCTGTGTGTGTGTATGTGTATTGGCATTTATATAGCGCACTACTTAACCCGTAGGGTCCCAAGGCGCTTCGACCGCTGCGAAACCCTTCCTGGCTTCCCTGAGAGATGGTCCCTTAATGGGTATCTCCAGGGTGAGACCAGGCATCCCCGGCGGTCTGGTGGGGCCGTTAGTGAAGATGAGGCAAGCTAATGCCCAGAGTTGCCGAGTGTGATCGCTGATCAGAGTGGGCACCGAGGCGAGAGAATTATCGAGTCCGCTGACCCTGGTCCAGAAACCTGCCGCGCCGGGAATCGAACCCTGGTCCCGGGCCGTCCTCTGCTCTCGGATCTGCCGCCTCTAACCAGTGAGCCACACTACTTCACTCTGTAAATTCTGCCTGTGCCTGTTGGCACATTGTAAAGTGTGTGTTTTTATCTAATGTGTTTGGTATAATACAAAGGCTAGTTTTAGGTCGAGGGACCTATAAGCTGCGCAAAGCGCAGCTTCCGGTCCGAAGATTTAATGTTACTTAGTAGGGCTTTAGAACCCGCCTCCCTGCCCTGTCTCTCCTCCATTGGCTGGCTTCCTAAACGGAGGCCAGCCATTGGAGGAGAGATGTGTCACTCCGATTTAGCCCCGTCTTTTTCGGATTTGGGGGCGTAAGTTTTGCTGTTCTTTAGACAGTGACGTCGTCCGTCACTCAGGACAGCAAAACACGCCCCCAAATCCCAAAAATGTCATATGCTTGAGGCCGCCATTTTGCTGCTGGTAAGGTTGAGGTAGGCTGCTCTCGCTCTCGTTCTCGCCGTCTTCCGATCGATGGTTTTTCTTGGTTGCTGAGACAGATGTGCTGCTAAGCCACATTAATGGTCTTTTGCTCTAAGCTCCTATTGCGAAGCGCTCTGCCGCCTTCGGGTAAAGTCCGCGCCCCACAAACACGCATAAATAAATAAATAAATAAATAATTGCCGCGCATCTAGTAGAGTAACGTGCAACATCTAACCGGCCAACCCTCGCAATGAGCTGGGCGTCCGTGGAATTCCCCCTGCTGACCCTCTCATCGGCCAGGCCGTCCTAGAGCTAGACATGCTGCGCAGCAGTCGCCCATCTCTCCAGCCCCCGGCCTGTCTCACCCAGGGGAGCACCCCCCCGCCACCCCTCTCTCTGATCTTCCAGGCCACACCCTGTGCTACCGCACCTCGCCATCCCCGCATCCGCAACCCTCGACCGGCTCACCCCCCACTCGAATCTGGCCCCCCTTCTCAAGCTCTTATTGCCGCGTACTTCGCACCTACCCTTTCTTTGATCGCCCTCCTCCCCTCCGCCGCTGTTGGCACCTCACAGACACTTACAACAAATAAGAGTACGTTCTTGCACCAAATCACACTGACAGTGGCCCAAAGAAGGCATTGCGACAGCGCCTGACCCCGCATTGACCCCCCAGCGCTCGCAGCACTGAACCCCATCCCAATCTGCCCCGGAAGGATGAAGGGCCCGTACACGATGCCCCCCCCCTCCGCACCCGCTCCCCCCAACCACTGCTCCTGGGCATAGTAGACTCGGCACCCCGTTGGCAGCTCCACTCTCGGATCCGTCCTCCCCCTACTGCCCCTATTTACGTTTCGCTAGACTCCCTAGCAGCCCTGATCCATCTTGCGCGACGTCCTTTCATGAGCCCTCCTTAGGCATCCTCCTATACTAGCTCTGCCTGGACCCATCCCCCCATTAGACCTCCGAGGTCCCCATTCCCACTGTCATCCGTCTTCCACCCATTATACATTCTTGACTCCGTGAATGCCCGGAGCCGCGGCCTGTAACCCACGTGTTGACAGCCGGCTTCTCCAGTCCATTCTTACGACCAGACCAGACAGCTCCTCACCCTGGGCCCCCATACTCATTTTTGTGCGGCACGAGACGCTAGTAGAGCAATGAAGCGTTGAGGCCGCCAGCGGTGTGCCATGCTTGCCTCCCCTCTCTCTATCCAGTCTTGTGCTCACTTTAACTGCCCATCTGTGTCCCCCCACCCCGTGGGCACATTGCTCGTGCCATTGTCCTAAATGCCCCCAAACACTCTTCCTGGCAACACTGCTTCCAAGTTTAACTTTGCTGCAGTCACAGACCTGCCTCCCTTCTGACAGGAGCCATAACTCACCTGCTGAGCAGCCGAGACAGCTGCCTCCTCATTGGCATTCCGGTGCAGCCGCCGCGCGCGCATACCAGTTGTCATAACCATCCATCCTTTATACAGATCACTGGAGGTACAGTCACCCCACCCCTTAACATTAGGGCTTGCAAGCACCACTTTGAAAAGACAACCACACTTTAGCTACAGAGAACACCAGGCAGATTAGAGAAGACAACTCCTCCAACTTGCTAGTGCGACAGGGCTTAGCATTATTCTGATGCAGCCATAGGGTAGGGACGAAGGGGAGAGCATGCTGGTCTGTCACGACATGTCACCGCCTATCAGACTGGGAACACTCAAAGCTCTGGGTGTGGGTGAGTCGCGCAGGGGAGGGGGGCCGAGGGGGGGAAGGATAAGGAGTAGAAACAGGAATTGACAATAGGAAATTAGAAGGAGGAGGCTAGCAGAGGTGACCTGGAGCTCTAGTTCTGTACTTCTGGTCACCCTCAGGACAAACACTGCCGACTGTGAAATGTGCTCCTCTCGGGCCCGGGGTGAACTAATGAATGATTTGAAGTGGAAGCTGTGAGGAACCTAAAGGGAGACATTAGATGATTTTATCTTCTTTTTCTTTTAAACCTACTTCCCATTTGCTCAGCCATGTCATACATTTATAGAAGAAACAAACGGAAAAATCACGCACTCACTATAAAGTTATCACCCCTCCATTCGTGACACCAGAAGAGCAATAACGGGATCGGTGCCCGGAGTCGTCAAATCATAAGGGATTTCGGTCCCTATGAGGCGGAGACAGAGACGGCTCTGTGCCTCTGAAGACGTGATCCAGTCCGGGCCTCTGTTTCCCCTTAAAGCCCTATTAACTAGCTTGGGCCTTGCCTGTTCGCTGTGGTGCCCTGGTCCTTCCTCACCTCCTGTTTGGGGTTTTGGGAATGTGTTTGGAGGAGATCACTTTACAAAAGGCGCTGCAGCCTCTGAGGGAACCCTCTAATCCAAGGCCTGCTCCCAAGTGACAGCAGGCTCTCTCGATAGAGACAGGCCAAAGCGGGCCCTCCAACTCCCAGGGGTGCTCCCCTCCCGCTGTCCGTGTCTTTTTCCCGCCCCCTCCCGCTGATGAGGTCGCCGCTCTCGTTTCTCTTGTGCCTGGAGAGTTTGACGGTGTATCAGGAAACTGTTGCCTTTTATGCCAGGTCCATGATGGGCAGAGAAACGAGCGCTAATGAGCCTGGGATAGATTGTTCTTGTTCGTCCTGACAGCTTATGTGTGCTGATCAGCGGCATGAGAGGTAAGTGCCGGTCTTGGGGTGGGAGGTATTCGTAGCATGTTTGTTTGTTGCTTATTGTTAGCATGCATTCCACATCACTCTCAAACACACTACCTCACAACTTTTACTCTCTCTATCTCACTAGCTCACTCTCTCTCTATCTCACTACCTCACTCTATCTATTTCTATCTCACTATCACTACCTCACTATATCACGACACTCCCTCAAAAATTCACTACATCACTCTCTCACTAACTCACTCTCTATCTCACTACCTCACAACTTCACTCTCTCTCTAACTCACTACCTCACTCTCTCTCTATCTCACTACCTCACTCTCTCTCTATGTCACTACCTCACAAACTCACTCACTGTTTCTATCTCACTACCTCAGAACATCCCTCTCCCTCACTACCTCACTCTTTCACTACCTCACTCTCTGTCTCTCACTACCTCTGTTGGACTTGGCCCTTCTGGCAGGTTCACCCCTGAACTTTTTGCTTTGTGTTTGTGACCTAATTATAGTGATTTTTGGTCTTTGCGCACTTTGACACTGTGGCGCAGTGTAAAGTGCGTGCTCTCCCTGAGTGCGTGTGTGAGATTGGCCTGCCCTCCCATAGGAATGCATGGGGAATGTCTGTGTCCCTGGTAGTTCCTGATGCGTGAGGCGTGCATGCTCAAGTTTGGTATGTGCAAACTCGTGTGATTAAATGCTTCGGAACAATGTATGTGGCATGGTTGTGTCTTGTGCGGAAGTGCTACTTCTAGACATGGCTGTGTATGTGCTGTGAAGGTGCTGGCGTGTGATTGGCTGGAGCTGGCTGGGATGCCAGGCGCCAGGAGTCTGTGTGGGTCTGCCCCGGTGATGAATGGAGAGATTAGCATGCTGATGTGAGGGAGGGGCTGCGCCTGTGTCCTGAATGAGACTGGGTTTCCCCCACACAATGCTGGCTCCGCCCCCTGTAGTGCAACTGATGACCCTAGCCTGCCTGATGAATGAAAGGGGTGGTTGAGCCATCAACAGTGCTCACAGACCAGCTGCGACTGGTTCTGCTCCCACCCTGCACCTACAGACAAAGGAAAAGGTGTATAAAAGAGGGGCTGTGACCCCATGAAAATGTTCTTGTTCTCAACTTGAATCTTACCAGGGGCATGCTGCTGCTGGGGCCCAGGGGAAGGCTTGCCTCCCTGGGCCCTGTCCCAGGACTGCTGGTTTCCTGGATGGCTGAAGACCTTTGTAGGGTCTGGACCCCCCCTAGCGCTGGGAGCGCTTTACTTTCCCCTCTAGCGCTGTACTTGGACTTTTGCTGGACTTGTGTTCCCCTGAAGCGCCTGGAAGCGCTTTATCCTGTCTGGTAGCGCTGGGAGAGCTTGACTGGTAGCTTCTAGCGCCTGGAAGTGCTTGTGTGCTGTCCCTAGCGCTTTGGAGCGCTTTATGTCCTGCTAGCGCTGAGAGCGCTTTGTTTTCCGAAGCCGGTGCCCACCCGGCATTTACCCCGTTCTGTGAAGGAGTCCTGGACCCCCCCAGCGAGTGCCTAGCTCGCTTTATTCCTTATTTACTTATTGCGCTTGTGAGCGCTTTAATTGCAGAGGCCGGTGCCCACCCGGCATTGTCCGCCCCGATCGAGTGCCCACCTCGATCTATTCTGGCCGTGAAGTCTCCCCCTGGGCCGCCGCTCTGCCCATGGCGACCCGGAAGCAGCTGACAGGCCGGCCAATCGCGGCGCGGCCTGCCCGGAAGTCCCGCCCCCGCAGCCCGAAGAGAGGAGGTCGTCCGAGATTGCAGGCAGGGCTCCGGTGCTTTGAAGAGAGCCCCGCTGCCAGCCGCCAGACCCGGTGAGTGCGAGAGAGGAGGGGTGTCGGGGCACATTGCCGGTGCCCGCCCCTCCCCTCCAGAGCAAGACCCTTTGTGCTCAGAGGCCCGTGGGGCCTCCCCTGATGCAGAGTCCCCAGAGAGGGACCTCGTTTATTTAATTCCGAGCCCGAGAGGCTCAGGGGGGCAGTCTACAATCGAGAGTCCCCCGATAGGGATTCCACCCCCCCCCTTTATTCATGAGCCCTGAAAGGCTCCAACGACTCTGCATTGGAATTTACAAGCCCCGAGGCGCTCTTGATGCCCACATTGTGTTGCGAGCTCAGAGAGGCTCATGGGGGGCATTTTGTCTGAAGAGCCCTCGAGGCTCAAGGGGCCATATTTGTTTCTCGAGCCCTGAGAGGCTCCCCCTTGGCATATTTGTTCTTGAGCCTAGAGAGGCTCCCACGTTGGCCCCATCATCCCCAGCTGCCCAGCACTTTGTGGGCAGCTGCTACGTTTAGGTTTTGGCGCAGTAGCGCAACCTGGACCCTGGACTTTGATGTAAGTTCTATGCTAATGTGATTTATGCGAAGTGTTCTTTGCTGCACCTCTGAATGTGTTGTTGATGCATCATGTGCCTTGTTTCTTACACCGCTGAACGTGTGTTGATGCGTCATGTGTTCTTTACACCGCTGAATGTGTTGTTGATACATCATGTGTTTTCCTTCCCTGCACCTCTGAATGTATGTTTATGCATCATGTGTTTTGTCCCCAGGTCTATACCCCTAAATGTATGGTGATATTTAGTTGGTTGTCTTGCTTGTACAGGTGGTGCTAGTGAGGTCCTGGTTCCCTGCGTGACCTGTTCCTAAGGTGGTTAGGATTGCGTAGAGGGTACTTACCTGATTACCAGTAGTTACTTGTTTTGTGCTACAGTGATTTTCTGTTAGTTCTAAGTGATATTCCAAGGGCTTGATACTGAGCTCGCCCCCTGACCAGAGTCCCAGGACCAGTGGACTCTAATTGTGCCTTCCCTGACAAATTGTTGGGACTTGTCTGATCTCCCTTGGGCCCCTGGGGCCTCGCTGAAGTGTGCCTCGCTCACTCCCCTCGGCAGCTCGTGCCGGCCGCCCGTCCAAGCCACGCCGCTCTCCCCTGAGCTTCGCCGCTTCGCTGGGCCGCCCGCATCCTGCCTCCCCCTCCTCTTCTGAGCCGCACACATTGGTCGCCCCAGAGAAATGCTTGTAGCTAGCCGGCCGCCAGCTCAAGTTTACTAAGGAGATCACTCGCATTATCCCGCAACCAGGACGGAAGGTACTGTCCGTTAGGCTCTATGTTCTAAGTTCTAGGCCTACAAGTATTGTATTCTAAGTTCTAAAAGTGCTGATTCCTGACAGTGGTCCATGTGGCCCTGTCTTGTACATATCCCTTGTAAATTCTGCCCGTGCCTGTTGGCACACTGTAAAGTGTGTGTTTTATCTAAAGTGTTTTGGTGTAATACAAAGGCTATTTTTATATATAACCTTGTGTGGAGTTTCCTTTATGGTGGGCCTTGGGTGTTGTTGCTGGGGTGCGTGCGCAAATACTTAACTCATATCGCCTCCAAGTTTAGCCTTGCTGCTCGCGCCATGTTACCTAGAGGGTGAGCAGGGGTTATCTTGGCGTGTAACTCCCTTGCCCTGACTTAGGAGTGGTGGTCTCTGACTGATTTTGGCGCAAGCCCTGGCCAGCCAGGGATCCCATTTCTAACATTGGCAGCAGCGAGAGGATAAGGATTTGTGTTTGCGTTGTACCACAGTGGCAACTGGCCGCACTACAAAACTCTGCATTTTAGATGACCACATTTTGGGGATTATTGTATGGAGTTTGCTTAAAATGTCATTTCTGTGGAAATGTGTTTCTTGTGCACTTTGAGTTAGGTGTTCCTAGCTCGGGAGGGTAGATCATCCCCCTAAGTGCAGTGTGTTTTCTGTATTCACCATGAGGGTGGGATCCAGTGGTGGCAGCATAAGTGTGTCCAGTGCATGTGTCTCCCGTCCCTGTCCTGGAGTAATGGTACCTGTGTCACGTGTGGTCAGGTTGAGAAATCAGGGGTGGTAGAAACTGCCTTACCAGTCTGGGGAGGGGTGTGTGTGGATGAATCGTGTGTTGCACTGGACAAGTGGTGTGAGTTCTCTGGATGGGGAGCATGCTGAATGCTTGTTCCCAAGAACGTCTGCAGACAGTGGAGCCTGCTTTTGATTTCTGTGGTCTATATAGAGACAGATGTTTGGAGTTGGTAATGTTCTGGGAGGAGAGAGGCATAGGGGATGGAGTGATTCCAAAAGGAGTGGCTGAGGTGTCTTCCAGCCCAGTGTGGTGGAAGAGGTGCAGTGTAGCCCAGCTAGGTCTCGGTGTAGGGGCTCACGTCCTGTCTCAAGAGGAGAAGGAGTGGGTGGGACTGCATGTCTCCAGGTGCCCGAAACCCAGTGTCAGGGCCTGGAATGTTTCTGAAGGGAACGTCAGGTCGTGGGCCTAGGCTGTACCAATAGGTCATTTGAGGAAGATCTCCCAGAGTGTTTGAAGAACGTAGAACATCAGTGAACAGGATTTCATGGGTGGGCCTGAAGCTCATGGGAGTTTCCCCTGCCCCTGTGCCATTGTGTTAATTGTTAGGGAGTGACCCTAAGGAAAGTTCTGGTCTTCCAGCCCAGTGTGGTGGAAGTGGCTCAGAGGAGCACAAGCCTGGTCTTCGTAGTCTGAGTGTTTTTTTTTGGGAACACCAGGTGAGGGAGCCTAGCATGTCCGTATGGAGTGTCCTTTTAGGGAGCTCTCCCAGTGTGGAGAGAACGTGGAGCGCCTGTAAGCAGGGCTCTAGTAGTTCTGTTATCTGGCAGTACCGCTCCAGTTGGGTGGGTGCAGAAGTCCAGATGGAGGGGTGCGAGGGGGATAGGTTCCCCAGTGGAGTAACCAGTGGGTCAGGGGCCAACCAGAAGGGTTGTGTCGCCAAGGAGTGACCAGGGTGATGCCACTTCTGTCCTGAGTGTCAGGCAGACTTGTACACAACACATTAGTTGTGTCACCCTCAAGGAAGTCCTGGTGCACCAGGCATCTGACCAAAGGGGTATGTCCCTCGGTTGAGGAGCCAGTAGCCGTTGTGACCGGATCTGGACGTAAGGGCAACTGTACTTAGTGTCCTGAAGTTACAAGAAGGAACTCCTGCCTGAAGAGACGGAACCGGGTAAGCTGTATGGGGGATTGACCTGCAGTGGTTGCCTTGCTGCTGAAGGAGGAGGGAATTTGAATCCCAGGTGGGAGTGTTGTGTTCTGGAGGGTGCTTCAGAAGTAGAGGTACGGTGGGGCACTCTTGCCCGTGACCTCTGGTCAGCCTGAGGGTGCGGATCCTAGGTTGAAGGATCAGTGGTAGTTTGGAACTACACTGAGAAAGGGAGTGGAGAGTGGCTAGTGTAGGCCAGGGGTTACTACCCCCCACTCTGTGGATTGGCGGGGACCAGTGGTATCTGGGTGGCCTAGGGCCTGGTCCTAGCCGTAGACAACTAAGGAGTACCAATGGGGTAGCCTAGTTGGGCCTGTTTTTTTTAAGTATGTGCTTGTCTTATGGATCTACGTGGCGTAGAACCGGAGGGTGTCCCTGCAGTGCGGGCCCGTGTCCGTGTTCTATCGCCCCAAGCAGGGAAGTCCATCACGGTAGTGATTGTTCTCCCCTGCGTTTTGGCTGGAAGGGGGTTGTGTTGGACTTGGCCCTTCTGGCAGGTTCACCCCTGAACTTTTTGCTTTGTGTTTCTGACCTAATTACAGTGATTTCTGGTCTTTGCGCACTTTGACACTGTGGCGCAGTGTAAAGTGCGTGCTCTCCCTGAGTGCGTGTGTGAGATTGGCCTGCCCTCCCATAGGAATGCATGGGGATTGTCTGTGTACCTGGTAGTTCCTGATGCGTGAGGCGTGCATGCTCAAGTTTGGTATGTGCAAACTCGTGTGATTAAATGCTTCGCAACGATGTTTTTGGCATGGTTGTGTCTTGTGTGGAAGTGCTACTTCTAGACATGGCTGTGTATGTGCTGTGAAGGTGCTGGCGTGTGATTGGCTGGAGCTGGCTGGGATGCCAGGCTCCAGGAGTCTGTGTGGGTCTGCCCCGGTGGTGAATGGAGAGATTAGCATGCTGATGTGAGGGAGGGGCTGCGCCTGTGTCCTGAATGAGGCTGGGTTTCCCCCACACAATGCTGGCTCCGCCCCATGTGGTGCGACTGATGACCCTAGCCTGCCTGATGAATGAAAGGGGTGGTAGAGCCATCAACAGTGCTCACAGACCAGCTGCGACTGGTTCTGCCCCCACCCTGCACCTACAGACAAAGGAAAAGGTGTATAAAAGAGGGGCTGTGACCCCATGAAAATGTTCTTGTTCTCAACTTGAATCTTACCAGGGGCATGCTGCTGCTGGGGCCCGGGGGAAGGCTTGCCTCCCTGGGCCCTGCCCCTGGACTGCTGGTTTCCTGGATGGCTGAAGACCTTTGTAGGGTCTGGACCCCCCCTAGCTCTGGGAGCGCTTTACTTTCCCCTCTAGCGCTGTACTTGAACTTTAGCTGGACTTGTGTTCCCCTGAAGCACCTGGAAGTGCTTTATCCTGTCTGGTAGCGCTGGGAGTGCTTGACTGGTAGCTTCTAGCGCCTGGAAGTGCTTGTGTGCTGTCCCTAGTGCTTTGGAGCGCTTTATGTCCCGCTAGCGCTGAGAGCGCTTTGTTTTCCGAAGCCGGTGCCCACCCGGCATTTGCCCCGTTCTGTGAAGGATTGCTGGACCCCCCCAGCGAGTGCTTACCTCGCCTTATTCCTTATTTACTTATTGCGCTTGTGAGCGCTTTAATTGCAGAGGCCGGTGCCCACCCGGCATTGTCCGCCCCGATCGAGTGCCCACCTCGATCTATTCTGGCCGTGAAGTCTCCCCCCGGGCCGCCGCTCTGCCCATGGCAACCCGGAAGCAGCTGATAGGCCGGCCAATCGCGGCGCGGCCTGCCCGGAAGTCCCGCCCCCGCAGCCCGAAGAGAGGAGGTCGTCCGAGATTGCAGGCAGGGCTCCGGTGCTTTGAAGAGAGCCCCGCTGCCAGCCGCCAGACCCGGTGAGTGCGAGAGAGGAGGGGTGTCAGGGCACATTGCCGGTGCCCGCCCCTCCCCTCCAGAGCGAGACCCTTTGTGCTCAGAGGCCCGTGGGGCCTCCCCTGATGCAGAGTCCCCAGAGAGGGACCCCGTTTATTTAATTCCGAGCCCGAGAGGCTCAGGGGGGCAGTCCACAATCGAGAGTCCCCCGGGAGGGATTCCACCCCCCCCCCCCCCCCCCCCATTATTCATGAGCCCTGAAAGGCTCCAACTACTCTGCATTGGAATTTACAAGCCCCCTGACCAGAGTCCCAGGACCAGTGGACTCTATTGTGCCTTCCCTGACAAATTGTTGGGACTTGTCTGATCTCCCTTGGGCCCCTGGGGCCTCGCTGAAGTGTGCCTCGCTCACTCCCCTCGGCAGCTCGTGCCGGCCGCCCGTCCAAGCCTCAAGCCGCGCAACTCTCCCCTGAGCCGCGCCGCTTCGCTGGGCCGCCCGCATCCTGCCTCCCCCTCCTCTTCTGAGCCGCACACATTGGTCGCCCCAGAGAAATGCTTGTAGCTAGCCGGCCGCCCGCTCAAGTTTACTAAGGAGATCACTCGCATTATCCCGCAACCAGGACGGAAGGTACTGTCCATTAGGCGCTATGTTCTAAGTTCTAGGCCTACAAGTATTATATTCTAAGTTCTAAAAGTGCTGATTCCTGACAGTGGTCCATGTGGCCCTGTCTTGTACATATCCCTTGTAAATTCTGCCCGTGCCTGTTGGCACATTGTAAAGTGTGTGTTTTATCTAATGTGTTTTGGTGTAATACAAAGGCTATTTTTATATATAACCTTGTGTGGAGTTTCCTTTGTGGTGGGCCTTGGGTGTTGTTGCTGGGGTGCGTGCGCAAATACTTAACTCATATCGCCTCCAAGTTTAGCCTTGCTGCTCGCGCCACGTTACCTAGAGGGTGAGCAGGGGTTATCTTGGTGTGTAACTCCCTTGCCCTAACTTAGGAGTGGTGGTCTCTGACTGATTTTGGCGCAAGCCCTGGCCAGCCAGGGATCCCGTTTCTAACAACCTCACTCTCTATCTACCTCTCCCTCACTACATAACTCTCTACCTCACTACTCCACTCTATCTATCTCACTACCTCACTATCTCACAACTTCTCTCTCTCAAAACATCACTACCTCACTCTCTCACTACCTCACTCTCTAGCTCACAACTTCACTCTCTCTCTCTCTAACTCACTACCTCAATCACTCTCTATCTCACTACCTTACTCTTTCTATCTCACTAACTCACTTTCACTCTCTTTCACTACCTCTCTCTCCAACTCACTACATCACAACATCACTGTATGCTTATATCTCACTACCTCACAACATCCCTCTCCCTCACTACCTCACTCTTTTACTACCTCACTCTCTATCTCACTACCTCACTCTCTATCTACCTCACTCTCTCTCACTACCTCACTCTCTATCTATTTCAATACCTCACTCTCTCTCTGCTAATGCAATAGGTACCACATATGCAAAACAAAAAGCTAATGCCAATAGAAATTACAATGCCATTTATTTAGGGATACAAAAAAGATAAAAAAATAATGAGCAATACCAATAGCTCTACCTATAATATTGTCAAGACCATTGCATTGTAAATTCTTGTTATATATAACCTTGTGTGGAGTTTCCTTTGTGGTGGGTCTAGGGTGCTGTTGCTGGGTGCGCGCGCAAACACTTAACCTACATAGCCTCCGAGATTAGCCTTGCTGCTCGCGTCACGTTACCTAGAGGGTGAGCAGGGGTTATCTTTGGCATGTAACTCCCTTGCCCTGACTTAGGAGTGGTGGTCTCTGACTGGCTTTGGGGCAAGCCTTGGGCAGCCGGCGATCCCATTTCTAACAGGGACCCTTCCCACTTTTGGTTGAGACTCCCTTGTGGACCCTGGTATTGACCCAGTGGTCCGCCTCCTCAGCAAGCTTCCTAGGGTTAGTCAGCTGGCTATCTATCAGATGCTGGCGCAGCTCTGGAAAACAATTATCAGACAAGTGCTCCCATGCAATCAAATCAAAGAGACCTTGAAAATCCTTAACCTTGCTGCCCTTTACCCAACCATCCAATGCTCTGCAAAAGAAAGTGACATATTCAACCCAAGTACTGTTTTCTAACTTTTTGCATTTCCTAAACCTCTGCCTATAGAGCTCTGGTGTCAAACCATATCTAGACATCAATGCATCTTTCATGTGGCTGTATGAATTGTGGACATGAGAAGGCAGGTCTAACAATGTATCCCACCCCTCACTAAAGTACCTTCTCCACAACCCCGCTCCCCAATCTCTCTCAGGGACCCGGTGGGAAGACATGGCTACCTCATAGGCTCTGAACCACTGACCAATATCATCATTTTTGTAAAACTCTTTTACCACAACCTTGGGAATATACACTCTACTTTCTGTATGTACTGCTGGCACGCTACTTCCAGAGGGAGTAATTTCTAAACTTTAGGCTTTTAACTCCAACTCCCTCAAAACTTTTTCATGCTCAAACTGTATTTTCTTTTCCTAAAGATCCAACCTTCTATTTTCTATTTCTAGTTGCCTATCAACCTTGAACCTGGTCAGTTCCATTTCATGCCTTCTTGATCTCTCTCTGTCCTCCAACTCCTCTGGAGACAGACTTTTGCCAGAAGTGATGCTACCTACAGGGGAAGGTGGCTTTCTTCCTCCTGGGTAAAATAGCCATTCCTGTTGTGCAATTGCATTATCATCCTCTTCAATCACAGGAGTTTTCCTTGCTTCTACCCAGGCCCTCGGCGCCTTGTAGAATTCTTCCTTCACTTTAAATCCAGAAGTGGAAACATTGAATTTCTTGCAAAAGTACTTCAGCTGTGTTACTTTGTAGCTTTGTAGCTTCTCTTCTTCCCATTCAAGAGAGACTATGGATTCTGCTCTCTCTACCGAATTAGGCATCTTTCAAAAATAGGCAATCCAAAAATTCAAAAAGGAATCTACCAAAAAGTATGCGGTATCGTTATGGTCTGCACTCACTAAGTAGTGTTCACCAGTCACTGTACACGAGTCACAAATGCTAATTCGGAAATCCTTCCGCTGTTACCAATGTTAGATTTGGGGGTCTCTGGTTGGCACAGGTAGGTACTTGTGACAAGCAGGGACCCTCTCCTCTAGTCAGGGAAAGGGGGATTACCCTTCTAAAATAACCCCTGCTCACCTCTAGGCTGCGCGGCGAGAGCAGTCAAGGCTTTATTTCAGAGGCGTTGTAAGTTAAGCAGTTGTGACCACATACAGTAACCCAGTGACAACACTACAAATGAACACCACACAGGTTGTATATCACAAATAAGTAGACTCTTTGTAGAGTTACCACAAGACCATAAACGACAAAAATACACACTATGATTACTTTAAGATGGTAGATTTAAGCTTAGTTCAGTTCTTAGATGCGACAATCTGCATCAATGTACCTTAAGTTGCGTTGCGCTTCCACGACAAGCAATGTCGCAGCGATGGGAAATGCTGCAAAGTTCAGGTGCAAAGTAATACAAAACGTGAAGATCTTCCAGTTGCGGCATGCTTCTCGGGGATGCGAGAAGTTCTCGGTCTGATGCGTGGACTGCAGCGGCGACACCCTTACGATGCGACGGCAACAGCTCCAGCGGCGACGCTCTTCTCCACGATGCGTGAAGCTTCCGCTCGATGGGACAACTACACGGTGACATCCAAGATGCGACGGCAGCAGCTCCAACGGAGACGTGCTTCTCGGGGAAGCGAGGTGCTCTTGATCAATGCGGTGCAATGCGACAGTTCCAGCGGCGACACCCTCCTTTCTATGGAGTTGAGACGGCAGACACATCAATGGCGACACGCTCCGACCTCGTTGCGAGATTCTTCTGAAGCGGTGCAGTGCGACAGTTCCAGCGGCGACACCCTCCTTCCTCCGGAGATGCGACAGCAGGCACAGCGACACGCTTCTTCTCCTTGAGTCGCACCTCCAGCTCTGTGCGACACACAGTTCCTCAGAAGGCCCAAAACAGCAGCAGGCACTTCCACAAGAACTCTGGGGATCTGGGGGGTGAAGTCTGTTGTCCCTGAGACTTCAGCAGGAGGCAAGCTCTTTTCCAAGCCCTTGGAGATCCTTCACAAGTTGAAAGCAAAGTACAGAAAGTTCCTTTCTCCTTCCTTTGGCAGTGAGGCAACCACTACAGGCTAATCCCCCAAGAAGCACTTCAGCTTGGGAATAGTCTCTCCTCAGTTTCTTCAGGTTCCTCTCCTCAGTAAAGGTTTCTTCTTGTAGTCCAAAGTGATCTAATTTCATGGGAGCAGAGCCCCAATCCTTTGTTCTCTGAGGGGAGAGGGGCCGTTGCCCAGTCCAAACCAGTTCTGAAGCACTCTGTTTACCAGACTTCTCCTTTCTTTTCACAGTGCAGGGCATGCACATCAGACGCCTCACAGTAGGTGGAGCCAGCATTGTGGAAGGCAAGTACAGTCCTGGTGCACTTTGTTTACAGGACTCCTTCTCTTCTTTCAGTGTGCAGGGCAGTGACATCAGCCGCTTCCCGGGGGGTGGAGCCAGCATTGCGGAAGGCAGGCACAGCCCTATTCAGAGTTCAGGTGCACACTTCCCTTCCATCTACATGCAGACCTCTCTATTCACCACTGGGTGACTCAGCCTGTCTCCTGGAATTCCCCAGCCCTGTCACTCACAGAAACCAGACATAGGAATACACAAACTAGCAGAGGCAGGTTTGAATGGTTAGACAAGCAAATACCTACTTTCTAAAAGTGGTATTTGCAAACACAGAATATTAAAATCAACTTCACTAAAATATGTATTTTATTATTCTGAGTTCAGGCATACTAAACTCGAATTTCCACCATGTTCTCTGAGCCTGTTAGGATTGTAAAGTGTAACAATTCTAACAGCCCATTCTGGCCTATGGAGAACAGGTAGCCTTGCAATAGTGAAAAACGAAAATGGCTGTAATTCACTATTAGGACATGCCACACACACCAGGGCTTGTCCTACCTTATACTTACAATGCACCCTGCCCTTGGGCCTACAATAGGGGTGACTGATGTGAAGAAAGGGGAAGGTTTAGGGACTAGGGACTAGGAAGTGGGGGCACTTGCCCAGTGAGCATAACAATACCTGACTGCACGTAGGCTCTGCAATTGCAGACCTTAGACACATTTTACAAGGCTGCTTCTGTGGGTGGCACAACCAGTGCTGCAGGCCCACCAGCAGCATTTGGATTACACACCCTGGCACACTCAGTGCACTAGACTAGGGTCTGACAAGTAAACCAAATAGCCAAACATGGAACCACTGATTCATACATAAATTTACAATAGGGAGCACTTGCACTGTGGCACTGAATAGCAGTGGCACAGTGCCCAAAGCATCTAACACCAACAAAAACACGAGGCAACAGCATAAATGGAAGGGAGCCCCACGCCAATGGTGCCAGGTCTAACAGGTATCCATATTCTTTACCTCCTCAAAAGTACTATTTACCTCCTATAACTTTGTTTATGCCTAGTTGCTACAAATAAGGGTTGATAGTGTTGACAGAAGTGAAACCTGTTTCAGGTTTCCTACTGTCAAAATGGGGGAAGGAGGCTAGCTCCTCTACAAATTCAGGCTAGGTAAAATGTATGTTGCTCTCTCTCCTTTTCTCAATTTTTTGTTAGCCTATCTAAATTGTCTGTGAAATAGCAATGAGACACTTAATTGGCTATTCAGTAATACTGCTTTAAACATTGTTAGCATTAATAAAATGAATTAGTATGTATGTTATGTTACTGCCCATCCTGTTTAATGAAATTATGACAGGATCAGTAATCTATATTGCTGTTCCCTTATTTTGATCTTTAAGGGGAACTAGATGTGGGTAGTTTTTGTTCTACAAGTATTAAGGTGATAACACCATTATTGTATGTTATTCAATGTTACACAGTTTTGCAAGGGCATTGCTAGTTTTTTATTAGCTAGTCTGTGTAAATAAACTGACAGTCCTTATTAGAGCTGATGTTGCATAGTTTGGATCATGAAAAGTAGAACGTAAGGAAGATGCCCATGTGATCCTTAGCAGACATTTTTGAAGGAAATATTGTTTTATAGATAAGAACCTTTTAAACCAACAAAGAAGAAATTGGCACAGAAGCTGAAATATAAAAAGAATGCATTTATTCACCTCAGATGAGGGAGACTACGTCACACCGAAGCCTTAGCAACTGAATGAGGCAGTCTAAGGAGTACAGAAAACAGGGGCCTTATATATGCTTAGGGTTACATAGTCCGCATAAGACCAAGGGGCAGTCCAAGCTCATGTAAGCATGCAAAATGACTAAGATGGGCATCCAAGATCTGCTTGCTCAACAAAGTGGGAGGAGAGTTACTTCTCCATACAGCAGCAAAAATAGCCTGACAGTTATACTAGAGAAGCAGGTGCATTCTACTAGCTAGGCCCTTCTGAGCATGTGCGAAGGTGGAAGATGCTAAATATAGGTCGTTTCTAGGCAGTTTACAAGAACAGTCAACACTGAGGGAGGACAGAGCACATGGCGAGCATGTGGCAGCACAGCAATATTTAACAATTGGGACCCTGCAATTGCTCAACTTCAAATAGATTATCCGCTCGCCAAAATCATTTCATCAATACCATTTTCACCTCAGTGGTCCGCATTATCAGTTTCCAGCCCAGGTACGTTGCACCATAAAATAAAAAGTATCAACAAACCAATGTCCAACAGCATATTGTAGGGGCAGGCAATGAAGCCAGGCAGCTCCATGTACAAAAATGTTGGTGAATGCCACAACACTGTGAGGTGCATCCAGCTGCCTTGGGTCTTCCTGTCCATCTCTTACTCCAATCGCTGTTTTTGTTTTAACAAAATCTTGACTACGCAAGTGTTCTTTCTTTACTAGTTTACTCTATGAACACTGGTAAATCAACACATTTTCTGAAATAAATAAGTTGTGACATGTTCAACTGAAATTTTATTGAAATATCTGTTTATAGTGAAATAACCTTGATAAGTTTCAAAGATGGTATAGCAGAGATGTTTTTATGGCCAGTTAAATATTGTGCATGCAAATTCCATTATCTTTCCATGTAGTAATTTTAATTTGTTTTACATTCAACAGAAAAAAAGCCTTGAATGCACAAAATGTTTATGAATAAAGAAGAGAATGCTGTAAATCTGCAAAAACAGTCCGAGTAAAGAAGTTCCAATAGTAAAGAAAGCCTTCACACCCGAGACAGAGGACCCCGAGCATAAACTGACAGATCCTGGAAGAAGCAGTCAAGGGCAGTTCAGTGGATGAGCTGTGCATCTTCATGCAACAAGACGAAGAAAAGAACTCTAGAGAATTATGGCAAACTACCTCCGGTATAAAAAAGTCCAATAACAGCATTTTATCATGGGATCTGTAGGATGTGGTTACAGCAATGCTTTGCTGTCCACAATTATAACAACCCACCATTCAGTGCTGTAGGTGTACTGTAAACACATTCTAGCAGAACGACATCAACCAGAGAAAAGCACAATGGAGTGGAGGCAGACAACTGAAGGGTGAAGGAAAGACATGTTCTGCTATCTACAATACAAACTGTTTCCCAATTTCCTGTGACCAGTAGGAGGATTCATCTTTATCCATAAGCATGCTACACCATTATTGAATCTAAAGACACAATCGCCCACTAAGATTGTATTTAGTGATAATTGTACTTTAATGTTAAATCAGAAAGAAAATGTCTGAAATATCACACATTTCCAGGGAATGTGAGACTAACACAAGTGCTTTATCAACCATGTTGGCCCATCCGGAAATGCCGTCATGGGATGAAGAAAAATATATACCTGACCCAAAGAAAGAAAAATCATACACATGCAGCGAAAGCTTTAGTTTGTCATCACTACTAAAGTGCCGTCAGCAAACGCACACAGATGAAAAATCATTCAACTGTACTGAATGTGTGAAGAGCTTCATTCAATTATCAGGCCTACAAAGACATTTACAAAAACACTCAAGGGAAAAATCTTACCATTGCAATGAATGTGGAAGTAGTTTTAGTGACTCCTCAAACCTAAGGATTCATCAGAGAATGCACACAGGGGAAAAACCATTCAAGTGCAATGAATGTGAGAAGAGTTTTAGTACGTTATCAACCCTAAAACAGCATCAGAGAACACACACCGGGGAAAAGCCATATCATTGCAATGAATGTGGAAGTAGTTTTAGTCAATCGTCAACATTAAGGAAACATCAGCGAACACACACAGGAGAAAAACCTTTCATATGCATTGAATGTTTGAAGAGCTTTAGTCAGTTATCACACCTGCAAAGCCATCAACGAATACACACGGGGGAAAAACCATACCATTGCAATGAATGTGGTAGTAGTTTTACTGAATCGGCAAAACTCAGGATTCATCAGCGAACACACACAGAGGAAAAACCATTTAAATGCACTGATTGTGGTTGTAGTTTTAGAGAATCCACAACATTATTAAATCATATGCGAACACACACAGGGGAAAAACCATACCTTTGCAATGAATGTGGAAGTCGGTTTAGGGACTCGTCAAAGCTAAAGATTCATCAGAGAACGCACACAGGGGAGAAGCCATTCAAGTGCAGTGAATGTGCAAAGTGCTTTAGTCAGTTATCACACCTACAAAGCCATCAGCGAACACACACAGGGGAAAAACCATACCATTGCAATGAATGCGGAAGTAGTTTTAGGGACTCCTCAAATCTCAAGATTCATCAGAGAACGCACACAGGGGAAAAGCCATACAAGTGCAATGAATGTGAGAAAAGTTTTAGTCAATCGGCACACCTAAAACAGCATCAGAGAACTCACACTGGGGAAAAACCATATCAGTGCAGTGAATGTGGAAGTAGTTTCAGTGACTTATCAACATTAAGATATCATCAGCGAACGCACACCGGGGAAAAGCCATTCAAATGCAGTGAATGTGAGAAGAGCTTTAGTCAATCATCACACCTAAAACAGCATGAGAGAACTCACACTGGGGAAAGACCACATCAGCGCAGTGAATGTGAAAGTAGTTATAATAAATCCTCTACATTAATGAATCATCAGCATACACATACAGAGGAAAAGCCAAGTGCAGTCAATATGAGAGGACCTTTTGTCGATTATCAAACCTACAAAGAAATCAGTGAATACACACAAAGGAAAACCCACTCACGTGCAGCCAATGCTTGAAGAGCTTTTGATGATTTTCACACCTACAAAGCACCAGTGTATGCACACAGGAAAAACTATTCAAGTGCAGTGAATGTGTGAAGAGCTTTAGTTAGTCATCACTACTACATAAGCCTTCAGCAAACACACCCAAGGGAAAAACATTCAAGTACATTGAACAAGGTAAGACCTTTTTCTGATTGTCAGTCCTATAATCCTTTGAATACCATAAGCAAAAACTCACCTTAATGAAACTTGCATAGAAATAATCCTAGAGGTGCAGCAAATCCGCAAACATTTAAGTACATCAACATCCTGTCTGTGGACATACTCAGGAATAAACAAGTGCAGTTCTTTTGAGATGAAGGAATTACTCAAAATAATAAAATTACAATTATATGGAATCTTCGAATACCAGATTATAAAAAGTAGGTGATAAAAGACAGGATTGGTAGGAAGGAAGAAAAAAACTGATATTTGTAAATTTATAAAGGTTTCTGTGCTCCGTGACTGTTCATTTCTTTAAACCTAGGGAAAAAATACAAAATGCCAGCAAAACATACTGGGAGACGAGCACAATGTGAACTAAAAGAAAATAACCATTGTTTGTTTTTATTTATTTAGGTATAGTTAGAAAGCAAAACACCCAATTACACCTGATCATGCTGCCTGTAAAAGCAACAATGCTTGGACTAAAAAGGATCATTTGAAAGCTAGTTTAAGGGATTAGTTAATAAATCCTTAAGCCCAACACACTAAAACTAATTTAACAAGCACATACTGGTGTAAATTCATAAGTGGTTCGGGTGTTAGGTCATTTTGCGGAACATTGCTGGTTCTGTGGCAGCATCTAGAGAACAGTGTCCAAAAGCTGGAGAAGTGAAAGTGCAGAAATATGAGCTGCAACTCTCAGGCTTGATGCGTTCAGTTATGGTATGTTATGCCAACTAGATTTGCAAGACACGCTTTTCACCCAGGAGGGCATCCAGGTCCCCAATTGAACAAAAACAGGCTCTGATGGGAAGGGGGAGTTCCTTCTGGTCTTGGGGGCGATGTGGGAGAAGACATATCTGAGAGGGAGGTGATGCGGAATTTGGTTGCGGAGTCGTCCAGTGCATCTGAGTTGCCTATTATGGGTATGGAAGTGAACGTGGTCGTTGAGCTACGCAAGGACTAAAGATGTGGAGTGCCTTTGTAAGTGAATGTGGGGAGATTGAAGGTGGTGCCCTTCTAGAAGGGGAGTCAGTGAGGGTTATGTGTGTCTGTGGATGAGATTGAGTATGAGTCTGCCGCTGTGCTTTGACCTGCTTAACATTTGTTGGTGAGCTTGGTGGTTGTACCTGCGTAGGGGGTGGTTCTGTAGTCTAGTCTACTTGTGAAGAATGCTTGTCTGATACTCCTGCTGCTGTCTAGTGAGATCCATTTGAATATTCTTCTGAGCATCTTGACAGTGTGTAAGCATGTAGCTGCTACTATGTTGTCATGGCTGGCCGTGGAGGTTTGGCTATCTATTACGATAGTGATTACCTGGCATCGTTATTGGGATAGATGTGGGGCCTCTGGTGCTGGTTTACCTGGCCAGAGTCCAGAGAGAGGTGTACTTGCCAGACAGTACCACTTCATATTTGTCAGCATTTAGCTTGAGATAGCTTCTTTTCATCCATTATGTTATGTTGGAAATGCACATGAGGAAGGGCAATTGTGTGATCGATGTTTTTTCTGAGAGGGAGAGTATGAGTTCCATGTCTCCTGTACATGAGACGATGATGAGGCTGTAGGACAAACCGATGGAGGCCTGTGGAGCAATGTAGACTTTGAAGAGGATGGGGTGCAATGAGGAACCCTGTGGCAGTGCCAGACATGTATCTTCCCACCCATAATGCAGAAGAAGTGCTGCTCATTTCCATCATCACATGCATCTTTTAATGCACGAGCCATAGTGGCTTTTCCCTAAAGGTGTACAACATCGAGCTGGATCCTTGGGAGATTTGCAGACTAACCACTATGTAAATGATTCACAATTAGTATTTTAAAAGTTTCTTTTTTACAGAGAATCATTCATCCAAACCCGAACTGGTGAAAGAACAGAACTGGTGCATGATAGCAAAATTGATAGGAGAAAGGGCTGTTGAAAAGTTTAGTTCTCATTAGGTTTCTGAAAGCTTGACAGCTAGGGAGAGATTGAGTCTTGAGCAGTAAAGTGTTCCAGTCTGAAGAGCTAGAATCCTGAACTGTCAACTCCCTGCTATACATTTTTGGATCCTTGGCACTCGAAAAGAAATCTGGATTCAGAAGAGAAGCACAAATAATACTGAGTCTTGACACAAATGATATTCAGGTTTGTGTTTACATGCAAAAAGGAACCCTCATTGTATAATCTCTGCCAGTGTTTGAATGGACTTACAAAATATGTGCTGCCTCGTGTGCAAACAATAAAATTTGTTATGCAGTTGGGGCTTCCTCAGACCACAAATAAGATGACCCACAGAATTCTGAATAATCTTAAAAGTGCTTTTGTGTTGTTAGGGGCCACCAAATACTCAGTGTTCTTGTAGCCTAGGCTTGCGTAGAGGAAGGAGCTCACCAATATAAAATGCAAGTCAGAAGAAAGGAAAGGGCACATCTTCAGTAGCTGAAGATGGTAGAAACGAATGCCTTCCTCTGAGTTCATTTCAACAAAGTGCTGAGTCTGGGAAGTTCTTCCTGCCATCGACCACCATCACCACTACCGAGCCTGTGAGGAATAAGGCACATGACTGGTCTTCAGAACACCCATCCCTGCACATAATGCACATCAGGGTTTTCCTCAGAATCAAACTCACTTTACGTTAACAGGAACCATTTTTAAACTCAACTCTATATATTTAGGAATAAGTGGCTTTTACGGCCATTAGTGGCATAAAGAATGTGTACCCTGACAGGCTGACACTTTTAAATCTACACTAATATAGCACAACAAAACATCAGACGACAGCCCATGTATGGACATCCAAGAGCCTTTAAAAAACACACAACAGAGGCGTGGACCAGGATCAAACCCAACTTACGTTCACATTAACATGAACTGAAATATGATCCACTAAAAAACAATCATGATGCTATACAATGTACACAATGATAACTAGATTGTACATATTAATAAGAAATCTATGTTTTTTTAAATGTAATAAAGCAAAAGAATGTATTTTAATCCATGGTATTCACTGCTGATTGTGTAGAAAGAGATGGTAAATGAGATTTGTTCCCTAAACTATTAAGATAATTTGTGCTGTTAGCTAGGAGCCTAGTTTATTTGGCAATAGAGGGGTCAAATCTCGACAGCATGACAGCTCTCAGCAAGAGTCTGACACAAGTGATATTAGAGGGGACCGTTCTCGCCCGTGTGCCTGCTTTCTGAGTGCGAATAGGTTCTTTGCTTGATAGTGTACTACCTTTTCTCCTTCTGTGTTCATAAAGTGAGACGTGCTGCAAGTAATGCTGCCCACCTTTTACCTGCGATCCTATCTGTTTGCTGCTGACTGCTTTGTCATAGTGTCCACCTTCTATCTGCGATCCTATCTGTTTGCTGCCGACAGTTATGAGACACATCTGCTGCAGAAAGAAGGGTATGAGGACTGTAGTGATGCCTTCTTGCAACTAAAGATCTTTCGCAAACTTCTCAGGTGTTAACACGCACTGCTGAGAATATCAGCACTCCCTCTACCTCAAAGAGAATATTATTTTACACTGGCAAACTTTTTCCAATACTTTTTCTCAGGTTTGCTTGCTGCCTCTGCTGCTCCTATCTTGTAACATATAGGGGTGGGTGACGAATTCCACCCCACCGGCAGAGTTCATTGAGTTTTACCCACTCAGTGTGGATCGTAGAGTTCTGAAAAAATACACCAAGCGGCACAGGGTGGAGTGTTCCCTCTTGCGCGGCTCGCCAATGTTAAGTTTGGCGAGCGAGAGTGAGAAGTATCATACGGCTGGCCACCTCCAAGCAAGAATTCTCAATGCAGGCAGGCATGGCAGTTCACTACCGCTCATGTTGAGGAAGCTGCAGTGCGAGTAGAACATCTACTGAAGTGGCAGACAGAAGCAGCGCCCTCTTGCGCTGCGCGTGGTGCAGTTTGCGCTGATTTTATTGTGCAGTACAATGTTCTGGTGCTAAAAATCAGGCATGGGCAGAGCGACTTACCGCACTTCGTACTTACAGGACTCCGCAGAGTGCGGCAGAGTTTTTTCGGCCCTTGGCAGAGTTCCATATAGCAGAACTCCGCCGAGGCCTAGTAACATACAATACTCTGCTATTGGTCTGTTCCAGGGCACTACTTGAAAATATAATAAATGACCTGCTTATAGTAACTCCCCTTATTAGCTGCTTATAGTAGTTTACCTTATTAACTGCCTATAGTAAGTCACCTATTAGCTGCTGTCTTTGACAATTACAAGATTACTTGCAAAAAAAATGTACATGCAAAATTACGCCCTGTGACTTCTGTAGAGAAGAGTTTTAATTTTGAAATTATATTCTAAATTTATAATGCCTATCTCTTTAAAATGTTTGCTCTAAAGTGACGTTATGATGTTTCAAATATTTCAAACACTGTCCCGCTCGTCCTCTTCCTATTTAGGAAAAACAACTTACGGTGTAGTAGTGCTCATTGTATCCAGTTTATGTCCCTCCTTTCTTTAAGAATACACATTTCAACACAGCAGAGCACACTTCACCTTCTGACAAAGGCAGTATGTTGTCTCATGTAGTGACCGCATACATTTAATGGCCGCTAAGGGGAAGCTTATAACCATTGCTCGCACTAATTACTCAGTTGAATTCTCTAGGTAAAAATGAACAATGGTTGGCTCTTGTAACATGTGGATGAATCGCAGTGTACTAAGATGTATTACTTCATGAGTATTAGAATAAAAAACCTATTTATGGGATACACTATAGCATAAAAGCCAGCCCATATCATCGAGATGCTAGGAGCGAATTCGCTTAACACCATCATGTGTTGTTATTAAAATGTTACAGATCGGAATGACGAGATGCAATTCAGTCAAACTGACAATCTCATAAAAATGCTGTGGCTCTGTCACTATTGTAAATATTTTAAGCTACCCAGCGTCTTCATCGAAGTCTTACAGAACAGTAAACACACATAGATCAACTGCAGCACGCTTTTATCAATGGGAAGCTTGTGAGGAAGCATCCATCAATTTGACTATTATAAAAGGAATAAAGATAAGTAGACCCCCTTTAGCAAAAGATCAAATGTTATGATATGGTAATGTAGTCTTTATTGTGTTAAATACTTGGCCAAGAATCCTGATCTCTCTCTGATGGGTTGATCGGGAAAATTGACCATTCTTTTGAGTTTCAAACAGCAATGCTTTGGATCTTTAGCGCTAGACAATGTTCTCCTGGAGCTCTTTTCTCACTTTCTAGCTGTAAAAAACGTTAACACCAGTGCATTATCCTGCCTTTCACAAGCACCCAAATCTCCGCTTAGCTCGATGTCTTAAAGAGTAGAAAGCTTGATCATCGGGTCTCTGAACACTTGAATCACAAATCCTTATTTAGTTTATGAAAAGAATGTGTCCTCTGCTACTCTTTCCAGATGCGTTATGTGGTCCATGCAACAATCTGGAATTGATGTAACCTGTTTCAGGGGTCATTATTTTAGAGCGTGCCATGGCTTTCTAAAAATTTGCAATAAGAGAACATTCTCAACGTAGTCTGTTTCTATTTTAAAAACTCTCCATTGCAAACCTATTGTGCATGATTCTGTAATGAAACAGCTTTACAATAGCACGATTGGAGTCTCTAGTCTTCCAATAAGAACCAGATATCCCCAGTTTTATTGATCGAAAGTTCTTATTTCATTAAAGACACTTAGTCAACTATCTTTCATTTTGTGGATTGCGGTTTGAGTCTCCTTTATATGTATTGTCCCTCTGTATTTAGTTATCTAATGCAGTGACCCCTTGGAGTCAGCAGCGTCTGCTCAGCACGTCAGTGGCAGTTTTTTACAAAATTAAATATTATAAAAATGAATACATTCAAACTACAAAAGTATGTTCAAATAAAGAAAGAAAACTGACAATTTGAAAACTTTTTCAATATTTGATTGTGAATTAAAAAAAAGATTTGAATAGGTAAAAATTTGGTGTATGCTTGTTTCTATATTTTTGAGTAATGTTTTAAGGTCCAAATCATAGAAATTCCTCAGGCCAGGGAAATTCCTGGCTTGCAATAATAACTCAGTGGGGACTGCTATAATGTATTGCATCTTTAACATTTTCCTCATAAAAAGGGCTATTTAGGAAAAATAAAGTGACTGGGAGAGCCTGAGTCAGTGGCCCTACATGTACTTCACCCAACCCAGTCGCTATAACCCTACCATCATGTTTCAAACAGTATTGCATCTACTGTTAGAGCCTTAAAAAGGATTCTAAGGTACTTTGGGGGTATACAGTTTGTTTGCTTTTTGTACTTCACAATGTAAGGTTCAATGTAGAGAGAAAACTATATATATAACATTATAAAAGTACATATATTTCATCAGGAAATCTTCAATCACAAAAATACAAATACATCTGTTTACCTGAACATTGTTTAAATGGTTATATGGTTATCACAGACAACGTTATTTTCCCAAATAGATAACTAGACACACAACTGTCTCCTCTCTAACTCTGGCCCATACACAGCATGTCATTATCTTTTGGAGAACTCGTGGAAGTGCCAATTCATAAAAACAACAACTTAGCTAACATACATGCTGCTGTCTCTATGATAGCTTCCTTTCAAGGTCTTACAGTAAATGTGCAAAGTAAACTCAGTTGACCTATTTTCATCATGCTGTTTCATACCAGTTATGTCACAAAGTAATGGAAAGTCCACCAATATAGGGTACAATTCAGTGGGCAACACTTTATATATACCTCATGAATTGTCCACTCCATTAGAGAGGTCTTCGCCACAGGTCATCGCAAGAGCTAATGCCAGACTGCCACAGCATCCATCCCAATGCTGAGAGCCGATACAGAGAGCCGATACAGAGAGGAAAGGAGCTGAGCCCAGTTGATGGATGTTTTCCTTCCAAGGAGATGCTCTTTCTCGACTGAAGTCTGACAGTCACAGCTTCTCCAACGTGAACAGGTATGCAGTGCGCGGACTCCCAAGAGACTCCAGAGGCAAGTTAGTTACTCCACACTTTCTTAGTGTAGCACACAAAAGTCTTCTGAATGCTAAGCTCCTAGGAACATTCCAATCTTATTATAAATGTTCATATTATTCTTGCTACTCGTAACATACATTAGTGCTGTTCTAATTTTATATGTGCGGTTATTACTCATGTACTAAGCAACAGGATGAGAGTTGAAATAAACACTTTCAATATTAATATAGTCTTTTCTTAGTACTGTAGTTGTGCGTGCTATTCTAAAGAGCAAAGGTACCACTGCGTCCCTGACCCCATTACAGAACTGTTAGTATCCCAGAAGGCATGGACAACATACTAGCAGGTATACCTGGTGGGGCTGTGTGGGGATACTATAACCTGGAATACTGTTTAACCGATGGAGCACTGAACTCTGTCCAGGCATGCGTGGGTGTGAAATTCAAACCCTTTAGAGCTAGGCCAAAGCCCTAGTTTATGCAACACAACAATATTGTTCACGTGATTATTGAGGAATCACAAACAATATCTTTAATCCAAAAAGAGGCAGCTAGACAAACAGCATCCATTTCTCACTGTTTTTTGCATAAGACTGTTTCTTCAAGACCGTAATAAATACACAAAAAAAACATTTTATAAACAAAATAGTTGAAATTATCACCCAATAAGAAGACAAAAAACCATTTAGGATATAAACGCACTTATAAATAAATATCTTATATTGACATCTAATATATAGAGTATATATTCACAATATATTGTCAGATGATTATATTGCTTACTAATGAAAGATTCTTTTAAACCTGTCCACATTTCTTTCCATTATTCTCTTAGTAAAATATGACACTAAAAGTTATGTCCCACTATCTGTTAAATATATTTCCATTCATATTTAATATTACACCATAAAACAATTGACCTAAACAAAAACATATTTTGCATAATCTCTAAATATCCCTGGAGGAATCCTTTAAAAAGAAGTGGAATATTTACATTCTATGAACAAGCGATGCAGCTTATCTTCTAAATCCGCAGCAAAGAACCTTTCCCCTTCAGATGGCATTGTAAGGGCTGCAGCTCCTTGAGCTGCATCCATGTTTTAGTCTTTAAGATTAGGGCTGGGCGTAGTTTGCGAAGTAGCGCTTCGGGAAGCTACGCAAAGTGCACTTCGCACTACGTGATCTAAGCGTAGAACTACGCGAGCTGCGTAGTAGCATGTTCGCACTGTGCAAGATGCTGTTTTCAATGATTGCACAGTGCGGACAAGCATCCGGCACTGTGCAATCATTGAAAATGGCATCTTACACAGTGTGAGCTGTAGTTTTCTGCCGTTCGAGGAGATTATTCCTCGAGCAGCAGCTTTCTCAACGAGAACTGGTAGTTTCTCATCACAATCGGATATGAGCATACGCGACCACTCGCAATGAGAAACCAGACCTCCCCGCATTGAGAATCTCGCAGGGAGGTCTATCTTCCACGCTCGCGATCGGCAACTTGATGTTGCTGATCGCGAACGAGGAAAACGTCTCGCCAGGATGTCATTTTGCTTGCTCGCGGTCGCCAACTTGACGTTCAGGACCGCGAGCCGCAAAAAATGACCGCTGCGCTACGCGTGTTTGCACTGTGCTATGCACAGTTCGCGTAGTGCGAAGTTGCGCAAACTTCGCAAACTACGCGAGCGTAGCATAGTGCTTTGCCCAGGCCTATTTAAGATACAAATTTTGCCTAGACGCTACGGAAGCACAACTGGCCAAAGTTGTAGACCTAACCATGTCAAGAAGAAGTTGATGATGGAGATACATTTGTCCTTTTAACTCCTTGCGTGCTTCGGATGGCCCCCGCCCGTTCGATGTCACGGTGGGCATGTGCGGAGGACGGCCGGGGGCCTTCCGAACCCCTCCCACTCATTATTTCGCCCACACTGCGGGGGAATGTGCGCAGCGCGCAAGGGGTTAAAAGATAGCTTCCCCATGATGGCACCAACAATAATAATTAATTAAGGATAATGGTGGTGCACCGCCTCTGGTTTAATCCAATTGTTGAACCTTTGCCGTGCTCCTAGGTATCGTTCCCGCACCGCAGCTGTCACTTAGGGCACAGGTATATTTGCTGACCGAAACACTCAGCTATTTCAAAAATCAAAAGTTCTTGTCCGCTTGGTTACGCATATCCAATTTTATTTCATTGAATTGATGAATTTATCTTTATACTCATAGGAATTATTCTAAATTCATTTCCGGAAAATAATACATATCCATCCAATGCATTTCGGTGGAAAACCACCTTCTTCAGGGATCCATCTAAGGGTAACAAACATAACATTTTGAGCATACTGCTTTCTCTATAGTGTAAACTAAACTGAACAATGTAAATCATTACTCGACATTCCAACAATAATAAGCAATTTGCCAAGTCAGGAATGCAGCAGTAAAAATCCTCAAAACCAGAAGCCCAGCCAGTAAAGAGACATTGATGTCCCTGCACACTGGCCTCTGAATGTGAAAGCCTGCACATGTGTGGACTGCTCTCCTCCCGTGCATGTGCAGGAATCGGGCACCCTTCTATTTTTACCACAATCCAGAAGCGCCCAATCTGAGTACCTGAGCCTCTTCCATCTGTGTCCACAACCGGAAGAGAAGGATACCAAAACATGCAGAACCTGACACTGCCCCCCTACGCAGTAAGGTCAGGCATCCGTGCAGGAGGAATCCCATGCGAGCTCAGTAGGCGAGGGATCACCTCTCCTGAAAGGCACAAGGATTATGCCTCCAACATCTGTATTCACCCCATCAGGAGCCAGGGAAAAGAAGACAGGAGGATTCCGGGAATGCCTTCCTATTTATGGCACCCAGTGGAATGAGTGACTCATTTCAAAATTGTCCTGTGTTCTGTTTCCTGTCTTGGAGGTGGGTTCAACTCAAAGTGTAAAGATGTGGACGAAGGACATAGGGGAAATATATGATGTTATCCTGCATACTTTCATCCCACATACCATTACTCCGCATTTTTGACAACGAAAATGCAATTGCTCCGCGATACCATTACCCCGCAAACTTTCACTCCTCATATGACTTTACCACGCATGCCTTTACAATACGAATGCATGCGTGACGTCATAAACTGTGTAAAAGTGCTTTACCTTTTTTTATATATATATATATATTGTTTTTTTAAATACATTTAATTTATATATACATATATATATATATATATATATATATATATTCACTTAAAAAAACATAGGGTTTAGGCACATTATAGCTGATGATGTCACATATTACACTCATGACATGGTCATTCGCATCACTCATGACATCACTGATGACATCTCAAATGACATCACTAATGACATCATCCTTGTGAAAGAGTGGCGGACCTCCTCTCACCCTAATATAACCTTTGATACACACATTGAAAAATAGAAATTAAAATGTTCAAAACAATGGAGATACCAATACCAGTTACAACAACATATTCAGTAATTCCAAAATCTACATACACATCCACTCATTCACCAACAGTTCTATATAGTCACTCATACATATACTCAACTTCTTCCAACTACGCAGGATACGTAAAATCTGCAGATTTTTTACCAGAGACGCACTGATCGTTGTCATCATGGCCCTGGTCACGTCAAGAATTGACTACACCAACACTTTGTATGCCGGTATCCCTGCATACCTCTTTCACAGGTTGCAACTCGTGCAAAATCAGGCAGCTCGCCTGGTTTACCATCAACCCCGACACCAGCACGTCTCGTCGCTACTGCGGAGCCTTCATTGGCTCCCTGTGGCTAAGCGTTGTACCTTTAAACTGGGCTGTACCATCTTTAAAGCCCTGTCTGATTTTGCCCTTATCTTTATTTCCTCTAAACTGCAATGCTATGTTCCCTCCAGAGACCTCCGTTCTTCTGGCCACAACCTGCTAGTAATTCCAAAAACTAAACGGAAAAAACATGGCGGCTCCTGTTTTTCCTTCTGTGCCCCTAAAACCTGGAACGCTTTCCCGTCCGCCCTTTGACACTGCCCTACCTATGGCTGTTTCCGTAAAATGTTAAAAACCTATCTTTTCCAGTCTGCTTTTGAATAACACACGCCTCCGCCTCCCCGCATTTGTCATGAGCGCCATGAAACCGTATGGTGACCGAGCGCTGTACAAAACTTTTTACCATACCAAGTTCAAGTTCAAGTTCATGAATGTGTATAGCGTACTACTCACCCAGAGGGTCTCAAGGCGCTTGGGGGAGGAGTAGGGGTACTTTACTTATCAAATATCCACGTTTTAAGTTGTTTTCTGGAGGAGAGGTGATTCTGTGTAAGGCGGAGGTGGGTGGGGAGAGAGTTCCAGGTTTTGGCCGCTAAGTAGGAGAAGGATCTTCCCCCCATGGTGGATCTGTTGATGCGCGGAATAGTGGCTAGGGCTTGCTTGGACGAACGAAGTTGGCGGGTGGGGGTGTGAAAGGACAGGCGCGTGTTGAGGCATTCGGGTCCTAGGTCGTAGAGGGCTTTGGAGCATGGGGAGCCAGTGGAGGTCCTTCAGGTGACCGGAGATGTGAGCTTGGCGGGGGATGTCGAGTATGAGTCTGGCTGAGGCGTTTTTTGGATGCGTTGGAGTTTATTCTGTAGTTTGGCTGTGGTTCCGGTGTAAAGGGCATTTCCGTAATCCAGTTGGCTTGTGACCAGTGCGTGGGTAACCGTTTTTCTTGTTTCAGTGGGGATCCAACGGAATATTTTTTTGAGCATGCGAAGGATGTTGAAGCATGATGAGGAAACAGCGTTGACTCGCCTGGTCATCGAGAGGGAGGAGTCCAGGATGAAGCCCAGGTTGCGTGCGTGGTCCGTAGTTTTGGGTGCGTTTCCTAGGGCCGGTGGCCACCATGAGTCGTCCCAGGCAGAAGGGGATGATCCAAAAATGAGGACTTCCGTTTTGTCCGAGTTCAGTTTTAAGCGGCTGTTCTTCATCCACTCGGCCACTTCTTTCATCCCGTCGTGTAGGTTGGTTTTGGTGGAGTTTGGATCTTTGGTGAGGGAGAGGATCAGCTGGGTGTCGTCTTCGTAGGAGATGATGTTGAGGTTGTGTTGGCGCGCGATAGATGCGAGGGGGCTCATGTATACGTTGAAGAGGGTGGGACTGAGTGATGATCCTTGTGGTACGCCACAGATGACTTCGGTGGGCTCCGATCTGAAAGGGGGGAGGCGAACTCTCTGGGTTCTTCCGGCGAGAACCGAGATGATCCAGTCCAATGCTTTTCCTTGTATTCCGACGTTGTTGAGGCGTTGAATGAGGGTGCTGTGACAGACCGTGTCGAAGGCTGCGGAGAGGTCAAGTAGGATGAGGGCGACTGTTTCTCCGTTGTCCAGTAGAGTTCGAATGTCGTCTGTTGCTGCGATGAGGGCGGTCTCAGTGCTGTGTTTGGCTCGGAAGCCGGACTGTGAAGGGTCGAGGGTTTTGTTGGATTCGAGGAAGGTGGCGAGCTGACTGTTGACCGCTTTCTCAATGATTTTGGTAGGGAATGGGAGGAGCGAGATGGGCGGTAGTTCTTAAATTCAGTGGGGTCAGCTGTGGGTTTCTTCAGAAGGGCGCTGAGTTCGGTATGTTTCCAGCTTTCTGGGAAGGTGGCGCGCGAAGGCATCTGTCATATGAAGATAGTGGAGGGGGGAGGGGCGAGGGAGGAGCAGCTGGGAGGCGGGAGCGGGGTGGAGAGCCGGGCAGGGAAGCACAACAACAACAACAAAATGCCAGCAAGCCAGAAGCGAAACAGGATTGGGGCACACAGAAAATAAATGCGAACAAAATGGCAGAGGCACCGGCACAATCAGGCGCAAATGAGACACACGGGCAACACAGCACAATAGAAGCAATCGCGAATGCGCAGTTTGGCAATACAGCGCTACGATGCAAACAGAGTGAGCAAATAGGTATATGGCACTATGATCTAATTCAACAGAGCAATCAGGCAATAGCGCTACGATATAATTTAGCAGAGCAGTCAGGCAATAGCGCTACGATGTAATTCAGCAGAGCAATCAGGCAATGAAGGTTCACAGAGCACACTTGCGGTATATCGCTACGATATCCAGCGGTAGGCGGAGCAGGGAGCAGCGTGGGGAGCGACCGCTTCTGACGAGATCAGGACCATACCACTCATCATATGTACTCATTCCCCTATAGATCCTTTTACACACCTACACTCATACATAGAGTTACTCACATATATACTCACACATGCAAATAAAGTATCAAACATTAATTTACTTGAATATATTTATTTATTTATTTATTTTTTAGCATTTATTGAGCGCGAACAATTGCCCGCAGGCGTCTCGGCGCTGTACTGTATTACCCTCCTATGTGAGCTTGGAAATGTTTTCAGAGGTTAAATAGCCAAGTTTTCAATTTCTTCCTAAAGGACATTAGGTTTGGACTTGATCTTATTATTTGTGGAAGAGTGTCCCATAATCTTGGGGCGGCAACTAGGAAACGTCTGTCTCCCCAGTTGACCAGCCTGGTCCGTGGCACTACCAAGTCATTCTGTCCTGCTGATCGTAGCATTCGAGTGGGAGTATATGGGACAAGATGCTCGCACAGGAATTGAGGCGCTTGATGGTGTAGTGCCTTGTAGACGATACATAACGTCTTAAATTTAATTCGATTCCTGACAGGCAGCCAGTGAAGACTCCTCAATGATTCTGCTATAGGCTTGAATTTAGGAATGTTAAGGAGAAGTCTGGCTGCTGCATTTTGGATTGTTTGCATTTTCTTAATTATCCTAACTTGGGCGTTTGCAAACAATCCATTGCAGTAGTCCAGTGCTGATAGGACCAAAGCGCTAATCAGTGTCTTTCCCACATTTGTAGGGAGAAAAGGAAGGATCTTCCTCACCAGACGTAACTTGAAAAAAGCCGTAGAGGCCGTCTGATTGGCGTGAGCCATGAAATTTAGATTGTCATCAAAGACGACACCCAAATTTCTCACTTTCGTGACTGGTTTGGGTGCGGCTCCAAAAGATGATGGCCACCAGGTTGGGGACCAACTAGGGCTGAGGTGGCCAAAAGTGACCACCTCGGTTTTGTCGGAATTTAATTTCAGACAGTTTGCTGACATCCATTTTCCAATGGCCAGCATACCTGTCTTGAAATTTTCCGCCACGGTTTCCCCATCATTTCTGACTGCCAGTATCAGCTGTGTATCATCCGCATATGAGGTAAGGTTCATCCCGTGCGCTTTGATGGTGTTGGCAAGGTCCGACACATATATATTAAATAGTGTCGGACTCAGGGATGAACCTTGAGGTACCCCACATGGCAGCGATAATTCAGCGGATTCAAACTGGCCCAGTATAACTGCCTGGGTTCTCTCTGCTAGAAAAGACGCTAGCAGATCTTTTGCCAGGCCTTGCACCCCCATCTTTTCGACACGGTTGATTAGGATCGTATGGTCAACCGTGTCGAAAGCAGCGGATAAATCTAAGAGCACCAATAGTGCTGTGCCACCATGGTCTCTGATTAATCGGATGTCATCCGCTGCTTTAATGAGCGCTGTTTCCGTTCCATGAAATTTGCGGAATCCAAATTGTGTTTCATCGAGCAGATTGTGTTGCTCGATGAATTCCGCAAGTTGAATATTCATGGCTTTTTCAACTATCTTAGCCAGGAAGGGTAAGTTCGCTATAGGCCTATAGTTTTTAAGTTCTGCTTTGTCCAAGCCGGGTTTTTTCAGGAGGGGTTTAAGTAAGGTTTTTTTTAACTGGTTTGGAAAGATGCCTGTACGGAACATGAGATTGATTATTTGGGTAATAACTGGAATTACAGTATCCATTATTGAACGAAGGGCATTCAAAGGACAGGGATCCAGGGCTGATCCAGATTTAATTGTTTTAATAATGTCCTGAATGTGAACTTCTGTGACCTCTGCAAAACAGAAAAAATTATTACTTGGAGATGGGGTATTTATCTTTTCATGGTATTGGGTATCACCTAGGTTAAAAGCTGAAAATATGTTGTTCACTTTGGTAAAAAAGAAGGATGCCAATGAATAACAGAAATCTTGTGAACAGGGGGGGTTAAGGTCTGGGGCACATCCCGCAAGATGTTTAGTTATTTCAAAGAGCGTTTTAGTCGAATTTTTGGCACTTTCAATTTGCTCAGTGTAAAACTTCTTTTTTGTCTCTGTGATCAGATGTTTGTATTGGGTTAACAATTCCTTGTACACTATCCTGTCTTCACTATCATACTTTTTCCTCCAGATTCTCTCTTTGTTTCTGCATTGCTGTTTTAGTTTTTTAAGCTCCTTGGTATACCAGGGTGCTGAGGGGGAGCTTCTATTCCTGGACATTCTTTTTTCAGGTACCAGTTTATTAGCCGCCTGGTCTACCCATATGTGATATTGTTCAATAGCGGTTTCTGGATCAGTAGCCCATTTAGGTATAGAGTTCTGTAACGCCTCCCTAAAACTGGGGATATTAATATCTTTCCAGACCTTGAACACTTCTCGTTTGGGGGGGAGTGAGGTGGCGGTATATACAGCTATACACACGCCACTACACTTACTTCTACAGAAACGTACACATACTTACTCTCTTAACCTCTTCGCCGCTAATGACAAGGGTAACTCGTCATGGAGTTTCCATTGATTTCAATGGAAATTACATTGAAGTTGAAGAAGCAGCATAGCAGCCAAGTGGTTAAACAATCCCTTATAAAAACACATACTTATTTATACAGGAACTCTTCCAATCTCTCACTCTCATATATACTCCTCACTTATATACATCAATACTCACATATACTAGTTTAAAACATATGTAGTTATTCATAAAGACACTACTGAGATTGTCATTCACTCACTAACACACCCATTCACACACTTATCCACCCATACAGTTCTGCACACATGCTGTCTTCAAAACACATACAAGCAGTGAGTTACTCATTTATGCATCTATGCGCTGAGTAATATCCCCCACCGAACCATACAGACACTCATACTGATACTCAAAAAAACAACTAATAACCCATATACACACTCATGTAGCTACTCACCAACCCATGCAGCCACTTATACACCAAGTGAGACACTGATACAGATATAATACATGTATTCACTAAGATACACTTAATAAGTCAGTAATACAATCAATTTTACAAAAACAAAATCCATTTAGACACTTATTAATCCATTTATTCTTCCATCGACCTTTAGATATATATATATAAAAAATATTTATTTTTGAGAAAGACACACATTCACTTGATGATGTCATCAGTGATGTCATTTGAGATGTCATGAGTGATGTCATGAGTGATGTCACTGACCATGTCATGAGTGATGTAATATGTGACATCATCAGCAGTGGATTGCGGGTGCGCGAGTTATAGTTAGCTGAACTAACTTTAACGGGGGAATTTCAATGGTTTTGTATGAGTGAAATGTCCAGCTAACTATAACGTGTGAAACCTATGGTTTTTTCAGTGAATTTCCAAGGTTTTTTAAATGCTAATTCCAAACATAACGTGGCTGAAACCTATGGTTTTTTCAGTGAATTTGCAAGGTTTTTTAAATGCTATTTCCTAACTGTAACGTGCCTAAAACCTATGTTTTTTTCAGTGAATTTCATAGGTTTTGTAAATGCCAATTTTTAAATATATTAATTGTTATATTAATTTTTCCATACTGATTTACTACATTTTTCATAATAATTATTTTTAGCTATTTTATTTTTTAAATTACATTACATATTTTTAATGTAAAATTATTTTAAAAAATCAAAAATTATTTTTTTTATATATTTTTGTCAATAAATTAACATTAATTTCTATATATACATTTGTTGTATTTTTTTGTGGTAAACGTAGGGTACGCGTACCTTCCTCGCACACTCCGCGAAACATAGCCGCCATTTTAGAATTAATATTTGGGTACGCGTAGCAATAGACTTTTAAGTACAGTAGTTACAGTTTTTTCAATGGGCAACACAATTTCAAACACATTGTGCTCAATGTGAATTACTAGTTAAATGCAATAGTTACTTTATGGATTACTTTTCTAACCACAGGACTGCATCCTAGATTCAGTCCTTGGACATCTCCTGTAAACAGTTGAGTAAAAGCGTTTTGGTTACAGTTGTGATTTTTAAGGAATATTAATATATTTTAAAAGTTGACACTTAAAAACTTTTTCCCATACAATCCCCAATGTTATCCTATGTGAGAAAATTTGCTTAGCAGGTAAGTGGTGTTATCGTTACTTTTTCTTACTCAGTGGTGGATCCTGGTTTCAGCAGTGGTGCATCTCCTGTAAACAGTTGAAAGAATGTGTTTAAGTCATACAGGCGATTTTTAAGGAATATTTGTAGTTTGAGAAAATAGACAGAAACTTTTCTGGTGAAAACCAGACAATGGATTCCTATGGAAGGGAAAACAAGTTACTGGTAAGTATGGTTAGAATTACTTTTCAGGGTCAGTGTTGGCCTAAAAGATGCAGCACTGGGTTCTCTTGTGCTAACAGGTGATTAAATCGCAATTCGTAGTTCAGCTTATTTTAGAGGAATATTTGTATGTTTCAAAAATCAACACTTAGAAACTTTTCTGGTGAAAACCTCACAATGGATTCCTATGGAAGGGAATACAAGTTACTGGTGAGTACGCGTAGAATTACTTTTCAGGGTCAGTGCTGGGCTAAAAGATGCAGCACTGAGGTCTCTCGTGATAACAGGTGAGTAAAATGGAATTCGTAGTTCGGCTGATTTTAGAGGAATATTTGTGCGTTTCAAAAATCAACACTTAGAAACTTTTCTGCTGAAAACCACACAATGGATTCCTATGGAAGGAAATACAAGTTACTGGTAAGTACGCTTAGAATTACTTTTCAGGGTAGGTTCGGGGCTAAAAGATGCAACACCGAGGTCTCTCGTGATAACAGGTGAGTGGAATTCGTAGTTCGGCTGATTTTAGAGGAATATTTGTATGTTTCAAAAGTAGACACAGAAACTTTTTGGGTGAAAACCACACAATAGATTCCTATGGAAGGAAATACAATTTACTGGTAAGTACGCTTAGATTTACTTTGCTGGGTCCGTACTGGGCTCAAAGATGCAGCACTGAGGTCTCTCGTGATAACATGTGAGTAAATCAGAATTCGTAGTTCGGCTGATTTTAGAGGAATATTTTGCTCAATAGTGAAGGAAGGGGGCGGAGCCTGAGGTGACATGTGTGCAAACACGCCCTGTGGCGCGTTTTAAGTTGGGGAATTAATTCCTCTTCAATCCTGAGGTCCCCTGTGGGCCAACTAGCCCACCAGGTACCCCCAGTATGCGCCAGGGAGCTGCGTTGCAGAGAGGTGTTCAGAGGCCATGCCCCCTTTTTACATAACTCTGCAACACTGTAGCTCCGTGGTGCTTACTGGAGGTACCTGGTGGGCTAGTTGGCCCGAAGGGGACCTCTGGATCGAAGAGGAATTAATTCCCCAACTTAAAACGCGCCACAGGGCATGTTTGCACACATATCACCTCAAGCCCCGCCCCCTACCTTCACCACTGTGCAAACACACCCCGTAGCGTGTTCCAAGTTGGGGGATTAAGTCCCCTTGCATACTGGGAGTCCCTGGGGGCCAACTAGCCCACCGGGAACCTCCAGTTTGTGCCAGGGGGCTCTGTTACAGAGAGGTGTAAAAAGGGGCATGGCCTCTTTACACGTAGCTGCAAAGCAGCCCCTTGGTGCATACTGGAGGTTCCTGGTGGGCTAGTTGGCCTCCAGGGACCCCCAGTATTCAAGGGGATTTAGTTCCCCCTCTGCAAACGAGCCAGGGGGCACGTGTGCAGAGTGGTGCAATCCGTCACCGCAAGCCCGCCCCCTACCTTCACCACTGTGCAAACGTGCCCTGTGGCGCGTTCTAAATTGAGGTTGGCCTCCAGGGACCCCAAGTATTCAAGGGGAATTAGTTCCCCCTCTGCAAACGGGCTAGAGGCACGTTTGCAGAGTGGTGCAATCCGTCTTCGCAAGCCCCGCCCCCTACCTTCACCGCTGTGCAAACGCACCCTGTGGCGCGTTCTAAATTTGGGGATTAAAATGTTTGCCATTCCCCTTGAATACTGGGGGTAAACTAGCCCACCAGTAACCCCCACTATGCGCCAGGGGGCTGCGTTGCAGAGAGGTGTAAAAAGGGGTATGGCCTCATTACACCTCTCTGCAACGCAGCCCCATAACGCATACTGGAGGTTCCTGGTAGGCTAGTTGGCCCCCAGGGACCCCTAGTATTCAAGGGGAATTAGTTCCCCTCTCTGCAAACGCACCAGGGGGCGTGTTTGCAGAGTGATGCAATCCGTCACCTCAAGCCCCGCCCCCTACCTTCACCACTCTGCAAACACGCCCTGTGGCATGTTCTAAATTGGGGGATTAAGTCCCTTTGAATACTGGGGGTCCCTGGGGGCCAACTAGCCCACCAGGAACCTCCACTATGTGCCAGGGGGCTGCATTGCAGAGAGGTGTAAAAAGAGGCGTGGCCTCTTTACACGTCTCTGCAAAGCAGCCCCCTGTCGCATACTGGAGGTTCCTGGAGGGCTAGTTGACCCCCAGGGACCCCCAGTATTTAAGGGGAATTAGTTCCCCCTCTGCAAACGCGCCAGCGGGCACGTTTGCAGAGTGGTGCAGGGATCGGTTTTTTTTGGGTATCAGCAGGGTCCGCGATTTAAAAAAACAAAACTTTTTCTTGCCTTGGGGGTCCCACAAGGACCCCCTGAGCAGGCTTAGGGGGTCAGGGTGTTTCTACCCTGCACCCCTTTGCGCCTTCTGCGCACTTGTTTATCACTTTTCTTGAGCCTCGGTTTTACCGAGACACAAGATGGCTGCCAACACTTCCTGGTTTGGAGTGTTGACAGATAGTTTTCAGCCAATTAGCATGCAGCTTGTGCTCGTAATGGTACGCGTAAAGGCCTCAGACAGTACGCTTACGGTAGGACTTTGGATATATATCTATGATTTGACTTTTGATTTTCTCAGGAACTACTGCACGGATTTACACCATTTAATAAAAAGCGTCATCTGCAAACCGAACTCTACCTCTCTGCCAAATTTGGTGTAATTCCGTTCAGCAGTTTGGGCTGTAGCCGGTCTTTAAGGTCCCTAAGGAAAATTGCATGGTGAAAACACGTTTTGGGACCCACTTTTTTCTCTGCCCCCACTTCTCCAATCACCCCTAAACTTTCAGGGAAGGAGCGGAACTGAGCAGGCCATCTTCTTGGTGAATTTCACGAAGATTCGTCAATCGGCGCCAAAGTTATTCCAAATAGAATGTTGTGGATTTCCTAGGTCCTAACTATAGTAGGTAATATAAACCCCCCTGAACCCCAAAAATACCCCACCACCCCAAAATCCTAACGCACTCTGAACCCGAAAACCTTAAACGCACCTTGAACCCTAAAAATTCACCCTACACCTCAAAACCATAAACCACCATAAACCACTGTGACCCCTTAACTTACCCCTGCACCCCAAAACCCTAACCCACCCTGAGCCCCAAAATTACCCCTGCACCCAAAACCTAAATGCACCCTGAACCCCAACAAAACCTCTGCACCCCAAAACTTAAACGCACCCTGAACCCCAAAAATACCCCTGTACCCCAAAACCTTAAACGCACCCTGACCCTAAAATTGCCCCTGCACCCCAAAATCTAAACGCACCCTGAACTCCAAAAATACCCCTGCACCCCAAAACCTAAACGCACCCCGAACCCCTCCACCCCAAAACCCTAAACACACCCTGAACCCTAAAAATGTCCACTACACCCCAAAATCTAAACGCACCCTGAACCCCCAAAATATCCCTGCACCCCAAAACCCTAACCCACCTTGATCCCTAAAATCACCCCAGAACCCCCTAAATGCACCCTGAACCCCAGAAATACCCCTGCACCCCAAAACTTTGAACACAACCTGAACCTCAAAAATACCCTTGCACCCCAAAACCTTAAACGCACCCTGAACCCTAAAAATACCCCCTATACCCCTAAACCTTAAACACACCCTGACCCTTGCACCCCAAAACCTTAAATGCACCCTGAACCCTAAAAATACCCCCTACACCCAAAAACCCTGACCCACCCTGACCCTTAAAAATATCCCAGTACCCAAAAACCAAAAGTACCCTGAACCCTAAAATAATACCCTAAACCCCAAAATCCTAACCCACCCTGACCCCTAAAATTACCCCAGCACACCTAAACGCACCCTGAACCCCCAAAATACCCCTGCACCCCAAAACCCTAACCCACCCTGACCCCTAACAAATACCCTAGTACCCCAAACCAAAACGCACCCTGAACCCTAAAGTTATCCCCTACACCCTAAAACCCTAAACCACCCTGACCCCTAAAATTGCGTGGTAAAAGCATATAAAATGTAATGCCATGCGTTGTAATGGCATTGCGGCGTCATGGTAGATGCGTTGTCAAGGTATGCGGGGTAATGGTATGACGGGATAAAAGATTTATGATAATAGTTGTTTACCACATAGGGGTGATGAACGATAGATAGCCAGGCCTAGCAAAATGCTTTGTTTCAGAAGTGTGGGGGTCATTAATGAAAGTCATCAACCAATCAGTCAGGATTTGTATATCTCGGCTGCTTCCCCCGTGAGGGTCTCAAGGTGCTGTGCGGTCCTGCTGCGGGTACACACTGCCTGTTCCTATTGGTTGAGCCTCCAGGTCTTGAGGTCCTTTCTGAACTGTTGGAGCGACGGTGCTGGTCTGAGGTGCAGGGGGGAGGATGTTCCAGGTCTTAGTCCGAAGGTTGAAGAAGGAGTGGCCTCTGCTGTCGTCTTGGCCGATGCGCTGGGCAGCTGCTAGGGAGAGGGATCTGGAACAGAGATACCTGGTAGATTGGTGGAAATTCACTTGTTTGTTGAGGTCAGCTGGTCCTTCGTTGTGTAGTGCCTTGTAAGCGCGGGTGGGCAGTATGAACTGTCATCTCTTCGCAACTGAAAGCCAATGGAGTTTCCTGATGTGAGGGGTGATGTGCGTCTGTCTGGGGAGGTCAAGGATGAGTCTGGCTGCTGTGTTCTGGATGGTCTGGAGTTTCCTCAAGAGTTGGGCAGTAAATCCTACGTAGAGGGAGTAGCTGTGGTCAAGTCTGGTGGTGATGAGAGCTTGCGTGACAGTTCGCCTGGTGTTGGGTGGGAACCATCTGAAGACCTTCCTGAGCATTCGTAGGGGGAGGAGGAGGTGCAGCGCAGCGGCCAGGGCGGCTGACTCCAGAACACGGGGGCTCACGGTTCGATCCCTGGCTTGGTGGCAGGTCAGTCCTGCACCATGTGACTCTGGACAATAACTCGCTTAATCTTCCTGATGGCCCCCATCGCCTTGACACCCTTGCTTGCAGCATTGTGATTGGCTTAGGGGTGGGACTGGGAGCCTGGCTGCTTGCTTCCTGTTCCTGCTGGAGGCAAGAGAGAAGGAGAGGAGCGGAGACTATGTGGGACCCGGCAGAAGGGAAGGGGAGTTATTTTTTTCTAAGTAAACCCGCCACCTGTGCGACCCCCTTCACTTTCACGCTCACCCTGCACTTTCACGCTCACCCTGCACTTTCACGCTCAACCTGCACTTTCACGCTCAACCTGCACTTTCACGCTCAACCTGCACTTTCACGCTCAACCTGCACTGTAGAAAGGTGTATATCTGACTGTATGGTCACCCCAACTTTTTGCCTAGTGTTTAGCTGGTTTTCGACATAGTTGGCCTGGGATCCTACTAATCAGGGCCCCAGGCTATCTGCTCTCATTGTAAAATGGACTCCATGTACTTTAGGTACATACCAAATTGGATATTGGATCACCTTTGTGAGCCCCTGTATAGTGTACCATAGGTACCCAGGGCATAGGTGCATCCAAGGCCTACCAGGGGCTGCAGCATGTATTACGCCACCCCTGGCTGGCCATCTAAACTGACACCACTGGCTGATCACTCAGCTGGGGCAAGGTGGTGTAATCACCCTTTGCTTTAGATATAGTATACCTATATCTAACCCTATATATAGACACATATATACCTATAAGTCACTCCTATGGCAGGCCTTGACAATCCTGAAGGCAGAGTGCTTGGTTTTACGTGAGAGGGTGCCCTAGCATGAGCTGAGCCTGTCTGCAGCTTTCAGAATCATGTCCTTATAGCTGTTCTATGATATAGCCATACCATATACTCTTAAGTGCATTATAATCCTCGCGGTTATTGCTAACTTTGGTTTGGCTTTATCAAAACTTGTCATGTAAGGTGTCAAACACTATGGAATACTACCCCATTGCCAGATCTGGTGACGGGGGTAGCATTCCACCCTTCTAGAGGGAGAAGACATGTAATAACTAGTAATCCCAGTTAAAGTTAAACAGAGCCTCAGCATCACAAAATGGATGCTGCTGCCACAGACACAAGTCTGATCTCCGGCTGCTGGGAGCCCTTCCAGTGAGGGAGGCCTGGACAATTGGTTCCCTGCTTTGGGAGGTGCTAGCACCACCCCAGACATGCCATAGGGTATTGGGGCAGGGTGGGTTGAATGAAATGAGACCCTGCCTGAGGCACACAAGGTACTCCGCGCATAGCCCGGTTCAAACCAGTTGCTGGGGCACTCCAGCCCTAGCTTTGGCATGAAACTGGACAAAGGGAAAGGGGTGTAACCACCCCCTTCCCTGGTGCCACCCATAGGAGGGACCTAGCAGGTAATCCAGCCCCTTCAATCAGTATAAAGCTAGGAGCTGAGTCTAGAAACTTTAGATTATCCTGAACTGAAACTCTGAAACGAAACTCTGGACCTTCGACATTCTACTGCAACTAGAAGACTGAAGAATCTCCCTTGTGGTCAAGGAGTGACCACCCTGTGCAAACAGGCACCACCAGTAACTTTCTGGTTTGCTTTGTCGATGCTCCCGCCGGAGCCCGAGCACTTAGCTACACAGGAACTGGACTTCCAGACTTCTCTGACCCCGAGACACATCCACAGCAAAGCTGAGACCCATGGCGGCGACGAGAGACGTGGGACCAGACACCCTGGACAGCCTGCATTTTGCTAACTGTGCAGCTTCAGAGGCACTCTCGAAGTTGTGCATTGGGGATTGAGAAGCCCCAGACTCGAGCAACATTTGCACCAACGCACAACCCTCCACACTCCACGAGTGCCGCGTGGGGTCTGCTCCTGCATTTTAGCTCAACGCGCCTTTCCGGTTATTAGCCCGTTGGCTAGTTAGCCTCCTGAAGGCGATCCATCGAATTTACACTGCTGGCCTGGTTGCTCCGGGATTGCTCCAGCTTCCCTGAAAAGGAGAATCTCCTCAGACCTTGCTGGTCTGACCCGAGGCCAATCTTCACTTTCTGCGTGGGTTGCGTTTGCCAAGGCTTGTCGGGTCCAATCTGGATACCGACACCGCAGACAGCCAGATCCTTTGTGGGACAGCTGATATCCAGCTCCTGGTTGTCGTCGACGCCTCCTGGACCTCGTGGCTGCAGAGACAAGCTTCATGACATCACTTGATTGCAGCTTGACATTGCCTGGGTCCTTCCTGGTTCCATCCTGGTCACTGGCTAGTGACCCAGACTCTGTCCCCTCTGCTTTCAGGTTCTTCACATCCTAGATCCAACCTTGGATCCAACCGGACATCTTCCTCCTGGACGCCTGCAGCATCTTTTTGCAGATCTCCATAGGATTCATCCACAAAACTTGACACCAAAAGACACCTATGCACCCGGCTTCCCTGGGTGAGGTAACGCGAGTTCTCCGGTGCTCTTGTGGGTATTAACTATCCGAGTGTCCTAGTTTAAAGTGGGTTTCTCCTAGTCCATCCGGAAGTTTCCCAAATCAACTAGTTTCTAACTTTTACGTTCCCATTGTATCCCTATGATAACTCGCGTGTGTGTTTAGACACTGCACACACATCCCGTGGGCCTCCTGCTTCTTAACCTTTGGTAGTCTATTGTAGCCCCAGGGATTCCTAGGTCCCAGGCCTTTTCACTATTCCTGAAGTGGTTCTTATACCACTTACTTAGTATATAGTTTGTGAGGCCCCTAGGGCAAAACTGTATTTGTGCAACCTGTAGTATGCTTATTGAGTATCTTGTGCTGTATCTCGAGCTCTGACCTCATAAAGAGTGCAGAGGGGTTGTGTTAGTAATAAATACATATACATGTGATATATACCTTGTGTGGTGTCCTTTCATCTGGTATTCAAGGGGTTACATTTAGTAAAACAGCTGGCTTCACATGCCCTCTGAAGTTTTAGCCTAAGACTGCTGGTCCCAGTGGCGTAACGAAACTTGAGGGGGCCCCCCTGCAAACTACATGGAGGGGGCCCCCCTCCCATCCTCCATGCCAGTCTAGAGCTCTCAGGCCAGCGACCCGCCATACTACAGGGTCCCTGCCATTAGTAGGCCGGGGAAGTTTGCCCAATTTTAGGTGGGTTTCCTGATGCAGACTCCTGTCATGATATACATCGGGCCCACTCATCGTTCAGTTTTGACAAAAGTGCATCCACTGCTCCTTCTCATTTCTGTTTTAACCCCTCCCATGCTCGTGACGGAACCATTCCCTCACGAGCCTCGGGTGGGCTGTGCTGGTGACGGAACGGTTACATCACGGTCCGCTCGCCGTGCCTGCGCGGCGCGAATTCCGCGCCTGCGCTGACGTTCTAATGGGCGGGCGGGTCCGTGACGGAACCATTCCGTCACAAGCACAGCTCACCTTAGGGCCGTGACGGAGCGGTTCCGTCATGAGCATGGGACCGCCGGCGCGGCCTCGCCTCCCCCTTAGCGCTGCGGCGGAATAGCCGCTGCAGCGAAGGGGTTAAAACATTAGACAGTGCGACAATGCAGTATTTCAAAAGCAGATGCAACTACAAAGAGCAAATTTTGATAATACATTTTTATTAGTAGACAATAGCAATCTTAAGAGGCATTGCATAGCTTCATACACACTTTGACCCCAATTCCATCACAGACCCTCTCTCTCTTTCTCTCTCTCTCTCTCTCTCTCAGTGAGTCAGTCTCTCTCAGTCAGTCAGTCTCTCTCTCTCTGTCAGTCTCTCTATCTATCTCTTTCTGCCAGTCAGTCAGTCTCTCTCAGTCAGTCAGTCTCTATCTCTCTCTGTCAGTTTCTCAGCCAGTCAGTCTCTCCGTCAGTCAGTATTCAGACTCTGAGTCAGTCAGTCTCTACTCTCTCTCCACTCTATGTCTCTCTCTCCATTCTCTCTCTCAACTCTGTCCACTCTATCTCCAAAATCTCTCCCTCCACAGTCTCTCCCTCCACAGTCTCTCCCTCCACAGTCTCTCCCTCCACAGTCACTCCCTCCACAGTCTCTCCCTCCAGTCTCTCCCTCCAGTCTCTCCCTCCACTGTCTCTCCCTCCACTGTCTCTCCCTCCACTGTCTCTCTCTCTCCACTGTCTCTCCACTCTCTCACTCTCTCTACTCTCTCTCTCCACTGTCTCTCTCCACTGCCTCTCTCTCCACTGCCTCTCACTCTCTCTACTCTTTCCACTCTCTCACTCTACTCTCCCTTCACTCGCTCTACTCTCTCTCCAATCTCTCTACTCTCTCTCCACTCTCTCTATTCTCTCTCGCTCCACTTAGGGAGCACCTCAGAACTCAGGGAGGGCTGGAGATGGCAGGGGTCAGACGTCCTTAGAAGCAGAGTGCCTTGCACATTCTCATCTAAGTGCTCTTCCATTCCTGATGCTTTGCTGAAGTTTTAAATTCTTGGAGTTTCTCGTTGCTCCAGTGGGTATCATTTGTGATATTTATGTTTCCGTTGTCTAAATTGCTTAATTTTGATTACAATAAAGTGTCACTCATAGTCGTTGAAAATGTCACTCATAATTGCATTGGAATTATGAAAATGTCACATGTAGCAATCTGAAACCTTGGCAACTATGGCTGGCCTCTTGGTTCCCATTTGCTTCGCTGTTGCTTCTTCCTATTAGCTGGCCTCTCATTACTGACCTGCTCCCTGTACCTTGTCAAATGGCCTCTCTCTCTCTCAGCTGACCTATCGGCCCTCCAATGGCCTCTCTGCTGCTCTTACTTTCACCTGACCCTGGCTGGAGGCTCTCCCCTCCTCAACTTGACTCTGATGCCCTACCTCTCTCATCAGCTGGCCTCTCCTCCGATGTTGGCCTCTTTCCTGCCCCTCCCTCATCGGGTGGCCTCTCAGCTGCCTTCTCGGTCCTCTGAATGTCTCTCTGCCGCCCCTCCCTCCTCCTGCTGCTGCTGCAGAGCCAGAAGCAAGACTCAGAGAGTAAAAGGGGGGGGGGGCAGACAGACAATAACACTTGGCAGCTGGAGCATCATCAGGCAGCGGACATCAGATGCAAAGTAGGAAAGTCAGACGCAAATCACTCTGAGATATATATATGAGTTAGGCAGCAGACAATCCCGCCCACTCGCTCTTGGAATAAGTTAAAGCGGTTCTCATAACGGAAGAGTTTGTCATTTTTATGAAGTTTTCTTCTATCTGTCTTACCTGTGAATCGGCAGCAATTCCAGGCCAGGGCCCCTCCAGGTCCGCTGTTGCTTCATTTCATTTTTAGTCCGACTCTTCTTCCACAGTTGAATTCACCATCCCGCGCGCGCCAAGAGGTGAAAGTTCCTTGGGGACCCACCCCGCCGGGGCCCGGGCATGCGCATGCGCACCACCATTACCAAACAATGTAACAATGTACTAAAACTGCACCGCTCCATTTAAATAATGGGAAGGCCGCCTCCGTGCGCACCATTTAATTCATGATTGAACTTCAATCATGAATTAAATGGTGCGCCTGCGCACACAGACTTGAGGATCCACTGAAACTGAGTGAGGGGGGCCCGAGGGGGCCCTTGGAGCTGGGAGGCCCCCCCGCACTGCAGGGGCTGCGGGGGCCTTTGTTACGCCCCTGGCTGGTCCATGCTACCACTAGGATAGCTGGTCTATAAGGTTGACTTTAGTGTGATGCTTGCCTGGCATACTGGAGGCTAGTCTCGCCTTGTGGACAAGGTCACTAACAGCATGTAGATGGGAGGTGTTATCTATGGCAAACGGCAGGCTCTGACATGCTTCTAAGAGACACCATCATTGGCTGTGGGGACTCGGACTGTCTGAGAAAGCCGCTAACCCAGACATACCCAGCAGTAGGGACACAGAAAACCTACCCCCACATCTGGTTGAAGGCCCTGCATGATGCAGGTAAGTCTTAGTAATGGGGTGGATCCATAGCAAAATAAAAAGGCAACTCTTGTCATAAGATTTCCTGCAGTCATTGTACAGGGTGTGTCAATGGCAAAATGCGGACCCTTGTACAACGGAGGGAATCTTTAGAGGTACCCATGACTGTGGCTGTAGTATCCATGGTACACTTCCGGCACTGTCATATTGAATGCACTCCTGGCAGAAGGGGCTCACCCTTGAAAAAATGATGACCTTGGTATAGTGGAAGTAATTTCTGACTTATGACATTTGTAAAAAAAAGATACCTACTCCTAGGAAAGGCCGGGTTTCCCTGGTGCACCATGAAAGTACTGGAATATTTTATGAATTTCCTATAAGGGTTTGCATTGTTTTGGAAATTTGATCCTAAACATTTCTAAAAATTATCAGGGGAGAAGTCTACCCTCTCATAAATCATGTACAAGAAATATGTTAAATTGTTTTGCTTGGTGGAATTTGGTGGAAAGTATCAAACCCCTCCACTTACATAGATATTATTCCTCATGTAATAGCTATATATAATAGGTTAGCTCTGACCCCATTTTTGGAAATGCTTGGCCTGCCCCATTGCTGGGAGCAATACTGGCTTTAGGGTGGTGAAAGAGGTGCAGCCGCACCGGGCATTCACTTTGGTGGGGCGATGTGTTTAAAAATAATTTTTGGCTTAAAAGCACATGAACTTCCTTGTGTATCAGGCATATTTCAGGCAACAATAAAAAAGTCAAGATAACTTTGGTGATTAATGTTCTTACCAGTGAGAGTTCGGAATTTTGTCTAGTGAAAGTGTTAGCTCATTGTAAAGTAGTGTGGAGGGTAATGTGCCTGCTGCAAAGAACGTGTACCATGCAGATCACAGAACTGAGTGTGAGTGAACTATGGGTAGCGCTATAAAAAAATATATACCTGATTTTTCACATTTGGTCTAGTTACTTTGTGAATGTAAATACCAATAAAGCATACTTGCAAACGGTGACTACATACCTGTCTTTCCCAATATTTCACTTCAAAACTATGTGATTGTATTTGTTTAACATGCGTACAGTCTCACACTACGGGCGATTTGTAGAGGGTCACTGGAAAGTCTACAAGGTTATCCCTGTCCCCCCCAGAAATGTAGGGTCTCCTACACCCCTGTGAACAACTATGGTTAGATGAGTTGGATTTTTGTCTAAACGCTCCTGCAAAGATCATATATAGCGCAGTGATGTACCGCTATCTCAAACTTAATAAGCATTTTCATAATATAGAAGTCTATGTAGTCTTTGACGTGCCTATAAGAACATATAGTGCTAAGGTTATAGCATAGGGAATGTATGCAGCCCTTCCGTGGGCATACACAGTAGAGATTACTGGAGCTGTTCAACTAATAAAATATATTTGTACATCTGTGGGTTAGTAAGTCTTTAGTTGAATGGGGGCTTAATTTCAAACTTATTAAGGCAATATATTGGAATTAAAACCTATCCAGTACTGGGCTAAGGTATGCCGAGTAACAACCTGTACATATATATGTTTTGTTACATGATAAATCGCTCACTTCCACTCCAGCGTGCTCCATACCCCACCTCCAGTCTTAGGGGCGCATCTGGGTTTACAGGGGTTTGGGAGGAAGACCCAAAATCTGAGCCTCTCAACTGGAACCTAAAATTTCAAATTGGAGGAAACTTTAGAGGGTAAGGAACAATGCGGAGGGCACCCCTCAAAGCCCCCTCTACCGAGTATCCACGAGCTGTGCAGGGAACTCAGCGCTCCTTTATGCGCATGTCATCCTCCGTCCATCCTCAGAAGCCCCACAGGGACCCTTTGGTCAAACAACCCACTGACTGTCGGCCAGGACCGGTAAGAGGCGATGTGTGCTCCCTCCTTCGCTTGTCCTCCTCCAAACCAGGTCCTCCTCACAAGCCCCGCCTACCAGCGTTCCAACTCTCCATTAAAAGAAAAATCTAAAAAATGCAACAACTGACTAGTTCTCATACCAAATTTTCACAGCAAAGAAAAAAAAGATATTGTTTGTAAACAACAGACTTTGAGCCATATGTGTGAAAATGTCCATTTGCGATTCTCAAATAGCGTTTTTTTGCGAATTGCTATTTGAGAATCACAAAACGCTATATATGTAGGATTTGCAATAAATTTTGCGATCCTACATATTCCTTAATTGCGAATCGCAAATTGCAATTTGCAATTAAGGACTACCTCCCCATTCATTCCTATGGGCCTAGAGGCCCATAGGAATGAATGGGAAGACATTCTCAATATGCGATTCTCAATTAGAGAATCGCAAATTGAGAATGCAATTTCAAGGGTGTCAAAAGGACACCCTGTTGCACCCCTGAAATGAGCATGGGTGCAGATGTGGCGTACATACATGCCCTAAGGGCATTTATGTGAGTCACATGGCACTTTGAAAAATGCAAAAAAGTGAATTTTTCAAAGTAATCGCAAATTACCACCTACTTGAAGTTGGTAGTAATTTGCGATTCCTTAAGTCCAAATCGCACTTTTTCTGTGCCTCTTAAATGCAAACGCAAAATAGGGAATCGCAAAATTTGCGATTCCTTATTTTGCGAGGGCTGTTTTGTGTCATACATTGGACACTGCTGATTTGCGATCGCAAACGCCGAAATTTGGCGAATTTTGGTGTTTGTGATCGCAAAATTGCCTTCATACATATGGCCCTAATGGCCATGATTGAAACTCGGTAGGAGCGTGGCAGTGCAGTGTCTGCCATGCACCAACTTATTTTCATCTCCGAGTCAGAGAAAATCATTCTCTATCCCTCTGCTCCTTCCCTGAGCTCAGTTGCATGTGACATACCTCTCAAGTTTTGGGAACTAATTAGCATACTGATGACTTCACAGGGGGTAATGTCACCTAACATTTGACTTTGACAATGTCAAAGGAAGCTACATTAGTGAATTTAAAAAGCATGTAAGCGGGCTGCCCGCGGCTCACGCAGTGGGCCCTTTAAGAGGGCGGCCCTCTTAGAGCCGCCTTAGGCACATGCCTGCGCACCATCCGCTGGGACCCCTTCTCACATGAGTCTCCCTTATGTCCGGTGCCTCTGCAGCGTCATTTCCAGCATGCAGTGGTCTCTGGCCAGGTTTTTACACCTGCCCCCACCCACTGGCCATCCTCTTTGTCCCCGCTGGACACGCTGTCTAGCGCATTGCATCCCTGGGTCAGGCGATACCACGTGTGTCGGTTTGGTTACGGTGAGTGCGTGGGCATTATCAGCCCTCCTACTCTCCCTCCCTTTTGTCCTGTGACTCTGACCTCCTGGTTGGGAGGCCTGGTTGCTCGGGCGGAGCTGGGCAGGAGTTTGGGCCCTGGCAGTGTGTTGGAAAGGGGATCTTAGGGCTGGCCTAGCGAAGTCGAGAGGCCTCCTGGCGAGGTTCCTCACCTAGGATCGTACAGACGAGCAATCACCCCCCTACAGATGGACACCACACAAAGATAGGTTCTCAACGTTTTTATCAATACTTTAAGGCAGGTTATCATAACGATACAGGTGTAACTGGATCCAGGGATCCTTTCAGGTTTAGTCTCTGAGGGAAGGGGGTAGCGGGACAGTCTTAGTACCAGCCTGGTACAGGGATACCCTGCGCTCAGCTCTCAATCCTCGAGCTGGGGGGTCCTTCGGTATGAGCCGCAGCAGCGCCAGCAGGGCTCCAAAGATGGTTTCACGAAGATGGGCCGCGGCAGCGCCAGCAGGGCTCCAAAGATGGTTTCACGAAGATGGGTCGCGGCAGCGCCAGCAGGGCTCCAGAGATGGTTTCACGAAGATGGGCCGCGGCAGCGCCAGCAGGGCTCCAGAGATGGTTTCACGAAGATGGGCCGCGGCAGCGCCAGCAGGGCTCCAGAGAAGGTTTCACGAAGATGGGCCGCGGCAGCGCCAGCAGGGCTCCAAGGATAGTTCGGCGAAGATGAGCTGCGGCAGCGCCAGCAGGGCTCCAAGGTGGGTACGGGTTCCACGCGGATGAGTTCGTCTCTGTGTCTCTCGACTCCAGGATACAACTGCCGACCTGCTCCGGAGCTGTCCCAGTTATAGGTCTGGCGTCCTTTGATGTCCGGACCCTCGCACCTGGAGGTCGGAGGGGCCGGGATGTGCGTGTCCAGACACCCAGCAGGGGGGTGGAGCCAGCGCCCAGGGAGGCTGGGGGTGATCAAAACCAGGCGTCGGGGGACGGTTGGAGGACCATCGAAACTCTTTTCCCCATTGATCCGTCAAGTGGCCTCTTTACCCCCTGGTCGGATCGTGGTGCCTCGATGTCGGGGCTTCGCTGGGTCTGCGGCTGGGGTCAGGCCGAGGCCACGAGGCCTGGTCGTGGAGGGCCCAAGATGGAGTCTGGGTTTGAGATGGTGGTCCGGGATAGGGTTCGGACCAGCCGATGGTGTTGAGGAGGGTTTGCCGAGTTCCAACGGGGGAGAGCTGGTGGCTGCCCGGAGGGGCGGCTCTCGTGAAGAGTGGAAGGTGCTGCTCTCGGCCGGGGAACATGGTTCGAGGTAGTCTGGGGCCTGCCATGCGGGAGGAGTGGGACCACGCCACGAGGCCGGGTCCAACACACTTCCCCCCCAACTGAAGGCAGGGAGAGTCACCCATCTTCTTGGGTACTCTCCTCGCCGAGGCGGAAGAAGCGGGACAGGCCGTCTGCATTGGCGTGGTCATTGCTTGGGCGATGCTCCACAGTGAAGTCCATCCCTTGTAGGGAGATGGACCTACGCAGCAACTTCGGGTTCTTCCCTCGCATCTGCATCAGCCACCGCAGAGGTCGGTGGTCAGTTTGTACCCGGAAGTGGGTGCCGAAGAGATAGGGCCGGAGTTTCTTGAGGGCCCACACCACGGCGAAGGCCTCCCGCTCAATGGTGCTCCAGCGCTGTTCTCGGGCCAGCAGACGTCGGCTAATGAAGGCCACCGGCTGATCAATTCCCTTGGTGTTGACTTGTGAGAGAACCACCCCGACGCCGTGATCGGAGGCGTCCGTTTGCACTATGAATTCTCAGCTGTAATCGGGGGCTTGGAGCACGGGGGCGGTGCACATTGCTGTCTTGAGGGTCTCAAAGGCGGTCTGACACTCGGGTGTCCAGTGCACCTTCTGTGGTTGTCTTTTGGAAGTGAGTTCCGTGAGGGGGCCCACATTACTGCCATAGTCTTTTATGAAGCGCCGATAATACCCAGTGAGCCCCAGGTGGGCTCGGACCTCTGTCTGGGTGATCGGGGGCTCCCAGGCCATGATGGCGTCGATCTTGGGTTGGAGGGGGGCCACCTGGCCGCTTCCCACTTGGTGCCCCAGGTAGGTCACAGAACCTTAGCCGATCTGGCATTTGCTGGCTTTTATGGTTAATCCGGCCCGGTGGAGGGCGGCCAAGACCTCTCGGAGGTGTTGGAGGTGCCCCGCCCAGTGGAGGCTGTACACCGCGATATCGTCCAGGTAGGAGGCGCTGAACTCCTCGAGCCCCGCCAGCACCTTATTCACCAGTCTCTGGAACATGACGGGGGCGTTTTTCATTCCGAAGGGCATTACCCTGAAGTGGTAGTGTCCATCGGGGGTGGAGAAAGCGGATCGCTCCTGGGCGCCTGGAGTGAGTCCGATCTGCCAGTAGCCCGTGGTCAGGTTGAAGGTGCTCAGGTAACGGGCTGCCCCCAGGTGGTCAATCAGTTCATCAGCCCGGGGGATGGGGTGAGCGTCTGTTCGGGTGACGGCGTTCAGGCCCCGGTAGTCCACACAAAACCTGAGTTCGGGGGCGACGCCAGGGGCGGCGGCCTTGGGGACCAGGACAACAGGACTGGCCCATGGACTGTCGGAGGGCTCGACCACCCCCAGAGCCAGCATTTTGGACACCTCTATCTGGATGCAGGCTCACACTCGATCGGGAACTCTGTAGGCCCGGTGTCGCACAGGCGGGCTATCCCCGGTGTCGACATTGTGGACGCACCATGGGGTGACCCCGGGGGTAAGAGAGAATAGATCAGCAAATTGTCCCAATAGCTCTTGGCAATCTCGGCGTTGTTCTGGGGTCAGGGTGGAAGAGAGGTTGACTCCCTCTACTGAGCCGTCTTTTTTGAGGGCATTCAGGAGGTCTGGTAGGGGCTCTGAGTCATCTTCAGCCCCGCCGTCGGTAGCCATTAGGAGGCTAAGTTCTGAGCGGACAAAGTGAGGCTTGAGTCTGTTGGCGTGGAGGACCCGGAGGGGGTTCCTGGGAGACTCCATGTCCACTAGGTAGGTGACGGGGCTCTTGCGTTCCACCACCTTGAAGGGCCCAGTCCATTTGTCCTGGAGGGCACATGGTTCGACCGGGGACATGACCCAGACCTGTTGTCCTGGCTCGAACTCGATAGACGAGGCGTTTTGATCATACCAGCGTTTCATGTCTTCTTGACTGGCTTCGAGATTGGCCTTGGCAAGTTCCCGGAACCGCCGAGTCTGGTTCCGGAGGGGCAGGAGGTACCGGTACACGTCGGGGGGAGCATCTGGGGCGGTCACCTCCCATCCTTCTTTGACCAAGCTTAGGGGACCCCGGACCGGGTGCCCGTACAATAGTTCGAAGGGGCTGAATCCCACGGACTTCTGGGGGACCTCCCGATAGGCGAAGAGGAGGCAGGGCAGCAACACGTCCCATTGGCGTCGTAAGGGCTCCTCTAGGCCCATGATCATCCCCTTGAGGGTGCGATTGAAGCGTTCCACCAGTCCGTTCCCTTGAGGGTGGTAGGGGGTCGTGAATTTGTACGTGACCCCGCATTGCTGCCATAGAGACTTCATGTAGCGGGAGATGAAGTTCGTGCCCCGATCACTGACGACTTCTCGGGGGAAGCCCACCCGGGAGAAGATCCCCATCAGGGCCCGACCCACCACAGGAGCCCTCACGGTCCGGAGAGGGACAGCTTCGGGATAGCGGGTGGCATGGTCCACCAGGACGAGGATGAACCGGTGACCTTGGGATGTCCGGGGTTCCAGGGGCCCCACAATGTCGATTCCCACCCGCTCAAAGGGAGTGTTGATGACTGGAAAAGGTTGCAGGGGGACTTTTGTTTTCCGCCGCTCTTCCCGCTGGCTTGGCAGGTGGGGCAAGTCCGGCAGTGGTTGATCACATCATTCCTCATCTTGGGCCAGTAGAAGTGGGTCACCAGACGGCTGTAAGTTTTGTCCTGCCCCAGGTGCCCGGCGAGGGGCACATCGTGTGCCAGGTTCAGGAGGAAGTCTCTGAATCGGAGGGGGACCACCAGTACCTGGCTGGCCCCTAGTTCGGCAATCTTCTGCTCGCTGTAGAGGAGCTCATGGTCCCAATAGACCCAGTGGGCCCCCGAGGCATCCCCTGTGTTCTGGGCTGCGGCTTGCTGTCGGATCCCCTCAAGGGAGGGACACGTTTTTTGTTCTTGACGGAACTGTTCTCGAGTGGGGCCACCTTCTTGGCGCCACTGGGCCAGTTCCGGGAGGTCGCTGAGCGGGGCAACTTCTTCACAGTTGGGCCCCGGTGGACCGGGTTCAGGGTCGGTGTCTTCGGCGACGACGGACGGTGGAGGCTCGGGCCACTCTGGTTCTTCGGTGGAGGTGATGGCTCGGGCGGCCATGGATTGGGTTGTCGCACAGACCCATTCAGGGAGGCCAAACATCCCCAGATGCTCCCTCCGCTCGACGTCAGCCCAGGGGGAGCTCTCGAGGTCGTTCCCGAGGAGGCAGTCTACGGGGGCATCGTCTCGGACAGTCACTTTCAGCATACCTGACACTCCTCCCCACTCAAAGGGGACGCGGGCCATCTGGCACAGGCTCTCGGAATTATCTGCGGACCGTACTGGGCACAGTACATTGGGCAAAATTTGATCCGGGGTCACCAGGTGGCAACGGACGGCCGTCACGCTGGCTCCTGTGTCACGGAGGGCTTCGGCCCTGTGTCCATTAATGGTGACCCACTGGCTGTACTTCTGGGTGTTGGCCAGGATCGGGGCCCGGGGAACAATGTCTCTTTCGCCCAGACATACCAGGGACATGGCTGCGGGCTCCCACTTGGTCTGAGATTGTTCATAGTCTTCCTCTTCTTCTTCGCCCTGCTCCTCCCCCAGGGAGGCGGCGGCGATCTGGCGGTTTTGCGGACCCGTGGGGTTAGATGGCTGGTTTCTGGGACAGTTGGGGTCATTGGCGTAATGACCGGGTCGCTGGCATTTGTGGCAGATAACGTTCGAGCGGGGCCCCGGCCGTGCAGGGGGGGCTCCTATTCCGGCCAGGGGAGGGGAAGTGTTGGTGGGGGGCACCGTGGCGGTGTCCCTGCCCCGGCCCTAGTCTCCTCCTCCTCCTCCTCGCTGATGGTGGGATCGCTGGTGAACTCGGCCTTGGTCTCCCATCCAGTTCCGGGGGACCCGGGTGCTTTACCAGCGATCTGCTTCGATGGCGAGTTTACGGGGCTCGGTCAGTTTGCTGTTGAGGAGATGCTGCCTGAGCTCGACGAAACAGTTGTTGGAGAGGTGTTCCCATACAATGAGGTTGAACAATTGTTCATAGGTGGTGACTTGGCTGCCCTTGATCCACCCCTCTAAGGCTCTACTATAGAAGTTCACATATTCCACCCAGGTGGTACCGGGAATCCTCTTGCAGTCTCGGAATCGCTGCCGGGACATCTCGGGGGTGAGCCCATAGCGAGTGAGGAGGGCGTCTTTCATGTGTTCATACGAGGTCATCTCGGTGTCGGGGAGCTGTAGCAGGGCATCTCTCCTCCGCTGGGGTTGCGATGTTCTCTGGGTGCAGATCGGGGACTGTGATGCCTTCGTTCTGGGGTGGCGTCGCTCCTGTCTCCACCCAGGTCTGCAGAGCCTGCTTGAGATCGTCTTTGGTGCTTAGTCATGTGGTAGCAATACCCAAGTCTTTGCAGAATTGCTTCAATTCTTTGTGGCTATAATCTTCTAGTCGTTCCATCTGGAACTCCGAGGTTAGTCCGGTTTCTTTAGTCGTCATGGTTGTCGTGTGTTTCTGTTCGTAGTGGGGCGAGTTACTCTCTGTACGATCTGCTTCGGCTCGGATCGCACCGCCTGCCACCAATGTTGGAAAGGGGATCTTAGGGCTGGCCGAGCGAAGTCGAGAGGCCTCCTGGCGAGGTTCCTCTCCTAGGATCGTACAGACGAGCAATCACCCCCCTACAGATGGACACCACACAAAGATAGGTTCTCAACGTTTTTATCAATACTTTAAGGCAGGTTATCGTAACGATACAGGTGTAACTGGATCCAGGGATCCTTTCAGGTTTAGTCTCTGAGGGAAGGGGGTAGCGGGACAGTCTTAGTACCAGCCTGGTACAGGGATACCCTGCGCTCAGCTCTCAATCCTCGAGCTGGGGGGTCCTTCGGTATGGGCCGCGGCAGCGCCAGCAGGGCTCTAAAGATGGTTTCACGAAGATGGGCCGCGGCAGCGCCAGCAGGGCTCCAAAGATGGTTTCACGAAGATGGGCCGCGGCAGCGCCAGCAGGGCTCCAAAGATGGTTTCACGAAGATGAGCCGCGGCAGCGCCAGCAGGGCTCCAAAGATGGTTTCACAAAGATGGGCCGCGGCAGCGCCAGCAGAGCTCCAAAGATGGTTTCACGAAGATGGGCCGCGGCAGCACCAGCAGGGCTCCAGAGATGGTTTCACAAAGATGGGCCGCGGCAGCGCCAGCAGGGCTCCAGAGATGGTTTCACGAAGATGGGCCGCGGCAGCGCCAGCGCCAGCAGGGCTCCAAGGATAGTTCGGCGAGGATGAGCCGTGGCAGCACCAGCAGGGCTCCAAGGTGGTTACGGGTTCCACGCGGATGAGTTCGTCTCGGTTTCTCTCGACTCCAGGATAGAACTGCCGACCTGCTCCGGAGCTGCCCCAGTTATAGGTCTGGCGTCCTTTGATGTCCAGACCCTCGCACCTGGAGGTCGGAGGGGCCGGGATGTGCGTGTCCAGACACCTTGCAGGGGGGTGGAGCCAGCGCCCAGGGAGGCTGGGGGCGATCGAAACCAGGCGTCGGGGGACGGTTGGAGGACCATCGAAACTCTTTTCCCCATTGATCCCTCAAGTGGCCTCTTTACCCCCTGGTCGGATCGTGGTGCCTCGATGTCGGGGCTTCGCTGGGTCTGCGGCTGGGGTCGGGACGAGGCCACGAGGCCTGGTCGTGGAGGGCCCAAGATGGAGTCTGGGTTTGAGATGGTGGTCCGGGATAGGGTTCGGACCAGCCGAGGGTGTTGAGGAGGGTTTGCCGAGTTCCAACGGGGGAGAGCTGGTGGCTGCCCGGAGGGGCGGCTCTCGTGAAGGGTGGAAGGTGCTGCTCTCCGCCGGGGAACAGGGTTCGAGGTAGTCTGGGGCCCGCCATGCGGGAGGAGTGGGACCACGCCACGAGGCCGGGTCCAACACAGTGTATCATGTATTAAAATAAACCAGCAGCAAACTGTTTCCCAAAAACTGGTGTGGACTGATTATTTATTGCAGTGCGACTAAATACTGCTAAGCGGGGAGGGTTGCCGATATCAGCACTATGATACAGGTAACACCCAAGTTTCACTAAAATAGACATTCAAATGAACATTACACTGACATAATATGTGCAGTACTCAAGGTGAAATATGGGGATGGTGTTTGCCACCAAAATGTGGAGCCGAGGGTCTGCTCTGTGCAGAATAGTTACTCAGGAGGTACTCGGCACACAGCAGACGTCTGAGCAAAGTAACGTGTGAAGTTCTCGTTCTTCCCCCTAGTATGTAAGAATTAGCAAGGTTTGAGTGCGACTTCAGCACGACTTTTAAATGTGTGAGTGTCACTCGTGATGAGTGAGGCTTGAGGGCTCTGATGTGTGTATGTCGCTGTTGAGGCACCCAAGGCCGCTTGCAGGACAGTTTTACAAAGGGTTGATGTACTCGCTCATCAACGGTGTCTGGATGAAGAATGTACTTTGATATGGGAGCCTGCGTGGAGGAGTCACACATTTTCGAGTGCTGAAATAGCCTTCTCTCCTTCAGGTCGCTACGTGTCATTATACCATCCACACTGTGTGAGAAATCTCTGCACTATGAGGAATTTTGTGCCATTGCACGGCATCTTACTATAGTATGAGAAATCTTCACACACTTCTCTGCATCGCATTGCACTCTGAGGAATGTGTGCACGCTGCATTGCACTACCTCAGCACATTGCACCACACCTTTCTTGCACTTTGAGAAATCTGTGCATGCTGCAGTGCTATTTATTGCACTCTAAAGAATCTGTCCCACTGCACAACTATCTACTGCGCTTTGACAATGCTGTGCACTGCATCTTACTGCACTGTGAGAAATCTGTGTGCACTGTGTGTTATTGTTCTGTGAAAAATCTGTGCACATTGCACTGCATCTAAGTGTGCTACGAGAAACCTGTGCACACCCTCTGTTTGGCTTTCGCAGTTGATCTGTTGACTTGACAACCTCTACCCCTATGCTGGAAGTATGCCCCCTACGCAGGTGAATGTCAAGGCTACCTGTGCTCCCCCGCACCCCTTTTCTCTCTTTGTCCTGTTTCCATCTCTCAGACTAGGCAGAAACTTCAGTCATTGCAATAGTTTCCTGTGGCATAGGTTGGCTTGTGGCATTATCCGCTACAGAGATTGTGTGCCTGCTGCAGGGATTGTGTGTGTGTGTGTGTGTGTGTGTACAGACCTTGGGTGTGCCATGTAAGAGGCCTGTCAAGCAGTGGAAGGTATTTGTCTGTGTTTTTAATGTATCTCTTTAAGGGTGTGTGTGTGTAGGTTGGATGTGTGTGCATGTGAACAGGGTAGGGTTATCTTTTTAGGCTGTGTGTTTGCCTGTATGAGGCGTGTCTGTGGTGTGTTTCTTTGTAGGCTGTGTGTGTGTCTGTATGAGGCGTGTTTACAGTGTGTCACTTTGTACGCTGTGTGTGTGTGGTGTGTCTGCAGTGTATCTCTTTGATGGGTGTCTGTCTTGACAGATGTTGGCGGGGCTGTCAGTCACTCTTCCTGGCCTCTCTTCTCTGTACAGACTTCATCAGGTTCACTGGCTGAAAAGAAGGTCTGCTCTGTGCAGAATAGTCTGGTACTACTCGGCACACAGCAGATGTCTGAGCAACATCACATGTGAAGTTCTAGTTCTTCCCCATAGTTTGGAAGAATTAGCCAGGTCTGAGTGAGACTTCTGCCCGACCTCCAAATGTGTGAGTGACCGAAGCCCCCAGAATCACGTGTGTGACAATGCTACAAAGGGTTGCTGCACTGTCTCATCATGCGTTGATGAGGAGTGTACTATGATACAGGAGCCTATGTGAAGGGTCCAAGAGACTCATGAAGTCATTCTGCTCTGCTTGTCACTTCACCAGGAAGGGGAAAACAAGATGAGTGAGCAGAAACAGCAAGAAGAGGCTGTCAAAGAGAAGTAAGGGTGATACTGAGAGAAAATCACAAAGGGTAGATATTGGAACCGGCCTCGTGGCGTGGTCCCACTCCGCCCGCATGGCGGGCCCTGGACGGCATCGACCCCTGTCCTTCGGCCTGAAGATACCCCCACCAACCTTCACGAGAGCAGCCACTCACGGCGACCCCCGGCTCTCCCTCACCAGAACATGGCAACCCCTACTCGCCCCACGCTGCTGGTCCGACCCCTATCCCGGGCCACCCTCTCAGGCCCCGACTCCATCTTGGGCCTCCCCCGTACGAGCCCCGTGGCCTCGGCCCGACCTCGGCCGTGGCCCCAACAAAGCACTGACATCGAGGCACCAAGGTCCGACCAGGTGGTAAAGTGGCCACTTGACGGATGAAGGAGGAGGGGAGTTTCGATGGCCCTCCAGCCGTCCCCGGACGCCTGGTTTCGATCGCCCTCCGGCCTCCCGGGGCGCTGGCTCCACCCTCCTGCTGGGTGTCTGGACGCTCTCCTCCCGGCCCCGCTGACCCCCAGGTGCGAGGGTCCGGTCATCAAAGGACTCCAGATGTATATCTGGGGCAGCTCTGGGATGGGTCAGTAGTTGTATCCCGGAGTCGAGAGACCCTGAGAAGAACTCGCTTACTTCGAACCCTGAAACCATCTTTGGAGCCCTGCTGGCGCTGCCGCGGCCCAACCTCGCTGAAGCCATCTTCGGAGCCCTGCTGGCGCTGCCGCGGCCCGACCTCGCTGAAATCATCTTGGGAGCCCTGCTGGCGCTGCCGCGGCCCAACCTCGCTGAAACCATCTTTGGAGCCCTGCTGGCGCTGCCGCGGCCCGACCTCGCTGAACCATCTTCGGAGCCCTGCTGGCGCTGCCGCGGCCCGACCTCGCTGAACCATCTTCGGAGCCCTGCTGGCGCTGCCGCGGCCCGACCCCGAGGAACCCCCCAGCTCGAGGATTGAGAGCTGAGCGCAGGGTATCCCCGTACCAGGCTGGTACCAAGACTGTCCCGCTACCCCCTTCCCACGTTACTAAAATCTTAAAGATCCCTCGATCCGTTTGTACAGATATTGCTGAGATAACCTGCCTTGATTACTGATAAAGACATTAAGAATCTATCCTTGTGTGGTGTCCATCTGTAGTGGGGTAATTGCTCGCCTGTACGATCCTAGAAGAGGGACCTCGCCAGGAGGCCTCTCGACCGCGCTCAGCCAGTTCTAGAAGGGGAGGTGGGTCTAGGGGTGGTCGGCCAGAAAGCCTCTGCCTCCCCCCCGAGATCGCCTTTCTAACATTGGTGGCAGCGGTGGGATCCGAGCCGACGCAAATCGTACAGAGAGTGACTCACCCGCTACTGACAGAAACACACTACGACCATGACTACCAAGGAAACCAGACCAACCGCGGAGTTCCAGAAGGAACGGTTGGAAGACTATAACCACAAAGAATTGAAACAATTCTGCAAGGACCTGGGCATCGCTACCACCGGACTAAGCACCAAGGACGATTTCAAGCAGGCCCTGCAAACGTGGGTGGAGACAGGAGCGACGCCACCCCAGAACGAAGATATCACGATTCCAGATATGCACCCGGAAACCATCACAACCCAAGCAGAGGAAAGAAATACCAACGTAAACACGGGCCTCTCCCACGAAGACGCCCGAGAGCGAGAAAAGAGCCGGCACCACGAGGTGGAACTGGCCCGACTCCGTAAGGATGGAGAACTTAAGCTGGCCAAGAAAAAGATAGCCCTTGTGCAACTACGGCTGCAAGGGGTCCTGGAGGAGAAACGAAGGCAGAGGGACTTAGAGGAGAAAAAAACTCACGTACGAGCACGAGCGTGGTTTAAAAGAACGTGAGATCAAGGCTAAAAACGGGGAGGCCAGCGCCTCTGGGAACCGGATACCACCTCCTCCTGCGGTCACAAAGGTCCACATCCCCAAAGATGTCGTCCGAGAATACTATAAAAACGACGACATCCAACAACGGTTTAAGGCCTACGAGGTAGCCATGACCTCGCACCGGGTGCCGCAAAAAGACTGGGGTGCGGCTTGTGGGGAAAGTTCGTCAACGAGGGGAGAGACGCCCTGCTACAGCTTACAGACGCCGAGATGACCTCTTACGAACACATTAAAGCCGCCCTCCTTACCCGCTATGGACTCACCCCCGAGATGTACCAGCAGCGATTCTGAGACTGTAAGAGAATCCCCGGTACTACATGGGTGGAGTATGTGAACTTCTATAGAAGAGCCCTAGAGGGGTGGATCAAAGGCAGCCAAGTCACTACCTACGAGCAGCTGTTCAACCTCATTGTATGGGAGCACCTCTCCAACAACTGTTTTGTCGAACTCAGGCAGCACCTCCTCGACAGCAAACTGACCGAGCCACGTAAACTCGACGCCGAAGCCGATCGATGGGAGAGCACCCGGGTCCCCCGGAACTCGATGGGAGACCACGGCCGAGCTCCCCAGGGGCCCCACCGTCCGCGAGGCGGTGGAGGAGGCCAGAACAGGAACCGGGACGCCCCCGCGGTGCCTCCCCCGACCAACACTTCGCCCTCTCTGGCCAGAAGAGGGGCCCCCCCAGCATGGCCGGGGCCCTGCTCAAACGTTATCATCCACAAATGCCAGTGACCCGGTCACTATGCCAATGACCCCAACTGCCCAATGAAGCAGCGTTCCAGCACCACCGGTCCGCCAAACCGCCAGATCGCCGCCGCCTCCCTGGGAGAGGAGAGGGGCGAAGAAGAGGACTATGACCAAGACCAGACCGAGTGGGAGCCCGCTGCCATGTCCCTGGTATGTCTGGACGAAAGAGACATGGTTCCCCGGGCCCCACTCCCGGCCAACACTCAGAAGTACAGCCAGTGGGTCACCATTAATGGACACCGGGCCGAAGCCCTCCACGACACAGGAGCCAGCGTGACGGCCGTCCGTTGCCACCTGGTCGACCCCTGACCAAATCCTGCCCAATGTACTGTGCCCAGTGCGGTCCGCGGACAATTCAGAGAGCCTGTGCCAGATGGCCCGAATCCCCTTTGAGTGGGGGGGAGTGTCGGGCATGCTGAAAGTGACCGTCCGGGATGATGCCCCCGTAGACTGCCTCCTCGGGAACGACCTGGAAAGTTCCCCCTGGGCCGAGGTCGAGCGGAGAGAGCATCTGGGGATGCTAGGCCTCCCTGAGTGGGTCTGTGCGACCACCCGATCCATGGCCGCCCGAGCCACCACCCCAACCGAAGAACCAGAGTGGCCCGAGCCTCCGCCGCCCGCCGTCTCCGAAGACTCCGACCCTGAGCCCGGTCCACTGGGGCCCAGCCGAGAAGAAATTGCTCCGCTCAACGACCTCCCGGAACTGGCCCAATGACGCCAAGAAGGTGGCCCCACACGAGAGCAGTTCCGTCAAGAACAGAAAACGTGTCCCTCCCTTGAGGGGATCCGACAGCATGCCGCCGCTCAAGCCGCCGGAGACCCCTCGGGGTCCCACTGGGTCTATTGGGATAACGATCTCCTCTACAGTGAACAAAAGATTGCCGAGCTGGGGGCCAGCCGGGTGCTGGTGGTCCCCCTCCGGTTCAGAGACTTCCTCCTGAATCTGGCACACGACGTGCCCCTCGCCGGGCACCTGGGGCAGGACAAGACATATAGCCGCCTGGTGACCCATTTCTACTGGCCCAAGATGAGGAACGATGTAAACAATCACTGCCGGACTTGCCCCACCTGCCAAGCCAGCGGGAAGAGCGGCAGGAAGCACAAGGTCCCCCTGCAACCCTTCCCAGTCGTCAACACTCCCTTCGAGAGTGTGGGGATCGACATCGTGGGACCCCTGGAGCCCCGAACATCTCAAGGTCACCGTTTTATTCTCGTCCTGGTGGACCATGCCACCCGTTATCCCGAAGCCATCCCTCTCCGGACCGTGACGGCTCCCGTGGTGGGACGGGCGCTGATGGGGATCTTCTCCCGGGTGGGCTTCCCCTGAGAAGTCATCAGTGACCGGGGTACGAACTTAATTTCACCCTACATGAAGTCCCTGTGGCAACAATGCGGGGTCACGTACAAATTTACGACCCCCTACCACCCCTAAGGGAACGGACTGGTAGAACGCTTCAATCGAACCCTCAAGGGGATGATCATGGGCCTGGAAGAGCCCTTACGACGCCAGTGGGACGTGTTGCTGCCCTGCCTCCTCTTCGCATATCGGGAGGTCCCTCAGAAGTCCCTGGGGTTCAGCCCCTTCGAACTATTGTACAGGCACCCCGTCCGGGGTCCCCTGAGCCTGGTCAAGGAAGGCTGGGAGGTGGCCGCCCAAGATACTCCACCCGACGTATATCGGTACCTCCTGACCCTCCGAAACCAGACTCGGCGGTTCCGGGAACTTGCCAAAAACAACCTCGAGGCCAGCCAAGAAGAGATGAAACGCTGGTATGATCAAAACGCCTCTTCCATTGAGTTCGAACCGGGCCAACGGGTCTGGGTAATGTCCCCGACGAACCATGTGCCCTCCAGGACAAATGGACGGGGCCCTTCAAAGTGGTGGAGCGCAAGAGCCCTGTCACATACCTGGTGGATATGGAGTCCCCCAGGAACCTCCTCCGGGTCCTCCACGCCAACAGGCTCAAACCTCACTTTGTCCGGACGGAACTTAGCCTCCTAATGGCCACTGACAGCGGGCCGAAGACGACTCCGAGCCCCTACCAGACCTCCTGAAAGCCTCCGAGAAAGACGGCTCCATGGAGGGAGTCAACCTCTCCTCCGCTCTGACCCCGGAACAACGCCAAGACTGCCAAAAGCTGTTGGGACAATTTGCAGACTTGTTTTCTCTCACCCCCGGAGTCACCCCGTGGTGCGACCACGATGTTGACACCGGGGACAGCCCGCCTGTGCGACACCGGGCCTACTGAGTTCCCGATCGAGTTCGGACCTGCATTCAATCAGAAGTCTCCAAGATGCTGGCTCTGGGGGTGGTCGAACCCTCTGACAGTCCATGGGCCAGCCCTGTCGTCCTGGTCCCTAAAGCCGCCACTCCTGGCGCTTCTCCCGAACTAAGGTTTTGTGTAGACTACCGGGGATTGAACGCCGTCACCCGGACCGACGCCCACCCCATTCCCCGGGCTGATGAACTGATGGACCGCCTGGGGGCGGCCCGCTACCTGAGTACATTCGACCTAACCTCCGGCTACTGGCAGATCAGACTCACACCGGGCGCCCAAGAGCGCTCCGCTTTCTCAACCCCCGATGGTCACTACCACTTCAGGGTGATGCCCTTCAGGATGAAAAACGCCCCCGCAACGTTCCAGAGACTGGTGAATAAGGTGCTGGCGGGGCTCAAAGAGTTCAGCGCCGCATATCTGGACGATATCTCGGTGTACAGCCTCCACTGGGCTGAACCCCTCCAGCACCTCCGAGAGGTCTTGGCGGCCCTCCGCCGGGCCGGTTTGACCATAAAAGCAAGCAAATGCCAGTTCGGCCAAGGTTCCGTGACCTATCTGGGACACCAAGTGGGGAGCGGCCAGGTGCCCCGCCTCCAATCCAAGATCGACGCCATCTTGGCCTGGGAGCCCCCGGTCACCCAGACAGCGGTCCGAGACTTCCTGGGGCTCACTGGGTATTAACGGCGCTTTGTGAAGAATTATGGCAGCATTGTGGGCCCCCTCACTGAACTCACTTCCAAGAAGCAGCCACAGAAGGTACACTGGACACCCGAGTGCCAGGCCGCCTTTGAGACCCTAAAGACAGCGATGTGTACTGCCCCAGTGCTCCAAGCTCCCGATTACAGCCGGGAATTCGTAGTCCGACCAGATGCCTCCGAGCACAGTGTCGGGGCAGTCCTGTCCCAAATCAATGCCGAAGGAATTGATCAGCCGGTGGCCTTCATCAGCTGACGTCTGCTGGCCCGAGAGCAGCGCTGGAGCACCATTGAACGAGAGGCCTTCGCCGTGGTGTGGGCCCTCAAGAAACTCCGACCCTATCTCTTCGGCACCCATTTCTGGGTGCAAACTGACCACCGGCCCCTGCGGTGGTTGATGCAGATGCGAGGGGAGAACCCGAAGTTGCTACGTTGGTCCATCTCCCTACAAGGGATGGACTTCACTGTGGAACACCGCCCCGGCAGCGACCACGCCAACGCTGACGGCCTGTCCGGCTTCTTCCGCCTCGGCGAGGAGAACCCCCAAGAAGATGGGTGACTCTCCCTGCCTTCAGCTGGGGGGGATGTGTGTTGGAACCGGCCTCGTGGCGTGGTCCCACTCTGTAGTGTAGTTCCTAGTTTCCCACTAGGCCCTGCGCATTGGAATAACATAAACAGTAGTATCGACGTGGAACTGCTTATATTCCAGGCCTCCACTGACTATGCTAAACTTAATTGGGTTGTGTTACCAACTAGCTCAGAGGTCACTGGAAACTTTCTTCTCTGCATAGGAAGTGATCAGCTTCCTTGGCACAGACAAGAAGGGATTCAGCTTTCCAACAACCGTGCAACATGACAACTTTGCTCCTCAGATCAAGAGTCGATCTCTAGGGTCGTGTGAAACAATAGACACAGATTTCACTCAGTCAGTCTAGTGCAGTTTACTTTCACAGTATGTAGAGAATAGAGAGACGGGCGTGTATCAATAAAAGGGTTAACATTTATTGAACAGTCTTTCTTCTCATACAAGAGAAATGTATTGCCACAATTGCAATAACTGTTATTATAAAAAGTACGTACAGTAAGATAAGAATAGCAAAATAGAACTGTAAAAGCATTGATATGGTTTCTTAGCCATACAATGGTTTAAAAGTAATAAAACATATATACAGTCATATATACATTAGGCTAACATACTCAACTGGTGCTTCTAACTAAGCCTACCCCAGTGTGCCTGACCTAAGCCTAACACGTGAGAAGGGGGAGTAAGTAAGTAGCTTAAGTTAAGTTGGTTTTGCCAAGGTTTGTTTCAAGAATTCTCGTCTAAGGGTTTAGTCAACACCATACCTCTGAATAGAATGATGGAGGATTGGTATCTCCTTCAGGGGTCTCTCTCGATATCCCAGTCACCTGCGAGGGTAAACCGGAAGCGCCGGGACTGGATTTCTCTGCACGAGAAAGGCAGCGGCTTCTCTCAGCGCGTCTGGAGGAAGGAGGGGTGACAGCGTCCGCGGGCAGCTGGGCTGGATGTCTTCGCAGAGGACGGCTGCACGGCTCCTCAAGCGTACTGCACCATAGGTCGCGCTGTAGCGGCGATAATGGTAATCAGTAGCTTCACCACCACAGGATAGCAGGCTGCAGCGACAGGCAACGCTCAACAGCAGTTAGCTTCGCTCTCACAGCTCACAGCTTCGTATTGCTTAAGGCAACGTTGGTAATATTTATACCTGACAGGTGCCGGGTTTGACGCAAGTTTGCTGGACATAAGACGTCAATTAAAGATGTCACTAGGAAGTGGCAGCTATCAGTTGCTCATTAGAGTTCCATTACTAATCAAAACATAGCAAGCGGGGATTTCCAGGTTTGCTAAGTTTTTATCTTGTTGAAGAACTCGGAGTGTTATCTAGGAATATCAGATAGTGACTGCTGCTCTGTCATTGCACTAATTGGTCGCAAAGGAAGTAGCAGAGAGTCATGCTGGAATGTGGCTCTGTGGCTCTGCTCGTGTGAGGCCAGAGATGACTTTACAGAAAATCGCACTTGAACGGTTATGCCAATATAGGGAATAAATGGATTTATAGCCGAATAGGGGCATAAGGTCACAGTATCGATCAGGAACCTAGATAAGCACATGACACCCACTCCACGAATTCATGTCCATCAAAATTACTAAAACTAAGCAATTTTAGATGTATGTGTAACATTGTGTAACATAGCCCACCCCAAAATACATAAATGCATTCGAAATAGGCGTACTTGTAATACATGGAATTTAGGTACTGTACGTTTTTTAAAGCATAGTAATCATTCAAAAGGTATTGCATATGAAGTCAATGAATGATTATGCAAAAGAATTACACATGAAGTACCTCTGACAGAAGAAATGCGAGATAAATCATCACATAAAAATGCATTGTAATAATATGTGTGCTAGAGGCTGGTGTTATGTTATTATGTCTCTAGATGTGTTTTTTAGAAATAGAAGTGTGAAGCTTCTGTTCTCTAAGAATAGTTTTTACGTTAAGCAAAGAATTGTTCGTGCCAAAAAGAGAGGGTCAATATTTTTTTTAAAAAATTGTCCAATTCAAAGAAAAATCAGTTTACCAAAGCTCCTGGCAGTTTTATGTTGATCAAAACTGAAGGCCGAATACAGAGTTCATGGGAACGCTGTGTGTCGGAAAGCTTCTCAAAAGTTATTGTTTCTCTGTGGGTGAGAACATCGTATCAGACAGGCTCGCAAAGAATTGGTCTACAAAATCAGGTGATAGTTCAACCAAATTAGATAGCGCTGTAACTTGGCAGGTGTGAGAATGATTGCTGTCATCGAAGGCAGGATCAGCAATGCTCACAGAACGTTGTACCTGGATGATGTTGCTTTTGTCACTCGCTCCACTGTTACCACTTGGCTGTAGTACAGGAGTCTCCACGAATGCCGTCATCAGGATTGGTAGCCGCTGGGGACAACACAATGCGTGAGCCGTTATTGGACTGAGCAAAGTATCGACGTCCATTGGTACTGCTGATGGAAGTGAAAGACAGATGTCCAACACGCATTCATCGCCGCAAAGCATACACCGTAGCACAGGTAAAATGCAATTTTGCCATATCGGTCTGAATGAAAGGAACCAGGTCATGTTTAGATCTCTCAGCCTGGCCAATCCGAGGACGTTAGTTATCCTGTCCCTGTAGCGCATTGCTAGGATTGTTTCTTCCATTCCCATGGGAGCTATGTCTGAGCCGAGGCTTGCCATAACGTAGCAGAAGGGTCAAAAATAGAATCCCTGCGATGAGTCCAAAAAATAGTGGAATACCACCAAAGATGGAGTGCACAAAATTAGGAAAGATTCCCAAAATTGCCTGGAAGGGTGTTAGCAGTCCCGTAAAGACTGTCTTAAATATGCCTGGGATGCTTGTAGCACTAGACATGTTAAGGAGTTCGTCGAGCATTTGTACGAAATGCACGGGGCAATTTGTTGATAAAAGGTCATGGACCTCTGTAGCCGTCCTTGCGACTAGAAGATCATACGTCTCTTTAGATGACGTTATAGGCACTGTTGTCTGTAAAAGCACAGATTTCATTTTGCTTAATGTATCAATTCGTATAGAATAGAGATTCAGACGAGGCCAGAGGGGAGTCACTGTGTCTGGAGGCCCGCTCGGGAACAATGCTTGCATACAACATTTGACCATGGACGTTACTTCTACTAGATAACTTAGTCCGGGCGCGAGGCCACAGCACCTGTGATCCGTTCTTAGAATGTAACTCCCGTTTGCGAGTTGCATAAAGAAGGGCTCTATCTGAGTTGCAGGTGTGACTAGCTGGTGGCATGAAAGGTTGTTTGAATTGCCATCACATGCTCCGTGTAAATTAATACCCTGACACAAAAGTATACCGCTTAGTGAGTGTTTACAGTTGTCACCACTAAGAAATACATTTTTGTCGCTGTCACTATAGCAAGAATGAGTGTATGGTAATTTCCATTCGGATTTAACATATCCCTTACCCAATTGTTCATACTGGCCAGCAGGTATGTATTCAAGGCATTTATGAAATCGGAAAGTTGTTATCGGAATTGTGATAATTCCGTGTATTATCCATTCAATGACAGGGCTCTCTGACATTGTCAATGATAATCTCTCGAGTTTCTCGATGCTCAAAATTGTATAGTCTGCTCCTTTCTGTGCCAAACTGATCTGTTTATCAGTAAGGTTAAAAATGGAAAATAATGACGTTGTGTTTATCAGACGCCAAGGCACATAGCCTGAACGAAGATTTTGCAGCGTCCAGCCTAGTTCTATAATAGAGCGTAATTGAGACTGGCCATGTTGTAACATTAGCAAATCTCTGTCTATCACATCAAAGGCAGAGGATACAATATTGTCCAAAGAATATATTCTGGAAGACAGAGTCATTAACCCATTGTCTACCACAGAAAGTGATTTTTCCAAATTAATACGATCAATTTCTCGTATCTTTTCAGCAGTTTCAATTTGCTTTACTTTCCAAGCCTCGTTGTAAGCAGCATAGATACTGGTCGCTATGAAACGCTTTTGACGCTGTTTGCGTGGTCCAAGAATGAAATCGCGCAAATCAGCACCATCTTTTAACAAAGACAAGTGTTGCTTAATTTCAGCCAGTGTGGATGAAGTTAGCCATTCTAGGCAGAGTTTACCTACACTGTATGTTGTTATAATCCCTGGATGTTGTCTCTGGGAGTATCTAGGGTCTAATCTGGTCATTTTTAAACCCTGTGTTTTGTTCAGGAATCTATCTTGACAGCTATTTGTGTCTGTAGGCCAGATTAACCACTTTTTCCAATCCGGATGTGTTCTGTTGAAATGTAAAATGTGTGACACGTCTAACTCATTATCTGCAGTTGTATTCTCAGCTATTGGCTTTGGTATAGACGGTGTTTTCATTTCTTTGTTCTTAGCTAGGCCAAGACAAGATGTTTGGTGTACAGTGTCATTTAAAAATAACATTTGTTCTGGTATCATGCAGGTTCTAAACAGTGCTTCTATGCCTTGCACCTGCCAATCTTTTGTACCCCAAATTGATTTTGTTTCAATATTATTTTTCCAATAATCAAAACCAAATGTCATCATTTTGTCATAAAATGCTTCTGAATATATCAATTTAGAATTTGTCAGCATTGTTTTCATGCCTGTTTTATCTAACAGTTTATAATAAAACGTTTCTGCATCACTGGTGTTAAACCCTGAAAAATATTTGAATTTCTCAAAAAATGCTTTAGAACTGCTTTTAGGTGGTGTAGAACAATGTTCCCATTGATTATACATAAAAACATTTCTAGGCTGTGCAGATTTATGCAAGTAATGATCCCCATAGTGGGTATAACAGAATAACTGCTCATAACTAGATGAACCTTGTAAATAATCATGATCTGTGAATCTAGCTGACATTACTAAATCAGACATCATGTCATTAATACTGTTAAAGTCCCAATCATCAGAGAATGTACTAGGTGTAACAAAGTCACTTAAGGAAACCTTTAGTTGATGAGGATACTTCAGGATTTCGACCGGACCATAGATCTCATAGTCTGTTTTCTCCCATACTACCCCACCAGGTATTGGAATTGCTGTGACATTTACTGTTGACAGTTCTCTTTTCTTCACGTGGGATGATCTGTGTGGTTTCAGGACTAGGTTGATGTTCTGACTTGCTGTGTCCATTGTAATATATTTTCCTTCAATGAATTTTCCCAAACACAGTACCATGATGAGCCAAAGCAGGAGGAAAAATACACCTAGACCGAACCAGAACTCTAGCCAAGGGGAAATTAGGTAGATTTCCTTCAGTTGATGAAAGAGTTCCGTTGCTTTTTCTTTAAAAGACTTTTTTGTTTCTGGCATCACTTCGGGCTCATTTTCATCTTCAGAGAAGTTGTCGAAGTTGATGAAATAACCAGAGGCAGTTCTGTCAATTGATGGGATTGTTCTTTCAATCTGTCTCTCGGTAGCACTTTCTGATGCCACATTATTGTAGACTGGTGTTGTTTCTTGACGAACTGTTTCAATCTGTGTTTCAAGAGGCACGAGTTCCATGGCATTATTGCATAGTCCTTCATTGTGCACTGCAGGCTGATCGAATGTGATTAGTCTTTCAGTTTGAACCTCTTGGATTGTTGCAAGTTTGGGTATTCTGTTGTTTCTTGGGAGTCCACTGGGCCTACTGTTGATTATAGGCCACATGCTTGTGGTTTTACCAGGTCGATGGACACGACTCTGTTCTCCTTTTTACCAGCAAGGGGCGGTAGCACAACTGATCTTGTTCCGGTGACTGCTAAGACAGGTACTGCTTTTCTGTAAGAAGGCCCAAATTCCTTCTTAACCGCGATCTTTTCTCTGACTAGATCCCCAATCTTTGGAATCCAGACAGGCCATGCTGGGGCTGTTGCGGGTGGTGCCTCGTCAGTGGTATTTGGCTGTTGCTTTAACTTTATGTTGCTTAATGATTTTCTTGTTTCATTCAGTTCCTGTAAAACAGCCAAACGGTCTTTTACTTCAAACTGCTTTGTTTCTTCTTGTACCACTGACATCTGACTATCGAGGTCCTGAACGTTCATTCTAATTCCGAACAATAGTTCGTATGGGCTGAAACCTTTTAGAGAATTTCTTGGCATGTTGTTAAGACTAGTCTGGACACTTATTAAATGTTTGACCCACCCAGCGCCTGAACCTAATACCTTCGCTGTTATAGATTGCTTTATGTCCCGGTTTTTTCTTTCTATCACACTTGTGCGACGGACAAGAATACCGCAACCCAATTCCCATGCTGGCCATGGCCTCCTTATAGGCTCGAGAGCTGAAAGCAGGACCCTGGTCAGAATGGAACGTGGTAATTGCGTATATGCCGATATGGACTCGCAAATCTTTTATAACCGTTCTAGCGTCAGCCGAGTGCTGGAGGCCTCATTTTTTTAAGTGTATTTCGTCTTAACTATTAATAGGACGCAGGATGGGGTGTAGGCAGCGTTACGCTCTTTCTGACTGGTAGCCGGTAGCAAGGTTCGTTACTGCGATCCCTATTGCAGTTTTCACAGTTGTTTGCATATATTTGGTGTTCTACACTCATTCCCGGCCACCAGAATACTGATTGTAATTCAGTCAGTGATTCCTTGATCTCTCTGTGCCGTAGACCCAAACCCATGTGTGCGTCTGCTATTAAAAATATTCTCCTGTTCATGTTTGGAATTACTCTGTCCCCCACTCCAGGGATTCGAGCAAAAGGAACGGAGTTTGCATCGATTATGTATGCATAATTGAGTGGATAGTTTACGGGTAGTGCTGCACAGTCGCCTTTTACGGTCGTTTTTACTGCCAGCATGGTTTCCCCGTCTATATACTTATCTGTACGCTTTTTTGTGGCTACGGAAGCCGGGTTAGTTGCTTCCGCGGTGGCTGTATTAGCCAATGAATTCCCTGCAACGTGAACGCCATCACGCTGAAGACTCTGTGCGTGAATCACGTGAGTCTTTTGTAGTTCTTTGTATAAAAGAGCTACCTCGTTCCAGAGCAATTTATGCTTTATTGTGGCACCTGTGTCATCTTTGTAGTCGTTTTCGATCCAACTCTGCAGTTTGTTGTTGTAAGAATTGACGCAAAAATGAGAATCGCACACTATAAGTGTGGGGAATTCGCGTTCTGCATTTTCTAGCGCCATCTTTAAAGACCTGATTTCAGTTCTCTGAACCGAACAGTTTCTTACAGATTCAGTTTTTGTTACTTTCGGTCTGAATTTACCGCACAGCCAACGACCTTTAATAATCGCACATGCTGCATCGTAGGATTTTCTCTCTACGTTGAAATGCTGTACAAAGCTATCTGTATAGATTATACATGCGTATTGTGGGAGAGGCAGGATTTCGATTGGCAGAGGATATTCTTCTTCATATTCTAAATCATTCAGTTCTTCGTATTGCGGGGCGAAATAGTATTTCACGTCTTCCGCTCCTAGAGAATCTATGCACTGTATCCATTTTGGATCCAGTGACACTGTAGGCAGGTTTACTGGGCTGAATAGCGCCTCGAAGGCGGATTCCGCTGTAAGGATATTAATCCGTTTGCCGTGTGCTAGTTCTCGTTCATTTGCTAATGCGATTTGCACTGCGTTCACAGTTCTTTCTGTGTGACTGAATGTTTTTTCTGCTTGTGTGTACAAGTGAGATTTAATTGAAATAGGTACCTTTTCTCCCTCATTAGAGGTTAGGTACGTGAATCCGCATCTTCCTGGGATGACTCGGATTACAAGATCGATCGTGTTGTCACGTGTATCTAATTTTGTTTTTGCTAACATGTCTGTTTGCAGTGATCTCAAAATTTCTGTGTGTTTTTGAGTCCAATTGATTTGTTTTAAATCAGGTTTTATTAGTTCGTAGAGAGGTTTAACCCTCTCTGCGTAATTTAGGATGTAAGTTCTTCCGAAATTCAGAAAACCTAGTATTGATTGTAAATTCTTCAGCGTTTTTGGAGCTTGGAGTACAGCGCACTTCTCTAAGAAGTTGTCCGCTAGGCTTTTCCCTTCACTTGATAATTCGTACCCTAAAAATAGTACTGTCAGATGGGCAATTCGGGACTTTTTAAAGTTGAATTTGTAACCCTCTGCTGCGAACCCAAGTATAATGGTGTTCACTCTTTTTAAGTGAGTATCCAAGTCGTCGTCTGTGAGATAAATATCATCTACGTAAGACAATGCTTCATCATCATAGATTTGTAGTAACTCTGTTACCCTAGCTGAGAATAGTCCTGGGCTGTTCTTGAACCCCTGTGGGAGTCGACAGAATTTTTTCTGCGACCCAAATGCGGAGAAAGCGGTCAAGTATCTGCTTTCTGGTGCAATGTTTTGACAAAAGAAACCATTAGAAATGTCTAATGTCGTTTTGTATTTTTTCCTAACTATGTTATTCATTAGGGCTGCACTATGCGAGTTCTGTACTGCAAAAGTTTTGCAACATGTATTAAGGTGTCTGTAGTCCAAAACTAGACGATATGAATTGTCTGGCTTGGAGACAGGAAACAAAGGATTGTTCATTTGAGAGGTGCATGTTTCAATCACCCCCTGGTACTCAAGTTGATCTAAGATCTCCCTGACCTGTTTTTTAGCTTCTTGCTTTATGGGATACTGCCGTTGGGCAGTTGGTTCACTTTTTAGTTGGATTTTGTGAGGTGTAGAATCCTCATCCCATCCTACATGATTTTTATACAATGCAGGTGCCTGGGCTACAGCCCATTTCCTTGCATATGTGTATTTTTTGTGAATCGGTATGTGATTCGAGAAGGCAGGCATAATCACTTCTTCGCCACGAGGGCACTCCCTGACAAACTCCGGGGGCCAATCTTTTTCAGCTAACAGAATATCATAGCCTTTTGAGAGCTTATCCCAGAATAGACCCTTAATTTTCCTAGTCTTATCACCCTCTATACGTAATGTTATTTCGTATATTTTATGGGGCTCGCTAAGTCTGGCGTCGGCAGTTTCAACCTGAATGTATTCATTCGTGTCCACTGTCTCCAGATGACTCATCAAGATCTTGCGCGCTATACTGATCTCTGCTGCACTGTCCAACATTGTCAATGCCCACTCCCCGTTTTTCAACTGTGTCCTCAGTATTCTCGGCATGGTTGATTACTCTAATACTGGCTACCTTCTTTTTCTGAAATTGAGATTTCTTATTTTGAGCAGGTTCCTTGTCTTTGGACTTGGTGTGCTCTCCTGGGTCTGACCGTCCTCTTCTTTCCGAATTCTGTGGAAAAGATCGAGAGGGACGTGTATCAATACTTTGATATCTATCAGGTTTTTTTATATTATCCCTATTTCTAAGGTTATATCTTTTCTCAGAGGGCTCCCGTTGGGGAGACTGGCGTTCTCGAGTCGGAGTTCTCTCCCTCCGTCGAGGAGACCTTCCTCTGGACTGGAAAACTTTTTCCTTGGGAGTGGATTGTTTATTTCCATCCCAGCTCTTTTTAGGAGTATTTGAATTATTTTTAATAAATAATTTTTCAGGATTTTCGAGCAGTTGGGGCTTAACTGGTTTCCCACCCAAGCTGTCTCTACCTAATTCTTCATAGCATTTTTCTATGATTTTTGCAAGCTCAACAGGATCTTTTATATCTGTTTCCCTCAACTTCTGGCGAATCGCCACAGATGCTGCTTCTCCCTTTACATTGGCTAATAATATAGCCGTGACCTGCTTGAAGTCTTTCAGTAATTTCATACCTAGATTTAAAGCTGGTTCTGGACCGAATTCATTTTGAATCTGTTTTAGCACGTCTGGTATTACCGCCATAGACGGAACACTGTGTGTTTTTGTGTAAATGGAAGCAAAGACTGTACCCCAAGTGTCGCAGTCCTCCACGTGTGGTGCGATTCCCATAGGAAGGCAGATGGTCAAGATTCTGTGTTTCTCAATAGGGGTAGTATCAGGAAATACTGCCTCTATTTGAGTGATTTTCTGGGCTAACCAGAAAGGAATTTGTTCCCGTTTTACGGGTGTTTTACCAAGACATGACTGTATGTTCTGTGGTGTAATTTTATTTGTGTTCCCCTGATGAGGGGTCAGCTGTGGTGTATTAACAGCTGGCTGGACTGTAGCAGTCCGTATTACATATTGGACTAATTGCCTATGTATTTTTATTAATGTGTTTAGCTGTGCTAACAGCTCTTCTCTAGACATTCTTATAATGTCAGGATGTGGTGTGTAGCTGGCTAGAACCGGCCACGTGGCTCCTGGTCTACCTAGTGGACCGAGCCTGGTTATGTGATCATTGTGTTTTAGGGCGCCATTAAACCAGAGCAGGTGCTCTTGAAATTTAAGTGGAATTTCAACCTCCTCGAAAGGAGCGTACTCTTCCGGAGGTTCCTCTATTTTGTAATAGTGAAACTCTTGTGTTATAGCGTTTACCGCTGGAAAGTTTATCCATGAATAGAATACCTCTGTCTGCCGATACTCGTGAGCCTCTATCACGAAAATTACTGTACCACCTTGAGGTGGCAGTCCGTGTTCTATAAGTTTTAAAGTTATAGATCTTCTTAACTGGACCGGGATGATAATAGCACCCGGGTCTGTGTATTCGGGACCTTGCTGAGTCGCATCTACTGCGGCCCCAGTGGTGCCGTTGTTTTCTACTGACATTGTATAAATGCAGTTTTTGCAGAGTAGGTCTCCAAGGAGACAAAGATTAGATGCACAATATTTTGGAACACTGTATCCTTCAACGTTGAATAAACCAGAGCTTTACATAGGAATCTCTTCCTACTAAGGTCGGGCGGATTTTAACCTTTCACCCACTCCAGACGTCTATTGGAGTATTTACGGGAGAAAGGGGTGTGAAATATGCACGACTGAGTTACTCTACAAGTCTTACGTTAGTTTATCGCCTTACCAAACGTTGGGCGCCATGTAGTGTAGTTCCTAGTTTCCCACTAGGCCCTGCGCATTGGAATAACATAAACAGTAGTATCGACGTGGAACTGCTTATATTCCAGGCCTCCACTGACTATGCTAAACTTAATTGGGTTGTGTTACCAACTAGCTCAGAGGTCACTGGAAACTTTCTTCTCTGCATAGGAAGTGATCAGCTTCCTTGGCACAGACAAGAAGGGATTCAGCTTTCCAACAACCGTGCAACATGACAACTTTGCTCCTCAGATCAAGAGTCGATCTCTAGGGTCGTGTGAAACAATAGACACAGATTTCACTCAGTCAGTCTAGTGCAGTTTACTTTCACAGTATGTAGAGAATAGAGAGACGGGCGTGTATCAATAAAAGGGTTAACATTTATTGAACAGTCTTTCTTCTCATACAAGAGAAATGTATTGCCACAATTGCAATAACTGTTATTATAAAAAGTACGTACAGTAAGATAAGAATAGCAAAATAGAACTGTAAAAGCATTGATATGGTTTCTTAGCCATACAATGGTTTAAAAGTAATAAAACATATATACAGTCATATATACATTAGGCTAACCTACTCAACTGGTGCTTCTAACTAAGCCTACCCCAGTGTGCCTGACCTAAGCCTAACACGTGAGAAGGGGGAGTAAGTAAGTAGCTTAAGTTAAGTTGGTTTTGCCAAGGTTTGTTTCAAGAATTCTCGTCTAAGGGTTTAGTCAACACCATACCTCTGAATAGAATGATGGAGGATTGGTATCTCCTTCAGGGGTCTCTCTCGATATCCCAGTCACCTGCGAGGGTAAACCGGAAGCGCCGGGACTGGATTTCTCTGCACGAGAAAGGCAGCGGCTTCTCTCAGCGCGTCTGGAGGAAGGAGGGGTGACAGCGTCCGCGGGCAGCTGGGCTGGATGTCTTCGCAGAGGACGGCTGCACGGCTCCTCAAGCATACTGCACCAAAGGTCGCGCTGTAGCGGCGATAATGGTAATCAGTAGCTTCACCACCACAGGATAGCAGGCTGCAGCGACAGGCAACGCTCAACAGCAGTTAGCTTCGCTCTCACAGCTCACAGCTTCGTATTGCTTAAGGCAACGTTGGTAATATTTATACCTGACAGGTGCCGGGTTTGACGCAAGTTTGCTGGACATAAGACGTCAATTAAAGATGTCACTAGGAAGTGGCAGCTATCAGTTGCTCATTAGAGTTCCATTACTAATCAAAACATAGCAAGCGGGGATTTCCAGGTTTGCTAAGTTTTTATCTTGTTGAAGAACTCGGAGTGTTATCTAGGAATATCAGATAGTGACTGCTGCTCTGTCATTGCACTAATTGGTCGCAAAGGAAGTAGCAGAGAGTCATGCTGGAATGTGGCTCTGTGGCTCTGCTCGTGTGAGGCCAGAGATGACTTTACAGAAAATCGCACTTGAACGGTTATGCCAATATAGGGAATAAATGGATTTATAGCCGAATAGGGGCATAAGGTCACAGTATCGATCAGGAACCTAGATAAGCACATGACAACTCCACCCGCATGGCGGGCCCTGGACGACATCGACCCCTGTCCTTCGGCCTGAAGATACCCCCACCAACCTTCACGAGAGCCGCCACTCACGGCGACCCCCGGCTCTCCCTCACCAGAACATGGCGACCCCTACTCGCCCCACGCTGCTGGTCTGACCCCTACCCCGGGCCACCCTCGCAGGCCCCGACTCCATCTTGGGCCTCCCCCGTCCGAGCCCTGTGGCCTCGGCCCGACCTCGGCCACGGCCCCAACAAAGCACTGACATCGAGGCACCAAGGTCCGACCAGGTGGTAAAGTGGCCACTTGACAAATCAAGGAGGAGGGGAGTTTCGATGGCCCTCCAGCCATCCCCGGATGCCTGGTTTCGATCGCCCTCCGGCCTCCCGGGGCGCTGGCTCCACCCTCCTGCTGGGTGTCTGGACGATTTCCTCCCGGCCCCTCTGACCCCCAGGTGCGAGGGCCCGGACATCAAAGGACTCCAGACCTATATCTGGGGCAGCTCTGGGATGGGTCAGTAGTTGTATCCTGGCGTCGAGAGACCCGAGACGAACTCACCTATTTCGAACCCTGAAACCATCTTTGTAGCCCTGCTGGCGCTGCTGCAGCCCAACCTCGCTGAAACCATCTTCAGAGCCCTGCTGGCGCTGCCGCGGCCCGACCTCGCTGAAATCATCTTGGGAGCCCTGCTGGCGCTGCCGCGCCCCGACCTCGCTGAACCATCTTCGGAGCACTGCTGGCGCTGGCACGGCCCGACCTCGCTGAACCATCTTCGGAGCCCTGCTGGCGCTGCCACGGCCCGACCTCGCTGAACCATCTTCGGAGCCCTGCTGGCGCTGCCGCGGCCCGACCCCGTGGAACCCCCCAGCTCGAGGATTGAGAGCTGAGCGCAGGGTATCCCCGTACCAGGCTGGTACCAAGAGTGTCTCGCTACCCCCTTCCCACCGTTACTAAGATCTTAAAGATCCCTCGATCCGTTTGTGCAGATATTGCTGAGATAACCTGCCTTGATTACTGATGAAGACGTTAAGAATCTATCCTTGTGTGGTGTCCATCTGTAGTGGGGTAATTGCTCGCCTGTACGATCCTAGAAGAGGGACCTCGCCAGGAGGCCTCTCGACCGCGCTCGGCCAGTTCTAGAAGGAGAGGTGGGTCTCGGGTGGTCGGCCAGAAAGCCTCTGCCTCCCCCCTGAGATCGCCTTGATAGCGCGCGCAGGTCACCCGACTCTGTATTTTACCAAACACATACACTTGGTCCCATGACGCGTTTACTTTTTTATGAATCAGGTAACCTACACGCTGCTATTCAGCAATTCGAGTTCTCCTTTCTATTTATTTTAGTGTACCCGACTGACCAATCCTTATCACAGGTACCTATGATCACGACAGATCAGGAGCTAGCAGGGCTAAGCAGATAATTCTAAACATGATATCTTGTACATTAGAATAATGATGTATATCTTTAAATAACCACAAACACAGGAAGTTTTAAAGTTTTATATGATTATTAGAATAAATGTCCATATGCCATGAGACTGAGATTTACACAGATTAGACTATCAATAATCAAGATCAAAAGCAAGGTATAGCTATGCATCAAGATAAGTAGCATCTGAGACTTTCAAGAATCTAAAATTGTGAAATAAGTAACATGCTATTATGTACTATAGACTCCTCAATGTTACTAAAGGCGGTTAAAGAAAGGGAACATACTAATCAAGGTGGTTTCTAATATACTATAGGTCTTAAGGGACAACGTCACTCCTAAGAGTTTCTATCTCAACAAGTACTTATTCACTAAAGGAGGGGAAAAATTGAACATACTGAATAGGCAAACAACTTCAGAAGGTTTTACTAAAGGTAAGGGGAAAATTTTGGAACATGCTAGTAAACACTTTGTATGAAGGCAATTTTGTATATGAAGACAGGAAATAATGTCGGCAAGATTGCTTTATTTGGAAGATAGGAGAGGAAAAGATTTAGAATAGACGAACACCCACATTTATTATATTTACCTAGAACAGGACGGAGAATAACCCTGGCCACGGGTCAGTTGGGAAAGGTGGGAAAGGACCCTCAAGGACTTAGGATGCCAGTAGGTGAGCAGGTACAGCTCATGGACAGTCAGGACAGGATAACCCCAGGATTTGGATCAGGACCGGGCTCATCAAAGGGTACGACCAACACCTGCAGCTTCGGATGCAATGCCTGCGCTACGCCCTCTCTGCAAGGAATCTGCCAATAAACCCAATTGGGTTCTTGAATCTCCCAGTAAAGTGCTTCGCCAGCACTTAAGGTTTCTCCACCCCAGACTGAGTTTGTGGAAATTACAGACAGAGTGCTCCGCAGCTCTCTGTATCAATCACCTATAGAGTTCGTAGGGTCGGTGACAGGTCAGCTACTCGGACAAGTCGGACAATTTCTCTAGCTAAAACTAGACTAGTTATACTGTTTTCGGGTCAGTGGACCACCCACAAATGTTGCAAATGAAAGGATCCCCAACTTCGGATTGGACAAGAGAGGTGGGTAGGTCATTGTCACCACCTAGAATTTGGTGTTCTCATAATTAATATGAAATATTTTGAACCCACCCCTTACATTCCAGTTCCCATGGCATTTGGAAGGTATAGTACAATAGGACACACATAAAATATCAAAATTGTTTCAGTTTCAGGTACAAGTCGAAATCTTCTCCTGGAGCAGAGGTCGCTTTCCCAGGAGCATCTCAGCTTTGGTAGCCAGCTGGCTTAGTTCCACTCCTGCGCGGTTCATTTTCTCCCTCATCACGTGTTTAGGGTGACTTGGGCTTCAAAGATGGAGTGCCGCACAGCTCACAGGCCCCCAAAGTGTGTGACATGAAAAGTAAGCGAAAACAATTTAGAAACACAGAAAAATTGAATACACTGTATACCGTGATTGGCTATATTACACCCCTTACCTTATAATAACTATAGCATTAAGGGTTAGGCAGAAACAAACAGCTGAGCCAAAGCAGCGGTGGCAAGCGAGTTGCGTGTTAAGACAAAGCGGCCATATTTAGTACTACAGCGCATGTGCGAAAAAAATCCCTCCAGAACTGCGAGTGCGTCACATCACGTGGGTATAACCGATGCATGCGCAGACTAGAAACCTGCGAAGCAGCGATCAGTCAGTAGGCAAGCGTTGTTAAGATTAGAGAACACATAAGCAAGCGTCTTTGGGACACCCGCGTGTAATGTAGAAGTGCAATATTAATACACAAAACAAATTGACTAATATAACATTAGTGATTATTTGAGGTTCATGAGTCCAGCAAGTCGCGTAACGTGCGAATCCTTGCTCTTTCAGCCTTTCTAACAGTAGAGTAAAGTAAATAATAGATATCAGCAAAAATATGAAGGAAATACATCTGTTAAAGAGAGAACCAGAGCTCAATAAGAAGAGCAGAAAAAGAAATGGAATGAACATTATTTATAATTTGTAAAAAGTTGAATTATATGTTGTGAGCTAAAAATGTGAATTAAGTGCCATGTGAAAGTTCAAGAGGTATATGTGTAATTTGCAGTTGAGTGGTTCCAATACTTGAACCAAGTTTAGAGCTATCAATCTGGGATTTAATTCCAGTCACCAAACAGTGTAAATGCTGGGGGGAACCATGTATTTTTCTGCGGGTTACCACTTTGAACTCCAGTGAGATAGTTAAGGGGTCCCAGGTTCCAACCATCCTACCCTAGAAGTTGCTCCTACTGCACAGATCTATTACCTTTGTATCACACAAACCAATTCTAGTAAAAAATGCATTTAAAAGTACTCATAAATTGCACCAATTTTTCACCCAGTATGGAAATGAGCCTTTTTAGTGGCCCACCGGTGCAGGGGTTCACCTTTATCTGTCCACTGGTCCTTAAACCAACAAAGAAGAGATTGGCACAGAAGCTGCAATATCAAAGAAATAAGTCTATTAACCTCCAATGAGTGTGACTACATCTATACAACACACTTGCGCACTGTAGGAGGTAGTCCATAGAATACTGAAACCAAGGGACTTCTATACCCCATTTACCGATGACTAAGCATGGAGACTCAAAGAGGAGGTTCGGGCACATACGGGAATAGTTATTGACTAACATGGGCAGACAAATATGTATTGGTCAGCAAAGTGGGAGGGGAAACATTACTGCTTACATCAGTTGAAACAGCCTGACAGTTACAGTCTAAGACAGGTGCATTCTAGCAGGTACAGGCCCTTCTGAGCATGCGCAGTGCTTTGGCTCAGTACTGAAGGAGTTAACTACAGTCGATGACTCAAGCAGAATAGAAAAGCAGGTAACAGTGAAGACGGAAAAAGCACATGGCTAACACATGGCTAACTAAAATGGATGCCACAAACAAAATGGCTTCAGCTTATGCTAACGGTAATTTTTGCAAATTTCACACCAATACCGCCTATAGCTGTCCCAACTCTAGGCGTGTTTTTGCTATTAAAAAGAGCTATAAATGTGTCTTATTGCCCAGCTAATGTTTAGGTAGTAAGTAGGACAAGTGGAATTCTCTAAAGAGCAAGTTGATTCCTGTATCAATCTGCCCTTTGGACAAGCTAATAATAATTCCATATCCCTATAAAGGGTTTGGTCAGACCTGTAGGGTGCCCTGATTATCACTCACAGTAAGAGGGTGTTTAGACTTTATGAAATCTGTGCGCTCTGCGGTGATGTTTGCTCAAACTGTGAGGGCATGTACTTCTTGTATCTGATTGTTTCTGTTGCTTTGGCTGCCTTCCCTGATCCTGGAACTAGATGGTGGGAGGGTGTTGGGTCTTGACATCCCTTACATTGTAAGGCCAGTTTTCAACTGAGCTCAATGAAATCCAGCTTCCTCCTTTTTCTGGGAACTTGAGCTCTGTGACTTTATCAATCAAACGCAGAAGGTGACCTAGAGAAGTTGTGACTCACCTGACCTTGAAACTGCTCTGCCAGGAAAGGAGCAAGCTCTGACTGGAAGAAAGTTTTAGAAGATCTGCACAAGGCACCTCCTTCCTGGAGGCGGGCTCAAATGGCGAGGCACCCAAAACCCACAGACTCCTCGAAGCCCAGCTGGCCTGAGAGCAACACATTTCATCCTTGGGAAATGGTGCTGTAGAAATTTGTTATTTGTTGATCGTTCTGTGACCACAGGTGTCATGGCAGTAGGGAACCAAGCCAACACAAGGAGATGATGGACAGAGAGCTGAAACTTTTCAGACACTAACCTCCAGTCACAGATCTGGGTTGAATCCATCATCGTTATTCAGCTCACTTCACCACCTCAGTGCCCTGGTAATGGCACAAGCTGTGTGGTAGATTTTTAAGGCACTTTTGTAGGCAAGGGCTGATGGCTTAGAATAATCTTTCCGCCAAACAAGTTCCAGCTTCTTACAGCGGGATTTCTCGACCTTTAGCGTCTCTGTGTACCAAGGAGCAGAAGTCTTATGAGGCATACCTTTCTTTGACGAAGCAGGGAGACAAATATCAATGGCAGTTGTGAGCCAGGAATCCATCGGGGAGGCTGCGGTTTCCACATCAACTGACATAAGCAGTTCTGCAGGAAGATGAGATGCTAGTAATTTGTTCAAAGAACAAATGTCCAGTTTTTTCCAAGCCCTCTTACTTTTCGCATAGGTATCGTTGAGAGAGACTCGAGCAGTCCTGGATGTAATCCTAAAGTTGACCAAAAAATGATCGGACCAGAGGACGGGCAAGGCCGGGTAGCATATCAAGTCCAGGCAGATTCGAGAAAATGGGATCCAAAAGGTGTCCGCCTTTGTGAGTAGGGCCGGAATTAAGAAGAGTGACATTCATTGCCTGACAGTCGGCAATCAGGGCTCTGGCTGCACTGTTGCTGGGGTCATCTAAATGAATGTTGAGATCACCTACCACTAGAATAGAACTGGATTTAATCAGAAGTGAAGCAATGAGATCGGATAGATGGGGAACCCAGTCGTTAGCAGGTCCCGGAGAGCGGGAAATTAATAAGCCGGACAACGAAGTTTTGGGGTGAAGGGCAAGTTTGAAGAATGCGGCTTCACAATTGTGCAGAGCAATGCCATCCAATTGGCATTGATAACTATTTTTGAAAATGATAGCGATACCGCCACCAACTTTTAACCCTCTGTCACACCTGACTATGGCATAATTGACTGGCAATGCCTCCGCGACATCCGGGCAGAGCCATCATGAAGCCATGATTCAGTGACAAAGAGGGCATCAGGCAGCTCATCGTTAAGGAGATCAAAGATCTCGCGCCTGTGCTTGGGTATGGACCGACAGTTCATACTATAGAAGTTATAGACAGTTACAGGATCAATCGATGATTTAGGAGTACAGCTACGACAAAACTGGGGAACTTCGAGTGACAGGGGGCAATTAGAGCAGCATTGGGGAAATTTGCTAGTAGGACTAAACAAAGAGCATGCCGCTTTCCGATGAGGCTTGTAGGCTCGCAGAGAATTGGCACTATATGTGAGTCTGGGAGACGAGTTGGCATTTTGACCAGGGGGTATGGGCCCTGGGCACGTCCGGGCGAGGACGGGCGCAGGCGGGCACGCCTGCTGCGCCCGCCCGCTGCGCGGACGGAGACGCCGCTCTATATATGCCAGAAGAAGGGCAGGGCGGAAAAGCCAGCTGGTCCGCAACCCGGCGCCTCCACCAAGATGGCGGCTTCCCTTACAGCGTCTCACGTCAGCTTCTAATTGGCTGCGGGGACAGCTGAGAGGGTCAGGTAAGATGCAGAATGCCCCCGAAGTGAAACACCCCCTGAGTACAATTAAAACAAATTATTAAAAAATCGATATGTGCAAAATAGGCAAAGCAGCATCCTGGAGCCAGATAGAACGCCATGACATTAGTGCTCTTAAGGCTAAGAGATCATTCAAATAGTTAATGTCTAGTTCCCGATGGGTCAATGCAGTGGCGGCTGATGAGGGCAGACATAAGAGTTTCTTTAAAAAGGAATTTTCCTCAAGCTGCATTTTATGAGCACTACTATGACCCCAAATAGCCACCCCATATAATGCGATACTGGCGCATCTCGCTTGATAAATTTGTAGCATAACACTTGTTCGTCTATCCCCAATTTTTGCCGCAAATTTAAAAATACCATGGGCACTTTTCGCCATTTTATTACTGACATTATTAAATTATTGGACCACTTCCTATCATGGGAAAAGGTTATTCCAAGATAACAGAAGGAATCGACTGATTGCACCTTATTACCGTCAATGAAAAAGGCAGTGGTTTCTTATTTTTAGCCCTACAGGTCATGATATGCGTCTTGTCCTTATTGATGAGTAGTTTCCTGTCCCTAATAAACAGAGAAAATCTATCCATCAGTCTTTGCAGTCTCAGGGGGGTCTTAGAAAGAAGCACGGCGTCATCAGCATATGAACACCGGCAACAATACACCTTTTCGCCTGGGAGCATCTGCTTGAACACCTTTTAAAATGTCATCAATTTTATTGATAAATAAAATAAACAATAAAGGAGCTAAAACACAGCCTTGTCTTATGCCGCGTCGTACACTAAATTTGGGGGTACATTTTCCTTTGGTACCAAAACGCACACAGGTTTGCAGTTTTTGGTACAGCCTTGCAAGGAAGAAAATAATACCCTCGGGGCGCCCATCCGCAGCAAAGTGGGCCATAAAATTCCGTGATCAACCATGTCAAAGGCGCTGCGTAGATCAGCAAAGCATAAATATAAAGCGCCACCTTTGGCTTCTACATATTTCCCAATTATGAGGTCAAGATTCAAACATTGGTCCAAAGTGCCCCTACCTTTCCTAAAACCAAACTGGCTTTCGGAAAGGATTGCCTTATCTTCAACCCACTCCTCGAGCCTAGCTAACATAACTCTGCTCATAACCTTTACAGAGGAGTCCAAAAGGGAAATGGGGCGATAATTCTTTGCTTCAGACCGATTGCCTTTTTTGAAGATAGGGATAATAATTGATTCCCCCCATGTGGTTGGGGCTTCAGTGCAAACAGCTGCATTAAACACATTTGCAAGGAGAGGGCTCCAGATCTCCCGGACTGCTTTATAAACGTCTATTGGGACCCCATCTGGTCCATGGGCCTTGCTTGCACGGATTCCTATTTCAACCTCGGCCACAGAAAAAATTAAAGGTAATATGGGCCAAGTACATGGGGTGGTAGCCGAACCACAATAAGAACCAAATATATTAGAAAAAAGAGTTACCCAACAATCACTAGGAACTTTAGAGCTCAATACAGGGGTGTTATCGTCTCTGAGGAAGGGGGAATTAACCGTAGCCCAGAATAAAGTATTATTGTGGATCTCTGCCGCTTGGTTTAGTGATTCCCATGCTTCCTGCTATAACTCTCTTTTCCCTTTTTTTAATGCTATTTGGTATTCTGCTCTTCGCTCGATTATCAAAGTAGTGCTCCTAGGTTTTATGGCCAAGGCCTTCTTCAGCTCTGTTAGTAGCCTGGTGCATGTGTGATCAAACCAACCTTGTCCATGGCTACTTTTATCTCTAATTGGTCTAGTAAACCTTGCATCAATTGATATATGAATGTTTTTAAAAGCAGTTAAAACACATTCAGACCCAATATTATTTTCAAGAATTAGGGTGATATCAGTTAAACAGTCAGAAACTATGTAACCTATTGATTCATCCGCTCTCTCTCCAACCCATTCAACTCTAACACCATTGGGTCTGTGGGGTTCTACGTTGTTGATGGTATGGCCCACAGCTACAGGATTCACCCTCCATAGCGTGTAGTCTAGAACAATATAGTTATGATCGCTCAAAGATGTAACTTCGATCCTGGGGGTTTCACAGAAAGGGGTAATACTCGATGACACAATAACATGATCTATCACCAAGCTTGTCCTCCAGTTATTAAAAGTAGGGATAGTCATCCCGTTAGCATCTTTGGCAAAGTCCAAAATTTCAAGATCATAATTACTAATACATTTGTACAGGATTTCTCCATAGCTATTATGCCTAAAATGGAGGTCTACAACACCAGCACTGTTAATAACCCCACAAGCTTTCTGAAAGGTCAATTCACATAAAGAAATATTAAAATCTCCTAACCATATAAAATCAAAAGAAACATTACATTAGTCAGTTAAGTCATCAATAGCACTAGCTAAATTTTTTACAACAGATGTCCTACTATGGTCAAAGATATTATTATAGTAGTTAATTAGGAGAACGGTTCGACCTTGATCATTGCGGAGCCACAGTAAATGCGCATGAGGTCCCACATTTGAATATTTCACAATCCTAATGTTTTTATTAATCGACACCAGAATTATAAGACCTCCTTTTGCTCTCCCTGATCCAGAGCTAACTGCCTGTAAGTTAAACGTTACGAACCCCTCAAAATATACCTCCTCCTGACACCAAGTTTCCTGAGTATCATGAGTGTTAATAAAATCCTTCCAACTCAAGGTGTCCTGTTTGGATTTTAACCAGGCAACATTCCAGCTTACAATGGAGATGCCGATAGATACATTAGCGCTGGTATTATTCAGAAGAACAGTGTCACCTACAACTACCTCATTGATACTGTTCCCTAGTGCTCCAGGGCTAATACATCTTTCTTCGCTTTGGGTCTCCACCATATTTAGATCAGTGTCAGGGGGTAAAACACACGCATCGGGGACCTGGGCAGTGATCAACTGACAAGAGACGCTAACCCCTGTCCTGGCGAGTCAATCATTGGAGTCCAGAGAGCTTAGTGCCTGGAATCTGTTCTGGACGGGGATTCCGAAACCCATAAAGTGGGAAGGCCGGGGATTTCTATTTCCTGGTTTATGAGGGGGGTTTTTGATTAAATGACTATAAAAGAAACCAAGAGGGCGTCCACTTATTCTGTCTTCCCCGGGGATTAAGGATCCGGCCCTTAGCAAAGCTGTGGCCGCATGTTGGGGGTGTTTAAAGTTAACGATGACACAATCGCCCCACATGTTTTTCTAGACGTACCTATCCAATCAACCTTTCTGGTGGTTAAAATTTGGTCTGAATAGGTAGTTGGAAAGCTGCAGTTATTGTTTTTAGCGAATCGTGAGATTCAGGTTGGTGTCTAGTTGGGTCAGTCTCATAAAGAGGGACGTTGGTCAAAACGGCCACATAGGGAGCACAGGCTGGAGGTAGATTCACAGGACGTTTTCGTCTAGTTGGTTTAGGTGAAACCACCTCGTTAACAGCTGGCTTACTCTGAAGGGAAGTGGAAGGTGGGTTTGTAGGTAATGAGGCCGACACTGCTGCTTCTTGGTGGACTTACTGGTAATATGGGAGGACCTAGGTCAACATTGATGGGTCTAGACTTTCCAACCAGAGCTATATGCGCGTCAAGCAGCCCCCCTAGTCTATTTACTTCAGATGAGAGCTGATCCAGCTTGTCCACCAGGGGTTTAATGATCTTATCAACCTTAGAATCAATAATACTTATTAAAAGATCAAACTGTTCAGAATTCATAAAGGAAGAGGAGTTCTTAGTAGTCAAATCTTCAACCCCGGGAGAGAATTTTGGTACAGTCTCACCTCTTTTTTTGTTGCGAGTACGGTACCCCCTCGTGTAGTGGGTGCTTTCCTGCAGGCTCTTAGTGCTCTAGGGGCCGGTGTGTTTTGGGCAGGCGATACCCTGGGGGATACAGAGGGAACAGCAGAAACGTCTGGGCCAATTTCAGGTTGGGCTGTAGTTCCTATCGAAATATCAAGGTTGACAAGATCCGGGTGATCATCCGTAAGTGCTATAGTATTAGGATCAGGGAGGGTAGGCAGTTAATAGGGGGATTCTCCTTCCCTAGCGACATCCTTCGCTCCTTATTAATTTGGCTGACCACTTTCACTAGATAATTATCCATGGTGGCTGTTACTGGAGGATTTTTAGGAGCCTTTTGTTTAGACATTATGTATTAGGATGCTCAAAATGACCAACTAAGAATATGGGCAAGTAAAAATATCAAGGAGACAAAGCTTTCATGTACTACAACCAGGCTGAGTTATATAAATCAGCAATAAGAAAATAGTAAAAATGACCTTAACATACAAGGCAAGGCAGTCACAGTTCCAATGTGGAATCGGTAAAATAGTTCTAACTTTGCACAACAAAATAACTTGCCAGTGGTAATCAAGGGGGGGTGCCCAGCCCAGCCTCGGCCAGTCCCGGACTGTCACAGACTGTCTCGCCCTTGTCCCGGGCTTCTCCCGCGATGCTCCCGGGCACGCGACTCGCGGTGCGAGGGGCGTTCCGTGAACTTAAGCGCCTCCTGGTGCGCTGGTGGCGTGAGTTCTGTGCGTCTCCCCGGGGCAGTTGGGAGAAGTAGTTAGTTGCGGTACAGCCGTTTCCCTCACGGCGTGGCAGGTTGTGTGGCAGGTAGCGGTAAAGCCGTTCCCCTCACGGCTGCCGGTCCGCTAAGCTTTTTGCCCCCGTTCAGTCACTCGTGCTCTTTTGTTATCAGAGAAATATACAGAGAATACACAGTGGGACGTTTTCAATATATTTCTTGAACCATCATTGTTCTTGTTGAGAATACATGTGCTACGATAATCAGAAGACCGAAGCAGATGACCGTGATTACAAGCACCAGAAGAGTAGATAGCAGCTACAGTTCCACCATGGAGCAAAGACGGTGTAAACATGCAGGCATATAACACAAGGAAGTAATAAAGTATACTCCTACTATGCAAACCCTACTCTGTGTGCGTCTCAGGTCTGTGTAGATGTAGAGCCAAGAATTCCCCCAAGGGATGATCCAACCCCATTACCTGGAGGGAGAAAATGTAAGACCACGTCTTGGTCACGAACTGGCTGGGGCAGATCCTCCGCTAAATTGGAGGAGCATCGCCCCCCTGCTCTTTGAGCAGCGCAAAAAAATGTATAAAAAGATAATAACAAGACTTTATTATCATTGTATTTTTCTGTGCGGGACTCTGAGCCAGGTCCGAGTGGGGCTGAGCTCGACAGAGCAGAGTGAAAAGAGGGCTCAACTTCCTAAGACTGCATGGCGGTTTGGCCGGCCATCTTGGGCCGGCCAAACTGTCATGTGCACGTAATATTTTCTCCACCTGTCTGTGGTGCACAGCCCAGTGGAGAACATGTCCAGGCTCTCAGGCAGTGCCTGAGCAGCCAAACAGGCTGCTCAGACAAATCACGACGCTGCTGATGCAGCATCGTGATTGGCTGGAAGAATCTGGGAGCCTGGGTGCTTACGGTGCTGCCAGTGCAGAGTGAGGAAGGAGGAGAGACGTGTGGCGGAGACAAAGGTGTATTTATTTTATTTCATCCCACCAGCCCTGTTCCCAGGCAGCCGACACTGTGAACTGGGCACCCCTCACCGAGATGCCAGACCGCTGCATTGTGAGGTCTCAGAGTGCAGGGACCCTCGGTGTCCGGCGATGTGCCTGCTCCGCTAATCCTCTGCGATGCTTATTATTTATAATAAAAAAGCATCCTTGCGATGCAATTATAGAATAGCAATGTTACGGATATGTAGATAGCCCCGTCGCTCCATGGATGAAGATAGAACGACATTTGAACATCCTGCGTAAAAGCCTTGTACTTGGTGTTCAAGGCATCATGATAATGTTATGCAAAGCCAGATGTGTAAGCAGAAGTGGTTTCAGAGAAACAAATCCAACATTGTCACGCACAGGAATATGTGCAAAAGGTCACAGCAGTAATGTTATTGTGCAAAAAGAGGACGATGGAAGAAACGTGCAGTTATGTTACGTGAATTTAACACGGGCACATGACACTATTGGTGGAAAGGCAGTTTTGACTGCTAGTTGCGTCTGTTCTCAGTTTCTTTCAGGAGTAGCTTTGTACATATGGTCCCTCTTTCCTCCAGTCCATTACTGTAGCTCCTTCCACATGGGCTCTGTTAGTGCTGAACTCGTTTTGGTTGCTAATTGTGCACATGCTTTGGTTTGCTTTGTGAATACTTTTGTACATGTGACACTTCTTGCCTGCATTATGTTATTGTGGGTCCTCTAAAGGTTCCTGGATGTTTCAGCCCAGCAGAATTCTTTCTTTAATGATTTTCTATTTTAGATCCCATTTGAAGTCCGTCTCCCTCATTTGGATTTTGATGGGTGGCCGGCCGTCTGACCGAGGAGTGGAAGTAATATCCATCCACCACATTTTGAGATTTTGAAGTTTGTCGGTGTGTGTGTAAGGGTTCTTGAAGTCTGTCAGGGTGTGTGTGTAAGGTTTATTGAAGTCTGTCAGAGTGTGTGTATGTGTGTGTAAGGGTTCTTGAAGTCTGTCAGGGTGTTTGTGTGTCAGGGTTCTTGAAGTCTGTCGGAGTGTGTGTGTGTGTGTGTGTGTGTGTGTGCATGTGTGTGTGTAAGGGTTTTTGAAGTCTGTCGGGGTGTGTGTAAGGGTTCTTGAAGTCTTTTGGGGTGTGTGTGTAAGAGTTCTTGAAGTCTGTCGGGGTGTGTGTGTAAGGGTTCTTGAAGCCTGTCGGGTGTGTGTGTAAGGGTTGTTGAAGTCTATCGGGTGTGTGTGTAAGGGTTCTTGAAGTCTGTCGGGTTGTGTGTGTGTGTAAGGGTTCTTGAAGTCTGTCGGGTTTGTGTAAGGGTTCTTGAAGTCTGTCGGTGTGTGTGTGTGTGTGTGTAAGGGTTCTTGAAGTCTGTCAGTGTGTGTGTGTGTGTGTAAGGGTTCTTGAAGTCTGTCAGAGTGTGTGTGTGTGTAAGGGTTCTTGAAGTATGTCAGGTGTGTGTGTGTAAGTGTTCTTGAAGTCTGTAGGGGTGTATGTGTGTGAGTAAGGGTTCTTGAAGTCTGTCGGGGTGTGTCTGTAAGGCTTCTTGAAGTCTGTCAGGGTGTGTCTGTAAGGCTTCTTGAAGACTGTCGGGGTGTGCGTAAGGGTTCTTGAAGTCTGTTGGGTGTGTGTGTGTGTGTAAGTGTTCTTGAAGTCTGTAGGGGTGTGTGTGTGTGGGTAAGGGTTCTTGAAGTTTGTCAAGGTGAGTCTGTAAGGGTTCTTAAAGTCTGTCAGGGTGTGTCTGTAAGGGTTCTTGACGTCTTTTGGGATATGTGTGTAAGGCTTCTTGAAGTCTGTTGGGGTGTGTGTGTAAGGGTTCTTGAAGTCTCTCGGGTGTGTGTGTAAGGGTTCTTGAAGTCTGTCAAGGTGTGTGTGTAAGGGTTCTTGAAGTCTGTCGGTGTGTGTAAGGGTTTGTGAAGTCTGTAGGGGTGTCTATGTGCCTGTCTGTCTGTCTATGTGTGTCTGTCTGTGTGTGTGTCTGTCTGTCTGTCTGTGTGTGCGGGTGTATGTGTGGGTGTGTGTGTATCTGTCTGTCTGTGTGCGTGTGTCTGTCTGTCTGTGTGTGTGTCTGTCTGTGTGTGTGTGTGTCTGTGTGGGTGTGTCTATGTCTGTCTGGGTGTCTATCTGTGTGTGTGTCTATCTGTGTGTGTGTCTGTGTCTGCCTGTGTGTGTGTGTCTGTGTGTGTCTATCTGTCTGTGTGTGTCAGTGTGTGTGTGTGTCTGTGTGTGTGCGTGTGTCTGTCTGTCTGTGTGTGTGTGCGTATGTCTGTGTGGGTGTGCATGCGTGTGTGATCTTCTGCTCACCCAGCATTCACAGTGTAGTGGGAGCACGGATGTTGCACTTTTGGACGTGTGATCGTCGGCACCTGCTCCCTCCGGTGGGGGCGAGATGAGGTTTCAAGGCCCAGAGTGACAATCCCGCATCCCCCCACCCCCTCCGCAGTCTTTGTTCGGTGGCTGCTCATATCAGTCCAGGCTCCTCTGCATCTTTCTTTTCCGTTTCTTGCAGTCCCGGCGCCTCTGAAGATGCTTTGAACCGAGGATGGCACCTACATGTTGTCGGTCGTTTCCTGCATTGAAGCCTGATGGGTCTGTTCAGGGCCCGGAGCGGTCGTATCCCAGCGGCAGCCTCCCTCTGCTGCTCACTTGTGTGCTCTTGAGCATTCTCGCACCCGGACACTTCAAAGGCCTCATTGGAAGGTATTGATGTTTTTAACGGGGCTTCTCTTGCATCTTACCCTGCTCACGCCTTCAGCCCACCCAGGCTTCTTCGTATACTTCTTGGCACGTTAGCACTTTAAGAGAAGTGCTGCTACTCGTACCAACGACAGGAAGACAACGCGACGTACATCGCTTCACTTCATCGAGCTGCACTGGTCGGAACGACGCGTACCCTGCCGCTGATTTCAAGTCTACTATCGCACCTGGAGTTGGGTACGCTTTGCATGTTCGCGTTGCACTGCCGCCTCGCACCGCGTTCAAAGACTGTACAAAGCGGCTCCTGCAGTACGGCTCGTACGCCGCTACGTAAGCCGAACGCCCGCACCAAGCACCGTCCGCCTCAGTCATCGCAGCTCTGGGCTCAACGACCCATACAGATGACATCAACGAGCCGTAGCTCGCACCGTGACAGGAGGACAACGCACCGTGCATCGCTTTCTTTTTACATCGCCTGTCCGTGCCGGACGCATAACGAAAAGGTACTGTGTACGTCTGTACGACTCGCACAACATCCTGTACGCATCGGACCGAAGTGTCCGCTGCGCTTGTTAGACTCTTTGTGTTCTTTTCATCACCGGGAGAGCCGGACAAATCGAATCGCACAGAACCCTAAAACTAATCATTTTAACAAGAACTCTTTATTGCTGATAGTATTGTGGATTATCTTTGCAGTTATTTGGTCTTGTGCTAAGTCTTTATATAAAAGCTAACTATTTTTTATATACTACCAGTGTGGTGTCCATTTGTAGTGTTGTCACTTGTTTACTGTATGTGTTCGCAAATGCTTTACACACTGCCTCTGAGATGAGCCTTACTGCTCGTGCCAAGCTACTAAGGGGGTGAGCAGGGGTTATTTTGGGAGTGTACCCCCTTACCCTGACTAGAGGAGAGGGTCCCTATTTGCCACAAGTACCTACCTGTGCCAACTAGAGACCGCCAAATCTAACAAGAACCACACCAGGTATATATATATAAAATATATGTATTTAGTCTAAACACATCCCTCTAATAAAGTGTCTTCTAACGAGCACAGAAAGAAGGGAAAACAATGACAGCGTGGTCTAAGATTACAACCCTGGAACTATACATACTACAGGCCATCAGTGCCGTTCAGAGACATTCACGTGTTAGCAGAAGAGTGTGGCAAAAGTCACCCCAAGAACGATATCGATCTAAAGAGTTGAATCTAAATTGGCGACTCCACGTGAGCCACGCTGTGCTAAGATCTTCAGATCCGTAGCTTGGCTATTCCTTTTTTCAAAGCTGTAGAGAACGGGGTCGGGAGAGATATGGTACGATGGATTTGGCTATTCTACACCCACCCAACAGCGAGAGTAAGAGTGAAGGATCGGTTGTCTGCCCCCATACCTATGCAGTGGTATACACGTCGGGCTGCTCATTGCCACGGATCCTGTGTGCCTTGGTGATAGAGCCAATGGCAATGCCCAGGGGAGAGGTGTGGCGCCGGGGCCAGGGTGACTGACGTTGGAATCTGGGAATCACGGTTCGATCCCCGGTGCCGGCGGCAGATTAGCCCAGCACCATGTGACTCTGGGCAATAGCTTGCTTAATCTTCCTGACGGCCCCCAGCGCCTAAAGACCCTTACGGGTGATTGTTCACGCTTTACAAATGTGGATTATTATTATTATTATTATTATGGCAAGGGAGGTATTACGTTTGGGTGGTGTCGCTCTACCCCACTGACATTATTCTAACGGTCAGGAATCCGGGAGACTTTTTAAATTCTATTATCAGAGATGTGATGATATTTGGTAGATGGTGTGGCTTCGTGATAAACTGGTACAAATCCGGTATGGTACCTCTGACAGGGAACACGAGGAAGGCGGCACTGAACTACCCCCTTATTGTGGAGAGTAGACCCGGTCATATATTTAGGCACACAATATCATCGGGGCATGGATGTTTTACTCGGCGTCAACTTTGAGGTGTGTACTGAGAAAATAATAACCATTATAGATAAATCGAACAGATGTTTAATTATGTCGTCTGAGAGGATACGTGGAATGAAGGTGGCACTCCTCCTGTAGCTGGTCCATCTCTTCCAAAACCTACCAATTCCACTCAGGACACTTGGCGCCCAAACGGGGCGGCTTGCGTGGGCAGGCAGGACTGTCGGAATAAACTGATATGCTATGCAGCAGCCTTATGAGCCGGTGGGGTTCTCTGCGCCACATTCTGAAGTATACTACTTGGTGGCGCAGGTGCACTACGCGCCCCATTGGTTTCTTAATATTAGGAGAGTACCACATTACAAAATGGAAAGGGGATTGGCGGCCTCTGACCATTGGAGACAGTGCTCCTTAAGACCCCCACTAGGCCTGGGGTAGAAATGCACACAGTGGAATGCACTAAATGGATGTGGTTGAGCTGGCAGCGTTCACTGGCAGGGATGAGATGGACTCCCCCGGACTCACATTGAAGTATTATAGAGACAAGGGGATCACTTGTCCCGATCAGTGGGAGCCCTACTTGGTGTTCTCTGCCGTACCAGAGGGCTGAAACTGCTGGGATTTGTGATGTTGTGAGTCCTTCCAATGAGGCGGATCTCCCTTTTGGATGCTACAGTGCTTCAGACTGTGCTCAGAACGGAAATACAAAATACAGTACGGACGAGCTGGATGCAAGACATGGGAGAAGATGTAAAGAATATCCGCTAATGGCAGGCACGACTGGTGCACTATACATACCTCTATTGGATATGCCACTCACCACTCGGCCTATGTAGGAGAGCGCTCAGGACATACACTAGATGTTGGAAATGTGGAGCCCCCAGAGTGGGATTTCTGCTCCTGTTGTGGACATGCCCAAAAATGTATCCCTCCTGGGAAGGAGGTCTTTGGGAAATTGAGCTCAAGGATTGATTCCCAGCTAAACAGGACACCGTTGGTGGCACTGCGTGCCTGTGTACGAGATGTACCTAAAACATATAGAAAGTTCATGGAGGTAGTACTGTAGCTATATGCTGGGGTGGGGGGACATCTCCCAAGAGCAAAGACTGGATGCTTGAAAGGATCTGATGTAGTTCGCAGTTGGAGAACTATAGTATACGACTATTGCAGCACGTGCGACCTAGAGACATATGGGGTCCTTCGAGGCAATACTAGAAGAAGACAACACGGACAGTGGCAGCGAATACATGATAAAGAACATATCTGTGAGGTGCCACATTACAATCTATGTAAAATATCCAACGGATAGGTTGTGAACTGCACAAGTGTGTCAACACCCTGCGCATAAGCCGGTTTACAGGTGACCACACTGTCGAACCCCTCTCAAACCCTCTGCGACTCCCTAGCCTCTTTTTTCCACAACAAGATTGCTGACATCCACAACAGCTTTGACAACCAACCCGGAAGCCAACCCACCCTACCATCTGCTGACCATCTTCCCCCCGTAAACACCCTTAACGCCTGGAACCCAATCTCCACTGAGGACACCATCCGCCTGATGAATTCCATCCACTCTGGATCCCCCACAGACCCATGCCCTCACCACATCTTCAACAAAGCAGACTCCGTCATAGCTCCGCACCTCCGAGACGTCATCAACTGCTCCTTCAACTCCGCTACCTTCCCAGAAGACTGGAAACACGCTGAACTCACCGCCCTTCTGAAAAAACCAACAGCAGACCCCACCGAACTCAAAAACTACCGCCCCATCTCGCTTCTTCCATTCCCGGCCAAAGTCATCGAGAAAGCCGCCAACAACCAGCTCGCCGCCTTCCTCGAAGCCAACAAATCACTCGACCCCTCACAATCTGGCTTCCGAGCCAAACACAGCACTGAGACCGCCCTCATCGCAGCAACAGACGACATTCGAACTCTACTGGACAATGGAGACACAGTCGCCCTCATCCTCCTCGACCTCTCTGCAGCCTTCGACACAGTCTGCCACAGCACCCTTTTACAACGCCTCAGAAACATCGGAATCCAAGGAAAAGCACTGGAATGGATCACCTCGTTCCTCACCGGAAGAACACAGAGAGTCCGCCTCCCACCATTCAAGTCCGAGGCCTCTGAAATCATCTGCGGCGTACCACAAGGATCCTCACTCAGTCCCACCCTCTTCAACGTATACATGAGCCCCCTCGCGGCCATCGCCCGCCAACACAACCTCAACATCATCTCTTACGCGGACGACACTCAACTGATCCTTTCTCTCACCAAGGACCCCAGCACCGCCAAAACTAACCTACACGAAGGAATGAAAGAAGTCGCCGAATGGATGAAACAAAGCCGTCTGAAACTGAACTCAGACAAAACAGAAGTCCTCATCTTAGGTACTTCCCCCTCTGCATGGGACGACTCCTGGTGGCCGGAAGCCCTCGGAAAAGCACCCATCCCGACAGACCACGCACGGAACCTTGGCGTCATCCTGGATTCATCACTCTCAATGAACAGACAAGTCAGCGCCGTATCCTCTTCCTGCTTTAACATTCTTCGCATGCTCAGAAAAACATTTCGCTGGATCCCCTCTGAAACAAGGAAAACAGTCACCCACGCTCTAGTAACGAGCCGACTGGACTACGGAAACACCCTCTACGCAGGTACCACCGCTAAACTCCAGAAGAAACTACAACGAATCCAAAACGCCTCAGCCAGGCTCATATTAGACATCCCACGCAACGAACACATCTCTGGTCACCTTAAAGACCTCCACTGGCTACCCGTCAATAAGAGGATCACTTTCCGACTGCTTACCCACGCACACAAATCACTCTGCGACATCGGACCAGATTGCCTCAACTCTCGACTGTCCTTCTACACCCCCTCCCGCCAACTTCGCTCTTCCAGCCAAGCCTTCGCCACTGTACCTCGCATCAACAAGACCACCATGGGAGGCAGATCCTTTTCATACCTGGCTGCCAAAACATGGAACTCACTCCCCGCTTACCTTCGCCTCACCCAGAATCACCTAGCGTTCAGAAAGCAGCTTAAAACGTGGATATTTGACAAATAATCCTCCTCCCCTTCCTAAGCGCCTTGAAACCCTCTGGGTATGTAGTGCGCTATACAAATTTTTTGACTTGACTTGACTTGACTTGATAGAACTGTCATTACGTATTTATCAACTGATTTTTGACCAGTGAACTGGTTTTTGATGTCTGTTATAAGACTTCAAATTGTAAATACCATTTTGAAAAGAGGATACGGCGAAAACCTATGTTTGACAATAGCCTGGCAGGCCGTGCAACTTGTATTAATTGAATTTTCTTAAGCGCGCTATCAGTCAGATGTCTCTTGCGCTATGGCTCAGGAGACACATCAATTCCAGCAAAAGCCAGGTTTTAAGCATTTTCCTAAAAGACATGCTGTTAACCAAAATGTTAAGAAGTTTTATTAATGAGCTCCAGGATGTAGCCAGTTAGTACGAAGACGCTCGGCCATCCCAGAAAGCTTGATAAACACAGAGAATACAGAAAGCAGGAAGCATGCAGTAATGTGGCGGGCATGTACTTTGGGAATATTTTGGTCACCTAGTCAGGTAATAAGCATAGATGAAACCGCACATAATGCAGATCCACAATCGCATAGTCACAAGCTCAGCAGAGCCAGGACTGAACCAAAGCACAGCTACAGTACAGCTCCGATTGAACCAAGCCAGAGCTGAGCCAAAGCGCAGCTCCTCAGAGCTAGGATTGAACCAAAGCACAAGCAGAACACCAGCACAGGAGAGCCGGGAGTGAGCCAAATCACAGCCAGAACATAGCCCATGGTAAAGCAGATTTAAAGCGCAGACAGATTTCATCCTGAGCAGAGCCATGGCTCTGCCAGAGAAAATCAAGACCATGGCTACACTTCAACAGACTTAACCCCCAGTATACGATGAGCTTCGACAAAATGAGCAAAAAGATTTCAGATAAAGTGCTTCCAAATTATATATTTTAATAATATCCAGATTGTACTTAGTGCATATTTTATTTTATAACTGCCCATTACAAGCAAACCCTTCACAGCTCAGCTGGTAACTGCCTTGCAATACCTCTCCCAAAATACTTAATCTGTGTCATCAGGAAGCTTCAAGCAATTCCATCAAGTAAAGCCAACACCAGCTTCCAATCAGCCTTTACACTTGCAAATGCGCATGTTTAAATTTCTTTCAAGCAGCACACCCCTGCCCGGGATATGTATTTTTTGTTGAGGTGTCTGTCCCTACCTCAGCTTCACAGCACAGGGTTGAGACTCCCTTCCCCTTCCACATCAACTAAGACATCTTTAATGTCGGAATTAAGCATCCCGGGATGGGTATCTTTCCGAAAAACATTGGGAAAGTTTTCTTAAATTAAAAAAGGATGGGTGTGTCGTGCCCCTCAGATCCTGCCCACTTCGACCCCTGGAAATCACCCACTAGGCAAGATGGTTCTGGCAGAATGGCAGGGGGTACCCCCAGCAGGTCAGAGGCAGGGCTTCCTCCTCTGAACCAATGGCAGGGGGTACCCTCAGCAGGTCAGATGCAGGGTCCCTCCTGTGAACCAATGGCGGGGGGTACCCTCAGCAGGTCAGATGCAGGGTCCCTCCTGTGAACCAATGGCGGGGGGGGGGTACCCACAACAGGTCAGATGCAGGGTCCCTCCTCTGAACCAATGGTGGGGGGTATCCACAGCATGTCAGATGCAGGCTCCCTCCTCTGAACCGGGCACACAGTGAAGATAACCACATCAGTGCAGACAGTGGCAAACTGAAGGTTTTTGGGGCCCTGGGCAACACATATTTTGGGGGACCCTGCTCGTCACAACTTTTCAGTTGTTTACCCATTTTCTGCTGCTTGGAGCTGATAGGATAGGAAACAAACTTTCAGAGAGGTGGTTAAACAAAAGAGTTGAAATGTGTCTTGCCAGTGGCTGTACAGATCCCCAACAGGAGACTGCGAGGAGGGGGGGGGGGTGGGCAGAGAAGAGACCTGGGGGGAGTTCACTGTCCCAGCGCCCTGGGCGGCTGCCCCCTTGTCCATGCCTTTACCATCTCTAGGCAGACATACACTTCTGCTCCCTGGGCGGGGCAGACATTCTTTGCCTCCCTATGAGTGAGCCTCAGCAGTGAGGGCCCCTGAGGGCCTCTGCACTGGGGCTCATCCTGCTTGGCAGTATATTGTTTCTGAGCATGCGCAGTCCAGGACGGCGAGGGTGGCGTATGACGATGTGCATTACTAGTGGCGGGTGACGTCTCCTTGCGTGGACGTGCGCAGAATTGTTCTGGGCATGCGCATGTTGTAGTAGTAGTAGCTTGGGGCATGCGCAGTGTATTTTTCGTTACTAGTTCTGAGCATGCGTAGTGGCTCTGCCTACCTTTGCGCATGCGCAATGATCGGCTTCCAGTAGTTCCGGGCGCCCCCAGTGTTTTGATGGCTGGCTGTGCGCATGCGCAGTTCAGCGGTGGATCCCATCCTCCGAGGGGTGATCGTCTCAATGACGACGGTTCCGCGGCCGGGATCCACCAGAGGAAGCACCGGCCTCACGGAGGACCCGAGGGGCGCGGAGGAGCAGGTGAGGCCCGGGGGGAGCTTGAGAACAGCCGCCGAGTGAGCGGGGCCGGCGCCCCATTGTCCCCCCCCCCTGTGGGCCCCGAGCCGGGTCGGCAGCGCTCGGTCTGGGGCATCCTCCCCTCCCCCCCTTTTTTCTTAAATGTGCATGTTACATTTTTACCACCCACCAACACAGCTGCCTTTTAATTAGAATAATTTTCTTCAATTTAAATTACATTATTTCATAAATTAAACCGTTCTTCCCCTAAACATGATGCTTATTTGCTATCACACTACCCGTTCTCCACCATACTTTGTACTTGCCACTGTCCATCCCATTCCCTGTATTAAGCAGTCGCATCCCCCATAACCAAGTGCAGTGTTGACTATATCACAATACTTTTTGGAGACGACTGTTGCTTGTGTTGATACTTCCTTTCCCTTCCCCATTTTAATTCAAATCTCATAGCACCCTTCATGCATTAATAGATAACAAAAGAAACATGACTGTTGCATAGTCATTTTATTTAAAACTTTAAACGTACTGTAAATCACAGTGCTGTACAAGATAAAATGAACTATGCCAATAGCTCTTGCAGACGTGCAACCTGTTTGCTTTGCCAATTCTTGTTTTGAGTAGTTCTTACTCTCCTGTACTATATTTGGGTTTTGGTTTATGGACTTTTGCCACCCTCTCCATTTTTAGGCCTCGCCTTGGCAGTGCATGCATGCACTGTTGCAGGGAGACCTAAAGTAATCTATATGTTGGGGTAAACTTATTGTAATCTGTCTCCCCGCTTGCCATTGGCTTAGTTGTGGTTGTGTTCTTATCTCCGTGCTGTTGGTCATTTGCTAACTTCCTTGTAGTCCCGATACAGCGGCGCCTAACTACAGTGTTAGATTGCTCTGCTATCACTTCTTTTAATTGAAGTGCAGTGAGCCATCTGTTTTTTAGCTGTAGCCTGGTAACTGAAGACTGCTCTGTACCCAGGACCGACAACGCTTCCTGCACCATCTGAAGCACTGGTCTCCGCTCTCACCAAATTAATTCAGACTTCACAGCCGCCGTGATGCTTCCTGTTTCATGAAACCCAGCTAGCGTTTGCGGGCGCCGTGATGCTAAAAGAAGACACAGACTCTTTAGGCGCAAGGCCCGGGCTGTTAAGGAAGTGCCTCAGGCTCGAGACTCCAGCGTTTCCGACCTCTGTTAACATGTGTGGCCAGAAAGCAACGAGGGTTGCCAGCAGCTTCTCAAGGCTGCTTTGCATAAACCATTCGCAGGTCGAAGAAGAGAGCGCGAGCGCTGTGAAATCCGACACTGTCCGCCTGCGAGGCCAGTGACAAGGAAGGCTGCTCTTTATTTGTTTCATGATTGGCCTTGTTTCACTTTGCCTTTGATAACAACACCACCATTACGCACCATTACATTCACCCCCTTTAACGGTGGAAGAGAAAACAGTTCTTAAACAGAATGTAGTATAACCCCCAATGTTATGCAAGTCAGCGATGCAGTCCCGTTACATCTTACTCGTTTGACCTCACCTCAGTATATGCAGGCGTGTTTCCTAAGAGTATTTAGCTTTCCTAGATTTTTGGGAAGGTTCATTTTGTCATGCAGCTTGAGTCTTGCCTAGGGCGTCACGCAAGATGAGTTTGCGTATTACGGTTCGGGGGAGGTCAGATGGTGTTATTATTGCTGCGAGTGACTGAATGGTTAGGTAAAAATGTAGGTTATTTCAGAAGTAGAGGACGTTCCGCAGGTCAAAAGTGGCTGGGTGCCGTATCAGTTTTTTGGGAGTGCCCTGCATGCGATTGCAGGGAATTTGGCGGCAGCTGCAGGGGTTGAAAGCGCGCTGGAAACGGGTCCAAGGGAGGGAGTGACTCTCACTATGCGCTGCTTTTTCACTTTCAAACGCATGCATCAACTGATGGACGCCCAACAGGCCGCTGGCGCTTTTCCTTCCAGTGGTGTGCAGCACTAGTGGGATGAACACTTACTACAGTGCTTAAAACAATGTGCCCATGTGTTATTGATTCTGTGGGTAGATCAGTTTTACATCTATCGTCCCAGACGTGCTATTACCGATGCAGCAATTTATTAACACACAAACTCAAGCACACGTTATTCCCAGCCTGGTGCACACACTTGTGTTTCTGTCACATATTTTATACTGAACAATATAGTCCTAAGCATACATTAGTGCCTGTCATAAGATGTTACCAATGTATACAGCAGTGAGCGTGCAGTGATGTGATTGGTCTGCTGGGCATCCTGTCACGGTTGATGTGATCTTCAACCCAGTGTTAAGGACGTTTGAAAACACAGTCAAAGTAAGACACATTTTACAGTTAAAATACACGTTTATTTTCTTTCTAGTAAGGCAATTTATTTTATAATAAAACATTTCGCCAAGTAAGTAGCGCGCGGGCCTCTTCAAGTTATAAAATCTGTGGTCCTCTTCCATCTAATATTTAATTAAAGCGACCCTAAAGGTGTATTGGTGAATAATTTCCAGAACCTCACGCGCTTAGAGAGGCGTGCCACTGCAAGTGTGTCGGCAAAGCACATCTGATGCTTCCTGAGGCCTAAACCTCCTCTCTGAAGTTCATATCCAGTCATCTTATAGCTTACCTTTCAGCTGACAACTGAACTGCAAATACATTAGAGTCATACACTTGTATGACTCAAGAATAAAACAAAGAATAGGCGCGGGGGAAAAATGCTAACAACTCCTGGCACAGAGGAAGCAGCCCACAAACTACTTCCAGGTGACACAGAAGCTTTTTTAAACAACCGAAAAGGGAACGTTTTTCAGCTTTTTCACCTAGTGCTGCCCAGACTTTGATAAGATCCAAATGTGATGTAACCTGTAACTCGTTCATCCTAATGTAAAGCGCTCTGATACCACGCTTTAAGGCCACCTTATCTGTCAGCATGGTGTGCTCTGGACAGACTTTGGTGCCAGAGCAGGATTTAAACACCACAGCACAAAGCCATCCAGAGCAGGTGGCAACCCAAGCCACTAGACAGTCCCTTGCTCAGCATGCAGGAATGTGAGCTGTGCGGCCAAATTACATCCCAGGGCTGTTCTCATTTTTTTTCTCTTCATTTTTAAAAGGTCATTTTATTCTGCGGCTTCTAGTTTGATTTATCATTATTAAAGGGGCTGCTGGGCTGACCCCTCTTCTCCGGGTTCTGCAGCTCATTTTCATGCCGGATGTGTTGGAGGAAAGTGTTAACAGCCGGGGCCTAGGGGCACATATCCTGCACCAGAATCTGAAACCGGATTACACCAAATGAACACACACAACATCGGAGTCTGCCCTTCTTATAGATTGTGTACTGGCCAACGAGCAAGGCTGGCTTAAGGTGGCACGCACTGTACAGGGCAACATGGAATTGTGAACAGTCTTCACAAAAAGCATGTGACATAGCCCGGCAAATGTAGTCTACAGTTACTTTACTGTTGCTGGAGGGCGACAGGAGCAGAGTAGCAGCTTCAACTCGGAGAAAGCTTGGCTACCACTCTGGAGTTGCAGGACACCTCTGCTCCTCAGGCTGGCTCCCGACAGGCCATGTCGGTTGCAATTCTGGTTTCGTAGCTTGTCTATTTTCCTGCAGCTTGCAGGGGACTGAACCCACCAATCCTTGGAGGTCTGCTTCGGTTTCTGCCATTCACTGGGGTCCCTCTTGCAGGGAGCAGTAAGCTTTTACCACGGACATTCGTCGAGCACACGTTTCCAATATACAGTCTCTTAAGTGCACTTACATGTCCTCCCTTTGCACTGTGGCAGAATACAAGGTCCTTTTGTCGGTGATAGTGTTTTCGTAGTGCCTCTTCTAGGATTCAAACACCGAACAGAGGTTCTTGTGTCGGGAGAACTCCTTGAGTCTTAGTTTAGGGGGCGTTCAGGGTGTGAGGAACAGCGGCCAGTGGGCTACTGGTCCCTGCTGCTATGCCGTCCCTGCAGTGACAACATGCTGTAGGTGTACGTCCCTTTACTATCCAGACTCGTCTGATCTAGGGTCTTCCAACATGGTAGAACCCTTTCTTGGCTGTACACATAAGGTGTTGCATGCCTTTTTGAGGCGTACACCTCCTGAATAACTACTATTCCCGCCTGCCTACATGGATGGGGCGGGAAGGACTTTGTGCTCAAGTGGGGGGCAAGAAACTACACCTCAAGGGCAGTGAAAGCCTTTTAGGCTAACCGTCTTGATGACTGTAAACATTAGCCATTTTGGGAGGGAGGAGGTCTGATCTTCATCCTGCCAAGGTCCTTTGTCTCCCATCCTGTGGACATGCTAGAACAACCGACAGGAGGGCAGACTCTAGTCTTGGCAGCAAATGGTTCTGGGGAGCCCGCCAAGGCAGTGGGGCACTTTATACTAGAGGGGCATCCACTTCGGGTGGGCAGCTCGTCTTACTCTAGGGATCGCCAGGCTAGCAGATCCCAGTGCACTATCAGTGTCCAAAACCCGCATCCAGCAGTCCTAATGGGGCAAACAGTGGAGGGGAGGGGCATCTGCAAAGAAGTCCACTATCTAACACTAATCAGACCTCAAGGAATCTAATTGCCAACTCGTTGTGGAGAGTCGGATTTTATTAGGGCAAACTATTTTCAGGCCTACTGGCGCGTTCTGGCTTGCTGACAAAGAACAGGTGTTATCTTAATGAGAGTGAATGAGCAATAAAGATTCATTTAAATCTTGTTTGTATCTTGTCACACTTACTCTGCATTCGGAGACAGAGGTCAAATGCCAGTTTATTCCTTCTTACAACTTGCTGCTTATTTTATCCTGGAGATGTTCTTTTCCTTTTTCTCACTGCAACCCAGAAGGATTTTGTAAAGTGAACTGTGTGAAATGAGAGGACTGTCGGATATCATGTTTTTTTCTAACATACAAGATTTAAGTAGCTTGTCAAACTGTACAAATATTTTAAAATATATTTCAGTAGTCATAAAAGTGCATTTTTGTAACTTTGATGAAAAAATAATTTTATTTGAATGAATGCCGATCAGAATACTTCACTTGGTGATGTACAAATAAACAATATTTTTGATAAATCCGATTTTCAAAATGCTATATAGTTTATTAGTAAAACTGCATGTTGGCGTGAAAGTTAGTAGCCCTTCCAGTGGAAAATGTGCTTGTTCTGTAAATGAAGGTGCACCATCACATCTTGCTTTAGTAATATATTTATTACAAGTGAGTTTTTAAACAAAGTTGAAAATATCCCTGACACCACATCACCAATGACCATGCTACTAGTGACCTAAGAGGCATGTCAGGGGTCAACTGTACAGTATATGTGGGCAAGATTTTTATTATGCGCGGAGCAAACGTTTAGTATATTAAACGAGGGTTTTTTTGTGCAGCAGAAATGTTGACCTCGCATATTTGAAGGTACTCTCATATGTGATACAGAATAGGTAGCCTCTTCTGGATTTGACACCTGCGTCTCACCCCTCTCTGATACTAATTTCCTCCTCGATTCGTCTTTCTAATTCTATTACCTCCTCGATTCTTCCGCGAGTCTGCTTGTTTAGGTACTTTTTAGCTCACACCCCACCCCGGTTTAGTTATTTCAGCAATAGTTGCTTTCTGCCTCAGTCTTTGCGCTAATATTCTACCCGTCTGCTCACTTAATTCATAGCAGTCTTTTTAAAATAATTTGTACTTCACTGATACCTGCTCAGCCATGAGTGAATAGACAGCTGACCGCTCAAAAGATAAAACTTTTTGGGCTTCCTGTACACTAGAACCAAGTCTAATACAGGAGGCTAGTTTTAATTCCGGCTGACTTACTTTGTCCAAGGCAGCCTTAAATTCGGCTTGTTTTTTTTTTTTTTAGACGGTATTGCGAATAGCTCATGGTCTCACCTCTTATGATCGATTTAAAAGTGTCCCAGACTGTCTGTATTGAGGCCGTATTATTGTTGCACAAAAAGAATTCCTTTATAGTCGTATCCATATGAACTAGATAGTCCTGATCTAAGAGTAAATTTCTTTGAAATGACCATTGCCTTTTTTGAGGGTAATCCTGAGGAGAGAGTACTAGTTCTAGTACAATAGGGTTATGGTCGGAGACAATTTGTGGTAAAACATCTATAGTTATATTTTCAGTAATCTTTGCAGAAATAAAAAAATAATCTAAACGAACACATTTTTGGTGTGGAGCTGAAAAATAAGTAAAACCTTGCTCCGTGGGTCTTAACTTGTTCCATATATCTATCAGTCCATTCCCCAAGATTAAGTCCCTGAGAGCTCTAAAGGTTTGGATCTTGCGGCCTTTATAATTCCAAATATTCCTAATGTTACAGTTGGCTTCGATATTGATATTAAAATCTCCACACAGAATGAGGGGTTGGTTCCACTCCGCTAACTCAGAATTAATTAGATTAAATACTTCTTTATCGTCTAAGTTTGGACCATATATAGAACCGACAGTAAATTTAGTCCCTTCAATAACAATTTCTGCTAGTCCCCATCTCTCCCATTTATCACCTAAAGTTTTAACACATTTCCCAATTCTTTGTTTTATGAGAATAGCAACTCCTCTTGTGGTTCCCATTTGTTTAGAACAAATTAGAAGCTCAAGACCCAGATTTTTCAGCAGACTTTTTTTGGACCATGGGATATGTGTCTCTTGTAGACATATAATATCAAATTGCAGAGATTGAATCAAATGCCGCAAAATCCCTAACTTTATAAAATCATTCAGGCCATTAATATTTAATTTTCTCCCCATTTTAGAATCTTAAAAAGAAGGATGAACAATAGTCTTTTTTTAATTGATTCTTAATACTCTTACGGCTTATAAGATTCCAAGTGATCTGTTTTATGATGCTTGGGTTAGCCATTATTGCTGTATTACACCCCACCACCCACCACCACCACCACCACCCTCTGGTCCAGGACCAGCCACCCACCCCCCACCCCCACACATGAGACTCAGGAACTGTCAATTCCTGTAAAGTATGGAGTGCCGCGCTCCTCCGGCTCCGCACACCACAAGAGAAAAAAAAAAGGGGGAAGCAGACAAAGATTAAACTCAATTAGAACCCTAGTGCTTTGGTAGTTAAGTTTGATATAGTGATATTCCAAGCTAAGTGATAACGTAATATCCTGCCTAATAACAATCTAGATTTTATAGTGTATGTAGAAACTCCTTAGACTTTATCTCTGATAAAAAGGATTTTGTCTGCCCTTTCCACATAATTTTCAGTTTGGCCGGGTTCTGGAGGTAAACGGTGGCCCCTTTTTTCTGGAAATCAGGTATTAGTTGTCTCAGACATGGGCGTCCACAGAAATTTTTCCGGGGGGGGGGCAAAATGTTAAAGTCATCATCATCCTCCGACATGATGTGTGCCAAGTGGGGCAGACGAAACACTGGGGTGCAGAACTAGGATAGACTCAATTAAATGCCAGGAATCCAGGACATAGGACTGACCCTGCCATGGGCCAACAAACACCACCTGTAGGGAAAACGCTAAACTTTCTGACAAGGTGCTTTATCTCGGTCTGCTAGGTGTGCAGACTTCTGGGTCCTCGATCCAACACCAATCAAGGCTGCCTTCAGCACGATTCGATCTTTATCAGAATACTTTAAAACAGCCTATGATAAAGCACCAGATTAAATATACTGTATGCAAAGTGTATGTTAGGGATTATTTGTAGCACACATATTTACCAATATTGGCTTCTTGGTGCTAAAATTCATGATAACTTTCATCCAAAGTTAAAGCACAACGTCAAAGTTAGTAATAAATAATGCAGCAATCGCACACGCTAGTGATTTGACAGTGGGTGCTCCCTTTACTAGAATTCCCCGGGCATTGCTAAATTTTACACACATTCAATTAATTTATACAATATAAAATGTATAGGTCCAAATGTTAGCTATATTTTTGAAAAGAAACTTAGAGTCCCTCTATGTGTAGTCAATGTCAAACTGACATCGTGCGCACGTTTAGGGGTACAATAATGGCCAGCTCCCTTATGCGGAAGCCCGGCACCGTAAATGTGTGGAACATGCGGCGCCCGCAGCTGCGCCACATCACAGGTCCAGGGATGCTGAGTCTTACACAGTGGAGAAGTGGGGGGAAAAAAGTAGGGGAACAGTGGGCGGAGAATCGGAGGGTGGGAATAACCCAGGGATTGGATCTGTGGGTGGAGCCAGAGGTGAGGCTAGAATGCGCAGACATCCCAATTTTTAGTATTTGTTTGGCATTTCACTGCCCAGTTTAATCAACCAATGGATACACATGAATATTTAAGTTTATTTTGAGTTTTTGACATTAAAATATATTCACAAAGTGGGATATGCTTCTAATCACAGAATGTTCCAAATATGATAAAATGTGGAAACACAAGCACTTTGTCTCCGTGCCCTGGAGTTTCTGTCATCAGCACTTCATCCTTTTTCAACAACAGCAGTTCAAACATGAATGGCAAAATATCCTAGTTTGCAAATGTTTTCTCTAAAATTATGGCTGTGCCATATTTGCCTCATAATGCAAGATCAGCTGCATGATCTGACCATTTAAACAAATAAATTGTTTGTAGCTCAAACATATCAAAAGTTAATATAAAATGTGACTTGTGTTGCTGCTGAGTGGATGGGCTATTGTAAAGGTTGACTGGTCACCTTTCTCACTGCTGCATTTGTATGTTACACTGATACTAATAAGGCAAAATCTTTCCAGAGACTGTTAGCATGTGTACACACGTCAAAATAATAAAATATCTGAAAATATACTGCATTACGCTGCAGCCTTTTTTTTAATGCATAATTTAGTCAACACTACGGCATAATGTTGTCATCCTTTGCTGCATAATTAATTCCAGTGGCCCCACAGCAGGCAGCACATGTTAAAAGTGCTTGTGAATGAAGCAGGGAGACTGTGAAGTTTGCAAACTTAGTTTGGTGTGTGAAAATCCTGCATTGCCAATCCCTGGTGAATTGCAGCTACTGATGCTGAAACTAGGCCAATGGAGGTACCTTTGGGTGAGGCAGACTGGCCTAATGGGCAGGGCCAGCCATAGCACTGGTGGTGTCCTGTGCATTAATATTTGTTAGTGCCCCCCAATGACCATCTCTGCCATGAATTCCCTCACTACCACCCTTTAACTGTGCCCCCCATAGTCTCCATAGCCACTCTCACTCAGATGCATTTAATTTGATTTACAGTGCCACTCATAACATTGTAGGATGTCAGAGCACTTTACATCACACACATTACACAGAGACAATCAATGTGTGTAAATCACTGTATAGAAAATGTTACATAAGACAAAGGACTGCAAGGTGTAGGAGTCACATGACAACCATACTCGTAGCCCGTATAGTTTTATAGTGATTGGCCTGGAGAAACACAATACCCGGAATTTAAAACGTATTACCATGGTTGGGGGTTCTCCTTAATAATCAGAATTGATTTCTGTCCAAAAGAACACTTTTTGGGACATTAGGATCATCAAAGACTGGGGGGGGAGGGGGGGACATAACGCTCAAATTTATACCTTGCAGTTTGTATGCAGCTCTTAGATGACAGTTAATAGCTCACTGTTCTAAGTTAGGATTTTAACTTATAAACTGCAAGTAACAAAAGGATCTCTGACAAAAGCAGTAGCCCACTGACCTATTTACATTATGTGCACTTTGTGATCTGCATGGCGCATGCTCTTTGCAGCCAGTACATTAACCATCTGAGCTACCTTTCCATGAGTCAAAACTTCCACTAGACAAAATTCTGATCTCTCTCTAGGAAGAACATTAATCACCAGAGTCATCACAACATTTTTATTGTTGCCGAAAAGTGCTGGAAGCCAGGAAGGAGGCAGCAAGCGTTTTTAAAACCATAATATACTTGCAAACATGATGCCTTCACCTAAAGTCAGCACCCGGTGCGGTCACACTGGTTGCACCAACCTCGAGCTGGCCCTTCTCAAGGGTCCTGTGACCTCAGTGACTGTTGTTCTAGGGTGTGCTGCTTCATAGGCCTGCCCGCAAGACTGGATGTGAACATCAGTATGGATAGTGGTGGACAAGCCTTGAAGGTTAACCTACACTTGTAATGCTAGGGTCCACCTGCTGGTACGAAGACAGCAGGACTTCTAAGGTGTTGCGAAGCCTTCTAAGGTCTAGCATGTGATTGTGCTCTCGCAGGAGAGTGGTCTGGTGGGCTGGTTATTAAGGCTGAACCTGGTTCCCAGTTCCAAATTCAGCAGCTCTGACCATAGTGCCACATCCACTCCCCCACTGAACACCGTACTGCCCCACTGAGAAACTCCCACTGTTTTCAACTACAACCCAATTGTTGTCCGCTATAAACACCTGGATGCGCAATTTAAATTACGCACTAGACAAGATCAATATGCGGCCTACAAAGAAAAAGGAACAACATCCTGGAAGAAGTAAACACTTATAGGGAATGCAAAATTTAGCAAACCATGGGAAATGTAAGCAGGAACAACATGGTTACCTTAATGCTTTTACACTTACTATTCAGAAATCAGTGAGTGCTTTTGCCTGAAAAGTTAAGGACCCATTTCAATGGCCATTGCTTATATCCTTACAAAACGTAAGCAGTATGGTAAAAAGACCACATCCCTGGACGCAGAGCCGCAGCACACATTTTGTTTTCCAATCCACACATTTTGGTACCTCCAGGATTGGTGCACTAGTTCCAAGTCCAGGGAGAACAAAGACAAGAAAACAAAAATAGTGCTTCACTGGCAAACTCTGTAAAAGTGGTGCTAATGTGTTTCAGAGTGAATAAAATCAGTTTGGCCAGTTTGCTACCACTCTGTCTTACTTTATATAGTTATTTATCTATTTTTCATATTTTTAGCCTTTTATTCCCATTGCTGCACTTTGGAATTAAAATGTCAGAAAAATACTAAATTTCCAGCAAAAGCGTCTTTCTTTTTTGGATCCATTTCACAGGGAAGCAAATAAAAGAAAGGAGAGGAAAGAGAGTGAGAACCCCGTCTTGAAGTCACGGTTTTCATGGGCGTCCGCAGGGGGAGCAAGGAGGGTCGCTCCGGGGGGGGGGGGGGGAAAGCCCCTACTTGCCCCCCCCTGCGGACGCCCATGGTCTCAGATGCCATTGCTGGGCCACCGTGGCCTGACAGAAGTCCGGCCGCACAAAAAATGTACACCCTTTTACAGTTGCTCTTTTCTCGGGTCTGGCTAAGGCTGAAATTTCCTCCCTAGCGAGGAAATTGTTAAAGCTAACAAGGATTGCCCGAGGATAGTCTGTCTCACCCTGACAAGGTTTTTTAACAGAGAAGGGAAAGCGATGCGCTCTTTGGATTTCTTTTGCCCAGTCCCATGAATTTAATTCACGAAAAGCCTCATTTAAAAGTCCAATAACAAATTGTCTAACATCAGTCCCTTCCTTCTTTTCAGGTATACCAAGAAATCGTAGGTTATTTCTGTGGGCCTGATTTTCTAGGCCCGTTAATTTGTAGGAAAGGTCGTCCCTGTGGGCTTTAACGTTCTCGAGTTCTTGTTTCTGGGACATAGACTTTTCTTCCAGAGCCAAAATGTGTGCCTCAGCTTCAGTTACTCTGTCAGCAGTTTCAGCTGTAGTCTTTATTGCTCGAAGAACAGCATTTTTCAATTTAGTACAGGTAGCTTGAGTGCGAAGATTCTCAGATTTGCTTTCTGCCCGGTGTGCCATCATGGTGTTATAGATGGTGGTTAACGTGATTTCAGTAGGGGTTTCAGTGAAATTATTTCCACCTTCAGAATTAGCAGAAGTCTCTGTGATTAAAGCCCCAGTTTCTGCCACAAAATTGCTTGATAATGGAATATCGGGCTTAGTTGCATGATCTTCTACAGTAGTTTTGGTAAGGGTGCGATTATTGGAACCCCTCTTTTTACGCCTCTTGACTGTAGCAACACTTACATTAGGTGAAACTAAGGTGGCTCTTGGGTCCCCAACTTCTTCATCTTCTTCTAGGGAGCTACTCTCTGCAGTATAGTCCGCCCAGTCTTTGCTTCGGTTTGAACTATCGTCAGAAGTGTGATCAGACATGGAGTAGAAGTTTTCACCGCCCTCTTGAAGAATTAGTGCTTCTTTCAACACGTTGGTGTTAATACTCAAAGGAGTCTCAACCGTCCCTGTGCTCTGCGGTATATCAATTTGGCCACTATCTTCCATACTTCTTTGCAGGGTATGAGCCCTTAAATCTGAGTCCATAAGAGCTTCAGTTGTGTCTATTGTCTCCTCTGCTACGGCAACAATAGTATCAGTTGCAGGCTTAAGTATTGCCACCGTAGTTGTGGCAGAGTTTAAGGATACAGTATCCTTATGTTTTGATGTTTTTTTTTCCAAAAAGCGAAAAGGTGCCTTGTTTGATATTACGTAGAGGCAGAGGAGTTTTTTCAGGCAAGTCATCACCCACAACATTCACCTCTCTATCAATAGTCTCGATATCTGGTGAAAGCATAGATTCACTTACGGTGTCCTTTGCCTGCGCCCGCTTTCCCTCAGCTGGCTGCTTCGCCGTGACGCTTCGGGTCTGATCCTTCGTCTGAACTTTCGGAGGCATCTCCTTCCTCCTCCGAGACCCGCCACCGCTCCCACGCACAACTGAGCACTGTAATCCTGTAAAGAGCCTGGAAAAACGCCAAAGCGGGAAACGCTTTCGAGGTCGGAGAATGTTGAGCAACATCCGTCAGTGAAACTGGATAAACGCTGCAGAGGAAACGGCGCCCAGGCTGAACAGAGTCTCTCGAAGGCTTCCACGCCCCCCAGCCAGGTCTTGGATCCCGGGTCCTAAACTCGGGGAGTAAGTCAGTCAGAGAAATGGCTACGTTTGCCCACTGAGTTTAGATGGGCGGACTTGTACTCAATTATTACTGTTCCTTGCCACCAGGTAAAGCCTGGTGGTAACGAACAGCAAAACACTATGATGCTCACCCACCATGGGAGAGGACTCCCATGGCAAGTGGAGCATTGGGTTTTTTCTTTACAAAAAAAAAACATTTTGGGGTTTTGTTTTCATAAAGGGGGGGGGGGGAACCTTCTCTGCTATAGGACTGCGTCCTGATGACGCAGCTCCATGGCACAGAATAATATGCCTTGCCAGGAAAACCGCAGTGACAGCAGTTCCCGGCAGTGTTTTTAGAAATGACTACCTTCTTGGTGGTCATTTATAAATTTGGCGGGCGGCCTCTACACCATTAGGACTGAGTAGTTTACTCTGTATCCATGGCAGAACAGCAGGCTCTCCACCAAGAAAAAAATTGCCCACTTAGTGTTAGCAGCAAAAGAATGTTGTTACAGGTGTTCATTGATCTAGTGCAAACGAAATGGAGAGAGTGAAAAGGTATTTTGTCGGGGGGGGGAGTCCCCTTATCTTCCTTAGAAGAACTTGAATCTGCCGTAAAGAGAATCCTCCCAGAATTCACTTTTGCAAATCATTCCCAAAAATAAAGGAGGGAGGTACTCCTTTTTAGGTCTCGCCTATGCAGCGCAAATGCGCTGCAAAGGCAAAAAGACCTTTTGGGAACACTTTGGCTTTTCAGCCAAGCATGTGAACGCGTGCACATCAGGAGATTCACTTGTGGGAGCGCGTGCCGCCATCTGGCAGCAATTATCGCTCCGCAAGTGAATCTGGCAGCCTTCCCACTCCCCCTGCTGCCGCGCGCGCCCTTCAGATTTTTGTGTTGGTAGCAGGGGCGGACTGCTCTGCAGGCACTGCTTTTGGCCGGAGGCGCTTAGGCTCCGGTAGAGGGATCGTGCTGCTCTGCTGGAGTTGCCTCATTTGACTTTTTATGGTGATTTCAGTGCCTCATCTTACGGCACTTTAGACTCTTTCCAGTCCCTTTTGTTTCCTCGCTGCCCTCCGATATTGGGGTTGTGCCTCCAAGTGTGTTGTGCACATTGCAGTTCTGAAGTTACTGGCATTGTGTTGCGCCTTGCTGCAGGTTGCCTTCAGTTTTTCCTCACCCACGCACACAAAGCCCTACACGACCAAGGCCCGAGCTACCTCAACAGCCGAGTCAACTTCTACGCTCCCAAACGCCACCTCCGATCAGCCAACCACGCCCGCGCCGCCGCCCCCCGCATCCGAAGAGCGACGACAGGAGGAAGGTCCTTCTCCTACCTGGCCGCCAAGACCTGGAACTCCCTCCCGACCGACCTGCGCCTGACCCAAGACCACCTCTCCTTCAGGAAGAAGCTGAAGACCTGGCTGTTCGAGCAGTAGCGGCCCCCCCCCCCCACCCCCAGCGCCTTGAGACCCTACGGGTATGTAGCGCGCTCTATAAATGTCATTGATTGATTGATTGATTTTACTCTTTATGAACGGTGCCTTGCTCACTCGCATGCGCACCACGGTGGTCTCCCGCAGCTGGTTGATTCCCTGGTTTCCGACAGTCCGTGGGCAGGTATTTTTGTGCTCTTAATCCCTCCTCGGCTGGGTCCTGGTGTCCCTGTGCGGTATTGCGGGTGAGTGGCCTACATCAATGTTTGTATGGTTTACTGGAAGGTGTTCTGCCTCTGTTTCCTGTGGTGTCTGTTTTGCCTTACTTCTTTGTAGAGTTTTGGCTTACTTTTACTTTCGGGGTGCGTTTGTTTTCCCCGTTATGCCTAGCTTTAAGGACTGACTTCTTACGCAGTGCTTTTAGGGGCCTGGGTGTACCCTTATGGCTAGAGTGGTCGGCCCGGGAGCTGGGGTTGCCGGTTCGAGTCTCGGCTACTACGCTATTCACCATGTGTTTCTTTACCTTTCCCCATCTACTGGGGTCCTCTGCGTTCCTCGTTCATTTCAGGTTTCTTCCCTTTTTGTCTGCTGGTCATTCCTGACTCGAACTGGCCGTGAGTTCCTGTACTATCTATGCTGTGAGTCTCTGTGGCCTAGTGGTTCGGGTCTCTGACTCTTACGCCGATGGTTATTTGTTCTTATCCTGGTGCTTCTCTGCTTGCGGGTCCTTGGTCAATAATGAGGACTCTTTGTTTCCTGACATACCGCGCGTACTTTGAGTAGACCTCCCTGCTTTGGAGCAAGCCCAGTCTCTGGATGCATTCACTTTCCTGACAACGTGTATTATTATTTTTTTTTCCCCAAGTGCGAATCACATGCACCGCTGCCCCAGTTACAGCGTGAGCACCAACAGGTACTCTTGTGGGAGATGTGTAATGCGGGCTGTGGTGCTTTTTACAGAAAAGAACGACAAGGAATTGTGCCTTTGCGATAATAAAGTAATAAAGTAACAATATAATATCTTTAGTTTTTCTGATCATACACCGTAATTGATCTTCAAATATTTTATATTTTTATATTTTCAGCACAATCCAGTTTGCTAGTTTAAAGAGCCTTCCCTGCTATTTGATCTGGAAGGGTTCTGATATATGGCATAATCAGGTGGCTTCCATTTTTGCTCGCAGAGATTGCATCAAATCAAATGAATAGGTAATGAATGTGCCATCCAGGGGCAGCCTCATTTCTCTGAACAGGCAGTTCTGGGCTTTCAGAAAAGCAGGACCGCACATGCAAAACAGTTAAGGTTACCATGACTCCACTCGGGAGTGATATGCAATGTCTGCTGGACATCGCATTTCGTCCCTGTTATGTGTATGTGTGAGAGCCTCTTTTATGTAGTGTTCCAAGGGCAAACATCAAACTGCCAGGAGCCGCAGTGCCCTTCACTGCACTGCCCTTCACCGAGTCTCCCTTTGTTGTGGAGCTGCGACTGGTAAATTAAAATTTGAAAAATAGAAAAAAAAGTGCAAGAAGGAATTGCAGGATTGCATATTGGGTGTCACACTGTGTATATATCTCTTTGTTGCCCAGTTGTTGTGCAGTCTTAATGCAGTGGTATTGACCATATGCCCATTTTACACTTCTAGGTTTTCTGCGGAACTTGTCTGAAGAAAAAATAGGAATACTTTTTTTAATGTTTTCTGTTAGACCAATAACAGCAACATTATTTATTTGACAACATATTATTCTTATATCCTGCTCCTTGACACAGCTTCCACATTTGAAACATTGTAAACACCACGTTTTATCACCTAATGCATTCACTGCAAAGATTGTCTGTACAGCCAATCAGCCATCCACAGTGCTCTCAATGGCTGGGAATGGCACGACCTTTCATCCCTCCGAGGTCGATACCATGTGACCTCCATTCAACGGGCTACTAATGAAGGTGCTTAATACGCTTCTGTGAGTCAGCAAGCCAGTGGCAGCAGGTGTTACAGAGGAAAGTGATTTTAACATTATCATTGAGGTGAGAATGTCCATTTACTCGCTTCCAGTACCCTCCTCAGCACATATAGGAAGCTTACACATGTCACCACAAAGACCAGCAACGACAAGAACGGCACGCTCCTAAAATGAAAGTAAACTCTGAAGCCTACACTCTCACTCTCAGCGCTTTAAATGGTGCACCATTCCATTTGCTCAAGTCACAATCTATGCAGGGGAAAAAAGCCCCCCCCCCCCCCTTCACCCCAGCATTTCAGTGCTGCACATGTGGAGAAGCCATGGTCTACAGACCACATCGCTGCCTGTTGATCGTATACATTTAGGGTTTAAAGCACAGATTTCTTCTGAAACAAGCAGGGACAGCGTCTCCACTGCACCATCCTGTAATACCTGTGATTCTATACAAGTCACTTATCTCTCTGTGCCTAAAAAAAAAAAGCATTGGCATTTAGTTATGGAGCACAGTATTCTTGGTGCAACATCATTAACTATTGCATGGTTAAATACTTATAAGATCCCAAAGGCGAGACCCGTTGGCTATGCCAATGCTTATTTATGAATGGACTCTCACCAAGATATATTTCTTTTTTTTTTTTATTGAGATGGAGATGGATTTCATAAATCAACAGGATAAAATCAGACATTGAAGTTACTATATAAACATTATACATCTTATAAATCTTAACAATTAATTACTACATGGCATAAAACCAACTTCATTACACACAGTATTATGTAGGAGAATCCATCAACAATGGCTCTAGATCTGCTTACTGTTATTCATCTGCTTTCTCTCCAATTTCTAAGAGGAGCCCAAATCTTCTCACCAAAGTCTTTCGACCTCTTTCCTTTAAAGCTGTATAGGCATTCCTCTATATTATGAGTTCCCAGCAGCCTAGTTAACCACATCTGAAAGGTGGGAGCGGCAGAATCTTTCCAAGCCGCTGCAATTAGAATTCTAAAAACAGCCATAGATAGGAAGATAAATGCTTCGGCCTCTTGTTCAAGTTTAAGATTTTCATCCCTGCCAATCAGTACAGTAGTAGAGATAGAGAAATCTGATGCTCTAGCAGCCCCGTTAAAAACCTTTCAACTTCTATCAAAACTGGCGTAAGATTTTGGCAGGTGCAAAACATATGAGATAAATCTGCGGGGCCTTGGTCGCACCTAGGGCATCTATCATTTTCTCTTTTACCCCATTTAAACAACTTGGCGGGGGTATAGTACAAATTAAACATCTTGTAATGCTGTGCTTTTAAGTTTGTTGCTCTTAGTATTTTCTTGTTCAGTGCAAGAGCATAATCAATATCTATATCTGGATCCCCAATCCTTTGCGCCCAAGCAGATTCCGTTTGTCCTATATCGTCTCCCACAGCCTGTAAAAGATAACTATACCCAATTTTAATCTTCTTGCCCCCATTCCTTACGTAATTCACAATCTGGTTTAGATCCTGAATTGAAATCCTAGGTCTAAATGACTTCACTGTTTGCTCTAGTTGTCGATATAGGAACCATTGGTTAGTAGGTATACCAAACTTTTGTTGAAGTAAACCAAAGTCCAATAATTCATCCTCACACATGACATCCCCCAGACATCTAATACCAGACACTTTCCAAGTCCTGCTGTTTCTGTTCTGTCCGAGATGTGTAAAAGGGTTTGAGCTCCAAAGATCTACTGTACTATTAATCTTCGGGACCTTCAGAAATTTCAATAAAGCCTTCCATGTACCCCACGCACTTAACATTACTTTGCTTTTGCTCCTTTTGAAATATCTAGAATTTATTTCTCGTGTTAGAAGCCCCAGAGCCCTTTCTCCCACTATTAATTCATAGATTGTGGGGATTCTATATGAACCAGTCGGCACCTCTATATCATCATATCTCAAAATCATCATATCTCAAATGCAGATAAACCCCCTCCCTCCAATGGAGCAGAGTCGAGTCAATGATCTCCGAATTTTACCATATTGCCACACAAATTGCGAAAAGACAGCTTCTATTTTTTTCAACAAACCCTCTTCAACTAGTAAAGGTATGGCCCGAAATAAATACAATATTTTCGGAAACATTGACATTTTCAGTACATTCACCCTACCAATCAGGGATAAGTGTAAAACATCTATTCTTCTCAATTCTTTATCTATCGAGGTAATCAAGGGTAGATAATTTTCCTGTATGATTTTCCCCACATTTGCGTTAATTCTAACCCCAAGATATACCGCAGAGTCCACATACCTTTGGTCAGATTTATGAATGTTATTTGTACCAATTATTATTGTTTTTTCCTCATTGAGCTTATACCCGGAGCATGATCCGAACGCATGTGCCAATTGGCTCAGTTCCAGCATTGCCGTTTGCGGATTAGTAGTGACTATTGCCAAATCATCCGCATACGCCAATAGTTTGGTGGTATACCCATTAGTTATAACAGGAGATATTTTATCAGAGGCAAGGATTTTCCTAATTAAGGGATCAATATAAAGTGAGAAAAGTATCGGGGATCAGGGGCAGCCCTGACGGGTACCTCTTCTAATAACCACCTCTTCCGACTGCATACCCATCGTAGTAATTCTGGCTACAGGATCCATGTACATAGCCTTTATTGCTTTCCTGCATTTCTCTCCAAAGCCCCTTCTGGCCAAGACATCCCACATAAAATCCCAGACCACACGGTCGAACGCCTTTTCGGCGTCGAAGAGAATCATGGCCATATCTCCCCCCCCCCGTGGCAGCCATTGCGTCAAATAGCGAGATCGCCCGCGCCGTGTGTTCCGTGGTGCCTCTTCCTGGGACAAACCCATGCTGCCACGGTGGGACAAGTTGGTCAATAATTCTCCCTAACCTCTTAACCCATACTTTAGAATAAAGTTTGGCATCCGTATTTATCAGCGAGATTGGCCGACATGAACCAGGATCCTCCTCTGGTTTTCCCTTTTTATGAAATATTACAATATTAGTTTGTTTCCAAGTATCCGGGATCTTCCCAGAGCAGATTATACCATTAAATAAGTCTTCTAGCATGGGAAGAATTTCCTCCCCTAAAACCCTGTAGACTTCTATAGGTATGCCATCTGGGCCTGCAGCTTTACCAGCAGCTAGTTCTTGTAATGCGGTCTTTATCTCCTCTGCTGTAATATCTAAGTCTAGCTGCTCCCTATCCTCCTCTTCTAACATTGGGCATGGTGGCCCGTGCTCTTGACTAGCTGGTAAGTACCCTGACTCCTGATCATACAATTTCTGATAAAATTTCTGGAACACATCCATTATCATTTTCAGATCCGTATGTTCTACTCCATTATACTTAATCTTATATATTTTATTTTTGTTAGCCTCTTGCCTAATGCGCAGCGCTAATGCTCTTCCAGCTTGTTCGCCTGTCTCATACCGCCTTGCTCGATATACTTGATATTCTCCAATCTCCTTTTGCGTGATTATTTTTAAAATATCTCCCTTAATCAAAGCCATACTTCTAGCTGTTTCACTGCCATCCTTGCCTGAGACTATTTCCTCTATGTGTCGTTTCTCCGACTCTACTAGTTCTGAGGTGAGTTTTTCCACTTTACTTCTATCCTCTTTCCTTAACTTGGCGGCACAGCTGATCGTCTCCCCCCTTAATGATGCCTTAAAGGATTCCCATACTCCGTTCCTGGATGTACTATATCTATTCATCTCGAAAAATTCTTTCGCCCACTGTTTAATATGTTTTACAAACCTTTCATCATTTAGAAGTTTCCTTTCAAATGTCCATCTTGTTGTTTTCCTCAGAGTATTAGGGGCCTTATATGTCAATATCAAAGGGTTATGATCCGCAATTCTGACTTTACAGAGTTCCCCCATTGACACGAAAAAATAATCCAGTTTAGAATATTTCTGCGCCGGATGTGAGAAATATGTAAACCCTGGGTCACCAGGCACTTTTTCCCCCCATACATCTACCAGACCATGCGACTGTATTAAAGAACCAAGAGCTCTATATACCTTGTGTTTGCGTCCTGTGTATTTCCCTCCCTGTCTCCAATCAGCCGAAATATTCATGTCCCCACATACTATCATGGGGGTACCCCAATTAGCCAGCTCTTCTTCTACTTTATCATACACCATAGGGTCATCTTCATTTGAACCATAGATCACACCAAGTGTAATCCCTAGATTTAGTTCTACCAGGACCCATCTACCGGACCCATCGGTTTTAGTACGTTTCACCCCCCCCAAATTACATTTAGCTAAAATAGCCACTCCTCTAGTCATAGATGATTGCGATGAACATCCTAGCATAGTATAGCCATGCATATCCAACATCTTCCTTTTAGCCCAGGGTAAATGGGTTTCCTGAATACATAGTATATCTATATTATTGCATTTAGCAAAATGACTCAGTCTCTGTCGTTTCTTCCAGTCATTTAATCCCCCTACATTGATTGTACAGATCTTAATGTCTGACATTATTGATAAAGTTACTTCTCCTACAATGTCTGCTATCCATGAATCCACTACTAACCAAAATCACACCCATTTCCATCTCAAAGCTTTTCTCTTTTTTCTTCCACGCATTCCCCCCCCCCCTTCCCCCTTCCACCCCCCCCCCCCTGCTCCTGCTCACTCTCCCTTCCCTCACCCCAATCAGGTGACTGGCTCCCCCCCTCCCACCCCCCATTTTCAGAGGCGCTCAGACCCAAGGTCTGTGCACGTGATGGTTCGCGGTACTGATTGAGGAGATTCCACATTTAACCCATCTTTATTACCTATGACCCTGTAGTGCCCACCACCTTACACTATAAACACCAACCCGCACTGTGTTGCTAATTAATTATATATATATATATATATATATATATATATATATATATATATATATATATATATATATATATATATATATTTTTTTTTTTTTAACCTGAGCATGACAAAATATCACATTTGACTAATGATTAAACTCATCTACTTATACAAAACATTTTCTAAACCCCTTGTGAGATCAGATATTCTTTAGCCTTCACTTCGGAGGAAAAATATAATGTTCTTCCACCTTTAATTATTTTCAGCTGTGCTGGGTTTATCAAGTATGCCTGCATACCCTTGTCCTGGAAAGGTTTTATCATCTGCCTAAGTCTCCAGCGTCTCTCCACCGTGACATGACAAAAGTCAGGGCGAACAAAGAAAGAGTAGCCATCTATATTCTTTTTTTTTTTTTTGTCCGGTCTCGCCCTCTCTGATATTGCCTGCCTCAAGTTAGTTACCCAAAAAAATTTAAATTGCTCTGGGCTTATCTCCCTCCTTGGCATTCTTGTTGATTTTAAAGGGTATGCGATGTGCCCTCTGAATCTCCTTAGCCCAATCCCATCCCTTCAGTTCTGTAAAGGCATGTTCGAATAGTTTAACAACAAAGGCTTTCATGTCTGTATCTTCTGATCCTTCGGGAATTCCCAAAATGCGCAGGTTGTTCTGTCGAGATCTATTCTCAAGCGCCTCCAGTTTCCATTGCATATCTATTAGTTGCTCTCCCTGTGAATCTACCTTGCTAGAGGCCGCCGCTGACTCAGCTTCCGTTGACACCACTCTTTCTTCCAAATTAGTAACCCGTTCTCCCAGATTAACACACACCTTAGTCGGCTTCCTCACCACTCCTTGCATTTTTCTAACTGCCGCCTGTGATTTGCGGCTTTCCTGGCGTGCTTCTTCCCTGTGTGCGATTATTTCCTGGTGTATCACCTCCAGGAGAGACATTTGTGCTGATTCCCCACCTGGGCTTTCCAGCATAGGGTTGGTCGTCTGATGGTCCCCTTTTTGGCAATGTATTTTCGCTCCTGCCATGGATTTCACCGCGGTTATCGGGGGCTAAAATCGTCCTGCTCCAATTCACTGTCCGTAACTGACCCACTAGCCTCTTGTTCAAGGCTATCATCATCTTCCTCCGACCATTCCCCTCCTTCTGAAACTGAAAAGAAAGCTTCACTTGGGGCTTCTTTTTTATCGCTTGTGTCTTCACCAGCCTCTTCCTCTAATACTTCTTTGAGCGCCAGGGGTATCACAATGGTATTGACCTCAGCTTCTCTTGCTAGATCGGTTTCCCCTTTACTGTCCTCCTCTATGATTCTGGACATATCAAGATGGGCAGATAATTCTGTTACACTTTGGAGCGCCCCCCCCCCCCTGTATCCTTGGGGCTCTCAGCTGGCAGTCCTTCAGTGACCTCATTATTAACATCCTTTTCTTTTATAATTTTTTGAAAAATGTCTGATATCGGGGTGGTGCCCTGGTTGCCCTTACTAGCTCCTTGTTGTTGCGCCATTCTTTTAACAGGGGAGACTTGTTTTTTTTTCTTGCTGTTGTCTAGCTCCCTATCTGCCATTAATTCCGCCTGCTCAGCTGCAGCCTTCCTTCTCGCGGCAGCTTTAGCGCTGGCACTGGTCTTGGGAGCCATGATTTCCCTCCTCCTTTCCTCGAACCCAAACTGCTCCTTACCGTCTATTGTGCTGCCCCACTTTCTCTCTTCTGAGTCTTCAGTGATCTCCAGGGCGCTCCGTAGTCTTCTCCCAGTCCCTCGGTGTAAACACGTTTGCTGTCCTGAGTGTAAATTCGTATGCCGAGGTTCTCCTGGCCAGGGCTGTCTCCTCCGATGCAAGCTCCGTCCACTCCGTGAGCTCCGTGCCGTTTTTTTTCCAAATTCCGCTGCCTCCGCGAGCTCTGAGAGACGTCCCACACCTGACTCGCCTCTCAGCGATAGCCACCTCGCGGTCTGCAGCAGCTCCAAAATCAACCGCTTAAGCGGCCGACGGCAACAAAGTATCATTCGGCAGTTTCAGTTTCTTCTGCCAGTTTCTTCGTCTTCGGGCTTTCTCTCCGCTCCTTTAGTCTCCCTGCCCTTCCGAAGGCTCAGTGATTCCGTGGCTCCGTAACTCTGTAGCTTTGCGGCTCCGTGGCGTGGGTCTACAGCGTCATACTGCTCCTATGGCATCTCCTCAGTCGTACTGCTTCTCGGCCGTCCTAAGCGGTCGTCATCTTGCCCGCAACTGGAGATCCACCAAGATATATTTCTACGTGGCATGCTTCCTCATTGAGCCTTCAACCAATACAAAAAACAATACCCGTTGGGCTCGACCCCACTTTTGGAGTGAGGACTTTGATCTAAGTTTTATACTCAATATTTAGAGCCCGATCAAACTTAAACATGCATCTTTAATCTACATATACTACCTCCTATATGTAGCTTCATACTTTGTGAGAATATATATAGTTATTACTTTTACTTCAGCATATCTAATACACTGCCCTATTCCTCACCCTATACCGCTCTCAAATATATCCTCTAGCTCAACTCTGACTCATCTCAAACCTTTTTATACTACTCCTTCCAATGCACTACCCTATTTCTCACCCTATACTACTACCTATATATCCTCTACATCCACTCCTATTCATCCCAAACCAATACTATGATCCCTAAAATAACCTGTTCCAGGCTCTTCCCTACTCTACCTCTTGTTGCATTATCCCATACCTCTTTTTTAGGTCTCGCTGAGCAATGCGTAAGCATTGGGGCAAGATTCTAGTAAGCAGTCCGATAAGTCTACCAAATCAAATTAGAGAAATTTATAGAGCGCGCTACTCACCCGTAAGGGTCTCAAGGGGGGGAGGGGGGGGAGAGGAGAGGGGTCGCTACTGATCAAACATCCAGGTCTTGTGTTGTTTCCTGAAGGAGAGATGGTCCTGGGTCAGCCGTAAGTGGGTGGGAAGGGAGTCCCATGTCTTCGCTGCCAGGTAGGAGAAGGATCTTCCTCCTATGGTGGATTTCCGGAAGCGTGGGACGTCAGCGAGGGCGAGGCTGGCGGATGGGAGCTGGCAGGTGGGTGTGTAGAATGTGAGGCGGCTGTTGAGGTACTTGGGGCCCATGTCGTGGAGAGCCTTGTGTGCATGGGTGAGGAGTCTGAACGTGATTCTCTTGTTGACGGGGAGCTAGTGAAGGTCATTCAGGTGGGCAGTGATGTGGCTGCGGCGAGGGATGTCCAGGATGAGTCGTGCTGAGGCGTTCTGGATTCGCTGGAGTCTTCTCTGGAGTTTGGCTGTAGTTCCAGCGTAGAGGGTGTTTCCGTAGTCCAGGCGGCTGGTGACGAGGGCCTGGGTGACCGTCTTCCTGGTTTTGGTGGGGATCCATCGGAAGATCTTTCGGAGCATGCGCAGGGTGTTGAAACAGGATGATGAGACGTCGTTGACTTGCTTCGTCATCGTGAGGGAGGAGTCTAGGATGAAGCCCAGGTTGCGTGCGTGGTCCGTAGGCTTGGGTGCGCTGCCCAGGGCAGGGGGCCACTAGGAGTCGTCCCAGGCGGAGGGAGATGGTCCGAGGATGAGGACTTCCGTCTTGTCTGAGTTCAGTTTAAGACGGCTGCTCTTCATCCAATCTGCGACGTCTCTCATTCCTTCCTGAAGGTTGGCTCTGGCGGTGGTGGGGTCGTTGGTGAGGGAGAGGATCAGTTGGGTGTCGTCGGTGTAGGAGATGATGCTGAGGTTGTGTTGGCGGGCGATGGCTGCGAGGGGGCTCATGTAGATGTTGAAGAGGGTGGGGCTGAGTGAGGATCCTTGCGGGACGCCGCAGATGACTTCGGTGGCCGCGGATCGGAACTGGGGGAGGCGGTTCTTCCGGCAAGGAATGAGATGATCCACTGCAGTGCCGCTCCTTGGATTCTGGTGTTGCTGAGGCGTTGTGTTAGGGTGCAGTGGCATACAGTGTCGAAGGCTGCTGAGAGGTCCAGGAGGATGAGGGCAGCCGTTCCCCGTTGTCGAGCAGGGACCTGATGTCGTCGGTGGCTGCGATGAGGGTGGTCTCGGTGCTGTGGTTTGCTCGGAAGCCGGACTGTGAGGGGTCGAGGAAGGCGGAGATGGGGCGGAAGTTCTTCGGGTCCGCGGTGGGTTTCTTGAGGAGGGCGCTCAGCTCTGCATGTTTCCAGCTCTCCGGGAAGGTGGCGGAAGTGAAGGAGCTGTTGATGATGTTCCGGAGATGGGGTGCGATGATGGAATCAGCTTTGTTGAAGGTGTGGTGCAGGCATGGGTCGGTTGGGGATCCGGAGTGGATGGTGTTCATCATGCGGGTGGTGTCTTCAGTGCTGACAGGTGTTCAGGTGCAGAGGGTGGTGGTGGGGGGCGCTGGTTCGGTGGGTGGTTGGGTGCGTGGTCAGTGTGCCGAAGCTGTTGTGTATGTCGGCGATCTTGCTGTGAAAAAACGAAGCGAGTGAGTCGCAGAGGTCTTGCGAGGGTGTGATGTCGTTGTTGCAGGCGCTGGGATTGGAGAGCTCTTTGACGATGCTGAAGAGTTCCTTGCTGTTGTGGGTGGTGTCAAGTCGTTCTCTGAATGTTGTCTTCTTGGATCAGCTGGTGGTGTTTGCGGGTGGCGTTCTTGAGGGTTGTCATGTTCTCTGCTGTCTGGTCGTGGCGCCAGGCTTTCTCGAGGGTGCGGCAGGTTTTCTTGGAAATTTGGAGGTCGTTGATAAACCCACGAGGCTTTCCTGTTGCCGGGTCCGCTGGGAGGTTTCTTCAGTGGTGCAAGTTCGTTGGCGCAGTTGGTGAGCCACTGTGTGAGGTTGCAGGCTGCCTCGTCGGGGTCCGTCGTGTTGGTGGGCAGGTTCTGGCTGAGGGAGGTGGTGAGCTGATTGGTGATTTTGCTCCAGCTCCTGCGGGGAATCTGTTGTGGGTGGTGGTGGTGGATCGTGGTTCTCCTGAAGTTGAAGTGGACGCAGCTGTGATCTGTCCAGTGTAGTACGGTGGGGTGGCTGAAGGAGATGTGCTTGCTGGAGGAGAAGATGGGGTCAAGCGTGTGTCCGGCGTAGTGGGTGGGGGTGTTCACCAGTTGCTTGAGTCCGAGGTTGTCCAGCAGGGCGGCGGTGTTGCTGTCACTGTTGTTCTCCAGGTGAAATTTGAGGTCCCCTAGGAGGATGTAGTCTGTGGAGGTGAGGGCGTGTGGGCTGACGAAGTCGGCGATGGCTTCGCTGAATTGTGTGCGTGGTCCTGGGGGTCTGTAGATGAGGGTGCCTCTGAGGGTGGTCTTGTGGTCTGTGTGGATCTGGAAGTGAAGGTGTTCGGCGGCGATGAGGGTGTCGTCGGAGTTGGTCGTGACGCGGATGGTGTTCCTGTGGACGATGAAGATGCCTCCTCCGGTCTGGTTAACGCGGTCCTTCCTGGTGATCTTGTAGCCATCCGGTATGGCTATGGCGATGTCGGGGGCTGAGGAGGCGTTCATCCAGGTTTCCGTGAGGAAGGCGATGTCTGGTGAGGTAGTGTCGAGGATGTTCCAAAGTTCAACGGCATGTCTGTGGACGGAGTGGGTGTTGAGCAGGATGCACTTGAGGTGGTTGTTGCTGGTGCTCGGTTTGGCGGTTGCGGTGCAGGTTCGGATGCAGGTGAATTGGCAGGTGAAGGGTCCGTGGGTGCGTTTCGGGGTGGCTCGGTAGCAGGCGGGGTTCCGGCCGGCGTTGAGTGAGTTGAGGGTGGCGGCGTTGTAGGTCTGTCTGGTGCACTGGCCACGGCGAGGGCCAGGGGTTCTGGCGCTGGGCTCGGTCCAGGCTCGTACGGGAGCAGACAGGCTTGCCTTTGGCTTGCCTTTGGCGTGCCTTCGGCGCGCCCACTGCACGTTCGCCGTGCCTTCGGCGCGCCCACTGCACGTTCGCCGTGCGGCCTCCATATGAGCGGCTGAGGGAGGGAGGAGCAGCTGGGAGGCGGGAGCGGGGTGGCGAATGGGAACAGCGGGGGGGGGCTGCAGGGAGCAGCGGCGGGAAGCAGAGGGCGAGGCGGGAAGCGGGGGGCACAGAAGGAAAAAGGGGGAGCGAGGAGGACACAATCACAGTTTTACAGAAGGCAAAGGGGAAACAATCCAAGGTTACCAAAGCTGCGGATTAGATACAGTTCATGTGAGACAGGCGCGTGCACAACGCCATCCACGTCACACACCACCATTTGTCTGTGCCTCTGCATCAGACTTCAAAGGAATGCACTCTCGCTCCCCTGCCCCTCGCCACAGCAATGCAGAGAGCTTGTTTCCAGACGAAAGGGAAAGCCTACCATGCTTGTGTACAGTAGCCTTGCTCCTCAAATGCTGTTGCTGTGTTGCCATCTCTCTAGAGACACTCAGCTTGAAAACACTTGACTTGCTAGCTGCAATGCTACATCCGCTATGCTTTGCCTCTAGACACGTTGATCCCTCGCAGACTGTGCTGACTCTGCCCCTCCTGATTCTGAAACTGACCATCGCAGTCACCACGCACTCTTCTATTTGTCTTATGATGTCTGCCCTGCCACCATTTACTTCTGACCCTCACCCCCTCACATCCCCTCACTCACCCGCACACCCTAGCTCACCCTCACCCCCCCTCACCCTAACAACCCTCTCACCCTGACTCACCCTCACACCCTCACCCTCTCACCCTCCAAGCACTTTTGTACCTTGTAGCATTAGTCACATTGTTCGATATTTGTGTGTCCGTGACAGCCATATGCAAGAAAATTGTGTATATCATTTGAGTATATGATTTAGAATATACAAAATATTTAATAGTTATTCTGTGTTGTCTACATTTTTATTGATTGTACCATGGGGTGTTAAATTTGGGTTTGATATTGGACCACTTTCCATCTATGTTGTGTATATTTAAATCGGTTTTTTTTACCATATATTGATCTGCATACATTGGTGATATATTCTGGACACCATCTTTTCACACTAAGGAATTGCGCCACGCAACAGAACAGCTTTATCAGTTAATAGAAAGTTTGCATTTTCCTGCCCTAGCCATTTGGTGCCTGCAACCTGTCTCTGGTCACATGACTGGGTGAAGTTGGCAGTGGGGCTTTCTGTATTCCTCCTAGACAGTCACAAACAATGGGAGCGAACGTGTGACTGGATGGGCCATCACTAGCAGGATGGGAGGAAGCAGCTGGGCCCAGCCTCACTTACACCTGAATAGGTTGTGTCCTGTGTCCACACAAAGGTCTGCATACTCCATATAGTTTAGTGTGGAGCCACAGTAGGAAAAACAGGGCATCTGTGTACTTGAAGGGCATGCCTCTTGAAGCTTCTTCCCACTTCAAAGGCATAACTGTGCATAAAAGAACCATCTATGCTTCTGGACCTGTGGATACTGTGGCAGGAAGAAGGGCTGCTGTGCTGCTGAAGGTCTGCCTCTCTGCTGGACTCCTGCATTTCTGTGCAGACCTACTGGCCTACAGGCCTACTGCCCTCTTGCCTGAGAAAGAAGGACTGGACCTGAATCCCTTGAACCCAGAACGCAGAACGACTCCAACTGCTGGTTGGCTGTCCTCCTGAACTGAAGCCTCGGCGACATAACATGCTTCCAACAACCCAACCTTGCATCTGCACTTGGACTCTACCATCTGTGATTCTTTCCTGCAAAGTTGTGTCAACCAAGTCCAGGACAATACGAAGTGGGACTAAGGTACTCTGCTAGCCTCTGTGGATCCAGAAGAACCAACACATCCCTGCTGTGTGGCACAACCCAAGCAGAGCCAACCCATCACCACACTACATGGATCGGAACTGCTGCAAAAAACTGCATCAAAGCCCGAGACTGCATCAGAACTGCTGCTGTGTGTGTCAGCCTCAGCACAGGCCCTCACATCCCCCGTCAACGTCAGCCTCGGCAATGGACTCCGCATTGCAGCCCCACAGCTCCTCTGAACTGATACATCTCCCCAATTGCGCAGTGCATCTCCGACTTGGACTTCACATTGCACGCCGTCATTGATGATAACACAACAGGACCTCACACTGCAGGCACGCCACATCTCCGTTCCGATGCACTGCACACAGCTGCACGACTCGTCTTCTACGCGGATCCACACTGGGCTCCGCTAAGTGGATTTAGGTACTCTGTTCAGCAAGCATAACTGGGGTCCCTTTAGCTGACACACACTCTGTAGCGGTCAGCCTGAACATGTTACTGTGTCCCGATCTGCCGTGACCAGACAGCTTCAGCAAGTACTTTACTCTTTTGGCGCCATTTACTCTAAAAACTTTAACGTTCAATCTCCATTTCTACTAATTCGATTTTTGTCATGCTATATTACATTTAGCTTTATTTGTATAAGTTGATGTAGGATCTTTTTGTGTGGTGTTTTCACTGTTTTTATAACCACCCCCAATCCCCCCCCCCCCCCCCCCCCCCCCGCCAACGTTTGATTATGGCATGAAGCTGTTGTTATCCAATTACCTGGACGCGTCCTGAGTCCCTGGTCTGTTCTGTATTTGGCCTTTGTATCCGCACAGTAGGCCATCAAAGAGTATCTAAGTGTATCTCTGTTCCAACTTTATACTGAGGCTTTGCTGGATCAGTGGCCCACCATGATCCTTTCCCCACTATGCTGCCTCTACAGAAATGGACACTGCCAATTCACATTTAAGCAAATTATGCTTTTGAGTCAGTAGATGGCTACTAATGTTTAGACGGCCCTGCCAGTTGTACTCCAGTTCTGTGAAAGACATTAAACAGGGCTGGCTCAGTCAGGAGTACTCTCTTCAACCCACCATCCTAGTTACTGTCCATGCATACCCTCATAATCGCATTATCAATATATCCAGCCCCTCCTTATGGAGAACATGGGTCTTTCTTATCAAAATCAATCAAATATTTCTGAATTAGACAGATATAGAACTGGAATGAATTATTGGAGTTTAGAGTATAAAGATCAGTAATTTTTAAGAAAACAATAAGTTTGACCTTTCATCAGGCTGGTGTTGCTCATGGAGTTCAGCGTCTGAGAGCTGCTGGCTTTGGCCACTCATCATGTAGCTTATCATCTGCTGTATAGCTTGTAGTTTAATAAGTTTTCACATGCAACAGGGAAACTAGTGCTATGTGCCACAAATTAACTTACCCAGAAACATTGTAAGAATGCCATAAAGTTAGATGCAAAGCTACAGTGCAAACTTCTTTGGCCCTGTATGCTTCTTGGTGAAATTCATGCACCGTTAGTGCACCATGTCCCTCATGTAACAAATCCATCAACTTTACCCCCCAATGTGGCACCGTCAGTTTAGCTGCTCTTCTGACAAGACCATTTACCTTGGACAACTCTGACCATGCCAGCTTCTATTTATTCATGCTGCTTAACTTATCTGCCTTTCTTGGTTAAGCAAAAAGGATACATTTGTTTTATTTTTGTCAACTAATCAGCTCATTGGACTTCCACGACCATTGGGCGTCAGCAATTGTTCAACCTCAAATAGATTACCGCTCGCCAAAATCATTTGATCAGTACCATTTTCACCTTCAGTGCTCCGCATTATGAGTTTCCATGCCAGGTACGTTACACCATAAAATAAAAAGTATCAACGAGCCAATGTCCTACAGCATATTGTAGGGGCAGGCAATGAAGCCAGGCAGCTCCATGTACAAAAATGTTGGTGAATGCCACAACACTGTGAGGTGCATCCTGCTGCCTTGGATCTTCCTGTGCATATCTTACTCCAATCACTGTTTTTGTTTTAACAAAATCTTGACTATATGCAGCTACATAGAGCTGTAACTATTATGCAAATGCTATGCAAGTGTTCTTTCTTTACTAATTTACTCTGTGAACACTGGTAAATCAACACCTTCTCTGAGATAAATAAGTTGTGAAATGTTCAACTGACCTTTTATTGAAATATCTGTTTATAGTAGAGATGTTTTTTATAGCCAGTTAAATATTGTGCATGCAAATTGCATTATCTTTCCACTTAGTAATTTAACATTTCTTTACATTCAACAGAAAAAGCCTTCAGTGCACAACATGTTTATGAATAAAGGAGAAGTGTGTAAATCTACAAAAACAGTCAGAGTTAATAAGCACCAATATTAAAGAAAGCCTTCACGTCCGAGATAGAGGACCCCGAGCAAAAACTGACAGGTCCTGGAAGAAGCAGTCAAGGGCAGTTCAGTGGATGTAAGAGTCGAAGCTGTGCACCTCCACGCCACAAGACGTAGAAAAGAACTCTAGAGAATTATGGCAAACTACCTCCTGTATGAACAAGTCCAATAACAGCATTTCACCCTGGGATCTGTAGGATGTGGCTACGGCAATGGTTTGCTGTGCACAATTATAGGAACCCACAATTCAGTGCTGTAGGTGTACTGTAAACACTTTCTAGCTAAACGACAGCTACCAAAGAAAAGCACAATGGAGTGGAGCCAGACAACTGAAATGTGAAGGAAAGACAAGTTCTGCTATCTAAAATACTAACTTTTTCTCAATTTGCTGTGACCGGTAAAAGGATTAATCTTTCTCCACAAGCACGCAACACCATTATTGAATCTAAAACCACAATCGCCCACTAAGAAGGGTATTTAGTATAATTGAACTTTATTGTTACATCGAAAGAAAATGTCTGAAATATCACACACTTACAGGGAATGTGAGACTAAAACAAGTGCTTTATCAACCATGTTGGCCCATCCAGAAACGCAGTCAAGGGGTGAAGAAAAATATATACCTGACCCAAAGAAAGAAAAATCACACGCATGCATTGAAAGCTTTAGTTTGTCATCACTACTAAAGTGCCGTCAGCAAACGCACACAGATGAAAAATCATTCAACTGTAGTGATTGTGTGAAGAGCTTCATTCAATTATCATGCCTACAAAGACCTTTGCAAAAACACACAAGGGAAAAATCTTACCATTGTAATGAATGTGAAAGTAGTTTTAGAGACTCCTCAAAGCTAGATATTCATCAGAGAACACACACAGGGGAGAAGCCATTCAAGTGCTGTGAATGTGAGAAGAGTTTTAGTAGCTTACCAACCCTAAAACAGCATCGGAGAATACACACCGGGGAAAAGCCGTATCACTGCAATGATTGTGGAAGTAGTTTTAGTCAATTGTCAACATTAAGGAAACATCAGCGAATACACACAGGAGAAAAACCTTTCATATGCATTGAGTGTTTGAAGAGCTTTAGTCAGTTATCACACCTGCAGCGCCATCAACGAGTACACACGGGGGAAAAACCATACCATTGCAATGAATGTGGTAGTAGTTTTACTGAATCGGCAAAACTCAGGATTCATCAGCAAACACACACAGAGGAAAAACCATTTAAATGCACTGATTGTGGTTGTAGTTTTAGAGAATCCACAACATTAATAAATCATATGCGAACACACACAGAGGAAAAACCATACAGTTGCAATGAATGTGGAAGTCTCTTTAGGGACTCGTCAAAGCTAAAGATTCATCAGAGAACGCACTCGGGTGAGAAGCCATTCAAGTGCAGTGAATGTGAAAGTAGTTTTAGGTACTCCTCAAAGCTAAAGATTCATCAGAGAACACACACAGGGGAGAAGCCATTCAAGTGCAATGAATGTGCAAAGTGCTATAGTCGATCATCACACCTAATACATCATCAGAGAACTCACACTGGGGAAAGACCATATCAGTGCAGTGAATGTGGAAGTCGTTTCAGTTACTTATCAATATTAAGGATTCATCAGCGAACACATTCCTGGGAAAAGCCATTCAAATGCAGTGAATGTGAGAAGAGCTTTAGTCAATCAACACACCTAAAACGGCATCAGAGAATTCACACTGGGGAAAGACCATATCAGCGCAGTGAATGTGAAAGTAGTAATAGTAAATCCTCTACATTAATAAATCATATGCAAACACACACAGAGGAAAAACCATACAGTTGCAATGAATGTGGGAGTCTGTTTAGGGACTTGTCGAAGCTAAAGATTCATCAGAGAACGCACACAGGGGAGAAGCCATTCAAGTGCCATGAATGTGTGTTGTGCTTTAGTCAGTTATCACACCTACAACGCCATGAGCAAACACACACAGGGAAAAAACCATTCAAGTGCTGTGAATGTGGAAGTAGTTTTAGGGACTCCTCAAAGCTAAAGATTCATCAGAGAACACACACTGGGGAGAAGCCATTCAAGTGCTGTGAATGTGGAAGTAGTTTTAGAGACTCCTCAAAGCTAAAGATTCATCAGAGAACACACACAGGAGAGAAGCCATTCAAATGCTGTGAATGTGGAAGTAGTTTTAGGGACTCCTCCAAGCTAAAGATTCATCAGCGAACACACACAGGGGAGAAGCCATTCAAGTGCTGTGAATGTGGAAGTAGTTTTAGGGACTCCTCCAAGCTAAATATTCATCAGAGAACACACACAGGGGAGAAGCCATTCAAGTGCTGTGAATGTGGAAGTAGTTTTAGGGACTCCTCAAAGCTAAAGATTCATCAGAGAAAACACACAGGGGAGAAGCCATTCAAGTGCAATGAATGTGCAAAGTGCTATAGTCAATCATCACACCTAATACATCATCAGAGAACTCACACTGGGGAAAGACCACATCAGTGCAGTGAATGTGGAAGTCATTTCAGTTACTTATCAACATTAAGGATTCATCAGCGAACACATTCCTTGGAAAAGCCATTCAAATGCAGTGAATGTGAGAAGAGCTTTAGTCAATCAACACACCTAAAACGGCATCAGAGAACTCACTCTGGGGAAAGACCATATCCGCGCAGTGAATGTGAAAGTAGTAATAGTAAATCCTCTACATTAATGAATCATCAGCAAACACACACAGAGGAAAAACCATTTAAATGCACGGATTGTGGTTGTAGTTTTAGAGAATCCACAACATTAATAAATCATATGCGAACACACATAGAGGAAAAACCATACAGTTGCAATGAATGTGAAAGACTGTTTAGGGACTTGTCAAAGCTAAAGATTCATCAGAGAACGCACACAGGGGAGAAGCCATTCAAGTGCAGTGAATGTGTGAAGTGCTTTAGTCAGTTATCACACCTACAACGCCATGAGCAAACACACACAGGGAAAAAACCATTCAAGTGCTGTGAATGTGGAAGTAGTTTTAGGGACTCCTCAAAGCTAAAGATTCATCAGAGAACACACACAGGGGAGAAGCCATTCAAGTGCTGTGAATGTGGAAGTAGTTTTAGGGACTCCTCAAAGCTAAAGATTCATCAGAGAACACACACAGGGGAGAAGCCATTCAAGTGCTGTGAATGTGGGGGTAGTTTTAGGGACTCCTCAAAGCTAAAGATTCATCAGAGAACACACACAGGGGAGAAACCATTCAAGTGCTGCGAATGTGGAAGTAGTTTTAGGGACTCCTCATATCTCAGGATTCATCAGAGAACGCACACAGGGGAGAAGCCATTCAAGTGCAATGAATGTGCAAAGTGCTTTAGTCAATCATCACACCTAATACAGCATCAGAGAGCTCACACTGGGGAAAGACCATATCAGTGTAGTGAATGTGGAAGTCGTTTCAGTTACTTATCAACATTAAGGATTCATCAGCGAACACATTCCTGGGAAAAGCCATTCAAATGCAGTGAATGTGAGAAGAGCTTTAGTCAATCAACACACCTAAAACGGCATCAGAGAACTCACGCTGGGGAAAGACCACATCAGCGCAGTGAATGTGAAATTAGTTATAGTAAATCCTCTACATTAATGAATCATCAGCAAACACATACAGAGGAAAAGCCAAGTGCAGTCAATCTGAGCGGACCTTTTGTCGATTTATGAAACTTACAAAGACATCAGTAAATACACACAGAGGAAAACTCACTCACGTGCAGCCAATGCTTGAAGAGCTTTTGATGATTTTCACACCTACAAAGCACCAGTGTAAGTGTATGCACACAGGAAAAACTATTCAAGTGCAGTGAATGTGTGAAGAGCTTTAGTTAGTCATCACTACTACATAAGCTTTCAGCAAACACACCCAAGGGAATAACATTCAAGTACATCGAACAAGTGAAGACCTTTTTCTGATTATCACTCTATAATCCTTTGAATACCATAAGCAAAAACTCACCTTAATAAAACGTGCATAGAAATAATCCTAGAGGTGCAGCAAATCCGCAAACATTTAAGTACATGGACATTTAAGTCTGTGGACATACTCAGGAATAAAAAAGTGCAGTTCTTTTGAGATGAAGGGATTACTCAAAATAATAAAATTACAATTATATGGAATCTTCGTATACCAGATTAGAAAAAGTAGGTGATAAAAGACTGGATTAGTAGGAAAGAAGAAAAAAACAGATATTTGTTAAATTATAAACGTGTCTGTTCTCAGTGATTGTTCATTTCTTTAAACCTAGGAAAAAAATACAAAATACCAGCAAAACATACTGGGAGATGAGCACAATGTAAACTAAACAAAAATAACCATTGTTTTTTTTTTATTAAGGTATAGTTAGAAAGCAAAACACCCAAGTACACCTGATCATGATGTCTGTAAAAGCAACTATGTGAACAATGCTTGGACTAAAAAGGATCATTTGAAAGCTAGTTTAAGGGATTAGTTAATAAATCCTTAAGCTCAACACACTAAAACTAATTTAACAAGCACATACTGGTAGAAGTTCATAACTGGTGTTAGGTCATTTTGCGCAACATTGCTGGTTCTGTGGCAGCATCTAGAGAACAGTGTCCAAAAGCAGGAGAAGTGAAACTTGAGGTAGCTTTTCATCCTTTATGCTATGTTGGAAATGTACACGAGGAAGGGCAATTGTGTGATCGATGTTTCTTCTGAGAGGAAGAGCATGAGTTGCATGTCATCTGCAAATAAAGACGAGGCTGTAGAGCCTTATGATGGAGGCCATTGGAGCAGTGTAGACATTAAAGAGGATGGGATGCAATGAGGAACCCTGTGGCAGTGCCACACGTGTCTTCCCACCCATAATGCAGAAGTAATGCTCATTTCCATCATCACATGCATCTTTTAATGCACGAGCCATAGGTGTACAACATAGAGCTGGATCCTTAGGAGATTTTCAGGCTTACCACTATGTAAATGATTCACAATTAGTATTTTTAAAGTTTCTTTTCTTACAGAGAAACATTCATCCAAATCCGAACTGGTGAACGAACAGAACTGGTGCATCATAGCAAAATTATTGATAGGAGAAAGGGCTGTTGAAAAGTTTAGTTCTCATTAGGTTTCTGAAAGCTTGACAGCTAGGGAGAGATTGAATCTTGAGCAGTAAAGTGTTACAGCTCTGAAGAGCTAGAATCCTGAACTGTCGGGTTCCTGCTATACATTTCTGGATCCTTGGCACTGGAAAAGAAATCTGGATTCAGAAGAGGTGGAGCACAAACGATTGAGCCTTGACACAAATGATATTCAGGTTCGTGTATACATGCAAAAAGGAACCCTCATTGTATAATCTCTGAAAGTGTTGGAATGGACTTACAAAGTATGTGCTGCCTCGTGTGCAAACAATAAAGTTTGTTATGCATTTGCGGTTGCCTCAGACCACAAATAAGATAAACCACAGCAGCCTGAAAAATCTGAAATGTGCTTTTGTGTTGCTGGAGCCATGAAATACGCAGTGTTCACGTAGTCTAGACTTGCGTAGAGGAATGAGCTCACCAATATAATATGCAAATCAGAAGAAAGGAAAGGCACATCTGCAGTAGCCGAAGATGGTTGAAACGAATGCCTTACACTAGTTCATTTTAATGAAGTGCTGAGTCGGGGAAGTTCTTCCTGCCATCGACCCAATCAACACCACCAAGCAAGTGAGGAATAAGACACATGATTGGTCAAAAATAGCGGGAGCCTGTACCAGGATTAAACTCACTTTACTTTAACAGGAACCATTTATTAAACTCAAATCTATATATTTAGGAATAAGTGACTTGTACAGCCTTTAGTGGCATAAAGAATTTGAACACTGACACTTTTGAATTTCTACTAATGAAGCACAAACAAACATCCGACCACAGCCCATGTATGGACATCCAAGAGCCTTTAAAAACACACTACAGAGGCGTGTACCAGGGTCAAACCCAACTTAAGTTCACATTAACATGAACTAAAATTTGATCCAGTAAAAAGCAATCACGATGCTACGCAATGCACAGAATGGTAACTAGATTGTACATATTTATAAGAAATCTATGTTTTTTAAATGAAATAAAGCAAAATAATGTCTTTTCATTCATGGTATTTCACTGCTGATTGTGTAGAAAGAGATGTCAAATGAGATTTGTTCCCTAAACTATAAAGATATTTTGTGCTGTTAGCTAAGAGGCTGGTTGATTTGGCAATAGAGGGGTCAAATCTCGACAGCATGACAGCTTTCAGCAAGAGTCTGACACAAGAGATATTAGAGGGGACCTTTATGGCACCTTGTGCCTGCTTTCTGAGTGAGAATAGGTTCTGTGCTTGAGATGATACTACCATCTCTCCTTCTGTGTTAATGAAGTGAGACGTGCTGCTAGTAATGCTGTCCACATAATACCTGGGATCCTATCGGTTTGCCACCATTGTTATGATACACAGCTGCTGCAGAACGAAGGGTATGAGGACTGTAGTAGATTCTGAGGATTATCAGGTGTATTTATACCTTTACTGACTCGTCATTTAAAAATTGCCAGCTCATTAGAACAACCCAATCTCGGTTCTATCTAATCCAATAACTCCTTATTGTAATCCAACACATTTCTAATGTACAGTAATGCACTGGATTGTACACCTTGTTGAGAAAGTGCAAGCAATATTAGTCACACTTGACACTGACAACGTTTTTGAACAGTACCGCGTTTGTTGTGGTTGCTTCTGGGTCCGTCCCAGGGCTCAGTGGAGGATCCGAGCCAACCCTTGAGGAACTTCTACGGTGCATCAAAGGTATCTCCACAATTGTTTGTTTGGAACGTGTGAAGACCGGAAAGAAACGAGAGGAGCAGACAGGTAAGTCCACCCGGCAAGCGTGTTGAAAATTATGCAAATGGCAGTTTTTTCCCCTCAATACCACACGTGATTGTTGGCACCTGAAAGGATACATGCATCCATTAACATGGGTCCCAGTCTGCTATTTTCTAGTTTTCCTTACCATTGAGGCATTTTCGAGATTTACCATGATATGGATTGGTAATCCCACAAACATCACTTTATTTATAAGACATGTCACTGTCATGAGTGTCAAATTAGAAAACAACAGTGTGGAAATGTTAGTAGTTATTGTGGCATTGATAATGCATTGTTGGGGAAAGCTAATACTACCTGGAATTCGAAAGCAGGGATAAGGCATTAGTGGAGGAAGATCATTCATACCTCAACACTGATAAAGCCCTCTGTGGTAAGGCCGTACTGCTGAGGTCCTGTAGCAATGAGGTGGTGCTGGTAAGGCAAGTTGGCGGGGCCTGGGATTCTCAAGGAATGAGAACACATCAGTTAAGAAGCTGGCACTGTTGATAGGGCTAGATGCTTCGGTGGCTGGTGATGCCGTAACCCTGCAGGGTCATATTTTGTTGTTGCTATAGTGGCTTGCTGCTGTGGTGGGCCACCAGTGCAACTCTCAATTAATGCAGGCTGGTATTAGGTTGTTGACAAGATAGTGAAATCTCCCTTGACTTGAATTGAACTGAGTTGTTGCACACACTCCAACTTAGATCGGCACCAAGCAGTATGCACTAGGAGTTTGGCAGAAACTCTCTGGCTGCAATGGTGTGGGTCTGACTGTTGAGACTGGTTTGACTCTGTTCTAAGGCCAGGCTATTTGTGTACCACCCCACCCCCACCTCCCCTCAGTAGTTCATTCTGTTCTGAGTTCGTCATTGCATTATTGTACCTCAAGTCAGAGCACATCACGTTTGTACACGTCCCCACTTCTTTAATGGGGGGACCATGATGTTTGGTCATTTAATGTCAGCTGTAGATGATGGATCCCCAAACAGTGTCATGTATGTGTATGTTTGCATTGTGTGAGGGGCTTACCAGGTAATCGTTCACGCAGCTCTCTGATGGATTTCACATGCGGTTCTTCTGAGTCCCCAGATAGATCATGCAGTCTGTGTGTTCTCCTTTGTACTGCCGGTCAATTGCAATTTATATAGGCAGGCAATGTGGAGATTTATCTTTAAATTGTGAATTTATAATATTTGCGTACTACTTTGTTGTTATATTATATATACTACAATATTTTTGACAAGCACTCTTCGAAGGATGTGTTGCTTTCTTGGAGGTACCAATATGGATTTAGAACAAAATCATCCGGCTCCCCCCTCCCCCCCCCCCCCCCACCAGGGGACACCAAATAGGTATATGTACATTCAAAATTGTATTTCTTCCATAATGTATAGTGCACTATGGAATAAATATACAAGAAAGGATCCTGATGTACGATGGCCAATAAATGGGTCATTCGATCTTAGAAAAATTCAGTATGTGGAACAATGTGTGTTTAAGCGCAAAAGTAGACCAGATATGTTTGACTGTGTACGAATGTGGGTGAAAGAAGTACATGAGAGTGAGGAAAGAGCAAGCTTTAGCAGACAAAGAACAACAAAAAAACATCCATCTGAAAGTGCAAGAAATGAAGGAAATAAAAGAGAAAGAGGATAGGGAGCGCCGTCTACAGGTAAATGGCCAATATTCTTTTCCGGCGTCCTCTCTATCCTCTACTATCCTCTACTTAATAAACCACAGGACAATTCAATTTTGTTAAATCGATCTCCGCCACCAGATACTTTTCCCTCTGATGATGACAAATCTTCCCCAGGTCAGAAAGGGACAGAGTTAGACTCTTAACGACACACTCGTTCAATTTTGAACGCTGACCATAGGGCCTCTCCCAGATCTGCCCCTCGAAAAGCAGCTGGTGGTGATACCTTTGCTCCAGACCTTATAGCAAATGTTCAGCAATGGCCACAGTAATTGCAAATTTTAGGAAACATTCCACAGACTTAGAGCCTGTTGATATAAAAACTGATCATTAACAATTGAGTGACAGTCTTTTTCTCCCTTCCCAGGTGGCCGATTTAATTAGATGTGTGGTTAAACTATGAACTGATGCATTCCGCTTGCGAGAGGAGAAAAAGGCAGCTGCCACAGCTGAACAATCAGCTCAGGCCCTGTGCGCAGGAGGAAGTTCCAGGGACAGATGAGGCTATTGTAGTTCATGGGAAACCAATGCGTGAAGCTGCGCCTTTATATGTCCCTTTATATGTCCCTCCTAGGGGTATGGGAACAAGTAACAATAAAGATTCCACTGATGCGAAGGTATATTTTGTTTAGAATTGGGTTTATACTCCTTGGAGTAGAGCGGATTTCATGGCGCTTAAAGCTGCTTTGCCTGAACCACAAAAAAATCTGGCTGCTTTTTATGAGGAACTTGAAGGAGCTATTAGTTCTTGCGCTATGACTTTGCCTGATATTGACATGTTTTTTGGGCTTATCTTACCCCCTGATATGTGGAGATTGATTCGGAAAATAGATGATCAGACAACTATTGGAGCTATTTGGACAGAAATAAAGAGAAAAGATGCAGAAAGGCCACCCGCGCAGAAACCACAACAAGAGATATTAGACCTCCCAAAGGCTATCATAATTAGGTTGAAAACCCTTATACCTCCAAAAAAGATAGATTGGACTATGTTAGCATCCTGCAAGCAAAAGGGGGATGAGTCAGTTTCTGATTTCTTTACATGTTTTGAGGAGACATTTCATGATTTTAGTGGACAGTAATTGACAGATGACACAGGCAAGCATCTGTTCGTTGACAAATTTGTCACAAACATGTGTCCAGGATTAGCTAGTTGCCTAAAGGCCAACGAGAGTTCATGGACTAAGTCTTCCCCTGTTTCCCTTTTGACTATGACTCAGTATTATGAACGTCAGGAATTGGAAGATAAAGGCAAAGAGGATAAGAAACCTAATAATTTAAAAACAAAGGTGATGTTAGCTCATGTTTATGGTCCATCTTATAGAGGTGGTGGTAGAGGTGGACGTGCAATGTATCAACCTAGTGCACCCTCTTTCCCTCAAGCTACTTTGTATTCTGATCATTGTGCTTATTGTAAGGAGATAGGACATTGGCACTGTGAGTGCCAACTTTTGCGAGGTTAGCAGTATCATGATGAGGGCTGTTGGAGAAATAAAGACATGGCCAAATGGAGATTGCCCACAGCCTACTTACACCCTATGATTCACATGGCACAGGGGCCGACACATGTTGGAGCATCCTTAATAGCAAAGTTACTTATGCATGTGTGGGATCATCCAGAAATTGCCGGCACACCTAAAAAAATAGTCCAAACTTATCTGATTTGTCTCCAGCATAATCCTGGAGAGGGAACACAAACTCCAACAGGAGGGTTTGCCAAACCAACCGTACCTTTTGAGGTTCTGCAAATGGATTACATCCATCTTGAACGCTGTAACAACTTAAAGTATATACTAGTAGTGGTATGTGCCTTCAGTAAGTGGATAGTAGCGTACCCTACAAAAGATAATGCAGCTCTTCCTACAGCAAAGGTGTTATTCTCCAGATTCGGCGTTTGCTGACTCTTGTGGAGTGACAACGAACTCCATTACATTGGGCAAGTTGTTGAGTATGTCTTGAAAGGATTGGGAATCAAGCAGAAGTTCCATGCTGCTTTCTACCCACAATCAGCAGGGTTAGTGGAACAGTGCAATTCCACCCTCAAGCTTAAATTGGCTAAAATACAGGCCTCCACATCCCTGAAATAGCCTGATGCGCTAACCCTTGCTCTGCTTTCCATTAGATCAGTGCCACATACATGATCTGGCCTTACACCGTATGAGGTGGTATTTGGAAGGCCTGTGAACATTTAAGGGATTTCTAAGCCACGTCCTATACATGATGTACCTGTGTCTTGATGAGTGACTATCTGTCTCAGTTGACTGACAACTTGCTTTCTATTCATCAACAGGTTCGAGAAGCTCTTCCTGACAGGTCGCAAGGTGAAGGCCATAATCTATAATCCGACGACCAGGTAATGGTCAAAGTTTTCCAGAGGTCGAATAGCCTGGAACCGAGGTGGCGCAGCCCTGAGCGGGTGCTTCTGGCGACCAGAACTGCAGTCCAAGTGACCAATAGGAAAAACTGGGTTCACTCCACGCACTGCAAAAGAGTGCCATCTGCCATGGTGGAGCCTACTGCCCTCACCGACCATCGAGATAGCCTGAACACAGAGAGAAGCCAAGCCATATCACCTGAAGAACCTGAGGAAGTCTTCCTGGAACACACGATCCCTGGTGCATCTCGATATCAGCTGCGACCCCGGAGAGACTGCATTGCTGAAGAAGACTGGTTGAGCAACCGTTCTGGGTTAGTGAAAGACTGAGCTGGCGAGGGGGGTCTTTTTCTTAGTGACACCCGTCTCAGCTCTCAGTGAAGATACCAACGGCTGCCCAGAATTTTAGAGCTCCATCTGCTTTGTTATTTCAACGTCAAGATGAACATGCCTATGGAAATGACATTGACTGCTGCGAGAATCAGCGACAAGAAGACTATGTTCATTGCTGGGTTTACTTTCATCGTGATTATTATGGCAGTAATAGCTTGGGTTGTAGAGGAAGTGGCTCAATGGTTAGAGCGGCAGACCCTGATGCGGAGGTCTGGCCCGGGACCAGGGATCAATTCCCGCCTCGGCGGCTCTTGGACTCAATCTCCCCGGACCTGATAATTCTCGCCTCGGTGCCTAGTCTAATCATGGGTCCCACTCTGTGACTCTGGGCAATAGCTTGCTTAATCTCCACAACGACCCCAGCAGCGCTTGGATGCCTGGCTTCACCTTGGGGGTGCCCAGGAGTGGACATTTCACATGGAAAAGCCAGGAAGGGTTCCACAGCGGTATGAGTGCAGCGCCGGGACGCCCCGTCGCGTGGGCAGCCGTGCGCTTTACAAATACAACACATTTACATTCACACATTCCTGTGCGACAAACGCTGAATGCCACTACTCCAGCCTCCATTGAGCAGCATTATTTCTCCCTTCCCTATCATGAGCAGCAGCATAGAATGTCCTACTTCAATAATACATTCATTCAGATGTTGCACCACACCCACAATGCTACGAACATCACCAACTGTTGGGTGTGTGGAATGATGCCAGCTCATCAGAAAAAGGGAGGAGCACCTTTTATTCCTCTCCCATTCTCACACAATGGTTCTTGTCAAGCCTGGTTCGCATTGCTGTCGACTTCAGAGGTTGCTAATACTGATGTTGGTGTAGGAAGACTACTTTTTTATCTTAATAAAGTGTGCTATCCTGATGAGGAAGGAGATCCACAGGCTAAAGGAACTATATGGGAAATGGAGGAGTATCGCCGAGGAAACTCTTCTTTGCGCTATGTTTTCCCAAACACCCGAACATCTACGGGTAATGGACCTCCTGTTATAGCTGTTACTAGAGCTCGAGCAGACGTGTGTGTGTGAACAGTGTTGGAAGAATTCCTGTGGGGTAGACCGACTGTACCCTGGTACTGAACATTACTGGGGTTAACAACAGTAGTTTTATGTCCTCACCCAATGCTTACTTCATCTGCGGAAATAAAGGATACTACCATCTACCCAATGGATGGTCAGGAACTTGCTATGTGTCCTTTTTGTTGTCACCTGTGTTTTTGGCTCCTGCATCCTACCATAAAGACTATAAACTGTTTATTGACATTTCTAAGAACAGATATGAGGACAATAATATCATGATGAGGTGGATCTGACTGACACTGCACTGTAGCAATATGTTGAATTTAATTTGGGATTGTTCTTCTTTGTTGACACCGCTTTGAACAGCAGGAAAATCAGACGCTTGACACATTTTGTACTGCATGTGCTGTCTCGTTCATTGCCTGAGGCTTCTGTTTCGATGTAGTTCCACTCATGAGCCTGTTGGACCCGGGCCTTTTTGGCTGGTTCACCCCTGAACTTTTTGTTTTTGATGGTGACCTGGCGTTCGTGATTTCTGGCTTGGCGCACTTTTTCCCTGTGTCCTAGGGTAAAGTGCGTGCGTGTAGTGAGGTTGGCCTGCCCTCCCATAGGAATGCATGGGGAATGTATGTGACCATGTTAGTTCCTGATGTGTGGGGAGTACAGGTGCGAGTTTGGTATGTGCGGACTCGTGTGGTTAAATGCTGCGCAATGATGTATGCGGCGTGATTGTGTCTAGTGTGGAAGTGCCACTTCTAGACATGGGTGTGCGTGTGCAGCGAGTGTACTGGCATGTGATTGGCTGGGGCTGGCTGGTGAGCCTGGCTCCAGGAGTCTGGATGGGTCTGCCCCGGTGGTGAGTGGAGAGATTAGCATGCTGATGTGAGGAAGGGGTGCACCTGGGACCTGAATAGGGATGGGCTTTCCCCACACAATGCTGGCTCCGCCCCCTGTGGTGCGACTGATGACCCTAGCCTAACTAGTTAATAGGAAGGGTGGTTGAGCACATCAAGAGTGCTCCAAAACCAGCTGCGACTGGTTTCTCTCCCACCCTGCACCCAGACAAATGTAGAGGAATTTATATAGCGCAAATCACCGAGCAGTTTCTAAGCGCTTGCTTAGGGAACCCGTCCTGGTATTCCCCTGTGAGATACCCCGGCAAGGTATCCGCAAGGTGAAAGCCAGGCATCCAGCCGCAAGGGGCCGTTGTGGAGATTATGATTCAGAAAAGGGGGTGGTGATGAACAGAGTGTCTGAATTAAGCAGACCACTCTTACCCAGTCCAAAGATCAGGGCTTGATCCATCACCGTTTTTTAGCTCACTGCACCATCCCAGCTCAGAACCTGGCTACATGCAAATTAGTCTGTTCCTGTCCCAGTGCATGATGGGAACAGGGCAAACCAAACTACCAAGCCAATTCTTATACTGGGAAGGAAACAAGCTACCAGGGACCGGTTTCTGGCATTTCAGCCGTCGTCGGCCCGGCTTGCTTGAATCCTGATGGTGCAATGAGCAAGGGACTCACATCTGAGTATACCCTTCCACGCTTATGGTGGACAAAATGATTCAGAAAAGGGGGTGGTGATGAACAGAGTGTCTGAATTAAGCAGACCACTCTTACCCAGTCCAAAGATCAGGGCTTGATCCATCACCGTTTTTTAGCGCACTGCACCATCCCAGCTCAGAACCTGGCTACATGCAAATTAGTCTGTTCCTGTCCCAGTGCATGATGGGAACAGGGCAAACCAAACTACCAAGCCAATTCTTATACTGGGAAGGAAACAAGCTACCAGGGACCGGTTTCTGGCATTTCAGCCGTCGTCGGCCCAGCTTGCTTGAATCCTGATGGTGCAATGAGCAAGGGACTCTTATCTGAGTATACCCTTCCACGCTATGGTGGACAAAATGATTCAGAAAAGGGGTGGTGATGAACAGAGTGTCTGAATTAAGCAGACCACTCTTACCCAGTCCAAAGATCAGGGCTTGATCCATCACCGTTTTTTTAGCTCACTCTTTTGATATTACAGCTTCCGTGCCAATCTCTACTTTGTCAGTCTAAAGGACCAGTGCGCAAAGGGCGAACCCCTGTGCGGTGGGCCCCTGAAAAGACTCATCCCCATACTGTTACTCCTCCTCCTTCCCTCTACAGAGAGAATTGTTGGCCAGATGCTTATCCTTTACTGCCACGATTATGGCAACTCCCTGTATTTGGGCGCCCCAAGCCAGAATCAAAAAATTACAGGTGGCTCAGAATTCCGCAGCACGCTTACTGTACAATCTACCAAGACATCAATCTGTAAGTCAAGCGCTGCTTCTCCTCCACAGACTGCCGATAGCATAGAGGATGTAGGCTTGCAGTTAGAGCTGTCAACCTCGAAGCTGGGGAACCATGAGTCTCGGCAACGACGCTCAACATCCTGTGATTCTGGGCAAATCACCTAATCTTCCTGTGCCTAACAAAAATGAATGTGTCCATCTGTAAGGAAACTGGTGCTATGTAAAGCGCTCCAATAGCCGATGTCTCGGGTCTAGTTTGCGCTATATAAAACTCTTTCAAAAGGATTACATTTGAATCCCTCTGCATTGCACACAGGGCCCTGCAAGACAAAGGCCCTGCGATTGCTAGATCATGGTTTTCCTTTTATAAACCAGGGAGATTCCTGTGCTCCTCCAACACCTTTTTGGCTAAGATCCCTTTGATCGAGAGAGTAAAATTGGGAGGGCGATCTTTTTCACTCAATGCATCTAAATTGTAGAACACCCTTCTTCTCTCTCTCGAGTTCTTGAAAAGGAGTTCCCTTTCCGCAATGGATTAAAAACCTGGCTGTTTCAGAGTGCGTTTCTGTTAACTCCTTCTCAACGGCCGCACAGCCAGCCAGGTAGGCCCACGGGTAGCCATGCGCTATATAAGTATGTCTAGAATTGCACAGAGTAGAAGTATCTTGCAGAAGCACTACCCAGACTGACAAAGGTCTATCCATCCCTTTTCTTTTTTGTATTATATTTCTTTTTTTCCATGTTGCACACACTTTATACATTATACATTTTTCAGCATTAATACTTCATGCTTCATAGCTAAATAAACTATTTTACAAGATATACAAACTTTTCGTTACACATTTCCACAAACAGTGTTTATAAATTTCTTACTTAACCACAAGTAAACCTTAAGCCCTTCATGGGTCTACCTGCGACCCAATTCCTTCCTTCCAGATACTTATGGCTTGCCATATTCTTAGGCCTAATGTCCCGTTTTCCCTTTTCGTGCATAGATATTCTTCTCCATATTATACACATTCAAGAGATTAGCCAGCCAGGTTTGCAGTGCCGGTGGATTTTTGTCAAGCCAAGCCCTTGCTAAGGTCAATCTATATACTGACATTGCCACAAACAGAAATTCCTGATGTGTGTCAGCCCCTTCCAAACCCAGACCTAAAATTATTCTAGCTGGGCTGAGATTAATTTGAATCCCCAGGGATCTATCTAGAAAACCCTCGATGTCCCTTATTAGCGTATGTAGTTGAGGGCATGTAGCAAAAATGTGAATATTATCTGCTTCACTAGCGTTGCATCGGGGACAATTTATACCCGTGCTCCCTCCCCATTTGGCTATCTTGGCAGGGGTATGATATAATGAATACAGAGTTTTATAGTGTTGTGACTGCATGGAGGATGAGCACAGTATAGTACGGCCCAGGTCCAATGATTTTTTAAACCACCCTACGTCCACGCTAAGTTTTTCCGCCCATTTATTGCCCACCTTTCCTAGGGCATCAGATTTCCCTTTAGCCAAACAGGCATAAAAAGACCTAATGGTGCGATCCCCCAAAAGTCTAATTTTTTCCAGTATCTCATTCCTGCCTACTCCCACAGACCCCCCCAGCTTTATCATTAAAAAAACTCCTGACCTGGAGATACTTGGAAAAACCTCTATTATTAATACCATATTTAGTTCTTAAATCTGCAAACTGTACGATCCCCTCTGTATCAAATAAGTCCCCGATCTGGATAATCCCACTGTTTGCCCATTCTAACATTGCTTCGTCTGCAAAGATTGCTTGAGGAAACGACCTGTTTCTAAAGAGTCTAGTGTATCTATTATACTTCCCAATTTTACTTCTTTTCAAAAAAGCAGTCCATATCTTAACAGCAGTTGAGACCGTCTTGAACCTTGTTCTTTTAAAGTAGCCATAATCAATACAGTTTAAAAAGCAGTTTCCCGCATTTGTCCCTAAGACCGTAGCATACACTTTCGTAGACAGGTTATTAACTCTTTCATCCAGACCATTTCCTCCTATTAACCCTAGCATGTACTGTAGGACAGCTGCCATATAGTATAGCCTGAAGTCCGGTGCACCCCACCCCCCCCTTTCTCTTGGGAGCGTCATATATTTATATGCCCTGCGCGTCTTTCCATGGGCCCAGATGAATCTGTTGCATAATGTCTCTAATGTATTAAACCAACTATTCTCAAAGAATAAAGGAATTGATCTAAAAAAATAAAGAAATTTGGGGAGAATCAGCATCTTAATAACGTTAGTGCAGCCCATCAGTGAGAGATGTAAGTTATTCATCCTTGTTAGATCTATTTTTACTCTTGTCATCAGAGGAGCCATGTTTATCTCTACCACCCTATCTAGATTTGCTGATATAGCCACCCCCAAGTACATGGCTGAACCAACTACCCTAGCGTCATTACACCCTGAATATCTATTTTCAACAATCTGTGTCTTGGGTTTGTTCAATTTGTATCCCGAGATTTGACCGAAGCGTTCCGCCTCTGCCTCAATCTCCCTAATGGCAGTGGAGGGGTTGGGTGTCAAAATAGCGACGTCATCCGCATATGCAAGAGTTTTTATTGCACAGCCGTTTATATTCATCGGGGCAATCTGTGGATTCTGTTCCAGCCTGCGCAGATAGGGATCCAGGTATAACGCAAACAACAGGGGGGATGACGGACAACCCTGTCTAGTCCCTCTGCATATCTTGACTACTGCCAAGTATCCCCTATTGACCCTAATCTTAGCCATTGGATTGATATACAAGGTCTGTATGGCCTTGATGAAGCCCTCCCCAATTCCATTCCACCTCATGGCTGACCATAGGTATCCCCAGGAGACCCTATCAAATGCCTTCTCTGCATCTAGAAACAGCGCTGCCATGTGGTCTCCTAGGGTACCTGCTGCATCAAACATGGTAATAACCTGCCTAACATGCTGTGTGGTTCCTTTACCTGGGATGAACCCATGCTGGGAACCCTCTACCACCCCTGCTAGTCTTTTAGCTAATATCTTTGAGTAAACCTTGACGTCGGCATTCAACAGGGTAATTGGGCGGTATGAACCTGGTTCGGTTATTGGTTTACCTTTTTTTGGTATTACAATTATAATAGCTGCACCCCAGGACTCAGGGACGGATTCACCCTTTTGTGCCATTACCATGATGTTAAACATGTCCCCTATGATCGCTGTTTGAAATATTTTAAAGAATTTCACCGGGATCTGGTCCGGCCCTGCTGCCTTCCCAGAGGGCAAACTGCCAAGAGCAGTAACTAGTTCCTCTACCCGGAGTCCACCATCTAACTCCTCCTTTTCCATTGTGGAGAATACTGAGGGAGGCACCTCGCTCAGATATGTTTCTAACTCTTCCGTACTTGCCGTTATGTCTGAGGAGTAGAGATCTGTGTAAAACTGTTTAAAAACCTCCCTTACCTGTCCTAACTCTGTTACCAAATTTCCTTGTGTATCAGCTATTTCTTTAACGTCTGCTGCTGCTACTCTCTGCCTGGTCCGCACGGCTAAGATATGTCCCACCCTTTCACTGAGCTCATGTGCGTTCTCCCTGTTCGCCATATATTTCCCAGCCATTTTTTGGGCAACTCCTTCTAGGGCATCTGCTCTCAGCGATATTAGTTGAAGTATGTTTTGTTCTATCGCGACCTGTTGTTGAATAGCTACTACTAGCTCTTCTTCAGCCTTTAATAGATTTAGCCGAATTTCTTCTATTTCTCTTTTTTGTGTGCGGACAATACAAAGCTTAACGTCTCCCCTCTAACAGCAGCCTTAAAGGCATCCCAAACTATCCCTGGGGGTGCAGTCCCTCTATTTATATCCCAGAAATCCTTGATCCATTTTTTCATGTACTGCCTATATACATTATCTTGCAGCAGCGACCTTTCAAAAGTCCATTCCACCTCTTTTTTATTGAAGTTCCCTAATTTTATTGTCAAAAACCAATGGGCTGTGATCAGATAAAATTCGGGGTTGTTTTTCAATTTTTGATTCGCCGATTAATCTATTTGAAATTAAAAAGTAATCAAGTCTGACCAGCACCTGGTGAGGTGATGAGAAGAAAGTGCTACCATCTAAGTTTGGATGCCATTTTACCCAAGCATCTTCCAATGAGTTGTGGGTCACCATATCAGACAGTGCCCTATACACCTTCCTTTTCCTGCCTCGATATTGTGAACCTAGCTGCAAGAATGAACTGGTTGGGTCATGCAGATTGAAATCGCCACAGCATACAATTGGCTCAGGCCATTGTGCTAACTCCCCATCCAGATACTGAAATACATCTGGGTCGTCTGTAGAGCCATATATTGTAACTAAGGTGAATGTCTCCCCCTTAAAGGCTATCTCGGTCATCACCCACCTCCCCCATTGATCTTCTTTCTTCCTCCTTATAATTGTGTCCCTACTCCTGCCCAGCACAGCCACCCCTCTAGTTTTGGTCCCTTGATTTGATTTTGCCATAACTTCGTACCCTAATTGGCCCAACAAGTGTGCGTTGGTGCCCTCTATATGGGTCTCTTGCAAACAAACCAAATCAACGTGCAATGTTATGAGTAGTGCTGCTACCTTAAACCTCTTTTTTTGGTCATTGAGCCCACATACATTTATCGAGGCTATTCTACATGCCATATAGCTTTGTTGCTTTCATCCCTAAGCTGATAGTTATCTATTTTATCTATACTTTGCTGTATATCCTGTGTTCTTTTCCCGTCCCAAGCTTGTAATGCCGATTTCCAAACATCGTATCCTTGTGCAACATTTGTACCCTTCGCCCTCCCTTTCCCTCCCACCCTTTACTGTCACCTCCTTACCCACACCCCGTGCCCTACCCTCACTGTGCTCCCCCCTCCCCATAGAGACACCCTGGGTACATGTTCCCAGGTGTGGTTGTCAGTTAGGGCAATCCTTGTCAGAGAGGCCCCGTGGCCCGGAATCATATAAATGTATTCCCTGCATCGCATAAGAAAAAAATCTCTGCCTTACAATATAAGTAGAGCCTCTGACTTACAATGATAATTCTAATCAATCTAGTCAATATATTCTTAATATATACTTATTTTACTGACATGTGGAAATTGTGTCCTGCATCTTAAGTTGTTGCTATGTATTTGTTCTTTCAAAAAAATGATTTCAGGACTTTTGCTATTTGCCAGCTTCCTGATTAGTATTCCCCACAATTTCATTCAGATACGCTTCTGCCTGCACTTCACTAGTAAAGGTTTTAGTGGTGCCTTTAAAGATTATTTTTAGTCTTGCTGGGTTTTGGAGAAATATCTTTGCACCCTTTTGCTCGAAAGGAGTAATCAACTGCCTCATCCTCCATCAGCGTTCTACAGTCATGTGAGCAAAATCTGGGCGCACAAAGAAAGACAAGTCGTTGAATTCCTTCTTCCTTGAGGGCCTTGCAATGTCATAGATGGCTTCTTTTAGCCTAAAGTTCCCTATATAAACCAGCATTGCTCTTGGATACTGCGCTGGTTTCTGGCTGCGTTTCGGGAGTGCCAGGGGGAAACGATGTACTCGTTGAAGTTCTGTGTTCATATCCCAACCTTCAAGCTCCGGAAAGGCTGCCTTTACCAAATTAATCATATATCCCCTCGGGTCATCCCCCTCAACTCCTTCTGGAATGCCTAGGAAACGAAGATTATTCCTCCTGCCTCGGTTCTCTAAGTCTTCGACTTTTTGCATCAAGTCCTTGATTACTCCTTCATGTTCTGCCCCTTGGTCTGAAGTTTGCTAAAGTCTGATTCTAAGTTTTCAGTGCGAGACTCTACAGAGGCCATTCTGTTGGATATTTCCGAACATGTTTGGTCTACTTTTTCCACAACTCCTCGGAGTTCCTGGATAGCATCATGATTCCTGTTGCTGTCCTTCTTAACGTCTTTGTGGAAATGCTTGATTGAATTTAAAACTTCGCTTAAGGAGGGCTCCCTTGTGTTTATCATATCAGAACCCTTTTCCCTTGGCAGTGGACGTTGTCGTTCTCTTGGTTCCCTTGATCGGCTATTCCTATGTTTGCCATGCTCTAAGTTGCCTCCGGGGTCTGTGGTCTCTTCGCCGGCTGATTGACAGTGCCTTCTATGTCTTATTCTTCTTTTTCCCCAATCATCTTTTCCCCCACCCCCCTCTGGAGTAAACATCTTGGATGAATGCCCGAGGCACTCCCAAGACTGTAGTGTTCGAGGCCTCCACAATTGTTGTTGATAATTGGTATGCTGCGCTCCTCTCCCCAACTTCGATATCCTCTCCTTCCTCCTCTTTTTCATCCTCCTCGTTTGAGCTGCTTGTTGCACTAGAAATAGACCCACCAGTCTCGTAGATATCTGAGCCAGAATCTTAACTTGATGTTTCGGATTCCAAAAGCAGCTCCTTTTTTGGGGGTGATGTCTGTGTTTCAGTTGGGAGACGTTTGGTCCCCTGATTTTGATATAATGGTGAGGGCGGAGGTTCTCTCCCTGTAAGGGTGCTTAATTTTGCACAGGACTTTTCAAGCACTATTTCCTTCGCTAGTTCAGTGCCAACTCCTGCAATTTTTTTAACATTGTTTATATCGGAAGTGTAACCCATACTTTGTCTTTGTAGATCTTGCTGATCATTCTGATTCCTTTTGTCTTCTGGAATCGGCGGGTTGTGATGCTGCTTATTTATTATTTTCTCTTGATTATCTTTAGGGATAGGGTTAAATATATTTGAGATCCTTGGCTGAGATTCTAATTGCTGCCCAGTGCCCTTAGCAGTTGCTTTCAAGTTCTTTATCGTCTGTAGTCTCCTTGCTTTTTTCTCCAGCAGGTTCTCACTATCTTTGTCCATCTCATCTTCGTCCCCCTTATTTTTTTCCTGGTTTTTATTTTTCCCTTTTCCTCTCTCCTGCGATCCTGCTATTCAGGGCCCCAGGCTATCTGCTCTCTCTGTAAAATGGAATCCATGTACTTTAGGTACACACCAAATTGGGTATTGGGTCACCTCTGTGATCCCCTGTATAGTGTACCATAGGTACCCAGGGCATAGGTGCATCCAAGGCCTACCGGGGGCTGCAGCATGTATTGTGCCACCCCTGGCTGGCCATCCAAACTGACACCACTGGCTGATCACTCAGCCTGGGTAAGGTGGTGTAATCACCCCTTACTTAGATATAGTATCCCTATATCTACCTTATATATAGACACATATGCACCTATAAGTCACTCCTATGGTAGGCCTCGACAATCCTGGAGGCAGAGTGCTTGGTTTTATGTGAGAGGGTGCTCTAGCATGAGCTGAGCCCTTCTGCAGCTTTCGAAACCATGTCCTTATAGCTGTTCTATGATATAGCCATACCATATAATCTAAAGTGCATTATAATCCTCGCGGTTAATGCTAACTCTGGTTTGGCTTTATCAAAACATGTCGTGTAAGGTGTCAAACACTTTGGAATACTACCCCCTCCTGGCGGGGGTAGCATTCCACCCTTCTAGAGGGAAAAGACATGTATGTTACTGGCACTTTTCAGCTCACAGCGTCTTCCCGGTTGCTAGCCCATTGGCTAGTAAGCCCCCTGAAGACGATCCTTTGAATCTACACTGCCGGCCTGGTTGGTCTAGGCTCGCCCCAGGTTCCCTGCAAAGGGGAGCTCCCCAGACCTTGCTGGTCTGAACAGAAGCCGATCTTCATCTCCTGCGTGGGTTGCGTTAGCCAAGGTTTGTTGGGTCCAATCCGGATACCGACACCCCAGCCAACAAGATCCTTTGTGGGATAGCCCGCCTCCATCTCCTGGTCATTGTCGACGCCTCCTGGACCCCGTGGATGCAGAGACAAGTCACCTCTTCACCTGGACAGCACTCGACATCCCCTGGTTCCTTCCTGGTCACTGGCTAGTGACCCAGACTCTGTCCCCTCTGCTTACATGTTCTTCACATCTTCGATCCACCCTTGGATCCAACCGGACACTTTTCTCCTGGTCGCCTGCAGCACTTCTTTGCATCTCTCCATAGGGAACAATGCCGAAACCCGACACAGAAGAACACCTATGCACCAGGCTTCCCTGGGTGAGGTAACTCGAGTGCTCTGGTACTCACATGGGTGTTAACTATCCAAGTGTCCTAGCTTAAAGGGGTTTCACCGTAGTTCACCTGGAAGTGTCCAAAACCTACTACTTTGTAACTTTTACGTTCCCATTATAACTCTATGGTAACCCGCGTGTGCATTTAGACACTGCACGGGTCCCCCGTGGGCCTCCTACCTCCAATCCTTTGGTTGTCCAGTGTAGCCCCAGCGATTCCCTAGGCCCTAGGCCTATTCACCTTTCCTGAAGTGGTTCTTATACCACTTACGTAGTATATGGTTTGTGAGGCCCCTAGGGCATAACTGTATTTTGTGCAACTTATAGTATGCTGATTGAGTAACTTGTAATGTACTTCGACCTCTGACTTCATAAAGAGTCCAGAGGGGTTGTGTTAGTAATAAATACATATATATTTTATATATACCTTGTGTGGTGTCTTTTCATTTGGTATTCAAGGGATAATATATGGTAAAACAGCTGGCTTTACATGCCCTCTGAAGTTTAGCCTAAGACTGCTTTGTCCAAGCTACCACTAGGATAGCTGGTCTATAAGGTTGACTTTACAACCACCATCAATAAGGGTCGTTAGACTGGTGCAAGGTGCTCACTAGAATAGTGAACACCATATACCAGGCTAACTTCTCACATTGGTGTGCAGCGGTTGGGATAAGAGCTTGCTGTTCTTTTACCATATAATCTTGAGATAACATTTGAAAGATCACATTAACGTACCTGAAGGTACATATAAAAAAACAAGTCTTATAATACTTAAGTTCTACTGAATTTAGCTGTTGTAGAGCAAAGGGCTTAGCACACCCTGACTACAACTCCTAGATAACACTTAGTGTAGGTAGGTGCACACACCACACCTCACTAGAAAAATGTAAATCAGAGGAGAACCTACTGGACCTCTCCCAGAAGAAGCTGACCTTCCACATGCACTTTCTAGATATGACACATTTACCTTCCATGAGCTGAGAAGCTTATGTACAGCTAGACCCTACCCTCAGACACCTGATAGAAATACTAGAGGAGTATGATGCGAAGAAAGCATCTAACCCAGGTCCTTCAGGCAGTACAGGGGAGGGCCATCCATGATGAAGAGGATGATGATAACCAGGATGAAGTTAGTGAACTGAACCAGGTTAACTTAGGACTACATGGGAATGGATATGGGAGAACCCACTCCAGACCCCCAAGTAGGCCTATCCATGAGCAAATTAATTAATTAATTATGTGCTTATATAGCGCAGGAATCACTCCTGAAGGGGTACCTCCGCGCAAAGAAGGAGAAGATCACTATCCAGTGGATCCAATCACTCTGGTGACTCAATAGAGTCCAACACCTCAGCTCTCAGAAGAATGACTTCGCCTGAGAGAAGGTAGCATAAAGCTAGAATGAGGGAAGTTAATCTTAGGATCCAGAGGCAAGAAATTGCCCTGACCAAAGAGACCCTGGCTCTTGCAAGAGAGCAAAAGTTAAGTGGATTAGACTCCACTGGTGGCAGCAATATCCCTAGAGATAGGGAAAGGTCATACGACCATAGAAACCTAAGTAAGATTTCCCTCCCTACCAGAGTGGGGATGACATCCACAAGTGGATAACTGCTTTGGAGAGGGCTTGCAAAGTACAGCAGGTACCCCAAAGTCAGCGGGGAGCAATCTTATGACTCTCCTTTTCAGATAAAGGGAGAGACAAGCTCCTCACAGTTAGTGAAGGGGATGCTCACAACTACAATGTCCTGAAGAGTGCTCTAATAGATGGGCTTGGCTTAACCACTGAGCAGTATAGGTTGCTGTTCAGAGACACCCAGAAAACACAGACTCAGGACTGGACTGATTTTGTAGATTGTGCTACTAACTGCCTGATTCATGTACGGGCCGTTTTGCGTGGCCCTAATAGCGAACCATAGCGACTCGCTATTGAGGACACGCAAAACGGCATTCCTGTAGGAATTGCTAAATCAATAGCGAATCCTACATGTTCTCTATTTGCGAGTAGCAATTTGCTACTCGCAAAAAAAGGAATTTCTCCCCATTCATTCCTATGGGCCAAAAGGCCCATAGGAATGAATGGGGAGTATCCCTTATTTGCGAGTAGCAATTTGCTACTCGCAAATCAGATAGCGATTTTAAGGGTGCCAGGGGTGTCCAAAGGACAATCTGTAGCACCCCTAAAATGCACATTTGAACAGGTGTTGCGCACACACATGTCCAAAGGACATGTGTGTGTGCAACATGCACCTTAGAAAAATGCTTTTAAAAGCATTTTTCTATGTTTTTGCTATTTACCGAGAGGTCTGACCTCTCGGTAAATAGCGGCAAGTAATTGCGAATTCGCAAATTTAAATTTGATGTTGAATTGCATTTAAGGAATCTCTAATAGAGATTCCTTAAATGTCATTCCTCGCACATTTGCGACATCGCAATTAGCGATTTTTGCATTTGGGATGCTGAATCCCAAATGCAAAAATCGCTCTTGCAAAGGGCCGGATTCTCAGAATCCGGCCCTTTGCGAGCGCAAAAAAGCTTTCTGAATCAGGCTGTAAGGCTCTGGAAGGCTGGTTACTGGGCAGTAAAGTACAGGACTATACAGGATTGTACAATTTGATTATGAGGGAGCAGATCCTTAATAATTGTCAAAAACAGCTTCTACACCAGCACCTGGTGGACTTTGATCTGACCTCTCCCCAAGAATTGGATAAGAAGGCAGACAAATGGGTCAGAACCAGGATTAGGCCTAGATATCAGGGTGGTGACCAGAAGAAAGATTCTGCCAAGCCTCAAGAGAAAGGTGGGGATAAATCTAAGGACAAATCCGCTACAGGGCCCCAAAACTCCTCTGAGAGGGGTGGGTTCCAAACTCCTTCCTCTAATCAAAAGAAACCTTATTGCCATGTATGTAAGATACCTGGCCACTGGAAGACTGATAATAGTTGCCCAAAGGCCAAATATAAGAATATACCTCCAAGTAGTATAATTAGTAGTAATCCCCCAGGTGGTGGGAGTGCCCCCACAGCTGTGGCTGGGTATACTTGGGGGACTCTGGCCTAACCAGGTCCCCTACTTCAGAAACTCTAGTCAGTGAGAATGGCATGGGGTTTGCCAACTTCATCGCTTGTCCCAATACCCTGGGTAAGTACAGACAGGAGCCCCTCATCAATTGTCAGAAAGCTGAGGCCTATAGGGACACAGGGGAAAGCATCACTATGGTGACTGAAAGACTAGTCCCCTCAGAACAGCTTTTACCTGGGTTCACATACCAGACCCAGACTGGCGCAAGGTGCTCACTAGAATAGTCAACATCATATGCCAGGCTAACTTCTCACAGCTCCTTCCGGGGTTGAATGCGAGGAGGGCAGCTGAGTTCTATCAAATATAGTCGGAGATCCTGGGTACCCTGGCGCTGGTCGGGTTGTGGACAGGTGCAGATGGGTTTGCCTTTGGTGCACCTGTAAAATGTGAGCCCATATTAGTATCGATGTCCGGGCTGCTGGCGCAAGTCGCCTCTTAGTTCTCATTCTGAATAGTTACCAAATAAAGAGACAGGCGCTGGAAGCTGGAATCACAAGAACCGAGTTTTATTTCTCATGAGGAGAGCCTGTCATTTCGGACACGAAACACGGTGTCTTTCGGGAGGTGCTCTAACAAAGTGAGCTGAGATACCGTCTTTTATACTTTACAAAACACTTGGCATTACAATCAGGACATTGTGACACAAAGAAAAGACATCCCCATAATCCTCGTGTCAATCCTACCCCACATATATTTACAATAGAGACCCTTGAACTGCCGATAAGAGAAGGGGCAATGACGCAGCTGAGTGTTCCGCTGATTATTAGGATATGTGCGCCTGATCGTATCCCAAGGGGTGGGGAAGCCTGGATCAATAGTGGGTTCTTTGAAGAGGAGTGACTCCATACAATAAGGGGCAATAAACAGTATCTTCTGACTTAGGCGTTGGCCTCGGACATGTGTGGACAGTCCATCGCGGAGGGAGGGTTTACTAACAGAGGGGTTATTCATGAAAGGAAAGGAGGTGCTGGTCAGGTGCGGCCGTGACTCCCAAGGACAGGGCCTTGCAGAAGGGGGAGGTTTATGACTTGTCCATGCGAGGGAGGAGGGGAGAGCCAGGGTGCTCACAGGGACAGAGTCGCACAGAGAGAGATCTTATGACCCGTATATGAGAGAGCGGGGGGGCACTCAGGTGCAGCTGGGGAGGGCTATGTCAGCTGAGGCGAAGGATGCCTCTTCAAGAGGAAATGGGGGGTTTGCGTGGGTCAAGCAGAAGGGTTGCCTTTCAGGGCAGGGTCGCGCAGAGGGAGAGGGTTTCATGGTCTATGCATGTGAGAGAGGGGGGGGGGGTTTCAAATACGCGCAGAAGGGAAGCCGGTGATCCTAATGAGCGGTAAAAAGGCCAGGGTGCCTAGAATGGCTGTCATGTACATATGGGTACGGGCTTTTACTGGCGGAGTGATGCGGTCAATATTTTATGGTATTCATGGTGCTTACAGGGAGAGGAGTGGGAAAAGGGAAATGAACGCTGTTTATGTACATCAATTTCTCTAATTTTCCACAGTCGCCCCTTTTTACATTACAGAGTTCATTTTTGTACTTGATGGGGGTACAAATAAACAGGCGTGGTTGAAGAATTAGCATTTGTCAATACTAACATTTGGCATATAATCATGGACAGTTGATGTGATGGGCAGAATGCAGCACATAGGAAATTGCATTTGTCGAGTTCCTATAATTTCAAAAGCACTACATAGCATAAATGTTTCTGACTTAAAAATGTGACCAATGAACATTTTGACCAAGTAGTTGAGGGCGGAATTCAGTTCAATACACAAGATCTCTTCGTCACAGTGTCTTTTTAGCAGTGAGCCATCACTGGTAGGCTCTAGTCCGTGTCCTTTCGTTGGCGCTGTTGAGCACCGGCGGTGGAGCTATAGGTCCAGCTCGGGTCCATCCTTACGCGTTGCAGGGTGCGGTCAGTCCTTTGCTGTTAGACCACAGTCCTGTTCCCTAACCAATCCTTTTAGTGGCGCCTTATGCTCGGCACCCATATTCCTGCGGCTTACCCCATTTCCACCTGGATGCTGTTCTTCCTTTCGACAAGAAGTCATGTGGAAAAGAGGGTGTGTGGTTTCGATAGTCGATGGGAGTGAGAGGGCGGAGTGGGGGCAGATTTTCCTGGGACACACCAAAGGGACCAAGGGAGCAAATGATAACAAGCAAGCAAGCCCATCAACCGGGCTTGAAGAGGGGGACGGAAGCTTTCAGGCACGTGTGGGTAGGCGGACAGAGGGCTTCAGGGCAGCCTTTCATCCTTTCGTTTACCACATTGGAGAGTGCTGCCTCGTCCCGTATTCCTGTCGTGCTGGGGCTCCACCTTTGGTCGAGGTCGCATGTGTCCCAGGCTGTGTGTCACGTCCGACCCTTCTCCTCCGGTGATCGTATATCTTTGAAATAGGTACAAAACAAGCTTTAGAGAACTGGTCAGGGGAAGACATTTATGCATGTGAATTCTTCCCTCAATCCTACGCACTTGGGAGATACGCTCATCGGTCACAGTCAGAGGTTCATTACCAAGCAGTGCATATGTCAGCATTCCTACTGAGTTCATGCCAAGTTTTATTCATCGTCTATACATGTCATATATGGAGAAAAGTCAGACTCTTATCAACTGTGCATTTCATCAAACTCAACATTTCGGAACCTCCAGGGAGACTCGTCTTTCTAACCCGAGCCTTAACAGTCTAACATTTCCCTTCAAGGCTGGCTAACCTTTTCAAACAGGGCGGGGGCGCTATCATCGAGAGTCAGGGTAAAACAGGTTTTTCTCGAGGGACGACAGTTACTCATGGTCATCATGTTTATATCCGGGACAGCAGCTGGGGTCAATCAAGTGGGGCGGGGATGCTTCGGGCATTAGCGCTTGGGTGCAAAGGGGTGGGGCAATCTGGGCATTGGAGGTCAATCTAGACGTTGGCGTTCGTCTCTGATGAACTAAAAAATAAGGTGCCATTGACATACAGTTCCCCTATAAAAGGCCAGATTGGGGGACTTTAGTCGTCTTACCTGTCCTTTCCTTCTCAGCCAATTCAAGTTCATTCATTTCGCAGAAAGGAGAGGTAGTAATATGGCGAAATACGATCATTTTAGTTTCGGTCAATTTTGCTGAACACCTTCGCGTTCAATAAGTATCCAATCAGACTGGTGCCGGTGGGGCACAATTTTACCACAAAGAGGAAGAGGAAATAGGGAGACTCTCATAGAGAGTGAGAGTCGTCCGCAATCTAAACGAGCCATTCGGTACACGTATGACATGTAGAGAGAGGGAGAGAGAGAGAGAGAGAGATAGATAAGGGGGTGGGGAGAGAGAGAGAGAGAGAGAGAGAGAGAGAGAGACGTGTACGAAAATAGGTCATTTAGTGCGCTCACAACACAGAACAGCAGGGGGTCAGGTAACGGAGAGACGCAAACAGAGGGAGGACATAAATCCCTACAGTACACACACACAAACTCCGACAAAGGAAGACAGTACATGTATTACATATAGAAGACATTCACGACAAAACATAAAACAAATATTGGCCAGAAAGATCTATCTTTACATCCTGCGTATCTTTAATATCCTATTTACCTACGTGCTTAGCTCTTTTTACCTTTCCCTCCTTTTCCCTCTCGCTTGCTATCTTTGCGAGCGTTCCCAATTGTCAATACTTACACCTCGGTCAGCCGGTCAGAAATTAACCTGGTCGGGCCATTGCCCATAGGTGGATCTTAAACCACTTTTGAGTTTCTTCTTTTGGTTGGAAGTTCTCCAGGCTGAGGCAACAGAGGGTATTGATCAGGAGAACAGTCAGACAGCTTGGTTACATCTATAAGAGGGTGAGAAGGAGGTGGTACATTTCGAACATCAACAACGTTTCTAACTTCCCAGACGGGTGGTGCCTGGGAATCCTTACCCCAGGATTCTTCTTTGTCCTTTCCCTATCTAGTCAAACGTCTAGTTACATTATTTAACATGCTATTTCGAGTCAATTTTCGTCATACAGTACCCGTCAAGTTTCTATGTCAGTCCATCCTCCCAGTCGCTACATTCTAAGGAGGAACAGTCATGTCTAAGTCTACGTCTCTTTTTTTTTTTTTTTTTTTTTAAAAACTCATCAACATAAGGGCTATGCTCATATTTCCTCCTTCCCTTTTCGTCGGTTGTTTGATCGTCACTCCTCCATACCTCAGCCGACGTTCCGACGTGACCTGCAGAAGGGAGGAGAAGGAAGGGGGTGGGGGCAACATCCAAAACACATCAACTTGCATAAATCCGAAAATGTTTTTACCTACCACATACTTGACCTATCTCCACGGGCCGCATTCTCTACCATCTCGGCGTTTAAGCCCATAGGGATCAGTAGCATCAGATAGATAATCATCGATGGTCTGTGTATCTACATGGATCACACGATCGTGGCCTTATAGGTCGTGTGCAAGGGTGGCGGTCAGGTGGTATTTCTGTGGTGTCGTTTAAGGGCGTCTAAAACACTTTTCCGGCTGCCTGTGACACATAATGTAGCTGCCAAATATCGGGCCCTTTTTAACCTTCAGCCTTAATCATACTGTACGTTTCTTATGTCGGTGACAGTAGCCATACATTTCGATAACATTCATAAAATACAAACACTACGAGAATATTTGCGTGTTCAAAAACTTTAATGAAAAGGTTGGCGCACAAATACGGGCCTACAACCCAGTGGGCCGGCTACAGAACAGACTGGAACTGTGCATAAGGGAAACGAAATCGGTGGCCATTTATTTCATAAAGTGCAGTAGTGTAATGAAAATCATATCGAACTTTCTTAAGCGGCAAGTATAATGCGTGTCAAGCGTTCAACAATATCATCTCATTATTCTACTATTTGCTCAATATCTAATGTATATCAATTCATTGTTTAAATGCTCACTCCGTGCCTATTTCATACCGATTCATAGCTGTCAACACATAATTAGTACCCACTCTAAATCAGTTCATCATCCCAACACATAATCAATGTTCATCTTATATCGCTTTCTTTTCCAAGCACATACTCAATATCCTTCTTATCTACTTTCATTGTCCATAAACTGCATACATATCCCGGGGCATCAAAGCTGAGCAATCAGGGTGCAACAAGGATTTTTAAAAAAAGTCTCATTTTGTGTCGGCGCCATTTTGGGCGAGGTCAGGCAAGTCCCAGTATAGTCAGATTGCCTCCACTGACTCGTAGGAGGACCAGAACCTTCCGTTGGTAGTTCAAAAGTTTTTCGCAATGTGGTAACAGTCTAACAATATGGACCATCAGTCAAAGAGTGGGGAGGGCGGCAACAATTTTTCCTACCGGGTCATTCTGGTGTTCCACCGGAACTGAACAAGTCTGTACCTTGGCTGTATTTTAGCCATTTCCAAACTGAGGCTGGCGCAGGCAGGAGTGCGCCGATGTCGCGGCTCCCAGTGAGGGGGACGGGGGCGCCCATGCGGAGGGGTCGGGGGGGCCCCCCGGCTCTCATAGAATCTTCAAAGTTGAGGAGAGAAGGCATGGGGCGTGTGCCCGTCCCGGGCAAAAGACCGCTTTTCGATGTGGACCCTCTTTAAGCAAGAGCGTTGGGGTGTCGCTGGAAGCCTCCACCTGGAGGGAGGTGGGGAGGGTCGTTCGCGCCGCCTCCCCCTTCCAGCGACCCCGCGCCGTTCTTCGGCTCCAGCGCTTCGGTATTGGCCGTGCCAGCTATTGAAGATGGGGGGGGTCGGTGGCTGAGGCAAGACATCCCCCCCTTGACATGTGGCGGGACTACCTGCAACTGTCCAGGCGTTGCCGTGTGGCTGGACTACCTGTCACTCTCAGGCGTTGATATGTGGCGGGACTACCTGTAATTTTCAGGCGTGGTCATGTGGCGGGACTACCTGCAACTCTCAGGGTTGTCCGACCTCGCCTTGGCTCCGGTCCTCGTCGATGGCCAGATCAGGCAAGAGAGGGGGTGGGGGGGTGGTCGATGGCTGAGGCAAGACAGCCCCCCCTCCCCCCCCTGTGGCCTGCAGGGCAGCAGAAGAGGGGAAAGGGAGAGACCTCCACGATTCCTCGGGCCGTCCACCCTACAGCCTCCCCTTCCGACTGCGGCCAGCCGAGCCCTGCACGCATCGAGGCCTCGCCTTCCGGATGGGCGTAACCGCGGACCTGTTGCACTTCGGGAGCTTCCGGAATGGGGGTAGGTACCTATTGGTTTGTTCCTATTTCATGTGACACTTATTTGGGCGTGGTGGGCAATGAGGCAGACATGTTTGGAGCAGGAATAGGCAATGGAGCCTAGCTACCTCGTGGCTGTCTTGCTGTCAAACCTTTCGCCGTTTTATATTTCTCATTACGAACTATTCCTAATGTTTCTTATTTTTAGTGAAGTCGGAAGCTCATCAGGGGGTTACTGACTTAGCCCGATTTCTGTTCATTTTTCCTTCTTTTCCTTAGCGTGTTTCGAGCTAAAGTTTTCTGTTAGTAGGGTACGGTGATCACTTCATTTTTATATGTCCTTCCATTAGGGGTACTCCTGGACGGACCAGGTGAGTTACCTCCAATAAATGGTCCGGGTGGAACTAGATTATCAATCAGAGGGGAACACATATCCTTCGTTAGGGTATCATCCTGGACGGACCAAATGATGTACCTCCACTTACTAGGGTAGCCTCCTGGACGGACCAGATGGGTTACTTCCAATAAATGGCCAACAAGTGGGGGCATGTGTCCTCCATTAGGGTAGTCTCCTGGACGGACCAGGTGAGCTACCCCCCAAATAATAGTCAATCAGTGGGGAGTGGTAGGACTGACGGATTACAACGGGGACAAAAGTCTGCATCACCTACCCTTCTCTATCTGCAAAGACTAGACAGAATATTTCTATTCCACGTTGTTTGCAAACAGAAAATACCTCAAACAAACAATTCCTTGGACAACAATGTCCAGTCAATCAATCAATCAATCAGTGGGGAGAAAAACAGGCATGACGGATTACAACGGGGACAAACGTCTGCATTACCTGCCCTTCGCTATCTGCAAAGGGAGACAGAATATTTCTATTCGTCTCTGTTTGTGGACAGGGAAGATCTCAAAGAGCAACAATCGATTATTAATCGATTTCAAACAATCAGTGGGGAGAAAAGTAGGCATGACGGATTACAACGGGGACAAAGGTCTGCATTACCTACCCTTCTCTATCTGCAAAGAGAGACGAACGTTCCTATTCGCCGCTGTTTGCAGACAGAGAATGTCTCGTTCTCAAGAAGAGAACCAATATTTCAAGTAGCAACCAAAGCTAAATGAACCAATAACAACAATATCAGTATTCAAATACCGATTCCAATACAATCAATCAAACAATCAGATGGATGAAACCATCCTACCAATCAGGCGTAAAACGCCCTACTTAATCTTACCCGGACCGGACCATATGGATAGTTCTTTATCTTCCTCCTCCAGCGCCCGATCGTTCTCTTACTCCGTGTAGCATTCCTGTGGGATTCCAGTCAGGACAATAGGTCACTCGAGAGAGGTCCGTTCAGAATCGGTGAAGTTCTTTCGATCGGCAGCCGGACGAGGGCCCTCTCAAGGCAGGTATACTCCAATCATTTCGATGTTCACTTCTTCGTCTGGATCTCTCTTACTGGACCTTATGTCACTGATGGACCCCGCGTTGGGACGCCAATTGTAAAATGTGAGCCCATATTAGTATCGATGCCCGGGCTGCTGGCGCAAGTCGCCTCTTAGATCTCATTCTGAATAGTTACCAAATAAAGAGACGGGCGCTGGAAGCTGGAATCACAAGAACCGAGTTTTATTTCTCATGAGGAGAGCCTGTCATTTCGGACACGAAACACGGTGTCTTTCGGGAGGTGCTCTAACAAAGTGAGCTGAGATACCGTCTTTTATACTTTACAAAACACTTGGCATTACAATCAGGACATTGTGACACAAAGAAAAGACATCCCCATAATCCTCGTGTCAATCCTACCCCACATATGTTTACAATAGAGACCCTTGAACTGCCGATAAGAGAAGGGGCAATGACGCAGCTGAGTGTTCCGCTGATTATTAGGATATGTGCGCCTGATCGTATCCCAAGGGGTGGGGAAGCCTGGATCAATAGTGGGTTCTTTGAAGAGGAGTGACTCCATACAATAAGGGGCAATAAACAGTATCTTCTGGCTTAGGCGTTGGCCTCGGACATGTGTGGACAGTCCATCGCGGAGGGAGGGTTTACTAACAGAGGGGTTATTCATGAAAGGAAAGGAGGTGCTGGTCAGGTGCGGCCGTGACTCCCAAGGACAGGGCCTTGCAGAAGGGGGAGGTTTATGACTTGTCCATGCGAGGGAGGAGGGGAGAGCCAGGGTGCTCACAGGGACAGAGTCGCACAGAGAGAGATCTTATGACCCGTATACGAGAGAGCGGGGGGGCAGTCAGGTGCAGCTGGGGAGGGCTATGTCAGCTGAGGCGAAGGATGCCTCTTCAAGAGGAAATGGGGGGTTTGCGTGGGTCAAGCAGAAGGGTTGCCTTTCAGGGCAGGGTCGCGCAGAGGGAGAGGGTTTCATGGTCTATGCATGTGAGAGGGGGGGGGGGTTTCAAATACGCGCAGAAGGGAAGCCGGTGATCCTAATGAGCGGGAAAAAGGCCAGGGTGCCTAGAATGGCTGTCATGTACATATGGGTACGGGCTTTTACTGGCGGAGTGATGCGGTCAATATTTTATGGTATTCATGGTGCTTACAGGGAGAGGAGTGGGAAAAGGGAAATGAACGCTGTTTATGTACATCAATTTCTCTAATTTTCCACACACCCTCGGCGTGTCAGCTGCGCGCGGCCGCCATAAAGTAGGGAAGGGGGAGAAACTCGCAGCTCGGCGGCGGGAGCAGAGAATCAGCAGGGCAAGGGGCCACGGGGGCAGCAGTGGTGGGAAAGAACGGGCTAGGAAGAGAAACCAAGGCAAAAAATGGGGGGGTGAGACAGAAGGACAGGCACAGTCTAAAAGAAGCACAGTATAGTGTGGATATAGCACTAGGAAAAAACAAGACAAAACCTCTGCAGAAAATGGGCACAGTACAGGGCCTCAAACCCCTCTCAGATCAGAGCGTGACACAGCAAGGCACCATAGGACTGGTGCATCGCTCGGTAAGTAGATGTATTCCATGGGGTGCGAGACTGGAGATAGGCCCCGATCAGCAAGTGGGCCACTCTCACAGCTCAGCTATGAATGCTGCTTACCTCTTCATCGGGGCTGGACTCCCGGTCGCCTCTTGTAGGTAAGAAACCAGGTATGAGGTGATGACTGCCCCAGTGGAGATCTGCAAAGACTATTTTGGCAATTGGTGCGAAGCTCTAAGAGAGAGCAACCGCCATGTTGGCAGGCCAAGCCCCAGTATGTACTCTACCTTCAACAGTACTCTGTAGTTATAGATCTAGCATTCATGATTGGTGAAGGGCGATCGTTTTTTATACAATGTTATGATGAAAAATAACAACTGGGTCAGTGATCGGTGCAATAATGGCAAGCCATTATATCAAACCAGCAGTTTCAACGACAGTAAAATATATTTATGCTTCAATTGGTTATAATTAAAAAAAGGGTAGAAGTGTACGTAAAGAAATTGGTTTCCGTGAGATTCTCTAATGGGACCCAGGGATACATCACTCCAGTCTCATGCGGGTTAGGGCATCTAATCAAACCTAGACAATTATGATAGTCCTTCACAAGCAGCATCAGTGATTTCTCTGCATCATGGAAGTGTTTTAATGGGAGATCAGCAGGAGATGAACTCTGTTCAAAGTTTATGTATGGATAGACACCTTCTTTCAGCCTAAAGCCCAACTTTCGTTGAAGGCACCAGTAGTCTAAACTGCCCCCCAACCTTCAATCTGGTGAGAATGACCCCCACATAAGTCAACCAAGCTTTGCTTTGCAAAAGACAAATGAATATTACATTCTTTACAATCACCCACTTAAGTTGGATAAGTTGCAACTCCTCAGTCTTCGTCTCCACGGATGTTCGTGCATGGTGATGGCTTGCAGGATGGCAGCCAGCTAATCCTGAGTGTCTAGATGCTGCGCTACTTGCGAGTGGCCATTATATGGCCGATTCGTTGAGTTTGCTGATGGGGATGGCGGCCTGGGGGGGTCTTCTTGTCTAACTCTGGCGTCCCATCGTTGATTAGGGTTGCCTCGAAGCCAAGGTGCTAAGGGCATGACAGTGTGTGTGCCTGCGTCACTGTAGCTAAATACCAGGCCGCCAGACAACAGTGACACTAGAATCTGTTCATGGGTTGTGGCAGTGCCCTGTGCACGGGTGCTGCGAGTCCCTTTAGCATAGGGCTTGACTCCCTCGGCCTGGGCCCTTACACCCACAGCCCAGACCCTTTGAGTGACAGCAGGTGGGGACGAGGGGAGTCCAGGTGTCTCATAGTGGGGCAGCAAGGGTGCCCAGGCGGACTGCACCCTGGTAGTGTGGTCCCTGGAGAGCCTGCCTAGGACTCTCTGCCCGCACTAGGAGGCAGGGCATGTGCTTTCTCCGTGTGGGGTCTCACCTGCTAGATACCCCCAGTTGTATTGTGCTCACCAGTGCCCCAACCAGAGCCAGCAGGAGGAGAATGAATGGGGTCCGCGGGGTGAAGGAGGAGAATTTCTCTTGGCTGATGGTCTACAGGAGGAGTTCGGTCTGGCCTCCACCAGCCAGTCGCCACCCAGTTCCCTCGTCAATCCTGGTTGTAAGGCAGGGGGAAACACAACATGCCATGCAGCACCAGATTCCGAGTGACTGTTGCCTGCCCACCCTGGTTGCCGGGTCCAGGGTGTGTTCTCTGGCCAACTGTGGGTGGCCCCACAGCAGCCATTGAGGTACAACAGCTGCCAACTTCTGTCTCTTTTTAGCCAGTATCTGCCCAGTGTGCACCGGTAGGCAGGGGACGAAAACAATGGGTGGGGTGGCAAAAGCTCCCCGTGAGAAAGTGTAAGGCAGCCCTCCTTTGGGTCAGACCTCTCAGCTCCCAGTGCTGGCACAGACCTCAGGGAGGGAGGAGAGTGAGGAGGGCACCCACAAAGTCTGCAGCACCTGCCTCTGGGCCTGGACTCCTCACAGTCCCTTGTAGCATTAGGGTTGTGTGGCTTAGGAGGGCCTCAACATCAGTTTCAGGAGCCCCCATGCCTCTATTCACACCTATGCGCTGCGAGTTCCTTAAGAGCAGTTGAGGTGCCAAGCTCAACTTCCCCTGGACAGCAGCCTCCTACGCTGGTGATCCCCCGATCTCCACCAGCAGTCTGAAGTCAGGAGGCCAGCAACAGGTGTGGGGAAGGGAGCTGCATGTCATGGTGCTGGACCTGCAGAGGTTAGAGGAGTAGTCCTGTGAAGCTGCTCCAGAAACTGTTGAAAATCAGCGTTGGCCTCGCGGGGGTGAGGGGGATGGGTTAGGTTCGCTCACCTGGGCTACTTGCTGTTGAGTCTCGGGCTTGGTTTGGGTGTCATCCCCTGACTACTATTATGGGCTGGGCCTGGGTCCTCAGGTGACCTGTGATGCCAGGGGCTAGCGAAGGTGGTAGGAGCGATCTATAGGCAGGTTATCCATTGGGGTGCCTCTTAAGTATGTAGGGGATCTCACCCTGGGTGTGTGCAGCCACCAGACAGGCTCAGCGTCGGTTTCCTCCACATCCTTCGGTGCAGACTGGGCCCCAGGCATTCAGAGCACTGCAACAGGTGAAGTGCTGCATATCTTTGCCACCCTGGTGCTTCCGGTGTCAGGGGTGGCAACCAGCCACTGAGCAGGGCCCTCCTCGAATATGCCGCAGAAAGCAGAAAAGGCATCAGTCGGTGCCCCAGCAATCTGTGCTCACCTCCCCTGAGTGATTGCCAGGGAGGTGTGCCTTACATTACAGGTAGAGGACCCGCTCTCTCTAACCTGGTCGGATCACTGTTTGATTCCTGTTAGCATCTGTGGGTTTCACCGTAAAGATCTGGCATGCCCTACCCAGGAAGTCAGGAGGAATTGGAGTAAGGTCACGAATGCTTCAAAGGGCCTCTTATTACAGTCCACCTCTCCTGTGCGTACTGGAGATCCTAGCCTGGATGCACTGACTTTTAACCAGTGGGCCACCTCAGCACTGGATATTACCACCCAATGGAAAATAGGAAGTTTACCCAAGATCAACCATCAGCTCCTTGGTTCATGGACAAGCTTCGGGTGGAGAAGAGTCTGTGTAAAAGGTTGGAGCGTGCTTTGCGCAAACACTATGAGCCGGTAGCCAAGTGTATATATAATACGGAGCTAAAATAATTCACGCTTTAAAGCGTATGTCCATCAGGACTTTCTTTGCCAATCAGATTAGCTCCTCAAACAAGTCGGCAAAAGAAATTTTCAATATTGTTCAGGGCTTCATTAAATTGGTAGCATTGAAAAGCACTATACCACCTTCAAAAATTCTATGTGAAAATCTGGCTACCTTCTTCATCACTAAAATTCAGGATATTTACTCCTCCTTCCCACTTCTGGGACCACTAGACTCTCCTTCTCAGACACTGTGTGCGACTAGCACGTGGGCAGTGTTTCGGCCTTTAAAATTGGACTCGTCGGCTGTGGAGCTTAATAATATAAAGTCAGGCTCTCTGATGGACCCATGTCCAGACAGATTTTTTAACTCCTTCCCCCTTGGTTTCTCCCGTTATTGAACAAAATTTGGAACTCGTCACTGGTAACAGGTATCCCTCCAGCTGGAAAAACGCATATGTCCGGCCTATTCTATAAAAGGAAAGTGCAGATCCTTTGGAGCCCAAAAACTTTAGGCCAATCTCTCTTCTTCCTGCCCCGGTGAAAATGTTAGAAAGGGAGGTACGGAAACAACTTAAGGACTTCCTAGAATTGAACCATCTCCTTCACCACTCCCAATCCGGTTTTAGATCCGGATATAGTACAGAAACGGCTCTGCTGGAAGTGGCAGAGAGTATACGGGAAACCGTCGATCAAGGAAGGTGTGCGATGCTGGTGCTGCTGGACTTGTCCGCAGCTTTCTATACTGTGTCGCACAGGATCCTTTTAAACAGACTCCAGGGTCTTGGGGTGTCAGGTACTGTTTGGGCCCGGTTTCGCTCCTTTTTAGAGGGGCGCTCACAGCCAGTGGTTATTAAATCTTACACCTCAACTGTGAGCCCCCTTAAGTGTGGAGCTCCGCAGGGCTCGGCCCTAAGCCCAACGCGTTTTAATGTGTACCTTACTCCTCTGGTAGCAGTAATTGAGAAATTTTGGGTGAAGGTAGTCTCATATGCGGATGACACACAATTAGTGTTCTCCTTTATAGATCATAGTGAGACGCCTTTGTTAATTTTAAGCAATGTCTTCTGAACATTTCATCATGGATGACAGAGAACTGCTTAAAAATAAATACAGACAAAACGGAGGTCCTCTTTTTTAATCAACCTTCTTCCCCTCGGTCAGAGCTCTGGTGGCCGGTTGAGCTAAATCCTCCACCACTTCCAGTTATTTCTGCCAGAAATTTGGGCTTTAAGTTTGCAAATTGCAAAGTGCAAATTACCCACGTCTCGGGGCAGGGTTTTTGGAAGATGAAGGCTCTTCGGAGCTTTCTTCACTATCTTCCCATGTATTGCAGGAAGAGTGTGGTGCACACATTGGTCACCTCTCAACTTGATTACGCAAACAGTCTGTATATGGGACTTCCGGAGTACTTACTAGGAAGACTGCAGATTGTCCAGAACACAGCAGCTAGGCTTGTGCGTAACGTGCCAATGCGTCACCACATAACCCCCACTTGATCAGTCTTCACTGTTTACCACTGAAAAGAAGAGTAGAGCACAAAGCCCTTACTTTGGCTAATAGCACAATGAACAACATTGGTCCCCAATATCTGAGGCGAAGACTGGTACAATACAGCAACAAGAGAGTACTCAGATCCAATGACAGGAACTTTCTGGTCATCCCACGATTTGCAAAGGTCAGGACCGGAGGCCGCTCCTTTGCGGTTAAAACAGCCACTCTGTGGAACTCTATGCCGGATTACCTAAGGAAGATTGATTCTGAACAAATTTTCAGAAGAGCATAACAAATGTGGCTCTTTTCGCTTCCTTAATTCCTTAACATCTGCCACATAGTTAGATCAACAGCACTGTCAGCGCCGGGACACCTCCGTAGGAGGTAGCCATTCGCTTTATAAGCTTTTTATTATTATTATTGCAGGATTGGATGGATACCCCGGCCCCCCGGAGCAGAGCCTCATGGAAGGTGGACCAGCAACTTGCACAGTCAAGACACACACCGCCAACTCAACTTTAACCTAATGCCCAGTGACTCAGATGCACTCTGAATATGGACTTCATAATCAAGGAACATATTGCCCAGAAAAGCAACCCAGTTAGTTCCAGCTCTTTCTAAAGAAAGTGAAGTGGCTCATCCCCAAATGGTAACTCCTGTTCAAGCTTTCCTATTCCTACACGTAGATGATGACAATGTTCTGCTCCATGGCCTTTTAGACTCCCCACTTACTGGGTCCAGTGTTGAGTGATCACATCACCCCACCAGACAGAACTCCACTGGATGCCCTTGCTGGCCCACACCATTAACAATCCCTGCTGCTTCATCTATAAAACCATCACATCTGGCATCCCCAACTATATGCCGGACATGTTCACTATGAGGGATGGTCTTGGCACACCCACACACATGAAACCGGAGACAAAGAAGTGCAACAGAAAAAAAACATTCTCATGTATACACCCAGGATCTGGAACAAAATGTACGCACTCATCAAGACTGCCCCAGGCCTCGAAAAATAAAAAAAATATTACTAGACCTGCAGGTAGAGTGACTTGAATAATTTACTTGATATAACTGTAATGTGGTTGGTCCATAAACTGATCTTAAATTGTGTGATCCTAGGCAAATATTTTATTTCACAGAGTCACCACATTCTTCAACTACCACATATGAGAGCACCTACAAATGTGTGAGTTTAGCATGTCAAATGTGCAACAAACCTTTTGTTTGATTTAAAAGACTGATTTTTTGCTCTGTGTATAATACAAATCTAGCCCACAAAGGCCCCGTGACTTGCCACTTAGTTCACTAATAGTATTGTCATCAGGGTGGCCTAGGAATGTTTCTCAATTCAACTCTCATTTTCATATATTACTAAAGCATGATGTGGTAGTGCACTGTCCTTTGCAGAAAGCACATTTCCATTTAAAAGGACACAAACTCCAAATGACATGCAGTTTTACTGATAAAACTATATAGCATCTCTGTGTAAAGCTGGTTTCAGCAAATATTCATCATTTGCACATCACCAAGTGAAGTGCTTTGATGCGTTTTGATCCAATTAAAATCTTTGTTTCCATCAACCCTTCAGAACTTTTTTTAAAATACTTTCCTAACTACTGAAATATATTTTGAAGTATTAGTACAGTTCATTTACGAGCAATTTAAATGTTGTGAGTTAGAAAAAATTTGCATCCTACAGCCGTTCTTTTTCTACTGCTTGTACACCAGCCGGACTGTCAGACGGCTCACTTTACTCTTCTTTTCAAGACTGCAAAGCTAGAGGGTTTTGTAAAACTTATCTCCAGGATAAAATAAGCAGCAATTTTTAAGAAGGCATAAGCTGACATTTGACCCCTGTCTTTCAACACATCGCAAACATAATATGATAAAAAACAAGACTGAATGTCATCTTTATTGCTCATTCCCTTTCAGAACACCTGTTCTTCTTCAGGAGCTCTCTCGCCAGACCAGGTCAGTAGGCCCTAAAAATAGCCCGCCCTGATAAAATCTGAATCACTACAGTGAGTGGGCGAGTAGATTTCTTGAGGCTTGTGCCCAAATCCTAGTCGAATTTAGAAAACAGCTGAAGGCACGCCTGTTTATAGAACACATCATGATGCTTTAACTGCCCACCTCCGATCGCAGAACCCTGCTGCTCCTCCAATCACTCAACGTCTTTGCCTTTGACACTTTACAGCCTTTGCCTGCCTTTTGCCTATGTGTGTGTTATACAAAGACACTTGCATGTTATGTTTAGCTTTTGATCCACTGTGAGATAAAGCAAACACTTTAGGAGAATGTGAAACTGTTAACACTCAGTTAAAAATGGTCAAAATAGGTCTAAAAAATATATGAGTGTGGAGCAACCTTCTAGCTCTCACACTAACAGCGCAGGAGAAGGAGTTCATTCCTGTCGGAATTCCTCAGAGTTAGAGCACATCCTTAGAACAAAATGTTTTTCACTGCTATTGTACAGAAAAAACAAACTTTATTTATTTGTATAGACTTTCATATAGCGTCCTTTTGGGTATCAGATCATTATACACTGAGGAAACACAAGGAGAACATACAAGAGTAATACATAAGTGGAGGAACAGAAAAGAACTAAAAAAGCGTAGAAACATATTCAAAGAGTAACCAAAGTCTGGGAAAGATGCATCTTCATTGGGGGAGGAATCTGTTCAATAGTAGAAACGTTGCTTCTTGTTTGAATATGGCTGTTAAGCCATTGGATCTGGTCTCAGGAGGAAGCAAGCTCCAGATGTTAGGGGCAATTCTAGTTTGGAGGTCACTAGCGCTTGAATCGCTGTCTTGAGATTTGCAGTCAGAGAAAAGGTTTTATTTTCTTTAGTGTGTGCAGTTGGTTGTTGACGCCCCGGGTGGGGACGCAGATGTGATTATCCATGGAAAGGTGATAGTCCAAGAGTATTCCAAGCGATTTGTCTGAGGTTATGATGTGAGGGTTGCAGTTCAGTGCTGTTAGATTTGAGAGCCATTCTTTGATGTTAGGAGTGTGGTTGGGGGGAGAGATTAAAAGGAATTCAGTTTTTAGATTGTTCAATTTTAGGTGATGACGAGTTAGCCAGTGTTGAGTTTTTGCCAGGGTGTTGAGGATGCTGATTTCTTCTGGAGAGGTGATTTTCTTATAAAGTTGAGTATAATCTGCATACATGTGGTATGAAATGTTTGACAGTTCGAGGATTTCAGTCAGGGGTTCCATGAGCAGGTTGAACAGGGTGCAGGAGAGTGAAGAGCCTTGAGGAACACCAATTGTGACTGGTGTTTAGATGTATAGGACGTGGTTCATCATAATTCTTTGAGATCGGTAGTGTAGGAATGAAGAGAACCATTTTAAAACAGGGCCAGAGAGACTTATCCTGTATTCTAGGAGGTTCAGGAGGTTGTCGTGTTTAATCATGTCATAGTCAGCTGCCAGGTCAAGCAGGATTAATAAGCAGGTTTCATTGTGGTCGATACGTTTCAGGGCGTCGTCAACAATGTAACCCATGGCAGTTTCAGTACTGTGACCCGGCCTGAAACCAGATTGGTATTGGTAAAGGAGTTGGAATTGCTCAATATGATTGCATGGTTGTTGGTCTATGCCTCTTGTGAGAAGCTTGGGTGGTAGTTGTTAAGAGAGGTTGATGTTGTTTTTTTTTTTTTTTTAAGATGGGGTAACTTGCCAACTTTGTAGAAATCTGGTATGGAGCCCTGTAACAGAGGTGTTGATGATCTTGGTGCATAAGGGGAGCAGGGCATGTTTCATCTTGTTGAGGAGTTTGGAGGATGAGGAGTGAATGAAATGGTTATAATATTTCAGTGAAGATAATATTTTTTAAATTTTGGATTTGTTGAAAGTCTTAAAGATGGACCAAGAGGCACTGTTTGGGGGAGGGGCTTTCATGGTGTTTTCCCTCAGGTATGGGGGTGAGGTGGAGTGGTTATGAGGGATAAGAGCTTCTTGGCGTTATGGGGATTATTGCTGATTAGCTTTGTGTTCTCGATAAAGAAGGAAGGAAATACATCACTGCTGGACAGAGTTCACTTTTTAGATACAAGGGGATTACATTTACTAATGAAGGGGGACGTCAGCACACTGCTTCACCTCCCAGCACAGTCCACCCCTTAGCATTATGGTAAATGCAGTTCACTTGAAATGCTTACTTGAATTTTTGCTGAAGTGTTTCACGAAAGTAGGTGCAGGTTAGTGCTGTGAATCTTATATTTCCTATTTGCTTGATTTTGATAATTTCAAACAATTGTTTGGGCCGATTTGTGGCCTTGTCAAGTTGGTGTCTGAAGAAAGCTGCTTTGTAACTTCTGATAAACCTGTTATGGATTTTCCTTCTTTGTCTCACTAGATTGAAGTTGATCATAGAGGTTGAAAGTCTCTATGACCTTTCTGCTGATCTCAGTGAGCGACGTTCTTCATTGAGGCTGGAACTGAAGCAAGGGTTGGACTTTTAGAGCTGGACTCTTTTCGAATTGTTTGGGAGCAAGGACATCCATGATGTTGGACACGAAGTTGATACAGTGATCAGTGAGATCTTGCGTGTCTGAGATGTTAGTGGAATAACTGTCCTTTCTACTATGGGCAACATTTTAGGTTAGTTTTAGTTACATCTACGGGTGAATGAGATATTGGGACTAGTTTGAGTTTAGATTTATTAATGGGTCTATGACTAAGATGAGGAACCCTGAGTGGGCGTGTGATAATTGTCTTGCTTTTTTCCACAGGCATCATATGCTTGATAGGTACTTGGTTGAAAGTGGTGAGAAGGGAGAGGATATCGTTGTCTGATAGGTGACTTTTTGCTCTGTTGGGTCGAGAGGTGAGGTCTAGATTCCGTTAACTCCTCCATTTAAGTGGAGGGGTCCTGATGTTTGCAGGGGAGTCAACTGTTCAGATTGTAGGGTGTTCCGAGTCTTGGGCTGCTTTTTGTGGTACGAAACCTTTTGTTCGAACATTTGCAGTATTATGAAGTAGGTTCTATATGTTAGCCCTCTTAACTTGTTATTCTGTTTTTAGGTTGTTTAGCGTGAACGTAGAGTGGAGGTATTGTTGAATTGATATGGGGGATATGTGTGATGGGTTTTGAGGGCGAGGGGGTAAAGTAGAGGATGGGTTTTTAGTCGACATGGTTGTAATGCTGTATGGTTTGGGGGTTATGTGGGAGGAGGGTTTGGGGATTTGAAGAAGTGTAGTGAATCTTGTTTAAATCCTGCCTAGGGAGAGCACTGTTATGGAGGGGACTTGTTATATCTGGGAAGGAGGGGAATCGCAATGTCAGATACTAGATCAGGAGTGGTGTTGTTACTGTCAATCATTAGATCAGAGAAGAGAGTCGGCTTGCTTATAGATTGATGAGAGGAGTTGCTAGAGTTGATAGTTTGTGAGGGGGTCGGCAGTCTTAGGTGAGGAGGTAATATTCTGTGCTGACCTTGGTTAGGGTCCACCCTCTCAAGAGGGGCAGTACCATTCTGGAAAGAAATGACGCCATCTGGAGGAGAATGAGTAGATGGCAGAGGAGAGTGGATTGGTGGGGTGGAGGAAGGAGTAGATGGAGGCTGGTGATTGTTCTGACCGGTGGTAGATTGTAGAGGCGATAATTGGGTAGGGGATAAGTCTTTACCTATATTATCTTTAATGTGGGAGAAGAGATTGTCAAAGTGTTCCAGGTTGCGATAAAAGGATTGGATGAGTAGAGTGCCGTTACTGTAAATGGTGATGGCGGTTTCAGCATTGTGCACAGATGAGAGGCAATAGTAAGTTTGAAGCCGTGTGGAGGTGAGCTTGAGTATGGAGGATATGGCTTTTCTCCACTGAACTCAACGGCTGGTAACATTTTTGAGATTGTTGGTTATCAAACTCTTATTGCAGCAGAAGTAGGAATCTAGGAACAGTATTTCTGTGTTCAATTTGAGCAGTTTTTTCTCAGATGTTTTGAGGATTTTTTCGTTTGATTTAGTGGAAGGATGATTTTGAATGAGTTGTGTCGGGCAGGGGAGAGTAGGGGGTTCATTACATTGGTATGTGATAGATTCATGAGGAGGTCACGAGGCAAGGATGTACTACGGTGGAAAGGAGAGTAGGTGTAGAACCCTAATGGAGTGAGCTAATTCCAAGATGTCTGCCCCTTCAACAGAGAGAAGAATGAGGTCCTATTTCAGTTTCTATTGAATAGTGGGCTGGGTAGTCCTATTTCAATATCTATGCTTGAGAAAGTTTGATGTGCTCAGGAAGATCTGTGTGGGTAAAGAAAATTGGTGGCCCGAGATGCATTCACCACAGCAGGGAGAGGGCATACCAAAAATGAAAAACAGGAATAATGTCCCACAAAGAGAGACAATCATCGCACACACGACAAACCAGGAAGCTCACCATATGCTAAGCACTATCTAATAGCCTCTGTGCGCGTTTGGCAGTTGCAACCAGCAGCAAGCAAATAATAGTGCAGTCATGTTGGTGTCCGGCGGGATGGCATCGGTAGGAGCCGTAGGCGCCTCGTGATTAAGCGGATTGAGAAAATGGCTGGGGGCACATTGGGGGCCCCGGCCGGTGAGAAGGTTCAGGCAGACGGGGACATGGGAGTCTCAACGTCATGCAATAGTGTTAGAGACCACAGTATCTGGTCGGACGGGCAGATGGTTGCAACTTAAATCAATGGAGGGCTTCTCTCACTCAGAGAGCTGGCGGCCCATGGCTCAGGCTGACAGCAGGGCAGAATGAGAGTTGCTGCAGCGACTCCACCGGAGTAGCAATGTCGACGCTGCTGGGATTTTGCAGAGAATGTGAATATTGGAGTTCAAATAAGCAGAATCATGTGTTGGGTGGGCAATAGACAGATCCCCCGACCCATTTATTTTCAATATGGCAGGCTATATCATTCCTCCGGGGGCGATCAACCTCCAGCACTAGGTCAGGTAGGATAGAGTAAAGTGGTGCCTATGACCTTGCATTCCATCCCACTCTCAGCTGGGCTATCACTCAAGGAAATTGTAAATAAAGCAGTATCCGCCTAGTGCTCTCACATCGAGCTTTGCGTGGTTCGGGGACTAGACAGTTGTCATGACGGAGATTCGTCCGGGAGCGAGGAGATGGGTTCAACACGGACCTCTGGCTGTTCAGGATGATACACAAAGGTAGGTGTAATTATTGCAGTTGTAGTTGCGCACAGGAGGGTGGCTTCTGCAGGGATTTATACTGAGAGTGATCCACAGCCAGGAACCTCTTCGAGCCCCGACCTTCCAGCGGCCACCTAGCATGACTAGAATGGACCATTTGTCGTGCTTTAGAAATCTCTTTTTAATGCAGTGCTCTGAGAGAGCTGTAACCTGGGGAATTATCTAGCAATGTTGTAAATGAACCTTTGGTAAAACTTTTTTACCATCATTACTGTGGGGATTAAGTGGTCAACCCATATGAATTCTTATAGGAAGTTGAGGATCGGTTAAAAAGCCCAGTCCTCGTGAGAATTCACTTGTGATGTTGAAGAGGTCTTTTGTGAAACTATCTTTTTACTTTTAGGGTTCCAACCCAATGTTAACAATATGGTGTCATAAAAGGCTCTTTTTAACAAACCCCTTGCCGCATTCTGTGTATACAAATGGCTTCTCAATCGTGTGGAACGTCTGGTGACAGTGACAGTCATGTATTCATCAAGCTCTTCATATAGTGAGGGCACAAAAATGGCTTTTCATCCATGTGAACTCTTCGATGATATTGAAGTTTTTTCTCATGCATTACTCTTAACACATTTCAAGCACAAAAATGGTTTCTCACCTTTGTGGATTATCTGGTGAAGTTTAAAACTTGTGTGCTGATCAAAACTCTTTTCCCAATGATTGCATGAAAGTGGCTTCTTTGTGGGTTCTCAGGTGACAATGAAGACTTGACCTTTGGTTAAAGCTTTTTCCACACACAGTGCAATCAAAGGGCTTCTCACCAGTGTGGATTCTCTGGTGACGTTCCAACTCTGACTTATACAAAAAGCTCCCTCCACACTCGCTGCAGAGAAAGGGTTTCTCGACTTCACCCTTGTGGATTTTTAGGTGGCGTTTGAGTCCTGTTCGGGAAATAAAGCCCTTTCCACATTCAGTACACGGAAAGGGCTTACAATCATTTTGAACTCTCTGGGCTTGTTGATCTTCTGATTTAAACACAAAGCTCTTTCTAATATGGATTTTTTGATGACGCAGAAAATCTGACCTGAAAACAAAGGTCTTTCCACACTCACTGCAGGGAAAGGGTTTCTCAATTGCACCCATGTGGATTTTCAGGTGGCGTTTGAATCCTGCTTGGTGAGTAAAGCTCTTCCCACACTCGCTGCAGAGAAAGAGTTTTTCGATGATACCACTGTGGATTTTCAGGTGGCGTTTGAGTGCCGTTTGGTTAGTAAAGCTCTTATGACATTCAGTACAGGGAAATCGCTTCTCATCATTTTGAATTGTCTGGTCTTGTTGAACGCGTATTTTAAACGCTAAGCTCTTATTAATATGGATGTTTTCATGACGCTGAAGATCTGACTTGTACACAAAACACTTCCCACATTCGGAGCAGGGAAAGCGTTTCGCAACCTCGCCCGTGTGTTTTTTCAGGTGACGTTTAAGCCCTCCCAACTGAGTAAAGGTTTTCCCACATTCATTGCAGGGAAAAGGTTTCTCACTGGTGTGACTTTTGTAATGAAGCTGAAGAATTGACAAATGCGTAAAACTCTTCTGACATTCAGTGCAGGAAAATGTCTTCTCACCAGTATGGGTTTTCTGGTGTCGAAGAAGATAGGATTTCTGAGTAAAACTCTTCCCACAATAGGTACAAGGAAAGTGCTTCTTTTCTATATTATATTTCTGATGGTAAAGACGATTGCCAATTCTTTTAAATTCCTTTTTACCATCCATGAATACAGTTCGCTTGTCATCAATTTGAAGTATGTGCGTCTTGCTTTCATTACACGTAGTGGACTCTTTCACAAGTATACTTCCCAAGTCTGACATACCTGACGTAAAATAAAAATAAATATATTAGGAAATATATAGTCTTCTAAATTAAGCAAAACAATATATCTCATTCGCCACTTGTGAAAGAGGGACAGCCACATTACAGAAACTCCAAGTAGACGCAACCTGCGATTCCACCAATCTTATCTACCTCTTGAAATGCCCATGTGGTAAAATATATGTGGGGAAGACGGAACGTAAAATTAAAGTGCGTATCAACAAACATAAATCAAACATTCGGACTGAAAATGACAAGAACAACGTAGCCGCCAATTTCATTGAACTGAAGCACAATGTAGCCCAACTAAAATTCCTTGTATTGGAAATCATTCAAAAGGTGGAAGGTAGAGACAATCGCAAATACCTCCTACAGAGAGAAATGTCTTGGATCTATCGATTGCAGTCGATGAAACCACATGGTCTAAATGACAGGACTGAATTTAGTTGTTATCTGTAAGATAAACCCCTGTTCTTCTAGGGTTTACTGTTGTACATTTTCCTGTTTTGATATTATACTCCTGTTTTGTAATTGCAACACTGTATGATTACATTCGTTCCTCGGTAAGCCCTGTACAGTTAGAAGTAACCTTCTCTACTATTCGGTTTACTCGTCTACTTTTTCATTTATTTTCAGTTTGATTCTCCTGTTTATGCATGTCTAGTTCTTACATTTCGCTTTTTTCTATTGATGCCACTCCTTTCTGTTAATAGTATAGCCATGTTCCCACACATTCTAGTACCAGCCACATAGTCCGTTTTTTTCTATTACCCTCAGCCGCAACTTTTCCTGCTTGCCCTTCTTCTATCGTTATCACTTTTCACCTTAACCTATCACCCGCGTGTTTATTAACACATCACTGGCGAACCGCCCGCTACCTAACTTCTCAGGGGTGATACTTTCAACTCACACGGCCCCTGGATTTAACTGAATAGCGTCTTTCACTCACGTAAGTGAAGTTACAGCTTGTCGTTTACGTATCTACGGGAGAGTTTTGCTCCATTAGTTCACTGTGTAAGACTTGGTCTTCGATTTGTTTTTACAGAACTACGCTTACTCTGGCCCTTTTGAGTCCACACCGTGAGTGTTTACTAGGTTGTTTCTAATAACGCACCATCACGATTAATTCACTTGTTTTCCTTTTTCGCATGGCAGCTTCACTTTTTCTAACTTCATTCACTTTTGACTGATGTTCCTGTGCACATCATATACCGCTAACTAACACGAGTATCCCATCGCATTAACTATTCACCTACCTGTGTTTTTTATCACTATTTTCACCTGCGTAAATTACTCGTCGGATTTGTCTATCACTATTAAGCATGGTCAGATACTCACCTACACGCCCGTTTAGGCACCTCACCAACCGCCGGCAGCTAGACATGTAAACTTTAAATTAACATACCCATTTTTTTATGTTATGGTAACTGGTCACTCAATCTTCTTCATCCCTTGTAGATACCCCTTGACAAAGGGCTCCGCCCGAAATGCATAGGGAGTGGAACTCATTAACCAGTATGCAAGACGCTTGTGAACATTGCACAACTTTGATATGATGTGAATATCAAACAACTTCTTTCATGAAATAAATTGAAAACACTACATCATGATCTTGATTGGAGTCTAAACTCATTTTTGAACCCTATGGTGTGCCTCCATCCAGGGATGCTCTCACTTGAATGCGTGCACATAACTTTATATCACATTACAGATAAGCAATCAATGACAGTCTAGTAGCAGAAAGATGCCACAGTGGTTCCTGATAGGCATGTGCCAGCATGTGCACTGAATGAAAAATGTTAATCTGCCGCATTACTGGCAAAAGTCAAGAAGTCCAACTGAAGCAAGTGCTGGGAACCTTGAATGACAAACATGTGCCAGTCCATGAAATGACTGGCGAATGGCCAGTGGTGTAAAAATTGTATGATTTTAAGGAGGATAGAGCTCAAAAACAGCCAATATTTTATCCAACAGATTCCTCCGAGTAGATGACAGCCTGGTTGTTATCATGGGAAAACCATTTTGTAGTTACTATGTTCTGTTAGTCAGGAGTCTTTCAAATGTTTTAAAAGCATCCTACAGGATTACCTATACGTTTTAAGTTTGGCCACAGACAGTTGTAGTCCTCTTCCTTAGAACATATCAATAAAATATACAATACTTTAGTTTAGACCCTGTAGCTGTTGGTTGCTTTGCACCAGTCACCTTCAGCCATATCATGTGGAAAATGTAATTTAAAGATAGAGCACTTTGCACATTCACATTTTCTGGTGGTAAATGGCAAAGGGGTCTATCTCCTAGATCAGGAAGAATCTTCCCACATCACCAGTCTGCAACTCCACCAGTCAGGCCCTGAAGAAGAGTAGAGGAGTAAGAGGGTTCTACTGGAGGATTTGGGGTGAGAGGCAGCAGCCCCAGAGCCAACCGGGGAGGACACCTGCCTCTCTAGGACACCTGCCTGAGCTTGCTGGATGGCAAGTTAACGGTGAGCCTACTAAGGCCACATTCTGCACGGTGCAGAGAGGGTGCCCAACCCTAGAGGGTCTGAGGCTGCAGTCCAAATCCCAGGCGGCTGATGACACCTCTGGCGATCACCCTATTTATTGGGAAAACATCCTCCTCTATGGTGAGCTTAAGGTGCCTGTGCACTGGGCAGCACTTGTGCTGGTGGTTCCTTCCAACTGGGTTTGGCTCCCATGATACCCCTGGCAGGACTTCCTTTGACATGCTTGTCACCCACTTTTATTGGTCCCGGACGAGCAAAGCTTCATATGCTTTCTGTAGGACTTGTCTCACCTGCCAAGTCAGTGAGAAGACAGGGAAGAAGCAGGCAGTTCCTGTGACTCCCAAGCCTGTAGGTACTCCCTTTGATCAATCAATCAATCAATCAATCAGGATTTGCATAATGTGGCTGCATCCCCCATGAGGGTCCAGAGGCGCTGCGAGATCACGCTGCCTGTTCCTCTATTGGTTGAACATCCAGGTCTTGAGGTCATTTCTGAACTATAGGAGCGATGGTGAGGCTCTAAGGTGCAGGCAGAAGGTGTATCAGGCCTAGTGTCGGGACTGGCAGCAGCACAAGGAACATAAACACCACTAACCTTATTACTTGTCCCAGCAGAGACGATGATAGATGCTAGGGCCCAGACTCCCTGCTTACACAACCCCCAACAGAGTAAAAATATACCTCTGTCTGACTTTGTGCAGAGAAGGGAAAAAAGGAGAGAAGAAGCAGATGTGGAAACGTAGAGATGGAGGTGCTTCTCTGCGCTTCGTCTCAGAAATGGACTGGGTCTAAAGGACAGCTCAGTAACACCGTCACGGGTATCTGAAAGGGGAACAAACACACTATTACCCTTCAGGTTCACACTATAATGAAATCTAGTATCAAGTGAGATTATGGTGTCACTCACCACTACTCCTACTGAAAGGGCTTCTAATGGAGGGTTTCCAATAACTCTTTATCTCTTCAACGCGTCCTTTGATATAAAGAGGATAATCCCCAATGTCTTGGACCATCAGTTCCACAATAATAAGTTTACTCAACTGAGCATAAATCACAAACAAACTTGGCTTCTACTCTGTTGCTCTCCTTTAGTTGTTTATCAGCACAACGTGAACTCCGTTTTTTCCCAAAAGTATTTCAATGTACATATCTCATCTGCCTTGAACTCGAGTTCCTTTTCTCTGACAGGCAGCATACAGATGCGTCCATAGCGCAGCCGCGCTGGGCCTCCAAATGTTCTCTCACACTTATAGCCTGTTACCGGCTCGCGTTATATAACCACGCGCGCCCGATAACTAGGATATTTTACTCGCGGTTCATAATAGCGCTAAATGCGCACTAGAATAATCCCGCGGCTACTCTGTACTGAACAACAAATCTAAAGTCCAGGATACGAATCTACAATTCGGAAGGAGGCGAGCCCGCGCTCCTTCTCGCATTAACAAAATACCGCTTGGCGAAATCCCAGCTTCTCCACACGATCTCCAAACACGATTCCTCGGCAAAGCGCTGAACTTCTTCTCGCTGGAATCCGGCGGGGATCACCATCCGCCCATCCTTCGACTCGAACTGCAGGAACAATTGACAAGCACCTTTCCCTGGGAAAGGAGGGGCTTAGTACTCACAAGACTCCCCCAGGGCAGTCTGGGAGTCGTAGTTTTTTGCCACATTCCCGTTTTCACTTCATAGCAAGAATTCAACCCTCTCATCTTCGCAATCGCCACAGAACCCCCTCTCGAGGACAGCCGTCCCGGCGGTCGCCCAGGCTTACCAGGATACAGTTCGTGAAAACGAGCAACCAACTCAGGACAATGGAGGTTACGCACCGGTTCCCAAGTTCGCTCTTCCGGGCCAAACCCTTTCCACTCTACCAAGTACTGAATCCGCCCTCGCACCATACGGGAGTCCAGTATCGAATGCACCTCATACTCCTCCTGACCATCAACCTCAACTGGAAGGGGTCTATCAGACAACCTAGTACTAACAGGACAGGGTTGAAGCAGAGAAACGTGAAAGACGGGATGGATTCTCCAAGTATCAGGGAGTGTCAGTCGTACCACCACAGGGTTAATGACCTTCTCAATGGCATAAGGCCCCACATACCTAGGCTTCAACTTGTTCTCTCCCTTCAGATGTAAATGTTTCGTGGAAAGCCACACCCTATCCCCCACCACATACTCGGGGGCAGAAGATCTCCTATTGTCAGCAAAACGCTTCTGGGAAGACTGAGCGTTCACTAAACTGTGTCGTGCCTCAACTAACACCGCCCTGAGATGTGCATGATGTTCGTGTATGCTGGGCACCGGGGAGTGAACAGGCACCTCAAAAGGCAGAGCATTGGGGTGATAGCCATACAGACAAAAGAAAGGGGAACAGCCCAAAGTGGAATGAATGGCGTTGTTGTAAGCAAATTCCGCCATCCATATCAAGGTAGTCCATTCCGTATCGTTCTGTAAGGCAAAGCAGCGAAGATATTGCTCCAACGTCTGATTCAGGCGTTCCGTTTTCCCATCCGTCTGAGGGTGATAGGACGAAGAGAGCCTAGCATCAACATCTAGGCTCTTACAAAGGGCTGTCCAAAAATGAGAGGTAAATTGCGTACCTCTATCAGTGATGATCACACAAGGGATCCCATGGGCACGTATTATGTTTTGTAGGAACACTTGTGCCAATTCTACAGAGGTAGGCAGGCCTTTCAGGGGAATGAAATGTCCCATCTTTGTTAAATGGTCTATGACCACTAAGATCACGGTTTTCCCCTCACAGGGTGGCATTTCTACGATGAAGTCCATTGACACAGTATGCCATGGTTTAGGCGGAATAGGGAGTGGTCGGAGCAATCCAATAGGCTTAACATGAATGGCTTTCCCTTGAATGCAGACAGCACAGTTCATCACATAATGTCTCACTGCATCTCGCAATTTCGGCCACCAGAAGTTGCGTTCCACCCCTGCAATTGTCTTATAGATACCCAAATGTCCACCCAATGGAGAATCATGGATCCATGACAATACTTTTTGTTGTAAAGGTTCAGTGGGGACAAAAATGGCTAATCCATGATAAGCAAGATCGTCCTTTTCCGTTCGGTGGTCAGGATCCTCCTGTATCCAACCTTGCACGTCCATATCTGCAAGTGCCACCCGCACATCATCCAGGAATTCCGGTGTAGATATCAAGGCGATCAAGGAAGATGGATTGTCGGTTTCCCGAAGGATCAGTGGAGGCTCATCTTCCTTCTCGGTACTCTGTTCTGCTGTTTCCCCAATCCGGGAAAGAGCGTCAGCTTTCCCGTTTTGCGGCCCTGGACGATACTTGATAACAAAATCAAAGTCCGAAAAGAACAGAGTCCACCTCAATTGCCGAGGAGTAAGAGCCTTGGCGGTTTTAAGGAACAACAGGTTTCTGTGATCGGTGTAAATTTCGACTGTGTGCATAGCTCCCAACAGGTAGTGCCGCCATTCCTCACACGCTCTTTTTATAGCGAGAAGCTCTTTGTCCGTAACGGAGTAATTGATCTCGCAAGGGGTAAGTTTCTTCGAGAAATAGGCCACAGGATGCAACTGACCTGTTTCTGGGTGACGCTGTGAGAGTATGCCGCCAATGGCATACAGGGAGGCATCAGTTTCCAAAACGAATGGTATCTGCGAATCAGGGTGTCGCAGGATAGGGGCCTGCGTAAACTGTTCTTTGAGATACTGAAACGACCTCTCCGCTGCAGAGTTCCAACAAAACACAGTGTTCTTCCTCAGTAGACTAGATATAGGTTGTATTATCTTGGAGAAATCCTTGATAAACCTTCGGTAGTAATTGGCAAAACCAAGGAAACTCTGCACTGCCTTGACGTTCTTGGGCGTGCCCCATCCTACGATAGCCTCCACTTTGCTGGAATCCATTTGGAAGCCTTGGGCCGAGATGATGTAACCAAGGAAGGACACTTCTTTCACGTGAAAAAGACATTTTTCGAGTTTGGCGTACAAGGAATTTTGCCGTAGGCGATGTAGCACAGTTTTCACATGATCCACGTGTTCGTGCAAGGTAGATGAATAGATTAAAATGTCATCTATGTACACGATGCAGAATGTCTCCAGACACCCACGTAGTACCTCATCCATGAAGTATTGGAAGGCGGCAGGGGCGTTGCAGAGCCCGAAGGGCATCACAAGGTACTCGAACAATCCGAATTTAGTTCGAAACGCGGTCTTCCACTCGTCCCCGCTCTGTACTCTAACCAGATGGTACGCCCCTCTGAGATCGAGTTTTGTGAAGAAGCGAGCTCCCTTCAGCTGGTCTAAGAGTACAGGTATAAGTGGCAGAGGATAACGATTTTTCACCGTCATTCTGTTAATGGCCCTGTAATCGATGCATGGCCTCAATTCCTCGCAATCCTTCTTGGGAATAAAAAACATCGGCGAGGAAGCAGGCGAGGTAGAATGACGGATGAACCCCGTGGCCAGATTTTCATCAAGGTAATTCCGTAAATATACGGTTTCTTTTTCAGTAAGGGCGTAGACTCGGCTACAAGGTATGTCAGCCCCCGGGATGAGATCAATCCTGCAATCGTATACACGATGTGGTGGCAGATCGGTGGCCTTCTGTTTGTCAAACAAAGAACTGAACTCCTGGTATTCATCAGGGAGAGCTGTGGCACAACAGTATAGTCCGATAGAACATCCCGAAGCCAGGCAGACTGAAGGAGTAGCTGGTTGTTCTTCAGTACTAGACATCTCCTGTCTACAATTCGCCTTACAAAACGCAGATGATAAGGTGATAGTGCGTGCTGCCCAACTGACTTGAGGATCGTGAAGCGTCAACCATGGCATTCCCAATATGAGACGGAACTGGGGCGCGTCTATCAAGTCGAATTGTATCATCTCATGATGGTTTCGATTCGTCTGCATCAGAAGTGCTTGTGTATGATAAGAGACTGGACCAGATGACAACACAGTCCCATCGACTGCTTTGACTAGCTCAGGTTTCTCCTTCTTCTCACATACAATCCCAATTTTCATGGCATATTCCTGGTCAATATAGTTACCAGTGGCTCCGGAGTCAAGCAGGGCATCAATTTCCATAGCATCACTGGAAGTAACCCATAAAGTTACCTTTAGATTCATGTGGGCCACTGCTGGATGCAAGGTATTCGCGAGTGTGAATGAGATCTTTGGCAGTAAACAACCCAAGGCAGCGACCTCCTCCTGATTTGGGCATGCTAGTTTTCCGCCGGTCTTCCCGCTTGTATGACAGCCTGTGAAGGGGATGTCGTCGATCTTCCAGGGAATACATTTCTTGCTCGGCAATCTTTAACAAAATGACCGCCTTTTCCGCAGTAGAGGCACTGTTTGAGTCTCCTTCTCTTGTCTTTTTCTTCCTTTGAAAGGGGGCCCCTAATGCCTCCTATTTGCATAGGTTCGACCCCTTCAGGCGTCTTCGGGTGGTCTTCTATGTTACTCCGTGGACGTGGGTAGAAAAAACGGCCGTCTCCTCTGCCTCTATCACCCCGTCTTTCCAGAAGGCGATGATCCAATTGAACGGTCAAATCAATCAGTTCTTCACAGGTCGTGGGAAGTTGTACCACTTGAGCTAATACGTCTTTAAGCTCCCCCCGAAGCCCCTGGTAGAAAATAGAGATTCTCTTAGCCGTAGGCCACTCGGTTTCGACCACGAGACGATTAAAGGAAGTAATGTAGGAAAGCAGATCTTGGGACCCTTGTCGCAATGTCAGTAACTCTCTATCCAGAGACAACATATGAAGTTTTCTGTCGAACAAGCGTCTCAGTTCCAAACAAAAATCATCGAAATCATGCAATACCGGATCATTTCTCTCCAGCAAAGGTATTGTCCAACTTGCTGCATTGCCTCCCATGTAGGACATCATAAAGGCGGTCTTTGTTGTATCCTCTTGGAACACCCCCGGTTTGCACAGAAAGTGCAATCTACATTGGTTTAAAAATGTCTCGAATTTACGGGGATCCCCGTAAAACCTTTCAGGAGGGGCCAGTGGAATTCCTGTATTCTGTATCACATGGACTGTAGGAACTGCATCCGAAGAAGTGGAGGGTGTGGACACTGTGAACCCACCCCCTTCAGCACCCTGGGACCCAGGGGTTGTGGAAGTGGAAGGGGGTTGTAAAGTGGCCGGCTTGATATAAGAAGCTCCCTTGTTACCCTTACTGGCCAATTCGGACATCTCTTTTCTAAGGACCCCCAGTTCCTTATATAGAACCTGACTCTCGGTGCGTGAAGTGGTGACTTCCTGCTGAAGAGCCGCAAGGCTCTCCACCACGGAATTTAATACACTTTCAACGTTCATCGTCCGGGCTGGGTCTTGTTACTTGGGCTTGTCAATCTGTCGGGACTGGCAGCAGCACAAGGAACATAAACACCACTAACCTTATTACTTGTCCCAGCAGAGACGATGATAGATGCTAGGGCCCAGACTCCCTGCTTACACAACCCCCAACAGAGTAAAAATATACCTCTGTCTGACTTTGTGCAGAGAAGGGAAAAAAGGAGAGAAGAAGCAGATGTGGAAACGTAGAGATGGAGGTGCTTCTCTGCGCTTCGTCTCAGAAATGGACTGGGTCTAAAGGACAGCTCAGTAACACCGTCACGGGTATCTGAAAGGGGAACAAACACACTATTACCCTTCAGGTTCACACTATAATGAAATCTAGTATCAAGTGAGATTATGGTGTCACTCACCACTACTCCTACTGAAAGGGCTTCTAATGGAGGGTTTCCAATAACTCTTTATCTCTTCAACGCGTCCTTTGATATAAAGAGGATAATCCCCAATGTCTTGGACCATCAGTTCCACAATAATAAGTTTACTCAACTGAGCATAAATCACAAACAAACTTGGCTTCTACTCTGTTGCTCTCCTTTAGTTGTTTATCAGCACAACGTGAACTCCGTTTTTTCCCAAAAGTATTTCAATGTACATATCTCATCTGCCTTGAACTCGAGTTCCTTTTCTCTGACAGGCAGCATACAGATGCGTCCATAGCGCAGCCGCGCTGGGCCTCCAAATGTTCTCTCACACTTATAGCCTGTTACCGGCTCGCGTTATATAACCACGCGCGCCCGATAACTAGGATATTTTACTCGCGGTTCATAATAGCGCTAAATGCGCACTAGAATAATCCCGCGGCTACTCTGTACTGAACAACAAATCTAAAGTCCAGGATACGAATCTACAATTCGGAAGGAGGCGAGCCCGCGCTCCTTCTCGCATTAACAAAATACCGCTTGGCGAAATCCCAGCTTCTCCACACGATCTCCAAACACGATTCCTCGGCAAAGCGCTGAACTTCTTCTCGCTGGAATCCGGCGGGGATCACCATCCGCCCATCCTTCGACTCGAACTGCAGGAACAATTGACAAGCACCTTTCCCTGGGAAAGGAGGGGCTTAGTACTCACAAGACTCCCCCAGGGCAGTCTGGGAGTCGTAGTTTTTTGCCACATTCCCGTTTTCACTTCATAGTAAGAATTCAACCCTCTCATCTTCGCAATCGCCACACCTAGGCTGCCAGGTGGGAGAAGGAGCGGCCTCCACTGTTCGTCCGGCGGATGTGTTGGGTGGCTGCCAGGGAGAGGAATTCGGAGTGGAGTTTCTTGGTAGGTTGGTGGAAATTCAATTGATTGTTGAGGTACGCTGGTCCTTTATTGTGTGTAGCGCCTTGTAAACGTGGGTGAGCAGCTTGAACTGGCATCTCTTTGCAACGGGTAACCAGTGGAGCTTCCAGAGGGGGGGGGGGGTGATGTGCGTCCATCTGGGGAGATCCAGGATGAGTCTGGCTGCTATGTTCTGGATGGGCTAGAGTTTCGTCAAGTGTTGGGTGGTGATTCCTATGTAGTAGGGAGTTGCCGTAGCCTAGTCGGATGGTGATGCGAGCTTGTGTGATTGTTCACCTGGTTTTGGGTGGGAGCCATCTAAAGACATTCCTGATCATTCAGAGGGTGAGGAAGCAAACGGAAGTGATCGTGCTGACCTGCTTCTTCATGGATAGCTGATTGCGGGTGATGCTGAGGATGCGGGTATATTCGGTGGATTTGGGCCCAGCTTAGGTGGCCTCCATTCATGGTTCAGGGGGTGTCCTTGTCTTTTTGAAGATGAGCACTTCTGTCTAGTCGGTGTTGAGTTTGAAACAGTTGTTGTTCATCCAGGCAGCCACATCTGTCATGCATCTTTGGACCTTGTCCTTGGTGGGCACTGGGTCGTTGGTCATGGAAAGGATGAGTTGGGTGTCGAAAGGGTGGGCATCAACAGTGTGGGGTCCTTGGGTCCCAAAACCGCCTTGGGAAACAGATCTACCCTAGGTTTGGAGGACCATGCCACATGCTACCCAGAGGCCATCCCTCTGTGGAACATAACTGCACCTGCTGTGTCCTTGATGGGGATTTTTACCAGAGTGGGTTTCCCCGGAGAAGTGGTGTCAGACAGGGGCATTAATTTCATGTCCACATACTTGAGGTCTATGTGGAAGGAATGTAGCGTAACCTATAGTTTCTCCACACCTTAACAACCCTAGACTAATGGGCTTATTGAGAGATTCAACAAGACCTTCAAGGGCATGATTATGGGCCTATCGGAGTCCATAAAGCAGAAGCAGGATGTCCTCTTGCCAGGCCTACTCTTTGCATATATGGAGGTAGCACAGAAAAAGCAGGATTCAGGCCTCTTGAACTCCTCTCTGGTTACCCTGTAAGGGGACCTCTCAGTTTAGTGAAGAAGGGGGGGAAGCAAGCTCCCAAGAAGCCCTCTCAGGATGTTGTTAGCTATACACAGCCTAACCTAGAAGTTCCCCACACCTTAACACCTCCAGACTAATAGGTACATTGAGAGATTCAACAAGACCCTCATGGGCATTATTATGGGCCCTACAGAGTCCATGAAGCGGAAGCGGGACGTCCTCTTGCCATGCATAATCTTTGCATACAGGGAGGTAGCACAGAAAGTAGTAGGATTCAGCCCTCTTAAACTCTTCTAGGGTCACCCTGTAAGGGGACCGCTCAGTTTAGAAAAGGAGGGGTGGGAGCAAGCTCCCAAGAAGCCCTCTCAGTATGTGGTTAGCTACATGCTAACCTTCTGCAACTAAATGCAGAAGGTCTGGAAGAAGGCTTCCGATAACCTACAAGCTAGCCAGAAGGTGATTAAGCAATGGTAGGAGGGGTAAAAAAAACAATTGTTACGGCGGTCCATCTCCATACAGGGAATGGACTTTAAGGTGGAACACCGTCCCAGGTCAGACTACCCCAATGCTGATGATATCTCTAGGTTTTCCCACCTTACTGATGAGAACTCCCATGAGATTTGGTAGTCCCCTCCACTTTCAGCTGGCGAGGTGTGGGAGCAGGTGTTAGACTGGTCAGCCTAGTGATGGTCTTCCCCAAACCTTTTGCCATCACCCCTCCTATTTTAGCGATCTAATTTTAGCTGGCCTTAGGATTGTGCACACCTTAATACTACTAGCCAGTGCTAAAGTGCTTGTTCTATCTCACTAAAACATCGCAGAATTGGCTTATACCCACTTGGCACATTTAATTTACTTGCAAGTCCCTAGAAGTGTGGTACCATAGGTACCCAGAGCCTGTAAATTAAATTCTACTAGTGTGCCTGCAGCACTGATCGGACCACCCACTTAATCAGGCCTTCTAAACATGGCTCTGTAGCTTGTGTGTGAAGTTTTAAACCACCATTTCGATCTGGCAAGATAAACCTTTTGCCCGGCCCCAACTTTGCATTGGAAAATTGGACCTCCATTGTAGGGACCTGTGTTCGACCTCATGGTCACAGGTTCAAATCCCGCCGGGTCCACTCAGCCTTTTATTCATCTGTGGTCGATAAAATGAGTACCATTGAGTTGGGTAACAAAAAACATCTGTTATTCAGAGCCAAGATACCTCCGGGTGAACATGCGTTTTACAAATACACTTTATGTTATGTTACATAGGACTGCGCAAAGACCCCATGTAATCTACATGAATAAACAAAAACTTAAATGACCGAGTACAGCGGACACAAAATCAGCCAGTAAAGTTGACAATCAGCTGAGTCCAACAAAAAAGTTCCCAGTCAACTAAAGTGGCAAAGGAAAAGTAGGAGCATAGTTCAGAGGCTGGGGTGAAAGGATCGAATCTCAGTCTCCCAGTAGGGTATCATGGCATCAGCGTTCTCTAGTCTCTCAAGGAATCCCACCACCCGAATGTTGTTGCGGAGCACCCGGCCTTCCACATCTTCAGCAACAATTCTTCAAGTTTCTTGAAGTGTTCGGAGAGATCTTGGGTACACGTTCCTTGAGCTTCCCAGAGGTGCAATGTCCTACAGCTTCATTTGATCATTGTGCAATAGCCCAAGTTCGGCATGCAACTCTTCAATCTTCGTCTCCATGGATGTTTGTGCATGGTGATGGCTTGCAGGATGACGGCCAGCTTATCCTGAGAGTCTAGATGCTGCGTTACTTGTGGGTGGCCATGATCCTGCCAGTTCATTGAGTCTGCTGATTGGGATGGCGGCCTGGGGGGGTCTTCTTGTCTGACTCCGGCGCTCCATCGCTGACCAGGGTTGCCCCGATGCCAACGTGCTAAGTGCAGGACAGAGTGTGTGCGCCAGGCGTCGCTGTAGCTAAATACCAGGCCGCCAGACAACAGTGACACTAGAATCTGTTCATGGGTTGTGGCAGTGCCCCGTGCAACGGTGGTGCGAGTCTCTTCAGCATAGGGCTTGATTCCCTCAGTCTGGGCCCTCACACCCACAGCCCGGACCCTTTGAGTGACATCAGGTGCGGGACCAGGGGAGTCCAGGAGTCTCACAGTGGTGCCGCAAGGGTGCCCAGGTGGACTGCACCTCAGTAGTGTGGTCCCTGGAGAGCCAGCCCAGGACTCTTTACCCACACCAGGCCGCAGGGCATGTGCTTTCTCTGCATGGGGTCTCACCTGCTAGATACCCCCAGTTGTATTGGGCTCACCAGAGCCAGCAGGATGAAAATAAAAGGGGGTCTGCAGGGTGAAGGAGGGCAATGTCTCTTGGCTGATGGCCTACAGGAGGCAGTCGCCACCCAGTTCCCTTGTTGATCCTGGGTAACCTCCGGGTAACAGTGCGCTCTAAAAATGTCAAAAATAAATAAATAAATAAGGCAGGGGGGAAACTCAACACTCCATGCGGAGACAGACTCTGAGTGATCATTGCCTGCCCACCCTGACCACCGGGTCCAGGCTGTGTTCTCTAGCCAACTGTGGGCTGGCCCACAGCAGCCGATGAGGTCCAACAGCCGCTGACTTTTGTCTCTTTTTAGCCAGTATCTGCCCTGTGAGCACCGGTGGGCAGGGGCGACATCAATGGATGGGGTGATGAAAGCTCCTCGTGAGAAAGTGTAAGGCAGCCCCACTTTGGGTCAGACCACTCAGCTCCCAGTGCTGGCAAAGACCTCAGGCAGGGTGAAGAGTGAGGGGGGGGGGCACCCACGAAGTCTGCAGCACCTGCCTCTGGGCCTGGCCCGGGGACACCTCACAGTCCCTTGTATCATCCAGGTTGTGTGGGCTAGGAGGGCCTGGACATCCGTTTCAGGAGCCCCCAAGACTGTATTCGCGCCTATGGGCTGCGAGTCCCTTAAGAGCAGTTGAGGTGCCAAGCTCAACTTCCCCTGGACAGCAGTCTCCTATGCTGGTGACTGCCCGGTCCCCACCAACAGTCTGAAGTCAGGAGGCCAGCAACAGGTGTGGGGAAGGGAACTGCGTGTCATGGTGCGGGAGCCGCAGAGATTAAAGGAGAGGTCCCGGGCTGGCTGCTCTGGAAAGTATCTAATAGCAGCATTGGCCTTGGAGGGGAGGGGGAGGGACGCTCACCTCTGCTACTTGCTGTTGAGTCCTTGGCCTGGTGTGGGTGTCATCCCCTGGCTACTGTTATGGGCTGGGCCCTGGGCCCTCAGGGGAGCTGTGATGCCACCGGCCCGCAAAGGTGGAAGGAGCGGTCTCTAGGCAGGTTATCCATCGGGTGTCTCTTAAGTGTGTAGGGGGTATAACCCTGGGTGTGCGCAGCTGTCCGCCGGGCTCAGCGTTGGCTTCCCCGCACATCCTCCGGTGCAGACTGGGCTTCAGGCAGTCGGAGCACTGCGACGGATAAAGCACTGCTTGTCTTGACCACCTGGTATGCCCAGGTGCTTCCGGTGTCAGGCACGGCAGCCAACAGCCGAGCAGGGCCCTCCTCGAATGCGCCGGGTTGTAGTCCCCACAGGCAGAAATGGCATCTGTCGGTGCCCCGGCAATCTGAGCTCACCTCCCCAGAGTGATTGCCAGGGAGGTGCGCCTTTATTGCAGGCTTGGATGGATTTCCCAGGTACCCCGGAGCAGAGCATCACAGAACGTGGACCAGCATTTTGCAGTCAAGCCACACACCCCCAACCCAACTTTAACCTAATGCCCAGTGACTCAGATGCACTCTGAATATGGACTTCATAATCAAGGAACATATTGCCCAGAAAAGCAACCCAGTTAGTTCCAGCTCTTTCTACTGAAGAAAGTGAAGCGGCTCATCCCCGAATGGTAACTCCTGTTCAAGCTCTCCTATTCCTACACGTAGATGATGACAATGTTCTGCTCCATGGCCTTTTAGACTCCCCACTTACGGGGTCTAGTGTTGAGTGATCACATCACCCCACCAGAGAGAACTCCTCTGGATGCCCTTGCTGGCCCACACCATTAACAATCCCTCCTGCTTCATCTATAAAATCATCACATCTGGCACCCCCAACTATATGCCGGGCATTTTCAATATGAGGGATGGTTCTTGGCACACCTGTGGAAATTGGCAGAAATCGCTGCTAGCATGAGGTGAAGCCATTTTGTTTTGGCATCCATTTTAGTGAACCATGTGTTTGCCATGTGCTCCTTCCATCTTCACCGTCGCCTGCTTTACTATTCTGCCTGAGTCATCGACTATAGTTAACTCCTTCAGTACTGAGCCAGAGCATTGCGCATGCTCAGAAAGGCTTGTAGCTGTTAGAATGCACCTGTCTTAAGTGTAACTGTCAGACTATTTCAACTGATGTAAGCAGTTTCGTTACCCCTCCCACTCTGTTGACTAAGTATTTTCTACTTGTCCATATTTGTGAATAGCTATTCATGTGTATACTTGTACCGCCTCTTTTTGAGTCTCCATGCTTACTCTGTAATAAAAGGTGTATGTAAGCACCTTGGTTTCTGTATTCCATGTACTGCCTCATACATTGCCTGAGGGTTCTGTATCGATGTAGTCCCACTCATGAGTGATAATAAAATATTTGTTTGATATTACAGCTTCCGTGCCAATCTCTATTTTGTTAGTCCAAGGACTTGAAGACAAAGAAAGGAGAACCCCAGTCCCGACAGGCCCCTGAAAAGGCTCGCTGCCACAAATTGGCGCCCGTCACGTGGAGCTCATCGGAGTCACTCCTGCCCAACGGAGTGGTCTAGGCGGAGGTTTTGAATCTCGCTGAAGACGTAGTGCTTTTCCGATTTGACCCTCCAGGTGGCGACCGGTCCCGACTGAGCTCCCTTTGGCGTTCATCTTATAGTGACCATTAGGTCGATTCTGAGCTTGGCAAGCTGGAGATTTTTGCTCAGTAAGGTTGCTAGAGAGGCACTCTTGAATTTGGATTTGCTTGGCCAAGATTCTGGTTTGGTTTAGGTAATATGGGTGTTGCAACATACATAGGCAGGCAATGAGATTTTTCTCTAACGTTTGAATTTATGAACGGTACTGTATTTGTGATAAGTACTATTTTGTTATATATAATATTATATTTACTGTAATATTTGCGACATGCCTGTTTCTAGCACGCTTCTTCGGATGTGTTGCTTTTTTGGAGGTACCAAAATGGATTTAGAACGCAGTCAGCCGGCTCCCCCTGAGGGGACACTGAATAGGTACTTGTACATCAAAAACTGTATAATGTATAGTGCACTGTGGAATAAATACACAAAAAAGGATCCTAATTTACGATGGCCAATAAATGGGTCATTTGACCGTAGGAAGATTCAATATGTGAAACAATGTGCGTTCAACCATAAAAGAAGACAAGATATGTTTGATTGTGCACGAATGTGGGAGAAAGACGCGCATGAGAGTGAGAAAAGAGCAAGCTATAGCAGATAAAGAACAGCTCAAGAATATTTATATGAAAGCACTGAAAATGAAGAATAAAGAGATGAAGGAATTAAAAGAGAGAGAGGATAGGAAACGTCGTCTAGAGGTAATTGGCCAATACCCCCTTTATCCTCTAACCCTGCTCGCAGGCAGGTCGCTCCCCACGCTGCTGCACGGCTCTGCCATTGTTTTTGCCTAATCTTGTATTTTTCCCCTGTGCCTAACCTGCTTTCTTGCCCAGACTTGTTTTTATTCCTCTGTGCCTGTACTTGCTTTCTTGCCCAGACTTGTTTTTATTCCCCTGTGCCTGTACTTGCTTTCTTTCCCGGACTTGTTTTTATTCCCCTGTGCCTGTACTTGCTTTCCTGCCCAGACTTGTTTTTATTTCCCTGCCCCACCCACCTGCAATCCCATTGCCGCCCGCTCCCGCCTCCCAGCTGCTCCTCCCTCCCACATCCCCTCATATGGAAGCACGGCCGCGCTCAGCAATCGCGCCGCTGGCGCACCTAAGGCAAGCCCGTCTGTGCCCGTCCGTGCCTGGACCGCGCCCAGCGACAGGACCCCTGGACACCACGAACGCCACGATGCCCGCCACCACTACGATGCCAGAACCCTCCACGCAATCAACACCGGACGATCGCACACCTGCTTCCTGGCCACCCTGAAGCGCAACCACGGAGCTTTCACCTGCCGGAACTGCAGCTTCACAAGAATCCCCCCACCATGCTGCCGACCAGGAAAGAACCCAACCACCTCAGATGCATCATTCTCAACACCCGCTCTGCCCGAAAACATGCCGTTGCACTCTGGGACCTACTCGACTCAACCTCCCCAGATGTCGCCTTCCTGACGGAGACCTGGCTGAACCACGCCTCGGCAACCGACATAGCCATAGCCGTCCCAGAAGGCTACAAGATCGCCCGCAAGGACCGCACCAACAGAGCGGGAGGAGGAATCACCATCGTCCACAGGAACACTCTCAGAGTCTCGACCAACACCGACGACACCCTCAGCACCGCCGAACACCTGCACTTCCAGATCCACACCGACCCCAACACCACCCTCTGAGGAACCCTCATCTACAGACCGCCCGGACCCCGACCACAGTTCAGTGACTCCATCGCCGACTTCATCAGCACACACGCCCTCGCCTCCATGGACTACATCCTCCTGGGCGACCTGAACTTCCACCTCGAGAACAATGACGACACAAACTCCACCACCCTGATCGACAACCTAGCCAACCTCGGACTCAGACAACTCATCACAACACCCACCCACTCTGCTGGTCACACGCTTGACCCCATCTTCTCCACAAGCCCACTGTCATGGAGGAATTGCGCAGGGGAGCGGACGGAAACATCTGCCAGGCTTTGGTCCTCCTGGATCTGTCGGCCGCCTTTGACACGGTCGACCACGATATCTTGGTCGACCGTGTCGGAGAGGCCGGCATCCAGGGTACCGCCTTGGCCTGGGTCCGCTCCTTTCTGACTCAACGCCATCAAGCTGTCAGACTATCCCAGTTCTCTGCTTCCCAGGTCAAACTTACCTGTGGTGTCCCGCAGGGTTCTTCCCTATCCCCCCTCCTTTTTAATTTGTATCTTTCCCCACTTATTCGTGCCCTCCGGCAGTTCAATGTCACAGCGCTCAACTACGCTGATGACATACAACTAATCTTCAACATTGATTCCTCTGATGATTCCATTTCTACTTTCCAAAATACCCTCTGCTTTATCAGCAATTGGATGAGCTCAAACCATCTGAAGCTCAACCCCGACAAGACCGAGCTGGTTCTTGTCGGGGGCCCTTCCAACCCCTGGGACTCTTCCTTCTGGCCGGTCAGCCTCGGCAGTCCACCCCGCCCTGCCAACTGTGCCAAAAGTCTGGGAGTCGTCATCAGCAGCGACCTTTCTATGACGCCCCAGATCAGCGCGGTAGTCTCCTCCAGCCATTTTCAATTAAGGAAAATTAGGAAAATCTCCCGGCTACTTACTTTCGAGGCCCTCACCCTAGCCTTGCTAGCGCTAGTAATATCGAGGCTCGACTACGCCAACGCGCTCTATGTTGGCATTCCAGCCTACCAGCTTAGGCGGCTTCAGCTCATCCAGAATCAGGCTGCCCGCCTGATTCACTCTCTCCCAAGAGATCAACATGTCCGCCCCCTCCTGAAGAGCCTCCATTGGCTCCCGGTAGCCGCCCGCTGCAGGTTCAAGCTGGGCTGCATCATTTTCAAATCCCTTGCCGGTCAGGGCCCCCACTTCATCTCTTCCCTCCTTCAACACTATGTTCCCCCTCGCACTCTCCGGTCTTCCCAACTGGCCCTGTTATCCACTCCCAGATACAAGAGGAAGAAACATGGCGGGCTTAAGTTCTCCTTCCTGGCCCCCACTTTTTGGAATTCTCTCCCTCTGCCTCTCAGACTGTCCACTCCGTACCCCAAATTCAGATCTTCTCTCAAAACTTTTCTTTTTACTGAATCTTACCAATAAAACGTCTTCTGTTGCTTCTTCATCTGCTCTCTTCATTATGGCGCCAAGAAACCTAATGGTGTTAGTCGCGCCTTACAAATTTCTTTAACATAACATAACATAACAAGCCCCCACGTCTCCTTCAACCATCTCACCGAACTCCACTGGACCAACCACCGCTGCATCGACTTCATCTTCAAGAAACCCACCACGCAACACCGCACCCAACAGATGCCTCACCGCTGCTGGAGCAAAGTCACCGAAGACCAGCTAACCACCACCCTCGCCCAGAGCCCACAAGCTGACCATACCGACCCCGACACCGCCGCCCTCAACCTCAGACAGTGGAACAACGACTGCGCCAACACCCTCACCCGATCAAGAAACCCTCCAACAATCATACCAACAAGAAAGCCAGCTGGTTCACTGAAGACCTTCGGGCCTCCAAGCAAACCTGCCGAAAGCTGGAGAAGATCTGGCTCCGTGTACGAACACCGGACAGCCACGCCGCACACAAGAATGCCACCGGCAGACACCATCACCTCATCAGATCCGCCAAAAGGGCCTCCTTCAAAGACCGCCTAGACAACAACGTGCACAACAGCAAAGAGCTCTTCAACATCGCGAAGGAACTCTCTAACCCCAGCTCCAACACCAACGACGTCCCACCCTTGCAAGACCTGTGCGACTCGCTGGCCATCTTCTTCCACCGCAAGATCACAGACATCCACGACAGTTTCAACGCCACGACCGCCCCGACAACTACTGAGACCTCCGCCCCCACGACCACCATCTGAAACAACCGCCTGCTCTACTGGACCAACATCAATGACGATGACACCATCAAGATCATGAACACCATCCACTCCGGATCTCCGTCAGATCCATGCCCACACCACATCTTCAACAAAGCCAGCACATCCATCGCACCCTATCTCCGGAAAGTCATCAACACCTCCTTCGAGACAGCAACCTTCCCTGAGAGCTGGAAGCACGCCGAGATCAACGCCTTACTCAAGAAACCCAAGGAGCACCCCAGGGACCTCAAGAACTTCCGGCCCATCTCCCCGCGCCCGTTCCCGGCAAAGGTCATCGAGAAGACGCCAACAAACAACTGACCCGCTACCTCGAGGAGAACAACATCCTGGACCCTTCCCAGTCCGGGTTCTGCAGCAACCACAGCACAGAGACTGCCCTCATCGCCGCCACCGATGACATCAAGTCCCTGCTGGACAACGGAGAAACGGCAGCCCTCATCCTCCTGGACCTGCCAGCCGCCTTCGACACGGTCTGTCACCACACACTACGAACACGCCTCCACAACGCTGGGATCCAGGAGAAGGCCCTGGACTGGAGCACCTCCTTCCTCTCTGGCAGAACACAGAGCGTCCGCCTTCCCCCCTTCTGCTCCGAAGCCACCGAGATCGTCTGCGGCGTACCCCAGGGCTCATCCCTCAGCCCAACCCTGTTTAACATCTACATGGCACCGCTCGCCCACGTCACCCGTCGGCACGACCTCAACATCCTCTCCTATGCCGGACACCCAGCTGATACTCTCCCTCACCAAGGACCCCCACACCGCCAAAACCAACCTTCATGAAGGAATGAAGGCCGTTGCTGAATGGATGAGGAACAGCCGACTGAAGCTGAACTCGGACAAGACGGAGGTCCTCATCCTCGGATCCAACCCTTCGGCCTGGGACGACTCCTGGTGGCCGACTGCACTGGGAACCCCTCCAACACCCACCAACCACGCACGCAACCTAGGGGTCATCCTCGACTCCACCCTCTCCATGACTAAACAGGTCAACGCCGTCTCCTCCTCCTGTTTCAACACCCTCCGCTGCTCCGTAGGATCTACAAGTGGATCCCCACTGAAACGAGAAGAACAGTCACCCAGGCCCTTGTCAACAGCAGGTTGGACTATGGAAACGCTCTCTACGCAGGAGCCTCTGCCAAACTCCTGAGACGGCTCCAACGCATCCAGAACGCCTTTGCACGCCTGATCCTCGACATCCCTCGCCACAGCCACATCACACCCCTTCTGAGAGACCTGCACTGGCTCCCGGTCAACAAGAGGATAACCTTCAAGATCCTCACCCACGCACACAAGGCACTCCACAACACCGGATCAACATACCTCAACAGACGACTCAGCTTCTACACCCCCACCCACCAGCTCCGCTCTGCCGACCTCGCCCTCGCTACAGTCCCCCGCTTCCGAAGAGCGACCTCAGGGTGCAGATCGTTCTCCCACCTCGCCGCCAAGACCTGGAACACCCTCCCCATCCACCTACGGCAGACCCAAGACCTGCTGACCTTCAGAAAACTCCTCAAGACCTGGCTTTTCGAGCAGTAGCAGCATTCCCCACCCCAGTGCCTTGAGACCCTCACGGGTGAGTAGTGCACTTTACAAATGATATGATTAATTGATTGATTGATTGATTGAACTTAATAAACCTCAGGATGATTCAATTTTGTTTGATCGATCTCCGCCTCCGTATACTTTTCCCTCTGCACCTGAGGACGAATTAGATGTCGATGCATCTCTCTTAGGTCAGAAAGGGGCAGATGCAGAAGGTAAACACCAGACTTGCGGTACCAATTTTGCTCCAGATCTTATAGCAATGGTTCAGCACTGGCCAGCATCAGAGGAGTTATATTTTGCGGAATCGTTTACTGGGGAAGTAATACATAGTTTTAGGAAACATTCCGATAATCTAGAGCCTGCTGATATAAAATCTTAACATAAACAATTGAATGACAGACTTTTTCTCCCTTCCCAGGGGGCCAATTTAATTAGACGAGTGGTTAAACTACGAACTGATGCATTCCGTTTGCGAGAGGAGAAAAAGGCAGCTGGTGCACTTCCAGCTGAACAAAGACCCCCGTGCCACATGCTGCAGATTCCGGGACAGATAAGGATGACAGTAATTCTGTGGTTCATGGGAAACCTCTGCGTGAAGCTGCGCCATTATATGTTCCTCCTAGGCGTGCGGGAACCAATGATAATAAAGATTCAACTGATGCGAATGGCTATTTTGTTTATAATTGGGTTTATACTCTTTGGAGTAGAGCGGATGTCATGGCTCTTAAAGCTGCTTTGCCTGACCGGCGGAAAAATCTGGCTGCTTTTTACAAAGAAGTTGAAGGAGCTATTAGTACTTGCACTATGACTTTGCCTGATATTGACATGTTTTTGGGCTTATTTTCCCCCTGATATGTGGAGATTAATTTGGAAAGTAGACGATCATACAGTTTTTGGAGATACTTGGGTGGAAATAGGGTGAAAAGATGCAGCGAGAGAACCTGCACAGAAACCGCAACAAGAGATATTAGACCTCCTAAAAAGATAGATTGGACTATGTTAGAGTCTTGTAATCAGAAAGTGGGCGAATCAGTTTCTGATTTCTTTACATGTTTTGAGGAGACATTCCATGACTTTAGTGGGAAGTCATTGACAGATGACACAGGCAAGCATTTGTTCGCGAACATGTTGCCAGAAATAGCTAGTCGCCTAAAGGCGAGAGTTCATGGACTAAGTCTTCCCGAGCCTCTCTTTTGACTATGGCTCAGTATTATGAACGTCAGGAATTGAAAGAGAAAGGCAAAGAGGATAAAAAGGCTAAAGATTTAAAGACGAAAGTTATGTTAGCTCAGGTTTATAGTCCACCTTATAGAGGTGGTGGTAGAGGTGGACATGCGATGTATCGTCCTGGTGCACCCTCTTTCCCTCGAGCAACTTTGTCTTCCGATCAGTGTGCTTATTGTAAGGAGATTGGACATTGGTCATTTTGAGTATTCCCTTTTGCAATTACAGCAGTATCAGCGTGGTAGAGGATATATGAGAAGCCGCCCAGGGACCTTAGGAAATAGGGGAGGCATGGATAATCATATCTAGGATTGAGGCAGTTGAGCATACTCAAAATTCCTCTAATGCTTTTGACAGGCGAAATCAATATCAAATGTCCGATTATTCAACTGATGATTTGAAGGACTCGTAATTATGCATTGGAATGCCTAGGATGGGGTAAAGAACCAGTTGAAGTCCCAGTAGATCAGAAGGGTCCCTATGTTAATGCAAACATAGGGTGGTCGGTTTTTGGTTGACACAGGTGCTACTCGTAGCGCGCTGTCTAACCAATTGGTTCCTAGGGCTCCCCTGTCTGGCTTAAGAATAACATCAAATGGATTCAATGGGACACCTCCCCTTAGCCCACTGTCACAGCTGCTTGCATTTCATGTTGATAAATTCACTGCAGCCTGTCCTTTTTTGCTTTCCCTGCAGCCTGTCCATTTTTGCTTTCCCCTTACATACCGGACAATATTGTGGGTCTTGATATGCTCAAACATTTTCATGCTAAGATACGTTGTTCCCCAGAAGGTGTGCATGTTATTGTAAATGATAACTATCCCATAGTTGAGAGGTGTTGTCTCCTTAAAGAAAATATTACTTTGGCATCACTACCTAGTACTTTGTGGGCTATATCAGATACCAATGTGGGACAAATGGTTATCCCACCAGTCCATATTCAAGTGAAGGAGGGCGCTTCATTGCCTCGACTGCCTCAATATAAAATATCTCGAGAAGGTGAAGTGGCACTAATACGTATTGTTCAAGATCTGATTAGAGTAGGAGTTGTGGAAGAAGTCCCTTACAATATTTGTAATAGTCCTATCCTTCCCATCTTGAAAAAAGACACTGATACTAAAATATACAGGTTTATCATTGACTTACGAGAGGTTAATAAGATTATAGTGTCCCAATACCCGGTAGTCTCTGACATTACAACACTTCTTACTATAGTTCCTCCGACTGTAACTACATTCAGAGTGATCGACATGAAGAATGCTTTCTTCTTGATACCTATTCACCCTGACAGCCGTTATTTGTTCGGCTTCACTTTGAATAATCTATCATTCAGATTTTGTAGAGCTCCGCAGGGGTATGCAGAGAGTCCTAGCATTTACAGCCAGGCATTGAAAAGACAGCTTGATTCTTTCCCTGTGTCGAAAGGGGTGGCTCTCATACAATATGTTGATGACAGCTTGTTGGCTGCTGATATCCCTGAACAGTGTGAAGAAGGTACACTGTTATTGCTCTCCTTTCTTGCATCTCCCCATCACAAGGTTTCCCGTAAGACATTGTAATATTGTAAACAGCAGGTTACCTATTTAGGTCACCTCCTGTCTAAGTAGGGACATGCACTCACACCAGATAGCATTCAAGTTATTTTAGACACGCCTGTGCCCAGTACTCAGAAGGATGTTCGTGCACTGATTGGCCTTACTTCTTTCTGTAGGGAGTGGATTCCTAGCTTTTCTCACATTGTTAAACCCTTGTTAGCCCTTTTGATTAAAGACACTCCGATGCCTCCCCCATGGACTACTGAATGCCAAAATGCTTTTCTACAGTTGCGTCAAGATCTATGTTCTGCACCAGTATTAGGAACTCCAGACTACACTAAGGCTTTTACACTATGTACACGAGAGAGATGGTTGCGGTCTCTCAGTTTTAACACAGACACACTGTGATAAGCAGCGTCCTTGAGCATACTTCCCGGTTGTCCTTGTTCCACTCGCTCGTGCGTTGCCTGGGTGTTTTCGTTCTGAGGCAGCGGCAGCTGTGTCCATAAGTTAGAGTGAAGGGATAGTCCTGTCACATAGATTGTGTTAGTACCCCATGCAGTTGACGCCCTGTTGAACCAAACAAAAACACAGCACTTAACTAGTGCTCACTTGATAGGATATAAAGAAACTTTTCGCTCCTCATATCACCTTGAAAAGATGTTCGACCCTTAATCCGGCTACTCTATTGCCATTCCCAGCTACTCAGTCTCAGTCGCAAGAGTCCCATGACTGTGTATCCCTTACTGAGGAACAAACAAAGAGTCGGGTTGACCTACACCGCTTTATAGTGTTGATGGGAAATTGTGGGTCTTGCCTGAAATTGCCCAATGGCACATCAGCTGCGTACACAATTACAACACTTCAGACATTAGTTGAGACAGCTCGCATCCCACATAAGTCAGCTCAGGCAGCTGAGTTGATAGCACTAAAAGGAGTGCTATCCATTAGATCGGTGCCACATACACAGTCTGGCCTCACACCATATGAGGTAGTGTTTGGGAGGCCAAAGAATATTTGGAGGATTCCTAAGCCACGCCCTATACATGATGTACCTCATGTGCTGATGAGCCACTACTTGTCTCGGTTGACTGACAGCTTGCTTTCTATTCCTCAACAGGTTCTAGAAGCTCTTCCTGACAGGTCGCAAGGTGATGGTCATGATCTACAGCCTGTTGATTATGTGATGATCAAGGTGTTCAAGCAGTCTAGCAGCCTGGAACCCAGATGGCGCAGCCCTGAGCAGGTGCTCTTGGCAACCAGAACTGTAGTCTGAGTGGCCAATCGGAAGAACTGCATCCACTCCACCCACTGCAAGAGGGTACCGTCCGGTTTGGTGGAACCTAATACATTGACCGATCATCCCGACATCCTGGACACAGAGAGAGGCCAAGCTGCGTCACCTACAGAACCTGAGGAAGTCTTCCTGGACCATGCGATCCCTGGTGCATCTCGATATCAGCTGGGACCCTGGAAAACAAAGACCGCGTTGCTGAAAAAGACTGGTTGAGTCACCGCCCTGGGTTGGTGAAAGACTGAGCTACAAAGGGGGGTAACACTGTACTACCATTCTCAACCCTCAGTGAAGAAACCAGCGGCTGCCCAGGACCTCAGGGCTTCGTCTGTTTTGTTTTTCAACATCGAAGCGAAAAGGTCTGTAGAAAAGAGATCAACTGCAGCAAAAGTTTGTGACAGAAATGTTTATTGTTGGACTCACTTCCATTGTTATCATCATTGCTACGATAACATGGGTTATAGAGAGTAACTTCTGCTCAAAATCTACTGTCACAACTCCTGTCCCCATTGAGCATCGTTACATCTCCCTTCCCTATCATGAGCCTCAGCAGAGTGTCCTACTCAACAATACGTTCATTCAAACGTTGCACCACACGCATAATTCTACGAACATTACCAACTGTTGGGTGTGTGGAATTATGCCAGCTCATCAGAAAAAGAGAGGAACACCTTTCATTCCTCTGCTGTTTTCACACAATGGATCTTGTAGGGCCTGGTTTGCGCTGCTATAGGCATTTGAAGTTGCTAATATCACTTATGCTGAAGACTACATTTTCAACTTAATAAAGTGTGCTACCTTGATGAGGAAGGAGAACCACAAGCTAAAGGGACTGTATGGGAAATGGAGGAGTATCGCCGAGGAAACTCCTCCATGCGTTATGTTTTCCCAAACACTCGAACTGTCAAGGGGAATGGGCCTCCTGTCATAGCTGTTACCAGAGCATGAGCAGACCTATGTGTGAACAGTATTGGAAGTATTCCCTTGGGGAAATGCGACTGTACTGTGGTTTTGAAGATAACTCTAGTAAACAACAGCAGTTTATGTCACCAAATAATACTTACTTTACATGTGGGAATAACTACACAATGACATTTCTAAGAGCCGATCAAAGAGAAAAATAAAAATCATGATGAGGTGGATCAGATGACACTGCACTGCAGCAATATGTTGACTTTAATTTGGGATTGTTCTTATTGGTGCTGGGTTAAACAGCTGGAAAATCAGACGCTTAACACTTGTTGTAGAGGCTGTAACCAACCAAACAGCTATGGCACTTGGAAATATCACAGAAGAACTGCAAATTGCGAGGACTGTGGCGCTCCAAAACAGAATGGTCCTCAACGTCGTGTTGGCTGATCGTGGTGGAGCATGACGCATCATCGGGAGCAGCTGTTGTGTTTACATCCCTGATCATGCCCCTTCACTTTTTGATGCAATCTCTAAGCTGCATAAAATAGCTGCTGAGATTCATCCCGATTCAGGAACATGTACTTTAACTGGCTGTATATGGACATTGTTTGTTACCTGGGGCTGGAAACTGTTCGACAATTCTATGTATATTTTTTGCGATCCTACTGTTATGCTGTTTATGTATACAATGTGGCCCGATGCTTTGTTCATTTTGTGTTTCACTTTGTATACCCACCAAACGCAACGTTAAGAATGTGAACGCCCAATATGTATTAGACCAAGAAGTTAGTGATATGATGAAAATTGTTTTCCTTGTTCCTACTAAATCATAGAGGTGTCTTCAGCTAATGCTAAAAGGGCCGTCTGTGGATATTGGCAGAAATCGTTGCTAGCTTGAGGTGAACCCATTTTGTTTTGGCATTTTTTAGTGAACCATGTGTTTGCCATGTGCTCCTTCCATCTTCACTGTAGCCTGAGTCATCAACAATAGTTAACTCCTTCAGTACTGAGCCAGAGCATTGCGCATGCTCAGAAAGACTTGTAGCTGTTATAATGCACCTGTCTTAAGTGTAACTGTCAGACTATTTCAACTGATGTAATCAGTTTCGTTACCCCTCCCACTCTGTTGACTAAGTATTTTCTACTTGTCCATATTTGTGAATAGCTATTCTTGTGTATACTTGTACCGCCTCTTTTTGAATCTCCATACTTACTCTGCAATAAAAGGTGTATATAAGCACCTTGGTTTCTGTATTCCATGTACTGCCTCATACATTGCCTGAGGGTTCTGTATCGATGTAGTCCCACTCATGAGTGATAATGAAATATTTGCTTGATATTACAGTTTCAGTGCCAATCTCTATTTTGTTTGTCCAAGGACATGAGGACAAAGAAGGGAGAACTCCTGCCCCGGAGGGCCTCTGAAAAGCCATTTTCATTTATACACCCAGGATCTGGAACAACATTTTAGTACTCATCAAGACTGCCCCAGGCTTCGAAAAATCAAAAAAATATTACTAGACCTGCAGGTCGAGTTACTTGAATAATCTACTTGACATAACTGTAAAGCGGTCGGTCCATAATCTAGTCTCAAATTGTGTGATCCTAGGCAAATATTTTATTTCACCACATTCTTCAACTACCGTATATGAGAACGTCAACAAATATGTGAGTTTAGCATGTCAGATGTGCAACAAACCTTTTGTTTGATTTAAAATACTGATTTTTTGCTCTGTGTATAATACAAATCTAGCCCACAAAGGCCCCGTGACTTGCCACTTAGTTCACTAATAGTATTGTCATCAGGGTGGGCTAGGAATGTTTCTCAGTTCAACTCTCACTTTTCATATATTACTAAAGCATGATGTGGTAGTGCACTGTCCTTTGCAGAAAGCACATTTCCATTTAAAAGGACACAAACTCCAAACGACATGCAGTTTTACTGATAAAACTATATAGCATCTCTGTGTAAAGCTGGTTTCAGCAAATATTCATCATTTGCACATCACCAAGTGAAGTGCTTTGATGTGTTTTGATCCAATTAAAATCTTTGTTTCCACCAACACTTCAAAATAATGAAATATATTTTGAAGTATTAGTACAGTTCATTTACAAGCAATTTAAATGTTGTGAGTTAGAAAAAAATAGCATCCTACAGCCGTTCTATTTCTACTGCTCACTTTACTCTTCTTTTCAAGACTGCAAAGCTAGAGGCTTTTGTAATCACGTATCTACAGGATAAAATAAGCAGCAATTTTTAAGAAGACATAAGCTGACATTTGACCCCTGTCTTTCAACACATCGCAAACATAACATGATAAAAAACAAGACTGAATGGCATCTTTATTGCTCATTCCCTTTCAGAACACCTGTTCTTCTTCAGGAGCTCTCTCGCCAGACCAGGTCAGTAGACCCTAAAAATAGCCTGCCCTGATAAAATCTGAATCACTACAGTGAGTGGGCGAGTAGATTTCTTGAGGCTTGTGCCCAAATCCTAGTCCAATTTAGGAAACAGCTGAAGACACGCCTCTTTATAGAACACATCATGATGCTTTAACTGCCCACCTCCGATCGCAGAACCCTGCTGCTCCTCCAATCACTCAACGTCATTGCCATTCACACTTTGCCTTTTGCCTATGTGTGTGTTATACAAAGACACTTGCACGTTATGTTTAGCTTTTGATCCACTGTGAGAACAAGTAAACACTTTAGGAGAATAAGAAACTGATAACACTCAGTTAAGAATGTTCATAATAGGTCTAAAACAAAAGAAAGAGCCAAAATCACATAATGGAAATATATGTGTGATGAGCAACCTTCTAGCTCTCACACTAACAGCGCAGGAGAAGAGTGTAATTCCTGTCGGAATTCCTCCATTTTAGAGCACATCATTTGAACAAAATGTTTTTCACAGCTATTGTACAGAAAAACCAAACTTTATTTTTTTTATAGACTTTCATATAGAGTCTTTTTGGATATCAGAGCATTATACACTGAGGAAACACAAGGAGAACATACAAGAGTAATACATAAGTGGAGGAACAGAAAAGAACTAAAAAAGCGTATAAATATATTCAAAGAGTAACTAAATTCTGGGAAAGATGCATCTTCATTGGGGAGGAATCTGTTTAATAGTAGAAACTTTGCTTCTCGTTTGAATATGGTAGTTAAGCAATTGTATATGGTCTCAGGAGGACTCAAGCTCCAATTAAGATCTGTTCTCACCTGATATGACGAGTTTATTGGCCAGGTAGGATGGAGTGTCATGGTGAGGGGCTTTATGAGCCATGAAAGCAATTTTTAGATGAATCGTCATAAGGAAGCTAGTACAGCGCTTTAAGATTGTCTTCAGTGGTGGCAGTTTTTCTTTGGATATTATCTCGAGAGCAGCACTACCATAATCTAGTTTGGAGGTCACTAGCGCTTGAATCGCTGTCTTGGGATTTGCAGTCAGAGAAAAAGTTGTATTTTTTTCAGTGTGTGCAGCTGGTAGTTGAAGTCCCGGGTGGCGACGCAGATGTGATTATCCATGAAAAGGTGATAGTCCAAGATTATTCCAAGATATTTGGCTGAGGTTATGATGTGAGGGGTGCAGTTCAGTGCTGTTAGATTTGAGAGCCATTCTTTGATGTTAGGAGTATGGTTGGGTGGTGAGATTAAGAGGAATTCAGTTTTGAGATTGTTCAGTTTTAGGTGATGACGAGTTAGCCAGTGTTGAGTTTTTGCCAGGGTGTTATTGAGGATGCTGATTTCTTGTGGAGAGGTGATTTTCTTATAAAGATGAGTATCATCCGCATACATATGGCATGAGATGTTTGAAATTTTGAGGATTTCAGTCAGGGGTTCCATGAGCAGGTTGAACAGGGTGCAGGAGAGTGAAGAGCCTTGAGGAACACCAATTGTGACTGGTGTTTAGATGTATAGGACGTGGTTCATCGTAATTCTTTGAGATCGGTAGTGTAGGAATGAAAAGAACCATTTTAAAACAGGGCCACAGAAACTTATCCTGTATTATAGGAGGTTCAGGAGGTTGTCGTGTTTAATCATGTCATAGTCAGCTGCCAGGTCAAGAGGATTAATAAGCAGGATTTATTGTGGTCGAGACGTTTCAAGGCGTAGTCAACAATGTAACCCATGGCAGTTTCAGTACGGTGACCGTCTCGGAAACCAGATGGATATTGGTAGAGGAGTTGGAATTGCTCACTATAGTTGCATGGTTGTTAGTCTATGCCTTTTGTGAGAAGCTTGGGTGGTAGTTGTTCAGATGTGACTGGTTGATTTGTTTTTTTTTAAGATGGGGTAACTTGCCCACTTTGTAGAAATCTGGTATGGAGCCCTGTAACAGAGGTGTTGATGATCTTGGTGCATAAGGGGAGCAGGGCATGTTTCATCTCGTTGAGGAGTTTGGAGGATGAGGAGTGAATGAAATGGTTATAATATTTCAGTGAAGATTATATTTTTAAAATGTTGGATTTGTTGAAAGTCTTAAAGATGGACCAAGAGGCACTGTTTGGGGGAGGGGCTTTCATGGTGTATTCCCTCAGGTATGGGGGTGAGGTGGAGTGGTTATGAGGGATAAGAGCTTCTTGGCATTATGGGGATCATTGCCGATTAAGTTTGTGTTCTTGATAAAGAAGGAGGCAAATAAGAGAGAGCTGACTTTTTAGATACAAGGGGATTACAAATACTAATGAGGGAGGACGGCAGCACACTGCTTCACCTCCCAGCACAATCCACCCCTTAGCATTATGGTAAATGCAGTTCACTTGAAACGCTTACTTGAATTTTTGCTGAAGTGTTTCAACAAAGTAGGTGCAGTTTAGTGCTGCAAATCTTACATTTCCTATTTGCTTGATTTTGATAACTTCAAAAAATTGATTGGGACTGTTTGTGGCTTTGTTGAGTTGTTGTCTGAAGACAGAGGCTTTGCAACTTCTGATAAACCCGTTACGGATTTTCCTTCTTTGTCTCAGTAGATTGGGGTTGATCATAGAGGTTGAAAGTCTCTATGACCTTTCTGCTGATCTCAGTGAGCGACGTTCTTCATTGAGGCGGAACTGAACCAAGGGTTGGACTTTTAGATCTGGACTCTTTTCGAATTGTTTGGGAGCAAGGACATCCATGATGTTGGATATGAAGTTGATCCAGTTATCAGTGAGATCTTGCGTGTCTGAGATGTTAGTGGATGGAGATCAAATGTTGTTGCTAAGTGCGGACAACGTAAGAAGGTTAATATTTCTAGTGTTTCTTCCCAAGCTTTTGGCTTTCACCTGTCCTTTGGAGATAACTGTCCTTTCTACTATGAACAACATGATGCAACGGTGGTCTGTCCAGTCGCATGGTAATGTAAATTAACTTTGGAAGGTGTTCTCCTTTGCTGTTATTAGGTCTGATGTAGCGCCTTTGTTATGAGTCGGGCTGTTGCATGCTTGAACCAAGTTGAGGTCTTGAACAAAGAATTTGAAGCCATTCACCAAATAGGTGTGTGTGTCGTTCAATTGACTTTGAAATCGCCAAGAAAAATCTGGCGGTTGTGTGATCCGTTGTTGGTAGAGATGACCTCCATAATTTGTTTGATGAATGGGGGATTGTCTCCAGGAGGGTGGTAGATCATCTGCAGTGTACGTAATGTGCTGTCTGCAGTTGAGATATTGATCTGAAGGTATTCGCAGGAGGACAGTGATTGAATTCGAATTTGTTTTATTGAGAGACTGATTCAATAGATACAGGCAGTGTCACCACTGGGTCGGCCAGAGTGGTCCAAACCAATGTTGTCATGGCTGGGAGGTACCAGGATGTTCAATATAGGGATGAGGATCCGTTAAGGCATATTTCAGTGAGAAGTAGGAGGTCCAGATCTAAGTGAGGACGAGGTCAGCAATAGCAACAGCATGTTTCACTGCTGACCGGCACATTTTAGTATCGTTTTAGTTACATCTACAGGTGAATAAAATATGGGGACTAGTTTGAGGTTAGATTTATTAATGGGTCTATGACTGTGATGAGGAACCCTGTGTGGGTGCGTGATAATTGTCTGGCTTTTTTCCACAGGCGTCATATGCTTGATAGGCGCTTGGTTGAAAGTGGCAAGAAGGGAGAGGACATTGTTATCTGATAGGTGACTAGTTGCTCTGTTGGCTCGAGAAGTGAGGTCTATATGTGGTTTACACCTCCATTTAGATGGAGGGGTCCTGATGTTTGCAGGGGAGTCAACTGTTTGGATTGTAGGATGTTCTGAGTCCCCAGCTGCTTTTTGTGGTACGAAACCTTTTGTTCGAACTTTTGCAGTAATATGAAGTAGGTTCTATAGGTTAGCCCTCTTTAACTGTTATTCTGTTTTTAGGTTGTTTAGCATTGAACAGAGTGTGGAGGTATTGTTGAATTGATTAGGGGGATATGTGTGATGGGTTTTGAGGGTTGGGGGAAACTAGAGGATGGGTTTTAGTCAACATGGTTGTAGTGCTGTATCGTTTAGGGGTTATGTGGGAGGAGGGTTTGGGGATTTGAATAAGTGTAGTAAACTTTCTAGCATAACAAACCTAGTCTTTAAAGCATCGAATATCGGACTCTCGTTTGGACACTTGATACTGTTGCTATATAAAATCAAATGGTACTAATTTTAAATATATTAGTATTTTTGAACGTAAGCCCGTCAATTGAAACTTAAAAACTTTTTTTGCAATTTATAAATCATGTATGGAATTTCTATTTAATATTGGCTTTTGACCCCTGGTTATGAATGAATTTTTTTGTAGGACAAACAGCCCACCACATATAAAGTGGATATTGGTTATTTGGGTTTATTGTCAAGGTCCCTCATTACCTGTGGATGTAACTCTGTGTAAATATGGTGCCGGTTGGTAGCGTACTTTTACATATGTCGATGCAAAGCGCTTAGACACATTATATCGGTTCTATATACAATCACAGAGCATATATTTTAAATAAGTGAGCAATTATGAACGCAAGTGTATTATACCCAATTCGCACATTAGCCGTTTCTATATACAACTTAACTGCACAAATTATTTATGGGTTGGTAATTTTGGAATGCGAGTCAATTACAATAGACTTGCATAATTTTTAAATATGGCGCCGGCCGGTAGCATACTTTTTCATGTGTTGATACAAATGCGCTTGGACACATTGTACCGGTTCTATATACAATCATATGGCATATATTTCAAATAAATGGGCTTTTCAGAACGCAAGTTCGCTATACCTAATTTGTGCACCAGCCGTCTCTATACACAACTATCTGGCGCATTTTGTTAATGGATTAGTAATTTTGAAATGCGAGTCAATTATAATAAACTCACAACTTATCGGGTGTCTTCTGCTTTGTCTTTTAATTTTATGATTATGCTGCAACCCCTTTTTTTCTCTATATACAATCAGCTATTCCACTCAAATATGGCGCGGATGGGGAGGGTCCAGAACACGTGATCAGTGTTACGATGCTATATGCACGATACACATGACGGAATTGAGACTCTCTCTATATATAGACAGAGAGAAATGGCGGCCGGTTTGAATCGACCGGCTTTGGATCATGTCCCTGTAATACAGGTAAAAGATTACTCGCTCCTGGGGTTTTCATGGTTCTTATGTCTTTGATAGTTGTGGACCTTTGTCCTTATTCTTGTGCTGGGAGAATCATGCATTTAAGATTTGCGCGTCATGCACATGCTTGTGACTTTGTTTTATTGAAGTTTAATTAATAGGTGCTATGACAGCTTTTTGGATACAGAGGGGAACCGCAGAGGGGAACCCCTCCTTTTTTCGTATCTTCTCTGGGTAGCTGCTTGGGGGATACAAAATCACGCTGGCAACACATGTGTAGGCCTCATATATTTGTGGCCCTAATAATTAAATCTGTGGCCAAAAACAACTTTCCGTTTGGGGGCTATTAATTATGGCCTGATCTGGAAGTAGCTTATTGTGTGGATTAGGGGATGTTATGGCCGTTTTTACTCAGCTGCCAATGCTTATATGGATATGCATTATAACTGTCTGTTTTGACATAGAGAGGAGCCCAATTGCGATTTAAATTGCTATATAATGTGATCTTAAGACATATGCAGTATGGCTGGTGTTGGAAACAGGGGAGTTACATATACCGTTCTTCTTTTTCTTGATTTTAGGACGGTGGGCTGCTATTCTGGCCCACACTATTGCTACTTACAATCTGGGGTGACTACTACCCCCGTGACTATACCTCCGGACTTCCACGGAGGTAAGGGTATATTTCTTCTTTTTCTGTTTTTAGGAGGGACCTTCAACAATTTAAGTGGGGGTTGATTTTAAATAGAGGCATTATAACGCAATACACTCTGACCATTAATGTTGGTGAGGTATATGTAGCTACTGAACTTAACATGCTGATGATCTTTTTTCCTTCTCTTTCTCCTCCCTCCGTTATTAGGATAACAGGCCACAATATTGGCACAGTCACCCATAAGTATATGTTGGGGTGATCTGAATAAACCTCCAATTCTGAACGGAGTTAAGTGTATGTTGTAGATACATTAGGCCGTGTGCGCTCGTTTCACCTTCTCATGTTATCAGCTGCCTCATGGTGGACTGTTATTTTTAAAACCGGAAAGGGAATGGATACCTTATACTAATCGATAATTTGCATATAGGCTGGGATTCGCTGCATGATCTGATCCACGCGCTAATTAAGAGGTGAGACATGGATGTATTCCCCTTTGTGCTATACTACTGGTATTAAATTAGTACTCTCTGGTGGGGCCTAGTGGCTGGGAATGCCATCAGTGTTATCCGCCTTTTGTGGACTGATACACACTCTAATAACCTCCGTGTCCAAGTTATATCTGGTCGAGTTCTAAGGGTATGTACCCAATGGCAGTAGGCCTCTCTTTCCCCCTTTTTGTTTATTCCTTCCCTATTTCTATTCTATTGTCTTTAACTTTTCAACCTCTAAGGTGTAGGACAAAACATGTAAGTGTGGGTGGGATCTACTTTGTGAAAGACTGTTCTTGTTAAGGGCATTATTCGCCGTCACACAATGTTTATGTATATGTATGTCATGTACTGTAATCTTATGGTGTCTCTCGGCTTTCTTTATATTTGCATTCTCAGCCTTTTTTTTAAAGAAAATGCTATTCTGTTTGGCTTTATAATTGTTGATATATGTTTTTCAAGTTGTCGCTCTAAAGCTTTTTTGTTAAGATGTATGACCTTATACAAGTGATATGGTTATTTGTGTAAGCATGTATGTCATGTCCATGTATTTAGTGTTTTTATTTCTGTGTTCCTTCCAGCCCTGACGAAGTTCGAAAGAACGAAACGCGTTGGCTGTGGGTCAATTTAAAAAAAAAATTAACTTATGGAATAAAGGATATTTTTGATACATTTAAAGTCTCCTTTGACTTTGTCCTTGGTGCACCGTCCCTACCCTAACTGTTCGGATTGTAGGCTGTTCTGAGTCAAGGGCTGCTTTTGTGGTACGAAACCTTACGTTCAAACTTTTGCAGTAATATGAAGTAGGTTCTATATGTTGGCCCTCATTAGCTGTTATTCTGTTTTTAGGTTGTTTAGCGTTGACTGGAGAGTGGAGGTATTGTTGAATTTATTAGCGGGTTATGTGTGATGGGTTTCGAGGGTGAGGGGGAAACTACAGGATGGGTTTTTAGTCGACATGGTTGTAATGCTGTATGGTTTGGGGGTTATGTGGGAGGAGGGTTTGGGGATTTGAAGACGTGTAGTGAATTTTATTTAAATCCTGTCTGTGGAGAGCACTGTTATGGAGAGGACTTGTTATGTTTGAGAAGGAGGGGAATCGTGAATTGCAGAGGTTGTGAGTGGCATCACAATGTCAGATACTAGATCAGGAGTGGTGTTGTTACTGTCAATCATTAGATCAGAGAAGAGAGTCGGCTTGCTTATAGATTGATGAGGGTAGTTGCTAGAGTTGGTAGTTTGTGAGGGGGTCGGTATTCTTGGGTGAGGAGGTAATATTCTGTGCGGACCTGGGTTAGGGTCCACCCTCTCAAGAGGGGCAGGAGCATTCTGGGAAGAAATGACGCCATCTGGAGGAGAATGAGTAGATGGCAGAGGAGAGTGGATTGGTGGGGTGGAGGAAGGAGTAGATGAAGGCTGGTGATTGTTCTGACCGGTGGTAGATTGTAGAGGCGATAATTGGGTAGGGGATAAGTCTTTACCTATATTATCTTTAATGTGGGAGAAGAGTTTGTCAAAGTGTTCCAGGTTGCGATAAAAGGATTGGATGAGTAGAGTGCCTTTACTGTAAATGGTGATGGTGGTTTCAGCATTGTGCACAGATGAGAGGCAATAGTAAGTTTGAAGCCGTGTGGAGGTGAGCTTGAGTATGGAGGATATGGCTTTTCTCCACTGAACTCAACGGCTGGTATCATTTTTGAGATTGTTGGTTATCAAACTCTTATTGCAGCAGAAGTAGGAATCTAGGAACAGTATTTCTGTGTTCAATTTGAGCAGATTTTTCTCAGATATTTTGAGGATTTTTTCGTTCGATTTAGTGGAAGGATGATTTTGAATGAGTTGTGTCGGGCAGGGGAGAGTAGGGGGTTCATTACATTGGTATGTGATAGATTCATGAGGAGGTCACGAGGCAAGGATGTACTACGGTGGAAAGGAGAGTAGGTGTAGAACCCTAATGGAGTGAGCTAATTTCAAGATGTCTGCCCCTTCAGCAGAGAGAAGAATGAGGACCTATTTCAGTTTCTATTGAATAGTGGGCTGGGTAGTCCTATTTCAATATCTATGCTTGAGAAAGTTTGATGTGCTCAGGAAGAGCCGTGTGGGTAAAGAAAATTGGTGGCCCGAGATGCATTCACCACAGCAGGGAGAGGGCATACCAAAAATGAAAAACAGGAACAATGTCCCACAAAGAGAGACAATCATCGCACACACGACAAACCGGGAAGCAGATTGAGAAAATGGCAGGGGGGCACATTGGGGGCCAAGGCAGGTGAAAAAGTTAGGCGGACGGAGACATGGGAGCCTCAACGTCATACAATATTGCCAGAGACCACAGTATCTGGTCAGACGGGCAGATGGTTGCGACTTAAGGCAATGGAGAGCTTCTCTCACTCAGAGAGCTGGCTGCCTAAGGCTCAGGCTGGTAGGAGGGCAGAATGAGAGTTGCAGCAGCGACTCCACTGTAGTAGCGATGTCGGCGCTGCAGGGTTTTCATGAGGTTGCAAATATTGGAGCCAGTTCAAATAGGCAGAATTATGTGTCGGGTGCACAATAGTCAGATCCCCTCACCCACCTATTTTCAATATGGCAGGCTCCATCATTCCTCAGGGGGCAATCGCCCCCTGGCGCTAGGTCACGTAGGGTAGAGTAAAGGGGTGCCTATGACCTTGCATTCCACCCCACTCTCAGCTGGGCTATCACTCATGGAAATTGTAAAGAAAGCAGTATCCGCCTTGGGCTCTCACATCGAGCTTTACGTGGTTCGGGGTCTGGACAGGCATCATGAAGGAGAATAGTCCGGGAGCGGGGAGATGGGCTCAACACGGACATCTGGCTGTTCTGGATGATACAGAAAGGTAGGTGTAAATATTGCAGTTGTGGTTGTGCACAGGAGGGTGGCATCTGCAGGGATTTATACTGAGAGTGATCCAGAGCCAGGAACCTCTTCGAGCCCCGACCTTCCAGCGGCCACCTAGCATGACTTGAATGGAGCATTTGTCGTGCTTTAGAAATCTCTTTTTACTGCAGTGCTCTGAGAGAGCTGTAACCTGGGGAATTCTCTAGCAATGTTGTAAATGAATCTTTCGTAAAACGTGTTTACCATCATTACTGTGGGGATTAAGTGGTTAACCCATATGAATTCTTATATGAAATTGAGGATCGGTTAAAAAGCCCAGTCCTCGAGAGAATTCACTTGCGATGTTGTAGAGGTCTTTTGTGAAATTATGTTTTTACTTTTAGGGTTCCAACCCAATGTTGGAAATATGGTGTCATAGAAGGCTCTTTTTAACAAATCTCTTGCTGCATTGTGTGTGTACAAATGGCTTCTCACTCGTGTGGAACGTCTGGTGACAGTGACGATCAGGCATTTATCAAGCTCTTCATATACTGAGGGCACGAAAATGGCTTCTCATCCATGTGAACTCTTCGATGATATTGAAGGTTTTTCTCATGCATTACTCTTAACACATTTCAAGCACAAAAATGGTTTCTCACCTGTGTGGATTATCTGGTGAAGTTTAAAACTTGTGTGCTGATCAAAACTCTTTTCCCAAAGATTGCATGTAAGTGGCTTCTTTGTGGGTTCTCATGTGACATCGAAGAATTGATTTTTGGCTAAAGCTTTTTCCACACACAGTGCAATCAAAGGGCTTCTCACCAGTGTGGATTCTCTGGTGACGTTCCAACTCTGACTTATACACAAAGCTCCTTCCACACTCGCTGCAGAGAAAGGGTTTCTCGACTTCACCCTTGTGGATCTTTAGGTGGCGTTTGAGTCCTGTTCGGGAAGTAAAGACCTTCCCACATTCAGTACACGGAAAGGGCTTCCAATCATTTCGAACTCTCTAGGCTTGTTGATCTTCTGATTTAAACACAAAGCTCTTTCTAATATGGATTTTTTGATGACGCAGAAAATCTGACCTGAAAACAAAGGTTTTACCACACTCACTGCAGGGAAAGGGTTTCTCAATTGCACCCATGTGGATGCTCAGGTGGCGTTTGAATCCCGCTCGGTGAGTAAAGCTCTTCCCACACTCGCTGCAGAGAAAGAGTTTCTCGATTATACCACTGTGGATTTTCAGGTGGCGTTTGAGTGCGGTTTGGTTAGTAAAGCTCTTATGACATTCAGTACAGGGAAAGCGCTTCTCATCATTTTGAATTGTCCGGTCTTGTTGAACGCGTATTTTAAACGCAAAGCTCTTATTAATATGGATGTTTTCGTGACGCTGAAGATCTGACTTGTACTCAAAACACTTCCCACATTCGGAGCAGGGAAAGCGTTTCGCAACCTCACCCGTGTGTTTTTTCAGGTGACGTTTAAGCCCGCCCAACTGAGTAAAGGTTTTCTCACATTCATTGCAGGGAAAAGGTTTCTCACTGGTGTGACTTCTGCAATGAAGCTGAAGAATTGACAAATGAGTAAAACTCTTCTGACATTCAGTGCAGGAAAATGTCTTCTCACCAGTATGGGTTTTCTGGTGCCGAAGAAGATAGGATTTCTGAGTAAAACTCTTCCCACAATAGGTACAAGGAAAGCGCTTCTTTTCTATATTATATTTCTGATGGTAAAGATGATTCCCAATTCTTTTAAATTCCTTTTTCCCATCCATGAAGACAGTTCGCTTGTCATCAATTTGAAGTATGTGGGTCTTGCTTTCATTACACGTAGTGGACTCTTTCACAAGTATACTTCCCAAGTCTGACATACCTGACGTAAAATGAAAAAAAAATATATTAGGAAATATATAGTCTTCTAAATTAAGCAAAACAATATATCTCATTTGCCACTTGTGAAAGAGGGACAGTCCACATTACAGATAAGCAATCAATGACAGTCAAGTAGCAGAAAGAAGTCACAGTGATCTCCGACGGGCAGGTGCCAGCATGTGCACTGAATGAAAAATGTTAATATTCCCCATTACTGGCAAAAGTCAAGAAGTCCAACTGAAGCAAGTGCTGGGAACCTTGAATGACAAACATGTGCCAGTCCGTGAAATGATTGGCAAATGGTCAGTGGTGTAAAAATTGCATGATTTTAAGGAGGCTGGAGCTCAAAGACAGCCAATATTTTATCCAACAGATTCCTCCGAGTAGATGACAGCCTGGTTGTTATCATGGGAAAACCATTTTGTAGTTACTATGTTCTGTTAGTCAGGAGTTTTTCAAATGTTTTAAAAGCATCCTACAGGATTACCTATACGTTTTAAGTTTGGCCACAGACCGTTTTAGTCCTCTTCTTGAGAACATATCAATAAAATATACAATACTTTAGTTTAGACCCTGTAGCTGTTGTTTGCTTTGCACCAGTCACCTTCAGCCAAAGCTTGTAGAAAATGTAATTTAAAGGTAGAGCACTTTGCACATTCACATTTTTTGGTGGTAAATGGCAAAGGGGTCTATCTCCTAGATCAGGAAGCATCTTCCCACATCATCAGTCTGCAACTCCACCAGTCAGACCCTGAAGAAGAGTAGAGGAGTAAGAGGGTTCTACTGGAGGATTTGGGGTCAGAAGCTGCAGCCCCAGAGCCAACCGGGGAGGACACCTGCCTCTGTAGGACACCTGCCTGAGCTTGCTGGATGGCAAGTTAACAGTGAGCCTACTAAGGCCACATTCTGCACGGTGCAGAGAGGGTGCCCAACCCTAGAGGGCCTGAGGCAGCAGTCCAAATCCCAGGCAGCTGGTGACATCTCTGGCGATCACCTTATTTATTGGGAAAACAGCCTCCTCTATGGTGAGTTTAGGATGCCTGCGCATTGGGCAGCACTTGTGCTGGTGGATCCTTCCAACTGGGTTTGGCTCCCAAGATACCCCTGGCAGGACTTCCTTTGACAGGCTTGTCACCCACTTTTATTGGTATCGGATGAGCAAAGCTTTATATGCTTTCTGTAGGACTTGTCTCACCTGCCAAGTCAGTGAGAAGACAGGGAAGAAGCACACAGTTCCTGTGACTCCCAAGCCTGTAGGTACTCCCTTTGAACAATCAATCAATCAATCACTCAATCAATCAGGATTTGCATAATGTGGCTGCATCCTCCATGAGGGCCCAGAGGCGCTGCGAGAGCATGCTGCCTGTTCCTCTTTTTGTTGAACATACAGGTCTTGAGGTCCTTTCTGATCTGCAGGAGCGATGGTGAGGCTCTGAGGTGCAGGCAGAGGGTGTATCAGGCCTAGGCTGCCAGGTGGGAGAAGGAGCGGCCTCCACTGTTCGTCCGGTGGATGTGTTGGGTGGCTGCTAGGGAGAGGAATTCAGAGTGGAGTTTCATGGTAGGTTGGTGGAAATTCAATTGATTGTTGAGGTACGCTGGTCCTTTATTGTGTGTAGCGCCTTGTAAACGTGGGTGAGCAGCTTGAACTGGCATCTCTTTGCAACTGGTAACCAGTGGGGCTTCCGGAGGGGAGGGATGATGTGCTTCCATCTGGGGAGATCCAGGATGAGTCTGGCTGCTCTGTTCTGGATGGGCTAGAGTTTCGTCAAGTGTTGGGTGGTGACTCCAATGTAGAGGGAGTTGCCGTAGCCTAGTCTGATAGTGATGCGAGCTTGTGTGATCGTTCACCTGGTTTTGGGTGGGAGCCATCTGAAGACATTCCTGATCATTCAGAGGGTGAGGAAGGAAACGGAAGTGATTGTGCTGACCTGCTTCTTTATGGATAGCTGGTTGAGGGTGATGCTGAGGATGCGGGTATGTTCGGTGGGTTTGGGCCCAGCTCAGGTGGCCTCCATTCATGGTTCAGGGGGTGTCCTTGTCTTTCTGAAAATGAGCACTTCTGTCTAGTCGGTGTTGAGTTTGAAACAGTTGTTGTTCATCCAGGCAGCCACGTCTGTCATGCATCTTTGGACCTTGTCCTTGGTGGGCACTGGTTCGTTGGTCATGGAAAGGATGAGTTGGGTGTCGAAAGGGTGGGCATCAACAGTGTGGGGTCCTTGGGTCCCAAAACCGCCTTGGGAAACAGATTTACCCTAGGTTTGGAGGACCATGCCACATGCTACCCAGAGGCCATCCCTCTGTGGAACATAACTGCACCTGTTGTGTCCTTGATGGGGATTTTTACCAGAGTGGGTTTCCCCAGAGAAGTGGTGTCAGACAGGGGCATTAATTTCATGTCCACATACTTGAAGTCTATGTGGAAGGAATGTAGGGTAACCTATAGTTTCTCCACACCTTAACAACCCTAGACTAATGGGCTTATTGAGAGATTCAATAAGACCTTAAAGGGCATGATTATGGGCCTATCAGAGTCCATAAAGCGGAAGAGGATGTCCTCTTGCCATGCCTACTCTTTGCATACAGGGACGTAGCACAGAAAAAAGAAGGATTCAGCCCTCTTGAACTCCTCTCTGGTTACCCTGTAAGGGGACCTCTAAGTTTAGTGAAGAAAGGGGGGAAGCAAGCTCCCAAGAAGCCCTCTCAGGATGTTGTTAGCTATACACAGCCTAACCTATAAGTTCCCCACACCTTAACACCTCCAGACTAATAGGAACATTGAGAGATTCAACAAGACCCTCATGGGCATTATTATGGGCCATACAGAGTCCATGAAGCGGAAGCGGGATGTCCTCTTGCCATGCATAATCTATGCATACAGGGAGGTAGCACAGAAAGTAGTAGGATTCAGCCCTCTTAAACTCTTCTAGGGTCACCCTGTAAGGGGACCGCTCAGTTTAGATAAGCATTTACAATGCAATGGTTTCGCCTTTGGAAAAGTTAGAGCTATTGGCATTGTAAATGACAAAATTTGTATTTATGTGTTGGCTTTGAAAACAGATAAATAAATGGCTTTGTCATTTACAATGCCAATAGCTTAATCTCTCGCAAATGTGAGACCTATTGTACCCTACGGACGAGCTCAGCAGACAGCAATTACTACCACACACACACACCCAGAGCCACATACACACACCCAGAGCCACACACACACACACCCAGAGCCAGCCACACGCACACACCCAGAGCCACATACACACACACACACACACCCAGAGCCACACACACACCCAGAGCCACCTTGAACAACAGCAGATTCACCACAAAGTATCTCAGTTGAAGTGAATGCCCACCCTTGGGGGAACTTGCAGGGCCTGGAAGACCCAACCCGACATACAACTCACAACAAAGTTCACAAAATGTATTTCTTTAACGCGTGGATGATCTGACATTAACAGGGCACGTTATAGGACTGCTCTGAGAAGCATTTATTAATAGTGATAGTTTTCTACAAATGGTAGTCTGAACTCACATATTCGCAGGGGCTTTCATGCGTGAGGACGAACAAAAAAGAGATTTGGTAAAAAAACAATATTTGCCTAAAATCACACAATGTAAGCAAGGAAGCAGGTGTCTGTCCAGGTTTTCTGGTTTCACTCTGTACAAACAGCCAGTAAGTAGGTTTCTGTTTTTTTTAACCTCAGTGCATTCTTCTACATTTTTGAAAAAAAACAGCACAACCTGGACCCCAGGTATTGAGCGCTTTACGTGGGTATCAGACAGTTCATTACACAACCATCCATGCATTGTTTACAGCCGCGGGGAGATGAAGTAATTTGCCCAGAATCACATGATGTTGAGCGGACGCCGAGATTCGAACCTGGCAGCTCAGGCCACAATGCCACAACACCAAACAGCGGGTTGAGGAAGGCAGACGCCACAGGAAAGGTCGGCTCGGTATGATCTCGCGGTTACAACAGCACTTCGAGCAGAGCCGAGCTAGCTTCATGTGTGAGTCTGGCGAGTGGTCTTCAGTCAGCTCATGCTCTGTGAAGCATGCACGGTGCATTCTGGTACTTGTAGTTCCGGTTAAGCTACTAGCTTAAAAAACATCTTTGTCGGCTAAAGTTACGGCTGGCTGAAGGTATCACACATGAGGGAGCACGGGGCACCGGCAACCAGACCGCAGCCCACCCCGGACATGTAATGGGGGGAGGCCGGGGCTGGCCCTGATTCTGAACCCCACCCTCGGGCTCCTCTGTTTGACTCCTGAATGTTAGGGGCTGTGGCCCCCCTTCCTGCCCCAGGCGGCATTGCTCTTAAAGATAGGGGGTCGTGTGTTAACCAGATGAAAAGAGGCCAAGGACTCGACGCAGTCTGTTTTCCTTCTTTTAAGAGGCCTGTGTCTTTCTTTCCTTCTGCCACCACCGAGAAGATAAACAAATAAACAGATTTTAATGTCAAGATTGCACCGTGGATAGACCCCCGAGCGCCTCGAGCCCAACTGATGCCAGCGCTGCAGGAAGCGCTAAAGACCGGAGCAGGGACCGGCTCAAACATCCCGTGGTTCTGGGCAAATAAATCACTTCTCTCCCCGAATGTGTCGGTCTGTATCTCAGCTGGTGCTCCATATGTAGCGCTCCGATACCTTCGGTCGAGTTCGTGCGATACAAAACTGCAAAAAATAAACAAACATAAAGGATAGGTGAGTAGGAAATGAGGCCAGTTGACATGTTTCGCCTGGATCTGAGCCGCCCCTTTGCTTTTACTCCAAAAGTAGGTCTAAACATAAGGTCAGTAACTTTTTTTTGCACCTGAGCAGTATTAATCTACACACCACCATGTGGTTCTTCACAAGGCTGGAATAATCTGGCATTTATTGTCACTGCTGCATTACTGGAGGGCTGTGTCTCACAATGTTAAGCAGTGGCCGGTAGGTCATGAACCGGTCACTTTAGCAGGACTTGAATCCAACGAGGTTGATTGACATTGTGGTTGGTGAGCTGATGGAGATACATAACTTAATTAGTATGTAGTCTCCTTAAGCACAGAGAATACTGACTGCATTGGGACCACATCCTACCGCAGTGTCAAAAGATACATGTTGGAGGGGCACACTCACAGATTTTCATTGAGTAGGTTTGACTTATTCTAGATTTGTTTGGGACTTACTCTGGAACTGACTGAACTAAGCTCCACTTTGAGGGCTCTTCCAAGGTCTGGTTGGAAAGGAGCATCACTGTACATCCTCCTGATAGGGACTTGTTCTGAGGGCGACTGGTGAGGGCGCATAAAGAGGCATCCTGGTGAGGGCATGTGCCAATCTCAAGTGAAAAATAATAGTGTGTGAAGGCTTTTTGCATTACTACCACTTGACAACACAGATGAAAGAGGTTCAAGCAGGAGCTGGACATGCCTTAAAGGACATTGTGTCATTTTCCAGCAGGTCAGTGCCTCTACAATGCCAATATGGCTGGGGCTGAGTCAGTCCCAACATAGGCTCTTGCGCTACCAGCCATTCAGAGGGATATGAAGGCCAGCCAGTTCACATTTCGCAGCATTCACAACAAACAGCATAAAAATCTTTCGGCCAGTGTGTCCGGTAGAGCAGTTCCATGTAGTCTTCACTGGATCCATTTTCTAGCAAATAGATTCTTGGACACCTTATGACAACAGTACTCTGGTTGGTTCTAACTGCATTTCGGGACAGGAGTTTGTTATAAATAATATCTAAAGGTTTCAGTTCTTTTTTGGTAACCAGTAAAATTCCCCATGCAATTTCTGAGAAATCGATATAGGCCTATGTCAACAAGCCATGGGTGGCAACTGGATAAAGAAAAACATTTGAAAATGGCCAATTGGAGTATCCAACATGGCTGCATCTCTAGGATCAGGACAGAACATGTCGGCCCTGTTCATGTCAGGACCAGTTTCAGGCATCGGATCAGTGAAGGGCGTGTACAAGAGGCTTGCTGGGGCTTCATTCCCGAAGCACTTCAAGACGAAGCCAGTGAGCGTGTACATGTCGTGGCAGGAATGTTGCGGTTCACAATTGTTAAGCCGATTACCAGGAAAAAGCAGAAAAACACAGAAAAGCAAATTCAGACTCCTTAAGTCGTCTGATCTCAAAAATAGCTCTTGCCTCCATTTTCAAAAGTCAAGAATGCAATAAGACCGAGTGTGCAGAAACCAAAGTAAAGAACTGGTAGACCTCTGGGTAACACAGATCAGGGCTGCTCACATGTCAGGGCGGAGTGGTCTCCCCAAAAGAAGTTAAGTAACTCGCAGTACATATGTGGATAGGTCTCACGCCTGCGCTGGACTGAACAGGGCATATCTGCAACATGCGAGCAAAAGCACACTTTACATGCATCTTCCCAACTGATTTATATAAATATGCATGTTTGATTACACACACACACACGTCCTCTAGATGTTTCGTCTTCTGCCTTCCTCAGGTTCATGATGGCTTTCTCAGCAGCTGTCCTCTACTGACATTTTTGGATTCTCAAAAGTATCGTAAGTGAGGCTTTCCACTGGATGATAGAATCAAACCCGTCCGAAGAGCTTGTGATATAATCAATAATCGGCTGCTATTGTCATTGATGGTCAGTCCACCTGAATGCATTGATTTCAAACAGCAAATCCAGAGGTTTTCTCTTGGGTCCAATAATTCTAGGCTGGAGGCATATTAGTCAGGCCAAATCTTTACATGCGGCAGCAAATAATTGGAGAGGGTAAAATAATTTGCTATGGGCTCATCAACTTTCTTATTAATTATTTGCAGATATGTGATTTCTGGAGTTTCCTATTCAGAATTGGTTCAGTCTCACCCATCCATCCACAACAGACTTTGTCAATCTTTATCGGCCATTACTTGAAGTCACAGTCTTGTGTGTGTGTGGGGGGAAGGGGGCGGTAAAGACGGTACAGTGAAAGTTTCCATTGAAAGGGCATTCTTTGCTTTCTTAATAACTTTGGTGTCAAATGATGAATCCACACAAAAGGTTAAAGAAAAGATCGCATCCACATTAGTTGCTTCATTGGCAAGTGTCTTGCAGATCCGTCGAGTGGCGGCCAATGGTATTCGTTGCTCCTTGATACAGAAAGAACTGAACGGAATTTCATGAAACTCGGCTTATAAACAGAACATTAATGAAAGAAGTGCCTTTGCTTGGTTTGGTGCATGTAAGTTGCTGTAAATATTTGTGAGAAATTTGTGTTTTACAAGTATTCTGCTCTGAGAAGTTAAATTTGAGAGAACTTGGGCTCATTATTTAGAGGATCCTCCTTGGTTTTGGGAGACCACAGAGTATTTGTGAATCAGCCTCAAAAAATGAAAATGCACAGCAATGGATAAAAGATTTTTCTTGCATAGTGCATTGTGGATTCACAAATACGGCTGTGGATTCTCAACTATGCAGCACTTTGATTGGCTGTCTTACAAAGAAAATTTTCTGTTGCAGCCACCATTGCCGAACATGGTACACCAAGCATCATCTTAGAACAAAATGTAAACAAAACTAATTAAGGGGGCATGTGGAGCATACCCTCCCCTCCAGGTCGATGTAGTGGGGAATAAAAGGGCCACCTCACAAAAATGTTTGCAATCTCAGCATCAGATTTGCGAATCCTGTGAAAAATATGTGGAGTAAAAAAAATTAGAGTTGCAAGCTATGGTGAGGACCACAATCCATACATTGCACAACAGCCATGCAAAGCATACCTTGCACACCAGTGCAATGCTTATGACTTCACATTATTTATGCAAATAAATAACACGCAAAATGTAATTAAACAACCTAAAAATTATTACTACATTCTTAGTAATCTCTGTCAAAGTAGTAAGGGTAATGTGATATCTAATCACATCTGTAAGATGATCACAACATTTGTAATTGCATCGGTTTCATTAAAAGTGAGGTCATGAACATTGCATTTGGTGTGTGTGTTACAGTTTGCATAGCTGTGGTGTAAATTATGGGTTTTGGTCCTAGCCATAGTTTGTGAATTTCAGCTGTGGTTTTTCAGTTTTAAATCATAACCATACCTGCATTTAAAATGTTTTTACATGAATATATAGGAGAACATAATATGAAACCAGTAATATAATCCAATATTCCATCAAGGGGTTCTAGTGACATCATAAACCAAAATGCTCCAGAGTGAGTAGTTTATAAATGCCACCCGGAAAACGAGATGGCAATATAGGACTAAATGACATCGGATAAGTATTTTTTTTAATATTATGTTTATTTTGAGGTACTTAACTTGAAAAGGCTATTTTCTTCAAAGTGCAGATAATAATCGGTCTTGACTTTAATTAAAAGGTGTAACTTTTGTTCAGCTCTCCTTAATAAATTGTGGTTAAAACTATGGACCATATTGAGGGACAGTGGACTAATGCAATTCTGTGGCTGCAGCATTTACCACATAATTATTGATTTACCACATTTGCCACATGAAATTTGGATAGTTTGCATATTTCACAAACAATGTTGTTTCTAGCTCAAGTTAATGAAAATAATACTACCAGAACATGTGCCGCAAGACTTACATTATTTTAAGGATAATTTAGTTGCGTTGCAATGTGGTCCACCATGCTGTCCACGCCCAGCAGTCCTGGCAATCTAAACCTTCTATAGGGTGGAGAGAGAGAGAGAGAGAGAGAGAGAGAGAGAGAGAGAGAGAGAGAGAGAGAGGAGAGAGAGAGAGAGAGAGAGAGAGACTACCAATGCAATATGGTTCTTTCTTACAATGAAAGTGCCCTAGTGACACCATGAACCCGAAGGCTGAAGGCTGGGTGATGTATATTTCTCACCAGCAATCCGACTCTTCGCTGATCCCTAGTGATGTCACTTAGCAGAGGGCTGAGACACTGGATGGGACATGGGACGGATGCCTTTACCACAAACTACAGCCTGCAGTTCACGGGTATAACGTCATTGCCCTGAATTAGGGTCTTGGTGTATTTTAGGTGTCAAGTAGGTACAACTCGGAGCGCAGAGTTTTCTTTTGGACGTGTTTTTCGAGGCGCCTCATTCAAGACTGCTCGGCAGCAGCCCATCCCACCTCGAGTTGCTCCGGCTGACAGCTATTGCCTTTGGTTGCAGTGCAGAGCACGTGCTATGCTTCATAGCGCCAAAAAGTACACGTGGGTGGATGAATCAAGGCGCCCGTGGCCGGCTTTGTCTTATTCCGTGGCTTCGGAGGCCTGTGCTGCTTCGTAAAGCCTTAGCAGCATTTGGGGACATGTTTGAGCGTTGAAATCTACTGGGGTGTCCATGATTTTCGGTTCATTAACTGCCTCTGCACCCTAAAGTGCCCTTAAAACACCATTGGGTCGTCAATAGCGCTTTACAATTCAAGGCATCTCATTTCTACCCGATCCTTTTCCTATCTGACGCCTAGGCCTTGAACAGACCTAAAAAGACCCAGTGACGCCAGGGACAATAAAGAGTCGTGTTTTCTGTCTGAGAAGAGGAGGTCCAAGAAGGCAGTCCTTTCAGGCGCCACGGGACTGTCCTGTCAAAGATGAGCACTCTGCGGTCTGCTCTAGGCGCTACAGGACTGTCCTGTCAAGCATGAGTGTTCTGCGGTCTGCTCTAGGCGCTACATGACTGTCCTGTCAAGCATGAGTGTTCTGCGGTCTGCTCTAGGTGCTACAGGACTGTCCTGTCAAGCATGAGTGTTCTGCGGTCTGCTCTAGGCGCTACAGGACTGTCCTGTCAAGCATGAGTGTTCTGGGGTCTGCTCTAGGCGCTACATGACTGTCCTGTCAAGCATGAGTGTTCTGCGGTCTGCTCTAGGACCTACATGACTCTCCTGTCAAGCATGAGTGTTCTGCGGTCTGCTCTAGGCGCTACTGGACTGTCCTGTCAAGCATGAGTGTTCTGCGGTCTGCTCTAGGCGCTACATGACTGTCCTGTCAAGCATGAGTGTTCTGCGGTCTGCTCTAGGCGCTACAGGACTGTCCTGTCAAGCATGAGTGTTCTGCGGTCTGCTCTAGGCGCTACAGGACTGTCCTGTCAAGCATGAGTGTTCTGCGGTCTGCTCTAAGCGCTACATGACTGTCCTGTCAAGCATGAGTGTTCTGCGGTCTGCTCTAGGCGCTACAGGACTGTCCTGTCAAGCATGAGTGTTCTGCGGTCTGCTCTAGGCGCTACAGGACTGTCCTGTCAAGCATGAGTGTTCTGCGGTCTGCTCTAGGCGCTACAGGACTGTCCTGTCAAGCACGAGTGTTCTGCGGCCTGCTCTAGGCGCTACTGGACTGTCCTGTCAAGGATGAGCGCTCTGCGGCCTGCTCTAGGTGCTACAGGACTGTCCTGTCAAGGATGAGTGATTTGCGGCCGGCTCTAGGCGCTAAAGGACTGTCCTGTCACGGATGAGCGCTCTGCGGTCTGCTCTAGGCGCTAGAGGAATGTCCTGTCAAGGATGAGCGCTCTGCTCTAGGCGCTACAGGACTGCCCTGTCAGGAATGAGCGGTCTGCTCTAAGCGCTAGAGGAATGTCCTGTCAAGGACGAGCGCTCTGCAGCCTGCTCTAGGAGCTACATGCATGTCCTGTCAAGCATGAGTGCTCTGCGGCCTGCGCTATGCGCTACAGGACTGTCCTGTCAAGGATGAGCGCCCCGCTCTAGGCGCTACAGGCATGTCCTGTCAAGGATGAGCGCTCTGCGGTCTGCTCTAGGCGCTACAGGACTGTCCTGTCAAGCATGAGTGTTCTGCGGCCTGCTCTAGGCGCTACTGGACTGTCCTGTCAAGGATGAGCGCTCTGCGGCCTGCTCTAGGCGCTACAGGACTGTCCTGTCGAGGATGAGTGATTTGCGGCCGGCTCTAGGCGCTAAAGGAGCCATGTTTGTTATCCGTAGCTTATTTGTGCGTGTCTTCTATTTATATTGTAAATAGAATAAATTAAAAAGTCAGTGCGGTCTGAGGAGAAGCTTAATAAATCTATTTTGCAGAATACCATTCGCATTTATAGAAAATGATCGGTTTTAGCAGTACGAACGTGCACAAGTAACTGCGGTTCGTCTGCCCCACCATCCATTCCCCATGCACAAAGAATAGTTGTTAAAGATGGTGTGTGTGCTACAGACGTCACTCTGCCTTATTACAATAACTTCCTTTTCATATAGCGCTTTCTACAGTTTTGTCCTTTCATAGCACCACAAACAGCATGCGTTAATATTACAGGACACAATATCACTTCATATATCGATTTCAGATGTTTTACGGTGAGTGAGGCCCCTCGGAATAAAACGCATTCTGCCCCGATTCTTCGGGAATGAGGGGTGGGGGCGTGAAGTTCAAAGGATGGACGGAGCCCCCACAACTATCCATATTAAAGTAAAAACACATCGTATCGGACTCCGATCCCTCGAATCTTATGTTGTAACAATATAAACCTCATTTCGCTTCTGTGCGAGTGCGCCAAGAGGCCCTCTCTGCTGAGAGAGGCTCTAGAAAAAAAGGATAACAGTACACATTCGGTTGGTAAATTTGACTCGAATTGTCTGATAGTACAGCCCCTCACGAGAACACATCGATAACATCTGGAGATTGCGCTATAAGGCGCCCTGAAGCGGCACGGGTGGAAGATAGTGCTTTCTAACATTGCCTAAACATACCTGATAATTCTGACGTATTCGTGACCAATGCAGTGTTCTTTATACACACAATTTTTCATTTCCAGTTGTTTTCTCAGCTTTAATTATTTCAAGCACGAAATACTCATTTGATTTCTCGGACCACGGGATGTGGAAAGCTCTGTGGTTTAACACACTTTAGTTGTTTGTGTCACAGCGCATGAGTCACACATGACGACTCAGCCTTTCAGCCTTTCATCCTTCAGGGCTAGATAACATGAGTATCAAAGTGACGAGATGCGTTATAAGTCTATTTTCTTTTAAAACAACAGGAGGCTCTTCCAGCGGGAGGGTGGCGGGCAGGCACACGGACAGCGGGAGGGTGGCGGGCAGGCACACGGACAGCGGGAGGGGGGCGGGAACGGACAGCGGGAGGGGGGGCGGGAACGGACTGAAGGAGGGGGGGCGGAACGGGGACACAAACAGCGGGAGGGGGGTCTGTATGAGTGATGTACGTTCCTCTCAGTGCAGACAAGTGGCCTTGCGAACTGTGCAGCCAGTGGCATTCGGTGCAGGCGGCCAGGGCCAGTAGAATACACGGTAATGTGCGCTCTGAGAGCCCTTCAGGCTCTGTCTGTATTGATCCTCCTGGCCGCAGGAAAAACATGAAGCACACGGACAGGGGGGGGAGGGGAGGGGGGGGGCGGGAACGGACAGCGGGAGGGGGGTCGGGAAGGCTTCCTCCATTGGCGGTCGGCCGCGGAATGGCCAAAACAAACCTGGACAACAACAAAAAATAAACCCCGCCCACGGCCACGATGATGATGCGAAAAGGGTGGAGAGGGAAGAAATCGCGGGAACGCCCACAAATCTGGTCCGGCCATGACGGACAGATCTCTGTTCCAATGGCTAGCCTCCATTTATGGAGCTAGCCGATGGAACAGAGGGCGTATTGCCAAGCCACACTGTTCTAACATTAGATTTCGCCTGCGCCGAAAAGCTGCGCAGTGCGCAGCTCTCGACGAGGCGAAACCTAAAAAGGAGGGGTGGGAGCAAGCTCCCAAGAAGCCCTCTCAGTATGTGGTTAGCTACATGCTAGCCTTCTGCAACTAAATGCAGAAGGTCTGGAAGAAGGCTTCCGATAACCTATAAGCTAGCCAGGAGGTGATTAAGCAATGGTAGGAGGGGTAAAAAAACAATTGTTTCGGCGGGCCATCTCCATACAGGGAATGGACTTTAAGGTGGAACACCATCCCAGGTCAGACTACGCCAATGCTGATGATATCTCTAGGTTTTCCCACCTTACTGATGAGAACTCCCATGAGATGTGGTAGTCCCCTCCACTTTCAGCTGGCGAGGTGTGGGAGCATGTGTTAGACTGGTTAGCCTAGTGATGGTCTACCCCAAACCTTTTGCCCTCACCCCTCCTATTTTAGCTGATCTAATTTTAGCTGGCCTTAGGATTGTGCACACCTTAATACTGCTAGCCAGTGCTAAAATGCTTGTTCTCTCTCACTAAAACATCGCAGAATTGGCTTATACCCACTTGGCACATTTAACTTACTTGCAAGTCCCTAGAAGTGTGGTACCATAGGTACCCAGAGCCTGTAAATTAAATTCTACTAGTGTGCCTGCAGCACTGATCGGACCACCCACTTAATCAGGCCTTCTAAACATGGCTCTGCAGCTTGTGTGTGAAGTTTTAAACCACCATTTCGACCTGGCAAGATAAACCTTTTGACCGGCCCCAACTTTTCATTGGAAAATTGGACCTCCATTGTAGGGACCTGTGTTCGACCTCATGGTCACAGGTTCAAATCCCGGCGGGTCCACTCAGCCTTTTATTCATCTGTGGTCGATAAAATGAGTACCATTGAGTTGGGTAACAAAAACATCTGTTATTCAGAGCCAAGATACCTCCGGGTGAACATGCGTTTTACAAATACACTTTATGTTATGTTACATAGGACTGCGCAAAGACCCCATGTAATCTACATGAATAAACAAAAACTTAAATGACCGAGTACAGCGGACACAAAATCAGCCAGTAAAGTTGACAATCAGCTGAGTCCAACAAAAAAGTTCCCAATCAACTAAAGTGGCAAAGGAAAAGTAGGAGCATAGTTCAGAGGCTGGGGTGAAAGGATCGAATCTCAGTCTCCCAGTAGGGTATCATGGCATCAGCGTTCTCTAGTCTCTCAAGGAATCCCACCACCCGAATGTTGTTGCGGAGCACCCGGCCTTCCACATCTTCAGCAACAATTCTTCAAGTTTCTTGAAGTGTTCGGAGAGATCTTGGGTACACGTTCCTTGAGCTTCCCAGAGGTGCAATGTCCTACAGCTTCATTTGATCATTGTGCAATAGCCCAAGTTCGGCATGCAACTCTTCAATCTTCGTCTCCATGGATGTTTGTGCATGGTGATGGCTTGCAGGATGACGGCCAGCTTATCCTGAGAGTCTAGATGCTGCGTTACTTGTGGGTGGCCATGATCCTGCCGGTTCGTTGAGTCTGCTGATTGGGATGGCGGCCTGGGGGGGTCTTCTTGTCTGACTCCGGCGTCCCATCGCTGACCAGGGTTGCCTCGATGCCAACGTGTTAAGGACAGGACAGAGTGTGTGCGCCAGGCGTCGCTTTAGCTAAATACCAGGCAGCCAGACAACAGTGACACTAGAATCTGTTCATGGGTTGTGGCAGTTCCCCGTGCACCGGTGGTGCGAGTCTCTTCAGCATTGCTCTTGATTCCCTCAGTCTGGGCCCTCACACCCACAGCTTGGACCCTTTGAGTGAAAGCAGGTGTGGGACCAGGGGAGTCCAGGAGTCTCATAGTGGGGCAGCAAGGGTGCCCAGGTGGTCTGCACCTCAGTAGTGTGGTCCCTGGAGAGGCAGCCCAGGACTCTCTGCCCATACCAGGCCGCAGGGCACGTGCTTTCTCTGCGTGGGGTCTCACCTGCTAGATACCCCCAGTTGTATTGTGCTCACCAGAGCCAGCAGGATGAAAATAAAAGGGGGTCCGCAGGGTGATGGAGGGGAATGTCTCTTGGCTGATGGCCTACAGGAGGAGTTCGGTCCGGCCTCCGTTAGCCAGTCGCCACCCAGTTCCCTTGTTGATCCTGGTTGTAAGGCAGGGGAGAAACTCAACACTCCATGCAGAGACAGACTCTGAATGATCGTTGCCTGCCCACCCTGACCGCCGGGTCCAGGCTGTGTTCTCTAGCCAACTGTGGGCTGGCCCACAGCAGCCGATGAGGTCCAACAGCCGCTGACTTCGGTCTATTTTTAGCCAGTATCTGCCCTGTGAGCACCGGTGGGCAGGGGGCGACAACAATGGATGGGGTGATGAAAGCTCCTCGTGAGAAAGTGTAAGGCAGCCTCCCTTTGGGTCAGACCACTCAGCTCCCAGTGCTGGCAAAGACCTCAGGCAGGGCGGAGAGTGAGGGGGGCACCTACAAAGTCTGCAGCACCTGCCTCTGGGTCTGGCCCTGGGACTCCTCACAGTCCCTTGTATCATCCAGGTTGTGTGGGCTAGGAGGGCCTGGACATCCGTTTCAGGAGCCCCCATTCCTCTATTCACGCCTATGGGCTGCGAGTCCCTTAAGAGCAGTTGAGGTGCCAAGCTCAACTTCCCCTGGACAGCAGTCTCCTACGCTGGTGACTGCCCGGTCCCCACCAACAGTCTGAAGTCAGGAGGCCAGCAACAGATGTGGGGAAGGGAACTGCTTGTCATGGTGCGGGAGCCACAGAAATTAAAGGAGAGGTCCCGGGCTGGCTGCTCTGGCAAGTATCTAATAGCAGCATTGGCCTTGGGGGGGGGGGGAGTGGGAGGGACGCTCACCTCGGCTACTTGCTGTTGAGTCCTGGGCCTGGTTTGGGTGTCATCCCCTGGCTACTGTTATGGGCTGGGCCCTGGGCCCTCAGGGAGCTGTGATGCCACAGGCCCGCAAAGGTGGAAGGAGCGGTCTCTAGGCAGGTTATCCACCAGGTGCCTCTTAAGTGTGTAGGGGGTCTCACCCTGGGTGTGTGCAGCCGTCCGCCGGGCTCAGCATTGGTTTCCCCGCAGATACTCCGGTGCAGACCTGGCTCCAGGCACTCGGAGCACTGTGACGGATGAAGCACTGCTTGTCTTCACCACCTGGTATGCCCAGGTGCTTCCGGTGTAAGGCACGGCAGCCAGCCGCCGAGCAGGGCCCTCCTTGAATGCGCCGGGTTGTTGTCCCCACTGTGAGAAGTTGGCCTGATATATAATGTTCACTATTCTAGTGAGCACTTTGTATCAGTCCAAACAACCCTTATTGATGATTGGTTGTAAGTCAACCTTATAGACCAGCTATCCTAGTAGCATGGATTCGGGCTAAACTCTAGAGGGCGTGTTAAGCCAGCTGTTATACCATCACATATATCCCTTGAACACCAAGTGAAAGGACGCCACACAAGTGTTATGAAAATAAACAGTGTATTTATTTAGATCACAACAGCCCTGTACTCTTTATGAGGACAGGGTACTAAGCACACAACAAAACTCTTACGAAAATACTTTAAGTCGCACAATTTACACAAATGCCCGAGGGGCACGAAAAACCATATACTCTAAAAGTGGAATGCGAAATTACTAGCAGGTAAGTACTAATCTCATAGGGTTTGGAATCGCTAGGACTGGACTACTGAACCTTTAGACTGCGAGCAGGAGGCCTAGGGGACTCGGGTGCAGAGTGTGCACTCTCACGCGGGATGCGGGACAAAGTCTATGGAGGCTAGTAAAAGCAAAAGTTAGTGTTCTCGGGCGAACCCGACTAGGTAGGTCAAAAACGAAAGTGGATCTAGACACTTAGAGAGTGGATCTACGCTGGAGCACCGTGGTACTCGGTTTACCTAGCCCAGGGGCTGCGGCTGCATAGGGTTCAAGTGTCGTCGGGAATCCGCGTTGATGGACCAGGAGCCTGAAAGAAGAAGTTGCTGGCAGGCGACCAGTGAAGATTGTTCGATGGATCCAAGCCTGGATCGATGAAGATGGATACCTGTAAGCAGAGGGGACCAAGTTCTGAATCACTAGCCAGTGATTAGATGGGCACCAGGATGGCACCGGATGGAGTCACCTCGACCAGGTGAGTGGGCGACGCTGTGCTCTGCAGTCTCTCGGACCAGGAGGCGTTGTCGGCGACCAGGATGGAGGGCGAGCTGTCCCACGGTGGTATCTGCTGTCGACGTCGCTGGGCCTAGGATTGGGGCAACAAGTCTTGGCAAATGCAAGCCCACGCGGTGGACCTAAGATGGCGTCTGGAGTGGACCAGGAGGGTCCGGGGTGCTCCTCTTTTGGAGGGGAGCAAGGGCCAGCCTGGAGCAACCAGACCAGCGGCGGAAGAGTCGAAGTTCGTCGTCAAACGGGCCAGTAGCCAACGGGCAAGTGACCTGGACAACGCGGTGAGCAGCAAAGAGCAGAAGAGCCCCACGCAGATCTCGTGGATGCTGGGGGGCTGGACTTCGGTGCTGGAGCTGCTCTGGGTCGGGGCTTCTCGGACCCCAAAGCACTCACTCGAGGATCCCTCGGCGGTCGTGCTGGATAGAAGTCGTGCAGTTCTAATGATGGCCGGTCCCTCGAGGTCTCGTCGCACCTACGGTTCTCAGCTTAGCTGTAGATGTAGGTAGAGGTCAGAGGTGCCAGGGAAGCCGGGTCTCGTCGTGCTGGTCAGTCGGATTCCGGAGGAAGGACGTGCAGCAAACCGCAGTGTTCTTAGATGGTGCCTGCGGGTGCAGGGTGACTACTCCTTAGTCACAAGGGAGAAATCTTAGGAAGAAGTCTTGAGTTCCTTTCGTGGAAAGTAGTTTCAGGATTCAAAGATGATCTAATTTGGAAGGGGGCCTGCTCCTACCTTTATCCTGCAAAAGGGGGCAGGCACGCGACTAGGTCCTGCCCAGGGGTGGGACCAGGAAGGGGGTGGTTACACCACTCTCCCATGCCGGACTTCCCCCAGCTCAGGGGCTGGTGTGCCCCTAGAATTGGTTTGAGCCGGCCTATGCATAGTGAGCACCGGGGTGCCACTTGCAGTCACCTTCCTCTAAAGCCCTGCCTACCCAGGATACACAAAACCCTGTCTGGGATGGTGCTAGCACCGCCCCGGACAGGAAACCCTTTGTCCAAGCTCTCCTCGCTGGAAGGACTCCCAGCAGCAGGAGGTCAGACTCGTGTCTGTGGTGGCAGCATCCATTTAGTGCAGCTGAGGCGCGAGTTAACTTTAACCGGGGTTAGTATTCCAATTCGTATGACACCTTACTCGACATGTTTTGATAAAGCGATACCAGAGTTGGCATATAACCGCGAGGATTATAATGCACTTAAGAGTATATGGTACGCGTTATCATGGAACAGCTATTAGGACTTGGTTCCGCAAGCTGCAGATAGGCTCAGCTCATGCCAGAGCACCATCTCACATGATTCCAAGCACTCTGCCTTCAGGATTGTCAAGGCCTGCCATAGGAGTGACTGATAGGAATCTATGTGTCCATTTTAGTGTAAGATATAGGTATACTATATCTAAAGCAAAGGGTGATTACACCACCTTGCCCCAGCTGTCGTGCAGCCAGTTGTGTCAGATTTAGATGGCCAGCCAGGGGTGGCATAATACATGCTGCAGCCCCTGGTAGGCCCTGGGTACACCTATGCCCTGAGTTACAGGGTCTGATAAGGTGGCCCAGTACCAATTGGTGAATGTACCTAAGGCACATGTCAATTTAGTGAGAGAACAGCTAGGCTGTGGGTCTGATTAGCAGGCCCACAGCCAGAGAAAGTCGTAAACCAGTGAAGCAAAAAGCAAAAATCTGGGGTGATCATAGGATTGCAGACCCTACTCTCCTACACCCACAGGCAGAAATGGCATCAGTCGGTGCCCCGGCAATCTGAGCTCACCTCCCCAGAGTGATTGCCAGGGAGGTGCGCCTTTATTGCAGGCTTGGATGGATTTCCCAGGTACCCCGGAGCAGAGCATCACAGAACGTGGACCAGCATCTTGCAGTCAAGCCACACACCCACAACCCAACTTTAACCTAATGCCCAGTGACTCAGATGCACTCTGAATATGGACTTCATAATAAAGGAACATATTGCCCAGAAAAGCAACCCAGTTAGTTCCAGCTCTTTCTACTGAAGAAAGTGAAGCGGCTCATCCCCGAATGGTAACTCCTGTTCAAGCTCTCCTATTCCTACACGTAGATGATGACAATGTTCTGCTCCATGGCCTTTTAGACTCCCCACCTACAGGGTCCAGTGTTGAGTGATCACATCACCCCACCAGACAGAACTCCACTGGATGCCCTTGCTGTCCCACACCATTAACAATCCCTGCTGCTTCATCTATAAAACCATCACATCTGGCATCCCCAACTATATGCCAGACATGTTCACTATGAGGGATGGTTCTTGGCACACCTGTGGAAATTGGGAGAAATCGCTGCTAGCATGAGGTGGAGCCATTTTGTTTTGGCATCCATTTTAGTGAACTATGTGTTTGCCATGTGCTCCTTCCATCTTCACCGTCGCCTGCTTTACTATTCTGCCTGAGTCATCGACTATAGTTAACTCCTTCAGTACTGAGCCAGAGCATTGCGCATGCTCAGAAAGGCTTGTAGCTGTTAGAATGCACCTGTCTTAAGTGAAACTGTCAGACTATTTCAACTGATGTAAGCAGTTTCGTTACCCCTCCCACTCTGTTGACTAAGAATTTTCTACTTGTCCATATTTGTGAATAGCTATTCTTGTGTATACTTGTACCGCCTCTTTTTGAGTCTCCATGCTTACTCTGTAATAAAAGGTGTATATAAGCACCTTGGTTTCTGTATTCCATGTACTGCCTCATACATTGCCTGAGGGTTCTGTATCGATGTAGTCCCACTCATGAGTGATAATAAAATACCTGTTTGATATTACAGCTTCCGTGCCAATCTCTATTTTGTTAGTCCAAGGACTTGAAGACAAAGAAGGGAGAACCCCAGTACCGGTAGGCCTCTGAAGAGGCTTGCTTCCACAAATTGGCGCCCGTCACGTGGGGCTCATCGTTGACACTCCAGCCCAACGGAGTGGTCTTGACGGAGGTTTTGAATCTCGCTGAAGACGTACGCTGCACAAGGAGACCCTTGTCTTTGCAGACCGAAGTGCTTATCCGATTTGACCCTCCAGGTGGTGACGGGTCCCGACTGAGATCCCTTTGGCGTTCGTCTTACAGTGACCATTAGGTCGATTCAGAACTTGGCAGTTGGAAGCTGGCGATTTTTGCTCGGTAAGGTCGCTAGAGAGGCACTCTTGATTTTGGATTTGCTTGGCCAAGATTCTGGTTTGGTTTAGGTAATATGTGTGTTGCAACATACATAGGCAGGCAATGAGGAGATTTTTCTCTAACGTTTGAATTTATGAACGGTACTGTTATTTGGGATAAGTACTATTTTGTTATAATATTATATTTACTATAATATTTGCGACATGCCTGTTTCTAGCATGCTTCGTCGGATGTTTTGCTATTTTGGAGGTACCAAAATGGATTTAGAACGCAGTCAGCCGGCTACCCCTGAGGGGACACTGAATAGGTACATGTACATTAAAAACTGTATTTCTTCCATAATGTATAGTGCACCGTGGAATAAATACACAAAAAAGGATCCTAATTTACGATGGCCAATAAATGGGTCATTTGACCTTAGGAACATTCAATATGTGAAACAATGTGCGTTCAAGCATAAAAGAAGACAAGATATGTTTGATTGTGCACGAATGTGGGAGAAAGACGCGCATGAGAGAGTGAGAAAAGAGCAAGCTATAGCAGATAAAGGACAGCTCAAGAATATTTATATGAAAGCACTGAAAATGAAGAATAAAGAGATGAAGGAATTAAAAGAGAGAGAGGATAGGGAACGTCGTCTAGAGGTAATTGGCCAATACCCTGTGCGGTGGCCCCTTTATCCTGAACTTAATAAACCTCAGGATGATTCAATTTTGTTAGATCGATCTCCGCCTCCATATACTTTTCCCTCTGCACCTGAGGACGAATTAGATGTCGATGCATCTCTCTTAGATCAGAAAGGGGCAGATGCAGAAGGTAAACAGCAGACTCGCGGTACCACTTTTGCTCCAGATCTTATAGCAATGGTTCAGCACTGGCCAGCATCAGAGGAGTTATATTTTGCGGAATCGTTTACTGGGGAAGTAATACATAGTTTTAGGAAACATTCCGATAATCTAGAGCCTGCTGATATAAAATCTTAACATAAACAATTGAATGACAGACTTTTTCTCCCTTCCCAGGAGGCCGATTTAATTAGACGAGTGGTTAAACTACGAACTGATGCATTCGGTTTGCGAGAGGAGAAAAAGGCAGCTGGTGTACTTCCAGCTGAACAAACAGATCAGACCCCCGTGCCACAGGCTGCAGATCCAGCGACAGATAAGGATGACAGTAATTCTGTGGTTCATGGGAAACCTATGCGTGAAGCTGCGCCTCTATATGTTCCTCCTAGGCGTGCGGGAGCCAATGATAATAAAGATTCAACTGATGTGAAGGGCTATTTTGTTTATAATTGGGTTTATACTCTTTGGAGTAGAGCGGATGTCATGGCTCTTAAAGCTGCTTTGCCTGACCGGCGGAAAAATCTGGCTGCTTTTTACGAAGAAGTTGAAGGAGCTATTAGTACTTGCACCTTGACTTTGCCTGATATTGACATGTTTTTGGGCTTATTTTCCCCCTGATATGCGGAGATTAATTTGGAAAGTAGACAATCATACAGTTTTTGGAGATACTTGGGTGGAAATAGCAGGGAAAAAAGATGCAGCGAGAGAACCTGCACAGAAACCGCAACAAGAGATATTAGACCTCCTAAAAAGATAGATTGGACTATGTTAGCGTCTTCTAAGCAGAAAGTGGGCGAATCAGGTTCTGATTTTTTTACACGTTTTGAGGAGACATTCCATGACTTCAGTGGGAAGTCATTGACAGATGACACGGGCAAGCATTTGTTCGTTGACAAATTTGTCGCGAACATGTTGCCAGAAATAGCTAGTCGCCTAAAGGCCAGCGAGAGTTCATGGACTAAGTCTTCCCCAGCCTCTCTTTTGACGATGGCTCAGTATTATGAACGTCAGGAATTGGAAGAGAAAGGCAAAGAGGATAAAAAGGCTAAAGATTTAAAGACGAAAGTTATGTTAGCTCAGGTTTATAGTCCATCTTATAGAGGTGGTGGTAGAGGCGGACATGCGATGTATCGTCCTGGTGCACCCTCTTTCCCTCGAGCAACTTTGTCTTCCGATCAGTGTGCTTATTGTAAGGAGATTGGACATTGGCGTTTAAGCGGTCCCTTTTACAATTACAGCAGCATCAGCGTGGTAGAGGATATGTGAGAAGCCGCCCAGGGACCTTAGGAAATAGGGGAGATATGGATAATCGTACTAGGTTTGAGGCAGTTGAGCATACTCAAAATTTCTCTAATGCTTTTAACAGGCGAAATCAATATCAAATGTCCGATTATTCAACTGATGATTTGAAGGACTCTAATTATGCATTGGAAGGCCTAGGATGGGGTAAAGAACCAGTTGAAGTCCCAGTAGATCAGAAGGGTCCCTTTGTTAATGCAAACATAGGGTGGTCGGTGTTTGGCTGACACAGGTGCTACTCGTAGCACCCTGTCTAAACAATTGGTTCCTAGGGCTCCCCTGTCTGGCTTAAGAATAACATCGATAGGATTCGATGGGAAACCTCCCCTTAGCCCACTGTCACAGCTGCTTGCATTTCATGTTGATAAATTCACTGCAGCCTGTCCTTTTTTGCTTTCCCTGCAGCCTGTCCCTTTTTGCTTTCCCCTTACATACCGGACAATATTGTGGGTCTTGATATGTTCAAACATTTTCGTGCTAAGACACGTTGTTCCCCAGAAGGTGTGCATGTTATTGTAAATGATAACTATCCCATAGTTGAGAGGTCTTGTCTCCTTAAAGAAAATATTGCTTTGGCATCACTACCTGTACTTTGTGGGCTATATCAGATACCAATGTGGGACAAATGGTTATCCCACCAGTCCATATTTAAGTGAAGGAGGGCGCTTCATTGCCTCGACTGCCTCAATATAAAATATCTCGAAAAGGTTAAGTGGCACTAATACGTATTGTTCAAGATCTGATTAGAGAAGGAGTTGTGGAAGAAGTCCCTTACAATATTTGTAATAGTCCTATCCTTCCCATCTTGAAAAAAGACACTGATACTAAAATATACAGGTTTATCATTGACTTACGAGAGGTTAATAAGATTATAGTGTTTCAATACCCGGTAGTCTCTGACATCACAACACTTTTTACTATGGTTCCTCCGACTGCAACTACATTCAGAGTGATCGACATGAAGAATGCTTTCTTCTTGATACCTATTCACCCTGACAGCCGTTATTTGTTCGGCTTCACTTTGAATAATCGATCATTCAGATTTTGTAGAGCTCCACAGGGGTATGCAGAGAGTCTTAGCATTTACAGCCAGGCATTGAAAAGACAGCTTGATTCCTTCCCTGTGTCGAAAGGGGTGGCTCTCATACAATATGTTGATGACAACTTGTTGGCTGCTGATATCCCTGAACAGTGTGAAGAAGGTACACTGTTATTGCTCTCCTTTCTTGTATCTCACCATCACAAGGTTTCCCGGAAGACATTGCAATATTGTAGACAGCAGGTTACCTATTTAGGTCACCTCCTGTCCAAGGAGGGACATGCACTCACACCAGATAGCATTCAAGTTATTTTAGACACGCCTGTGCCCCGTACTCAGAAGGATGTTCGTGCACTGATTGGCCTTACTTCTTTCTGTAGGGAGTGGATTCCTAGCTTTTCTCACATTGTTAAACCCTTGTTGGCCCTTTTGACTAAAGACACTCCGATGCCTCCCCCATGGACTACTGAATGCCAAAATGCTTTTCAACAGTTGCGTCAAGATCTATGTTCTGCACCAGTATTAGGAACTCCAGACTACACTAAGGCTTTTACACTCTATGCACATGAGAGAGATGGTTGTGGTCTCTCAGTTTTAACACAGACACACTGTGATAAGCAGCGTCCTTGTGCATATTTCCCGGTTGTCCTTGATCCACTCGCTTGTGCGTTGCCTGGGTGTTTTCGTTCTGTGGCGGCGTCAGCTGTGTCCATAAGTCAGAGTGAGGGGATAGTCTTGTCACATAGATTGTGTTAGTACCCCATGCAGTTGACGCCCTGTTGAACCAAACAAAAACACAGCACTTAACTAGTGCTCGCTTGATAGGATATGAATTGACACTTTTGGCTCCTCATATCACCTTGAAAAGATGTTCGACCCTTAATCCGGCTACTCTATTGCCATTCCCAGCTACTCAGTCTCAGTTGCAAGAGTCCCATGACTGTATATCCATTACTGAGGAACAAACAAAGGGTCGGGTTGACCTACACCGCTTTATAGTGTTGATGGGGAATTGTGGGTTGATGGGTCTTGCCTGAAATTGCCCAATGGCACATCAGCTGCGTACACAATTACAATACTTCAGACATTAGTTGAGACAGCTCGCATCCCACAGACGTCAGCTCAATCAGCTGAGTTGATAGCACTAAAAGGAGCATGTGAGCTTAGTACTGATTTTTAGGTCTCGCCTCTCAATGTGCATGCGCATTGAGCGGAGCGAGACTATAGGGGCTTAAACAGAGGTTTAACTAGACTGGCTATTTGATGCTGTGCCCGTGCGCTTTTAGGTCAATGCGCAAGCGATTGACCTAAAATGCGCGTGCACAGCATAAAATCGCCAGCCATCTGTTCCTCAGCAGCTCTTCCCGCTCCCCCCCACAAGCCTCCCCCAGCGTGCGCTCTGCCTCAGCGGCACTCCTCCCACACCTTTGAAGTGAAGCTTAGCTTCACTTCAAAGGCCCCTGCTGCTTCACACTATTCACAGCCGCCAGGCCGTGTCTCTCCCTCATCGCCGCTCTCCCCGCTCCGCCCCCTGCTACGGCCGTGTCGCATTTCTTCTCCCCCTCCCCACAGCAATGCCCTCCGTCTTGTTAAAGTAACTGACCCTATATAGGCTGTTCACATTCGTACGAAAAGTCGGGTGGGATAGGCTTTGGGGTGCAGTCTCTGACTTCTTGCAACATGTTACACCACCATTTGTTCTTCGTTATTTGGCATTTATATTTTAAACGAGGTTAGATCTTGCTACCATTTCTTCTTGTTTAAAACTTGATTAACCCCCTGCTTTCACTTTCACGGCCGCCAGGCCGTGTCTCTCATTTCTCCTCCGCCAATCACAGACCTGCCACAGCAATGCCGAGAGCTTGAGCTTCAGATTTCAAAGGAATGCTCTCCCCCGATGTCTCAACAACTTCACAGAATATTTTACAACATGTTGCTCCCCCGCTCCCCCACCCCATACGACTTGTGCCGGTCACCATTTGCCGCTAGCGCTTTCCCTCCCCCATCTCCTACTTCCGCTGACTGCAGCTGATACAGGCGCTGCCCCCAAGTCACTTAATCTCCCAGAGCCGTACCCCCAACACCACTTCATGCCCCTCACAGCGTGTTTTATTTGCCGTTTTCTTTGCTAGCGTTTGAATGTGTATGATTTGTTTTTATTATTAATCATTGTTTATTTACTGCTCGTGTCTTTGCTGCATGTTCAGTGTCACCACACTAAACTCCCGATCCCTCCTCCTGGCGAAATCGTAACAAGGAAGCTGAAAACATTTTTTTAATCTACTCCACTCTGTTCTATGCGTGATTTAAAAAAATGTGTATGCAGTTGCCCGCTTGTTATGATACAGGCGCTGCACCCACGTCACTTAATCTCACAGAGCCGTACCCCCAACACCACTTCATGCCCCTCGCAGCGTGTTTTTTTTGCCGTTTTCTTTGCTAGCGTTCGAATGTGTATGATTTGTTTTTATTATTAATCATTGTTTCTTTGCTGCATGTTCAGTGTCACCACACTAAACTCCCGATCCCTCCTCCTGGCGAAATCGTAACAAGGAAGCTGAAAACATTTTTTTAATCTACTCCACTCTGTTCTATGCGTGATTTAGAAAAATGTGTATGCAGTTGCCCGCTTGTTATGAAATCTTGTGATGGTCAATCCTTGAGAGGAGCTTGGGTGTGATTCAAAGGTTATAGCCTATTAGTGCTCTAAAAAGCATACATTTTCACACACCAATCGCAGAGGGAATTGCGATATCCATTAAAGGACATGGCATCTCGATTTATCTCAATGCTCTGCCATTTATCAGCATGTCCGTCTTTCACTCTCTTCCCTACCTCTGTCTCCTGCATTTCGCATTCTCTGGTTTACTCAATCTGAGCGTACCTTGATATTGAAGACTTGCAGTTTTGCATTTTCCATTACCTAGTAGTCAGACATACATAAGGGTGCTTGTTTATTTCATAGCAGCTGTGCTTTCAGCCCCCTTCCGCCTCCCCACACAGTATGCCCACCCCTCACGCCTCCTCCACACAGCATGCCGAAGCGACTTTATTTCATATCGGTGGCACTTTCAGACCTTGGTGAAGCACCTTTATTGTTGTTGCAGCAGACCTCTTGCAAAACTTTCTTAGCTTTTCGTGTCTTTCCCTTTCTGTTTTTGTTACCAGATTGTTTTATTTAGCACCTGCTGCTACACTTTTACCTTTTAATGTTCGCACGTTTAAATGACAGGCTTACTGGTATCACAGTCGCCAAAGTTATAACTATTGGCATTGTAAATGACAAAGCTATCAATTTTGCTATTTTAAAAACAAACACATAAATAAAATATTTGTCATTTACAAGACCAATAGCTCCAACGTTTTTAATGCGAGACCTATTGCATTTCCAATGCTTGTTCTGTTAATATCTACACTGATAGCCAATATGCTTTTGGAGTGGCTCATGATTTTGGGCTACTCAGGAAGGAAAGAGGCTTCCTTACATCACATGGGACACAAATACTGCATGGGGAATTAGTACGTAATCTCCTTACTGCCCTGACATATCCTAAGAAAGTAGCGATTGTTAAGTGCAGTGTACACAAGAAAGTAACTGATAAAATAGGGCAGGGCAATGCCTTCGCGGATTACACAGCCCATGAGACTGCAATGTAGCGAAGCACTACATCTATGTACATGGTTAAGTCACAGGCTGAATGTTGGCATGATGCCAGGCAAGAGGTGCTGGACATGCAGCAATCTGCCTCTGCTGAAGAATTAGACCAATGGTCTAAGGAGGGAACATTGGATGATGAGGGCTGCAGGAGGAATAAAGACATGATCAAGTGGAGATTGCCCACAGCCTACTTACATCCCATTATTCACATGGCACATGGGCCGGCACAAGTTGGAGCATCCTCAATAGCAAAGCTACTTATGCAAGTTTGGGATCATCCAGAGATTACAGGCACAGCTAAAAAGATGGTCCAGTCTTGTCTGATTTGTCTTCAATATAATACCGGAAAGGGAATACGAACTCCAACAGGAGGGTTTGCCACACCAACTGCCCCTTTTGAGGTTCTGCAAATGAATTCCATCCAGCTTGAACGCTGTAATAACCTGAAGTATGTCCTGGTAGTGGTATGTGCCTTTAGTAAGTGGATCAAGGCGTACGATATGAAAGATAATACAGCAAAGGTGCTCCTAAAGGAGTTCTTCCCCAGATTCGGCGTTTCTCGAGTCCTGTGGAGTGACAACGGACCTCATTTCATTGGGCAAGTTGTTGAGTATGTCTTGAAAGGATTGGGAACTAGGCAGAAGTTCCAGGCTGCTTTTTACTCAAAATCAGCAGGGTTAGTGGAACGATACAAGTCTACCCTCAAGCTTAAGTTGGCTAAAATACAGGCTTCCACATATCTGAAATGGCCTGATGCACTGCCTTTGGCATTGCTATCCATTAGATCAGTGCCACATACACAGTCTGGCCTCACACCGTATGAGGTAGTGTTTGGGAGGCCAAAGAATATTTGGGGGATTCCTAAGTCACGCCCTATACATGATGTACCTCATGTGCTGATGAGCAACTACTTGTCTTGGTTGACTGACAGCTTGCTTTGTATTCATCAACAGGTTCTAGAAGCTCTTCCTGACAAGTCGCAAGGTGATGGTCATGATCTACAGCCTGGTGATTATGTGATGATCATGGTGTTCCAGCAGTCGAGCAGCCTGGAACCCAGATGGCGCAGACCTGAGCAGGTGCTCTTGGCAACCAGAACTGCCGTCCGAGTGACCAATCGGAAGAACTGGATCCACTCCACCCGCTTTGGTGGAGCCTGCTACATTGACTGATCATCGCGACATCCTGGACACAGAGAGAGGCCAAGCTGCGTCACCTACAGAACCTGAGGAAGTCTTCCTGGACCTAACGATCCCTGGTGCATCTCGATATCAGCTGCAAAAACCCAGAAAACAAAGACCGCATTGCCTGAAAAACCTGGTTGAGTCACCGCCCCGGGTTGGTGAAAGACTGAGCTACAAAGGGGGGTAACACTGTAGTACCATTCTCAACCCTCAGTGAAGAAACCAGCGGCTGCCCAGGACCTCAGGGCTTCGTCTGTTTTGTTTTTCAACATCAAAGCGAAAAGGTCTGTAGAAAAGAGATCAACTGCAGCGAAAGCTTGTGACAGAAATATTTATTGTTGGACTCACTTCCATTGTTATCATCATTGCTACGATAACATGGGTTATAGACAGAGTAAATCCTGCTCAAAATCTACTGTCACTACTCCTGTCCCCATTGAGCATTGTTACATCTCCCTTCTCTATCATGAGCTCTCAGCACAGAATGTCCTACTCAACAATACGTTCATTCAAATGTTGCACCACACCTATAATTCTACGAACATTACCAACTGTTGGGTGTGTGGAATTATGCCAGCTCATTAGAAAAAGAGAGGAACACCTTTCATTCCTCTGCCGTTTTCACACAATGGATCTTGTAGGGCCTGGTTTGCGCTGCTATGGGCATTTGAAGTTGCTAATATTAATTATGCTGAAGACTACATTTTCAACTTAATAAAGTGTGCTACTGTGATGAGGAAGGAGAATCACAAGCTAAAGGGACTGTAAGGGAAATGGAGGAGTATCGCCAAGGAAACTCCTTCATGCGTTATGTTTTCCCAAACACTCGAACTGTCAAGGGGAATGGGCCTCCTGTCATAGCTGTTACCAGAGCATGAGCAGACCTATGTGTGAACAGTACTGGAAGTATTCCCTTGGGGAAATGCGACTGTACTCTGGTTTTGAAGATTACTCTAGTAAACAACAGCAGTTTTATGTCACCACACAATACTTACTTTATATGTGGGAATGACACATGACATGACGAACAAAGAGAAAAATAAATCATGATGAGGTGGATCAGACTGACACTGCATTGCAGCAATATGTTGACTTTAATTTGGGATTGTTCTTTATTGGTGCTGGCTTAAACAGCTGGAAAATCAGATGCTTAACACTTGTTGTAGAGGCTGTAACCAACCAAACAGCTATGGCACTTGGAAATATCACAGAAGAACTGCAGATTGCGAGGATTTTGGCGCTCCAAAACGGAATGGTCCTCGACGTCGTGTTGGCTGATCGTGGTGGTGCATGTCGCATCATCAGGAGCAGCTGTTGTGTTTACATCCCTGATCATGCCCCTTCAGTTTTTGATGCAATCTCTAAGCTGCATAAAATAGCTGCTGTGATTCGTCCCGATTCGGGAACATGTACTTTAACTGGCTGGTTATGGACATTGTTTGTTACCTGGGGCTGGAAACTGTCGACAATTCTATGTATATTTTTTGCGATCCTACTGTTATGCTGTTTATGTATACAATGTGGCCCGATGCTTTGTTCCTTTTGTGTTTCACTTTGTATACCCACCAAACGCAACGTTAAGAATGTGAACGCCCAATATGTATTGGCCAAGAAGTTGGGGATATGATGAAAATTGATGTGCAAGATGTTTTCCTTGTTCCTACTAAATCATACAGGTGTCTTCAGCTAATGCTAAAAGGGTCGTCTGTGGAAATTGGCAGAAATCGCTGCTAGCATGAGGTGAAGCCATTTTGTTTTGGCATTATTTTCGTGAACCATGTGTTTACCATGTGCTTACCATGTGCTCCTTCCGTCTTCACTGTCGCCTGCTTTACTATTCTGCCTGAGTCATCAACTATAGTTAACTCCTTCAGTAATGAGCCAGAGCATTGCGCATGCTCAGAAAGGCTAGTAGCTGTTAGAATGCACCTGTCTTAAGTGTAACTGTCAGTCTATTTCAACTGATGTAATCAGTTTCGTTACCCCTCCCACTCTGTTGACTAAGTTTTTTTTTACTTGTCCATATTTGTGAATAGCTATTCTTGTGTGTACTTGTACCGCCTCTTTTTGAATCTCCATGCTTACTCTGCAATAAAAGGTGTATATAAGCACCTTGGTTTCTGTATTCCATGTACTGCCTCATAGATTGCCTGAGGGTTCTGTATCGATGTAGTCCCACTCATGAGTGATAATAAAATATTTGCTTGATATTACAGCTTCCGTGCCAATCTCTATTTTGTTAGTCCAAGGACCTGAGGACAAAGAAGGGAGAACCCCTGCCCCAGTGGGTCTCTGAAAAGCCATTTTCATTAATGCACCCAGGATCTGGAATAAAATGTGCGTACTCATCAGGACTGCCCCAGGCTTCGAAAAATCAAAAAAATACTACTAGACCTGCAGGTCGAGTGACTTGAATAATCTACTTGACATAACTGTAAAGCGGTCTGTCCGTAAACTAGTCTCAAATTGTGTGATCATAGGCAAATATTTTATTTCACCACATTCTTCAACTACCATATATGAGAACGCCAACAAATATGTGAGTTTAGCATGTCAGATGTGCAACAAACCTTTTGTCTGATTTAAAATACTGATTTTTTGCTCTGTGTACAATACAAATCTAGCCCACATAAGGCCCCGTGACTTGCAACTTAGTTCACTAATAGTATTGTCATCAGGGTGGGCTAGGAATGTTTCTCAATTCAACTCTCATTTTCATATATTACTAAATCAGGATGTGGTAGTGCACTGTCCTTTGCAGAAAGCACATTTCCATTTAAAAGGACACAAACTTTCCAACTGACATGCAGTTTTACTGATAAAACTATATAGCATATCTGTATAAAGCTGGTTTCAGCAAATGTTCATCATTTGCACATCACCAAGTGAAGTGCTTTGATGTGTTTTGATCCTATTAAAATCTTTGTTTCCATCAACACTTCAAAATGTAAAAAAACATTCCCTAACTAATGAAATATATTTTGAAGTATTAGTACAGTTCATTTACAAGCAATTTAAATGTTGTGAGTTAGAAAAAAATGGCATCCTACAGCCGTTCTTTTTCTACTGCTTGTACGCCAGCCAGACTGTCAGACGGCTCACTTTACTCTTTTTTTCAAGACTGCAAAGCTAGAGGGTTTTGTAAACACTTATCTTCAGGATGAAATAAGCAGCAATTTTTAAGAAGACATAAGCTGACATTTGACCCCTGTCTTTGTGTAAATGTAAATGTATAGGCATTTATATAGCGCACTACTTACCCAGAGGGTCCCAAGGCGCTTCGACCGCTGCGAAACCCTTCCTGGCTTCCCTGAGAGATGGTCCCTTAATGGGTATCTCCAGGGTGAGACCAGGCATCCCCGGCGGTCTGGTGGGGCCGTTAGTGAAGATGAGGCAAGCTAATGCCCAGAGTTGCCGAGTGTGATCGCTGATCAGAGTGGGCACCGAGGCGAGACAATTATCGAGTCTGCTGACCCTGGTCCAGAAACCTGCCGCGCCGGGAATCGAACCCTGGCCCCGGGCCGTCCTCTGCTCTCGGGTCTGCCGCCTCTAACCAGTGAGCCACACTACTTTCAACACATCGCAAACATAACATGATAAAAAACAAGACTGAATGGCATCTTTATTGCTCATTCCCTTTCAGAACACCTGTTCTTCTTCAGGAGCTCTCTCGCCAGACCAGGTCAGTAGGCCCTAAAAATAGCCCGCCCTGATAAAATCTGAATCACTACAGTGAGTGGGCGAGTAGATTTCTTGAGGCTTGTGCCCAAATCCTAGTCCAATTTAGGAAACAGCTGAAGACACGCCTGTTTATAGAACACATCATGATGCTTTAACTGCCCACCTCCGATTGCAGAACCCTGCTGCTCCTCCAATCACTCAACGTCTTTGCCTTTCACCCTTGGCCTTTTGCCTATGTGTGTGTTATACAAAGACACTTGCATGTTATGTTTAGCTTTTGATCCACTGTGAGAACAAGCAAACACTTTAGGAGAATGTGAAACTGATAAAACTCAGTTAAGAATGGTCAAAATAGATCTAAAACAAATGAAAGAGATCCAAAATCACATAATGGAAATATATGTGTGATGAGCAACCTTCTAGCTCTCACACTAACAGCGCAGGAGAAGAGTGTAATTCCTGTCGGAATTCCTCCGTTTTAGAGCACATCCTTAGAACAAAATGTTTTTCACTGCTATTGTACAGAAAAAACAAACTTTATTTATTTGTATAGACTTTCATATAGCGTCCTTTTGGGTATCAGAGCATTATACACTGAGGAAACACAAGGAGAACATACAAGAGTAATACATAAGTGGAGGAACAGAAAAGAACTAAAAAAGCGTAGAAATATATTCAAAGAGTAACTAAATTCTGGGAAAGATGCATCTTCATTGGGGAGGAATCTGTTTAATAGTAGAAACGTTGCTTCTCGTTTGAATATGGTAGTTAAGCAATTGGATCTGGTCTCAGGAGGACGCAAGCTCCAATTAAGATCTGTTCTCACCTGATATGACGTGTTTCTTGCCCAGGTAGGATGGAGTGTCATGGTGAGGGGCTTTATGAATCATGAAAGCAATTTGTAGATGAATCTTCATAAGGAAGCTAGTACATCGCTTTAAGATTGTCTTCAGTGGAGGCAGTTTTTTTTGTGTTATTCTCGTGAGAGCAGCACTACCATAATCTAGTTTGGAGGTCACTAGCGCTTGAATCGCAGGCTTGAGATTTGCAGTCAGAGAAAAAGTTTTATTTTCTTCAGTGTGTGCAACTGGTAGTTGATGCCCCGGGTGGGGACGCAGATGTGATTATCCATGGAAAGGTGATAGTCCAAGATTATTCCAAGAGATTTGGCTGAGGTTATGATGCGAGGGGTGCAGTTCAGGGCTGTTAGATGCGAGAGCCATTCTTTGATGTTAGGAGTGTGGTTGGGTGGCGAGATTAAGAGCAATTCAGTTTTGAGATTGTTCAGTTTTAGGTGATGATGAGTTAGCCAGTGCTGAGTTTTTGCCAGGGTGTTATTGAGGATGCTGATTTCTTCTGGAGAGGTGATTTTCTTATAAAGTTGAGTATCATCCGCATACACGTGGTATGAGATGTTTGACATTTTGAGGATTTCAGCCAGGGGTTCCATGAGCAGGTTGAACAGGGTGCAGGAGAGTGAAGACCCTTGAAGAACACCAATTGTGACTGGTGTTTAGATGTATAGGACGTGGTTCATCATAATTCTTTGAGATCGGTAATGTAGGAATGAAGAGAGCTATTTTAAAACAAGGCCAGAGAGACTTATCCTGTATTCTAGTAAGTTCAGGAGGTTGTCGTGTTTAATCAGGTCATAGTCTACTGCCAGGTCAAGCAGGTTTAATAAGCAGGATTAATTGTGGTCGATACGTTTCAGGGCGTCGTCAACAATGTAACCCATGGCAGTTTCAGTACGGTGACCCTTCCTTAAACCAGACTGATATTGGTAGAGGAGTTGGAATTGCTCACTATGATTGCATGGTTGTTAGGCTATGCCTTTTGTGAGAAGCTTGGGTGGTAGTTGTTCAAATGTGACTGGTTGATGTTTTCTTTTTTTTTTAAGATGGGGTAACTTGCCCACTTTGCAGAAATCTGGTATGGAGCCCTGTAACAGAGGTGTTGATGATCTTGGTGCATAAGGGGAGCAGGGCATGTTTCATCTTGTTGAGGAGTTTGGAGGATGAGGAGTGAATGAAATGGTTATAATATTTCAGTGAAAATAATATTTTTTAAATTTTGGATTTGTTGAAAGTCTTAAAGATGGACAAAGAGGCACTGTTTGGGGGAGGGGCTTTCATGGTGTTTTCCCTCAGGTATGGGGGGTGAGGTGGAGTGGTTATGAGGGATAAGAGCTTCTTGGCGTTATGGGGATCCTTGCTGATTAGCTTTGTGTTCTCGATAAAGAAGGAAGGAAATACATCACTGCTGGACAGAGTTCACTTTTTAGATACAAGGGGATTACATTTACTAATGAAGGGGGACGGCAGCACACTGCTTCACCTCCCAGCACAGTCCACCCCTGCACAGTCCACCCCTTAGCATTATTATCTACTTAGAGGGGTTAAACTTCAGGAGCGCCCACGGCTCGATATGGTGGAGACAGCATAGTTCTGAACAGAAAGTGATGAACATTGCCTGATGTGTAAACCAGAAATATATATTAAGACGAAATATGTACATGTATCCTAGAATTGAAGCTAAGTGCCAAGTGTTGTGTGTAACATGTTTAAAAAGCCAATAAAATATAATAATAAAAAAAAAAGAAGGAGGCAAATAAGAGAGAGCTGACTTTTTAGATACAATGGGATTACAATTAATAATGAGGGAGGACGGCAGCACACTGCTTCACCTCCCAGCACAATCCACCCCTTAGCATTATGGTAAATGCAGTTCACTTGAAACGCTTACTTGAATTTTTGCTGAAGTGTTTCAACAAAGTAGGTGCAGTTTAGTGCTGCGAATCTTACATTTCCTATTTGCTTGATTTTGATAACTTCAAACAATTGTTTGGGACGGTTTGTGGCTTTGTTGAGTTGTTGTCTGAAGACAGATGCTTTGTAACTTCTGATAAACCTGTTACAGATTTTCCTTCTTTGTCTCAGTAGATTGAAGTTGATCGTAGAGGTTGAAAGTCTCTATGACCTTTCTGCTGATCTCAATGAGCGACGTTCTTCATTGAGGCGCAGCTGAACCAAGGGTTGGACTTTTAGATCTGGACTCTTTTCGAATTGTTTGGGAGCAAGGACATCCATGATGTTGGACATGAAGTTGATACAGTGATCAGTGAGATCTTGCGTGTCTGACATGTTAGTGGATGGAGATCAAATGTTGTTGCTAAGAGCGGACAACGTAAGAAGGTTAATATTTCTAGTGTCTCTTACCCAGCTTTTGGCTTTCACCGGTTGTCCTTTGGAGATAACTGTCCTTTCTACTATGGACAACATGATGCAATGGTGGTCTGTCCAGTCGTATGGTAATGTAAATTAACTTTGGAAGGTGTTCTCCTTTGCTGTTATTAGGTCTGATGTAGCGTCTTTGTTATGAGTTGGGCTGTTGCATGCTTGAACCAAGTTGAGGTCTTGAACAGAGGATTTGAAGCCATTCACCAAAGAGGTGTGTGTGTCTTTCAATTGATTTCGAAAGTGCCAAGAAAAATCTGGCTGTTGTGTGATCCGTTATTGGTAGAGATGACCTCCATAATTTGTTTGATGAATGGGTGATTGTCTCCAGGAGGGTGGTAGATCATCTGCAGTGTACGTAATGTGCTGTCTGCAGTTGAGATATTGATCGGAAGGCATTTGCAGAAGGACAGTGCTTGAATTTGAGTTTGTCTAATTGAGAGACTGACTCAATGGATACAGGCAGTGACATCACGGAGACGGCCAGAGCGGTCCAAACGAATGATGTCATGGCTGGGAGCGACTAGGATGTTCAATATAGGGATGAGGATCCGTTAAAGCATGTTTCCGTGAGCAGTAGGATGTCCATATCTAGAGTGGGGACAAGGTCAGCAATAGCAGCAGCATGTTTCACTGCTGATCGGCACATTTTAGGTTAGTTTTAGTTACATCTACGGGTGAATGAGATATGGAGACTAGTTTAAGGTTAGATTTAATAATGGGTCTATGACTGTGATGAGGAACCCTGTGTGGGTGCGTGATATTTGTCTGGCTTTTTTCCACAGGCATCATATGCTTGATAGGCGCTTGGTTGAAAGTGGTGAGAAGGGAGAGGCTATCGTTGTCTGATAGGTGACTAGTTGCTCTGTTGGGTCGAGAAGTGAGGTCTAGATGTGGTTTACACCTCCATTTTGGTGGAGGGGTCCTGATGTTTGCAGGGGAGTCAACTGTTCGGATTGTAGGTTGTTCTGAGTCCCAGGCTGCTTTTTGTGGTAAGAAACCTTTTGTTCGAACTTTTGCAGTAATATGAAGTTGGTTCTATAGGTTAGCCCTCTTTAACTGTTATTCTGTTTTTAGGTTGTTTAGCATTGAACAGAGTGTGGAGGTATTGTTGAATTGATTAGGGGGATATGTGTGATGGGTTTTGAGGGTTGGGGGAAACTAGAGGATGGGTTTTAGTCGACATGGTTGTAGTGCTGTATGGTTTAGGGGTTATGTGGGAGGAGGGTTTGTGGATTTGAATAAGTGTAGTAAACTTTTTAGCATAAAAAACTTAGGGGCCGAATATGATAGCGGTTTTTTCGCATCCTCCGGGCCGGCGGAAGCCACCGCCGGCCCGGAGGATGAGGAAAAACCGCTGCAGAGCCTCCAAAGACCCACCGCGAAATTAGGATGGCTGGTGGGTCTGGAATTCCGTCTGCAGCTTTTCCGCCGCGGTCGCCTTCCGACCGCGGCGGAAACGCTCTAACATGGCTGGCGGTGTCTATCAGACACCGCCAGCCATATTTGGATGGTGGTGAATACATGCTTTTCCACGGCGGCTTTTCCGCCGTGGAAAAGCATACAGACTTTCACTTCGGGGGCCCGTTGCGGGCCCCCTGGGTGAAGGGGGTGCACATGGGGCATACCTATTGTACCCCCCTGCATTTGCGTGCACAAAGCGACAGGCACTGCGCAGTGCCTGCTGCTTTGTGCATGCAAATGCGATGCATGCATTTTTAACCTTGCGGTGGGTGCAGCTTGAAGCTGCACCCGCCGCAATGTTAAAGATAGAGGATGTGACCGCCACCCTGGCGGTCACATCCTAATCTACTCGGAGGGAATGCCGCAGCCCCTGCGGACGTTCCCTCCTCCTCAGGGGTCGCGGACGGACCCAAGTGTGGCTCACTGGTTAGAGGAGGCAGACCTGGAAGCAGAGGTCAGCCCGGGACCAGGGTTCAATTCCCCGCCTCGGCGGGTCTTGGGCTCAAAATTCCACGAACTCGACAATTCTCGCTCCGGTGCCTACTCAATTCATGGGTTCACACTCTGCGACTCTGGGCAATAGCTTGCTTAATCTCCACAACGGCCCCTCGCAGTGGGATGCCTGGCTTTCACCTTGTGGATACCCTTCCGGGGTTATCTCACAGGGGAATACCAGGACGGGTTCCCTAAGCAAGCGCTTAGATACCGGGTCGGTGATTTGCGCTATATAAATACATGTACATGTACAAGTCCGTCCGCGATCCTAATGACCCCCATAGTCTTTAAAGCATCGAATATCGGACTCTCCTTTGGACACTTGATACTGTTGCTATATAAAATCAAATGGTACTAATTTTAAATATATTAGTATTTTTGAACGTAAGCCCGTCAATTGAAACTTAAAAACTTTTTTTGCAATTTATAAATCATGTATGGAATTTCTATTTAATATTGGCTTTTGACCCCTGGTTATGAATGATTATTTTTGTAGGACAAACAGCTCACCACATATAAAGTGGATATGGGTTATTTGGGTTTATTGTCAAGGTCCCTCATTACCTGTGGATGTAACTCCGTGTAAATATGGGGCCGGCCGGTAGCGTACTTTTACATATGTCGATACAAAAGCGCTTGGACACATTATATTGGTTCTATATACAATCACACAGCATATATTTTAAATGAGTGAGCAATTATGAACGCAAGTGTATTATACCTAATTTGCACATTAGCCGTTTCTATATACAACTTTACTGCGCAAATTATTAATGGATTGGCAATTTTGGAATGCGAGTCAATTACAATAGACTTGCATAATTTTAAATATGGTGCCGGCCGGTAGCATACTTTTTCATGTATTGATACAAATGCGCTTGGACACATTGTACCGGTTCTATATACAATCATACGGCATACATTTCAAATAAATGGGCTTTTCAGAACGCAAGTTCGCTATAACTAATTTGTGCACCAGCCGTCTCTATACACAACTATATGGCACATTTTGTTAATGGATAAAGCAATTTTGAAATGCGTGTCAATTATAATAAACTCACAACTTATCGGGTGTCTTCTGTTTTGTCTTTTAATTTTATGATTTTGCCGCAACCCCTTTTTTTCTCTATATACAATCAGCTATTCCACTCAAATATGGCGCGGATGGGGAGGGTCCAGAACACGTGATCAGTGTTACGACGCTATACGCACGATACACCTGACGGAATTGAGCACCTATCTATATATAGACAGAGAGACATGGCGCCCGGTTTGAATCGACCGGCTTTGGATCGTGTCCCTGTAATACAGGTAACAGATTACTCGCTCCTGGGGTTTTCCTGTTCTTATGCCTTTGATAGTTGTGGACCTTTGGCCTTATTCTTGGGCTGGGAGAATCATGCATTTAAGATTTGCGCGTCATGCACATGCTTGTGACTTTGTTTTATTGAAGGTTAATTAATAGGTGCTATGACGGCTTTTTGGATAGAGGGGAACCCCTCCTTTTTTTCCGTATCTTCTCTGGGTGGCTGCTTGGGGGCTACAAAATCACGCTGGCAACACATGCGTAGGCCTCATATATTTGTGGCCCTAATAATTAAATCTGCGGCCAAAAACAACTTTCCGTTTGGGGGCTATTAATTATGACCTGATCTGGAAGTAGCTTATTGTGTGGATTGGGGGATGTTATGGCCGTTTTTACTCAGCTGCCAATGCTTATATGGATATGCATTATAACTGTCTGTTTTGACATAGAGAGGAGCCCAATTGCGATTTAAATTGCTATATAATGTGATCTTAAGACATATGCACTATGGCTGGTGTTGGAAACAGGGGAGTTACATATACCGTTCTTCTTTTTCTTGATTTTAGGACGGTGGGCTGCTATTCTGGCCCACAATATTGCTACTTACAATCTGGGGTGACTACAACCCCCGTGACTATACCTCCGGACTTCCACGGAGGTAAGGGTATATTTCTTCTTTTTCTGTTTTTAGGAGGGACCTTCAACAATTTAAGTGAGGGTTGATTTTAAATAGAGGCATTATAACGCACTACACTCTGACCATTAATGTTGGTGAGGTGTATGTAGCTACTGAACTTAACATGCTGGTGATCTTTTTTACTTCTCTTTCTCCTCCCTCCGTTATTAGGATAACAGGCCACAATATTGCACAGTCACCCATAAGTATATGTTGGGGTGATCTGAATAAACCTCCAATTCTGAACGGAGTTAAGTGTATGTTGTAGATACATTAGGCCGTGTGCGCTCGTTTCACCTTCTAATGTTATCAGCTGCCTCATGGTGGACTGTTAATTTTAAAACCGGAAAGGGAATGGATACCTTTTACTAATCGATAATTTGCATATAGGCTGGGATTCGCTGCATGATCTGATCCATGCGCTAATACAGAGGTGAGACATGGATGTATTTCCCTTTGTGCTATACTACTGGTTTTAAATTAGTACTCTCTGGTGGGGCCTAGTGGCTGGGAATGCCATCAGTGTTATGCGCCTTTCGTGGACTGATAGACATTCTAATAACCTCCGTGTCCAAGTTATATATGGTCGAGTTCTAAGGGTATGTACCCAATGGCAGTAGGCCTCTCTTTCCCCCTTTTTGTTTATTCCTTCCCTATTTCTATTCTATTGTCTTTAACTTTTCAACCTCTAAGGTGTAGGACAAAATATGTAAGTGTGGGATCTACTTTGTGAAAGACTGTTCTTGTTAAGGACATTATTCACCGTCACATAATGTTTATGTATATGTATATGTATGTCATGTACTGTAGTCTTATGGTGTCTCTCGGGTTTCTTTATATTTGCATTCTCAGCCTTTTTTAAAAAGAAAATGCTATTCTGTTTGGCTTTATAATTGTTGATATATGTTTTTCAAGTTGTCGCTCTAAAGCTTTTTTGTTAAGATGTATGACCTTATACATGTGATATGGTTATTTGTGTAAGCATGTATGTCATGTCCATGTATTTAGTGTTTTTATTTCTGTGTTCCTTCCAGCCCTGACGAAGTTCGAAAGAACGAAACACGTTGGCTGTGGTTCAATTAAAAAAAAAATTAACTTATGGAATAAAGGATATTTTGGATACATTTGAAGTCTCCTTTACTTCGTCAATGGTGCACCGTCCCTACCCTAACTGTTCGGATTGTAGGCTGTTCTGAGTCAAGGGCTGCTTTTGTGGTACGAAACCTTACGTTTGAACTTTTGCAGTAATATGAAGTAGGTTCAATATGTTGGCCCTCATTAGCTCTTATTCTGTTTTTAGGTTGTTTAGCGTTGACTGGAGAGTGGAGGTATTGTTGAATTTATTAGCGGGTTATGTATGATGGGTTTTGAGCGTGAGGGGGAAACTACAGGATGGGTTTTTAGTCGACATGGTTGTAATGCTGTATGGTTTGGGGGTTATGTGGGAGGAGGGTTTGGGGATTTGAAGACGTGTAGTGAATTTTGTTTAAATCCTGCCTGTGGAGAGCACTGTTATGGAGAGGACTTGTTATATTTGAGAAGGAGGGGAATCGTGAATTGCAGAGGTTGTTAGTGGCATCACAATGTCAGATACTAGATCAGGAGTGGTGTTGTTACTGTCAATCATTAGATCAGACAAGAGAGTCGGCTTGCTTATAGATTGATGAGAGGAGTTGCTAGAGTTGATAGTTTGTGAGGGGGTTGGCATTCTTGGGTGAGGAGGTAATATTCTGTGCTGACCTTGGTTAGGGTCCACCCTCTCAAGAGGGGCAGGAGCATTCTGGGAAGAAATGACGCCATCTGGAGGAGAATGAGTAGATGGCAGAGGAGAGTGGATTGGTGGGGTGGAGGAAGGAGTAGATGAAGGCTGGTGATTGTTCTGACCGGTGGTAGATTGTAGAGGCGATAATTGGGTAGGGGATAAGTCTTTACCTATATTATCTTTAATGTGGGAGAAGAGTTTGTCAAAGTGTTCCAGGTTGCGATAGAAGGATTGGATGAGTAGAGTGCCGTTACTGTAAATGGTGATCGCGGTTTCAGCATTGTGCACAGATGAGAGGCATATGTAAGTTTGAAGCCGTGTGGAGGTGACCTTGAGTATGGAGGATATGGCTTTTCTCCATTGAGCTCGACGGCTGGTAAAATTTTTAAGATTGTTGGTTATCAAACTCTTATTGCAGCAGGCGTAGGAATCGAGGAACGGTATTTCTGTGTTCAATTTGAACCGTTTTTTCTGAGACGTTTTGAGGCGTTTTTGGGTAAATTTAGTGGATGGATGATTTTGAATGAGTTGTGTCGGGCAGGGGAGGGCAGGGGTTCATTACATTGGTATGTGATAGATTCATGAGGTCACGAGGCAAGGAGGTCCTAGGGTGGAAAGGAGAGTAGGTGTAGAACCCTAATGGAGTGAGCTCATCCCAAGATGTCTACCCCTTCAGCAGAGAGATGAATGAGGTCCTATTAGTTTCTATTGAATAGTCCTCTTTCAAAATCTATGCTTGAGAGAGCTTGATGTGCTCAAGAAGATCTGTATGGGTAAAGAAAATTGGTTGCCCGAGATGCATTCACCATAGCAGGGTAAGGGCACAACAAAAATGAAGGACTATTGTTCGACCCGGCCTCATGGCATGGTCCCCCTCCTTCCACATGGCAGGCCCTGGACGACATTGATCCCTGCCCTCCGGCCTGAAGCTACCCCTCTCCAACCTTCACGAGAGCCACCACTCCTGGCGACCCCCGGCTCTCCCCTCTGGAACACGGCGACCCCTACTCGCCCCACTCTGCTGGTCCGACCCCTATAGCGGGCCCCCTGCTCAGGCCCGACTCCATCTTGGACCCTCCACATCTGGCCCCGTGGCCTCGGCCCGACCCCGGCCGCGGCCCCAGCGACGCCCCGACATCGAGGCACCAAGATACGGCCAGGTGGTAAAACGGCCACTTAACTTCGATGGCCCGAATTGGAGCTCGCCCGACTCAGTCTGGACGGAGAACTACAGCTGGCCGAGAAAAAGATAGCCCTTGAGCAACTATGGCTGCAAGGGGACCTGGAGGAGAAATGAAGGCAGAGGGACTTAGAGGAGAAGAAGCGCACGTTCGAGCACGAGCGTGGCTTAAAAGAACTTGAGATCAAGGCCAAAAATGGGGAGGCCAGCGCCTAGAGGGAACCGGAGCCCACCTCCTCCTGCGGACACGAAGGTCCACATCCCCACAGATGTCGTCAAAGAATACTATAAAAACGACGACATCCAACAATGGTTTAAGGCCTACGAGGTAGCCATGACCTCGCACCGAGTACCCCAAAAAGACTGGGGTGCCGGCTTGTGGGGGAAGTTCGTCAACGAAGGGAGAGACGCCCTGCTGGAGCTCCCAGATGCCGAGATGACCTCTTACGAACATATGAAAGCGGCCCTCCTTACTCGCTATGGACTCATCCCCGAGATGTACCGGCAGCGATTCCGAGACTGTAAGAAAATTCCCGGTACTACATTTATTTATTTATTTATTTATAGTCTTGTTACGCGCCGGCATCACACCCGAAGGTGTATCTCCACGCGGTGCTGTGAGGTGAGCAGATCGAAGAACTCCTCCTAGAATAGTACTGTCTTAAGGCGTTTCCTGAAAACTGAGTGACTCTGGCATTCTCTAAGGGAGAGGGGGAGGTTATTCCATAGACGTGGACCCATGATGGAGAGGGCACGGCCTCCCTGTCTGGTCCTATGATGTCTAGGAACCTGAAGCAGCTGTTGGTTGGAGGACCTGAGGATGCGGGATGGGCGGAGTATGTGAACTTCTATAGTAGAGCCCAAGAGGGGGGGATCAAAGGCAGCCAGGTCACAACCTACGAGCAGCTGTTCAACCTCATTGTATGGGAGCACCTCTCCAACAACTGTTTTGTCGAACTCAGGCAGCATCTCCTCGACAGCAAGCTGACCGAGCCACGTAAACTCGCCGTCGAGGCCGATCGATGGGAGAGCACCAGGGTCCCCCGGAACTCGATGGGAGATCACGGCCGAGCTCCCCAGGGGCCCCACCGTCCGCGAGGCGGCGGAGGAGGCCAGAACAGGAGCGGAGACTCCCCCGCGGTGCCTCCCCCGACCAACACTTCGCCATCCCTGGCCAGAAGAGGGGCCCTGTGGTTCTGGGGGTTCTGAACCTGTGTTTTAAATGTCATGATTCTGTTATGAATTTGGTATCAGTGAACCGCAAATGATGAATGCGTTATTCATGAGTATTTTCATCATGTTACACCAATGGATTCACTGTGCATTTGAAGGTTTTGCATTCAACACTTGGGTTTCATCTTGTAAATAGCAGCCATGTTATTCGTTGCACTTACAGTAGGCTCTCCCCATGGCAGAGCAAGCATTTAAAGGACATAACCTTAGCATGGGTTTGTGCTGACTTCTGCATGACCTGACAACAGCTGACCCTGTTGCTTGAGGCTAACCTCCCAAGCCAGTTCCTTGTTCAGCAGCTGGCGCAATAAAGTTCAAAGAGCAGGACATGTCCGATCTTTTATGGCACCGTTCCCACCGCTCCTATCTCCGTCCCATCTGTTGCTGCCTTTCCTTTAAGACATGTTCATCGATCTAGTTGAAGGTTTTATGGTGGGTTTGTCCGGCCTGATTGAACAGGAAACCAAGCATGTGTGCGATCCTTTTTTTAGCCTGGACTTATCTTGAAAGTGGTGCTTTGTGTGCACGTCCTGGGAGTGACTAATAATAATAAGGAATGTGTGTGCCTAGAGCACAATTTTCTGTATAAAAGGCCTGTGCGAGGCCATGCAGGCAGACTCCCTCATTCAGTTGCTTTAAGAGCGGCTGGGCGACGGAGCCTCACAATTAATAATAATAAAGATGTCTTTTCATATTTCAGATTCTGTGTTGATTTCTTTGCCACTTTTGAATGGACTACTTATTGGTAAGAACCCTGAGAAGGAGTATTGTAAATGTTTGTTTCTTCAGCCCCCCCTGCACGGCCGGGGCCCCGCTCGAACGTTATCTGCCACAAATGCCAGCGACCCGGTCACTATGCCAATGACCCCAACTGCTCGATGAACCAGCGACGCGGCACCACCGGTCCGCCAAACCGCCAGATCGCGGCCGCCTCCCTGGGAGAGGAAAGGGGCGAAGAAGAGAACTATGACGAAGACCAGACCGAGTGGGAGCCCGCCGCCATGTCCCTGGTATGTCTAGGCGAAAGAGACATGGTCCCCCGGGCCCCGATTCCGGGCAACACTCAGAAGTACCGCCAATGGGTCATCATTAATGGGCACCGGGCAGAAGCCCTCCGCGACACCGGAGCCAGCGTGACGGCCGTCCGTTGCCACTTGGTGACCCCTGACCAGATCCTGCCCAATGTGCTGTGCCCAGTACGGTCGGCGGACAATTCAGAGAGCCTGTGCCAGATGGCCCGCATCCCCTTCGAGTGGGGGGGAGAGTCGGGCATGCTGAAAGTGACCGTCCGGGACGATGCCCCCGTGAACTGCCTCCTCGGGAACGACCTGGAAAGTTGCCCCTGGGCCGACGTCGAGCGAAGAGAGCATCTGGGGATGCTAGGCCTTCCCGAGTGGGTCTGTGCGACCACCCGATCCATGACCTCCCGGGCCACCGCCCCGACTGAATCCACCCCAACCGAAGAACCAGAGCGTCCGGCGCCTCCGCCGCCCTCCGTCCCCGAAGACGTCGACCCTGAGCCCGGTCCACTGGGGCCCAACCGTGAAGAAATTGCCACGCTCTGCGACCTCCCGGAACTGGCCCACTGGCGCCAAGATGGTGGCCCCACCCGAGAACAGTTCTGTCAAGAACAGAAAGCGTGTCCCTCCCTCGAGGGGATTCGACAGCAAGCCGCCGCTGGAGCCGCCGGAGACCCATCGGGGTCCCACTGGGTCTATTGGGACAACGTTCTCCTCTACAACGAACAAAAGCTTGCCGAACTTGGGGCCAGCCGGGTGCTGGTGGTCCCCCTCCGGTTCAGAGATTTCCTCCTGAACCTGGCACACGATGTGCCCCTCGCCGGGCATCTGTAAATGTAAATGTAAATGTACAGGAATTTATATAGCGCAAATCACCAACCGGTTTCTAAGCGCTTGCTTAGGGAACCCGTCCTGGTATTCCCCTGTGAGATAACCCCGGCAGGGTATCCACAAGGTGAAAGCCAGGCATCCCGCCACGAGGGGCCGGGGCAGGACAAAACATACAGCCGCCTACTGGCCAAAAATGAGGAATGATGTGAACAATCACTGCCGGACGTGCCCAATCTGCCAAGCCAGCGGGAAGAGCGGCGGGAAGCACAAGGCCCCCCTTCAACCATTCCAGTCGTCAACACCCCATTCGAGCGGGTGGGGATCGACATTGTGGGGCCCCTGGAGCCCCAAACCTCTCAGGGTCACCGTTTTATTCTCGTCCTGGTGGACTATGCCACCCACTATCCCGAAGCCATCCCTCTCCGGACCGTGACGGCCCCTGTGGTGGGCCGGGCGCTGATGGGGATCTTCTCCCGGTTGGGCTTCCCCCGAGAGGTCAGTGACCGGGGTACAAACTTAATTTCCCGATACATGAAGTCCCTGTGGCAACAATGCGGGGTCACGTACAAGTTCACGACCCCCTACCACCCCCAAGGGAACGGACTGGTGGAACGTTTCAATTGCACCCTCAAGGGGATGATCATGGGCCTGGAAGAGCCCTTGCGGCGCCAATGGGACGTGTTACTGCCCTGCCTCCTCTTCGCCTATCGGGAGGTCCCTCAGAAGTCCCTGGGGTTCAGCCCCTTCGAACTATTGTACGGACACCCCGTCCGGGGTCCCCTCAGCCTGGTCAAAGAAGGCTGGGAGGTTGCAGCCCAGGAGGCTCCCCCCGACGTATAACGGTACCTCCTAACCCTCCGAAACCAGACTCGGCGGTTCCGGGAACTTGCCAAGGACAACCTCGAGGCCAGCCAAGAAGAGATGAAACGCTGGTATGATCAAAACGCCTCTTCCATTGAGTTTGAGCCGGGCCAACAGGTCTGGGTCATGTCCCCGGTCGAACCATGCGCCCTCCAGGACAAGTGGACTGGGCCCTTCAAAGTGGTGGAGCGCAAGAGCCCTGTCACCTACCTGGTGGACATGGAATCCCCCAGAAACCCCCTCCGGGTCCTCCACACCAACAGGCTCAAACCTCACTTTGTCCGAACAGAACTTAGCCTCCTGATGGCTACTGATGGCGGGCCGAAGACTACTCCGAGCCCCTACCGGACCTCCTGAGCACCTCCGAGAAAGACGGCTCCGTGGAGGGAGTCCCCCTCTCCTCCGCCCTGACTACAGAACAACGCCAAGACTGCCAAAAACTGTTGAGGCAATTTGCAGACTTGTTTTCTCTCACCCCCGGAGTCACCCAGTGGTGCGTCCACGATGTCGACACCGGGGACAGCCCGCCTGTGCGACACCGGGCCTACCGAGTTCCCGACCGAGTTCGGACCTGCATTCAATCGGAAGTCTCCAAGATGCTGGCTCTGGGGGTAGTCGAACCCTCTGACAGTCCGTGGGCCAGTCCCGTCGTCCTGGTCCCAAAAGCCGCCGCCCCGGGCGCCTCTCCCGAACTAAGATTTTGTGTAGACTACCGGAGATTGAACGCCGTCACTCGGACCGATGCCCACCCTATTCCACGGGCCGCTGAACTGATCGACCGCCTAGGGGCGGCCCGCTACCTAAGCACATTCGACCTAACCTCCGGCTACTGGCAGATCGGACTCACGCCGGGCGCCCAAGAGCGCTCCGCTTTCTCAACCCCCGATGGCCACTACCACTTCAGGGTGATCCCCTTCGGGATGAAGAACACCCCCGCAACGTTCCAGAGACTGGTGAATAAGGTGCTGGAGGGGCTAGAAGAGTTCAGCGCCGCATATCTGGACGATATTGCGGTGTACAGCCTCCACTGGGCCGAACACCTCCAGCACCTCCGGGAGGTCTTGGCGGCCCTCCTGCGGGCCGGACTGACCATAAAAGCCAGCAAATGCCAGATCCGCCACGGTTCCGTGACCTATCTGGGACACCAAGTGGGGAGCGGCCAGGTGGCCCCCCCAACTCAAGATCGATGCCATCTTGGCCTGGGAGCCCCCAGTCACCCAGACAGCAGTCAGAGCCTTCCTGGGGCTCACTGGGTATTACCGGCGCTTTGTGAAGAACTATGGGAGCATTGTGGGCCCCCTCACCGAACTCACTTCCAAGAAGCAGCCACAGATGGTGCACTGGACACCCGAGTGTCAGGCCGCCTTTGAGACCCTAAAGACAGCGATGTGTACCGCCCCTTTGCTCCAAGCCCCCGACTACATCCGGGAATTCATAGTCCAAACAGATGCCTCCGAGCACGGTGTCGGGCGGTTCTTTCCCAAATCAACGCCGAAGGAGTTGATCAACCGGTGGCCTTCATCAGCCGACGTCTGCTGGCCCGAGAGCAATGCTGGAGCACCATTGAACGAAAGGCCTTCGCCGTGGTGTGGGCCCTCAAGAAACTCCGACCCTATCTCTTCGGCACCTACTTCCGGGTGCAAACTGACCACCGACCTCTGCGGTGGTTGATGCAGATGCGAGGGGAGAACCCAAAGTTGCTGCTTTGGTCCATCTCCCTACAGGGGATGGACTTCACTGTGGAACATCGCCCCGGCAGCGACCACGCCAACGCCGACGGCCTGTCCCGCTTCTTCCGCCTCGGCGAGGAGAATCCCCAAGAAGATGGGTGACTCTCCCTGCCTTCAGCTGGGGGGGGACGTGTGTTGGACCCGGCATCATGGCGTGGTCCCCCTCCTTCCACATGGCAGGCCCTGGACGACATCGACCCCTGTCCTCCGGCCTGAAGCTACCCCTCTCCAACCTTCACGAGAGCCGCCACTCCTGGCGACCCCCGGCTCTCCCCCTCCGGAACACGGCGACCCCTACTCACCCCACACTGCTGGTCCGACCCCTATCCCGGGCCCCCTGCTCAGGCTCCGACTCCATTTTGGACCCTCCACATCCGGCCCCGTGGCCTCTGCCCGACCCCGGCCCCAGCGATGCCCCGACATCGAGGCACCAAGATCCGGCCAGGTGGTAAAACGGCCACTTGACTTCGATGGCCCTCCAGCCGTCCCCGGACGCCTGGTTTTGATCGCCCTCCGGCCTCCCTGGGCGCTGGCTCCACCCCCCTGCGGGGTGTCTGGACACTCTCATCCCGGCCCCTCTGACCCCCAGGCGCGAGGGTCCGGACATCAAAGGACTCCAGATCTATATCTGGGGCAGCTCTGGACTGGGTGGGCAGTTGTATCCTGGAGTCGAGAGACCCTGAGAAGAACTCGCGACTTTGAACCCTGAAACGGTCTTTGGAGTCCTGCTGGCGCTGCCGCGGCCCGACCTCCCTGAAACCGTCTTTGGAGCCCTGCTGGCGCTGGCGCTGGCGCGGCCCGACCTCGCTGAAACCATCTTTGGAGCCCTGCTGGCGCTGCCGCGGCCCGACCTCGCTGAAACCATCTTTGGAGCCCTGCTGGCGCTGCCGCGGCCCGACCTCGCTGAAACCATCTTTGGAGCCCTGCTGGCGCTGCCGCGGCCCGACCTCGCTGAACCATCTTCGGAGCCCTGCTGGCGCTGCCGCGGCCCGACCTCGCTGAACCATCTCGGAGCCCTGCTGACGACATCGCGGCTCGACCGTGCGGAACCCCCAGCTCGAGGACCGCGATCTGAGGGTAGGGTATCCCTGTGCCAGGCTGGTACTAAGACTGTCCCGCTACCCTATTCCCCCAGTTACCGAGACATTAAGGACCCCTCGATCCGATTGTACATATTGCTGAAAGAACCTGCCTTGATTGCTGATAAAGACTCTAAGAATCTATCCTTGTGTGGTGTCCATTTGTAGTGGTGTGATTGCTCGGCTGTACGATTCTAGGAGAGGAACCTCGCCAGCAGGCCTCTCGACGGCGCTCGGCCAACTCCAGAAGGAAAGGTGCGTCTCGGGGTGGTCGGCCAGACAGCTTCTGCCTCCCCCTAGGATCGCCTTTCTAACACTATCTATTAGCTCCAGTGCGCATTTGGCAGCGCAAGCAGCAGTACGCGAATAATAGTGTAGTCATGTTGGTGTCCGGTGGGATGGGCTCGATAGGAGCTGTAGACGCCTCGTGATTAAGCAGATTGAGAAAATGGCAGGGGGGCATATTGGGGGCCACAGCAGGTGAAAAAGTTAGGCGGACGGAGACATGGGAGCCTCAAAGTCATACAATATTGCCAGAGACCACAGTATCTGGTCAGACGGGCAGATGGTTGCGACTTAAGGCAATGGAGAGCTTCTCTCACTCAGAGAGCTGGCTGCCCAAGGCTCAGGCTGGTAGGAGGGCAGAATGAGAGTTGCAGCAGCGACTCCACCGGAGTAGCGATGTCGGCGCTGCAGGGTTTTCATGAGATTGCGAATATTGGAGCCAGTTCAAATAGGCAGAATTATTTGTCGGGTGCACAATAGTCATATCCCCTCACCCACCTAATTTCAATATGGCAGGCTCCATCATTCCTCAGGGGGTGATCGCCCCCTGGCGCTAGGTCACGTAGGGTAGAGTAAAGTGGTGCCTATGACCTTGCATGTAAATGAAAATGTAAATGTATGTGTCTTGTAAAGCGCACTGCTGCCCTGAGGCGTCGTGGCGCTGTAGACCGCTGGGGAACCCGTCCTGGCTATCCCTGTGAGATGGTCCCTACTGGGTATCTCCAAGGTGAAACCAGGCATCCCCGGCAAATGTGGGGGGCCGTTGTAGAGATGAGGCAAGCTAATGCCCAGAGTTGCTGAGTGTGATCCCTGGTTAGAGTAGGCACCGAGGCGAGAATTATGGAGTCCGCTGACCCTGGTCCACGACCCTGCCGCGTCGGGAATTGAACCCTGGTCCTGGGCCGTTCTCTGCTTCTGGGTCTGCCGCCTTTAACCAGCATTCCACCCCACTCTCAGCTGGGCTATCACTCATGGAAATTGTAAAGAAAGCGGTATCCGCCTTGGGCTCTCACATCGAGCTTTGCGTGGTTCGGGGTCTGGACAGGCGTCATGAAGGAGAATAGTGCGGGAGCGAGGAGATGGGCTCAACACGGACCTCTGGCTGTTCAGGATGATACAGAAAGATAGGTGTAATTGTTTCAGTTGTGGTTGTGCACAGGAGGGTGGCTTCTGTAGGGATTTATACTGCGAGTGATCCACAGCCGGGAACTTCTTAGAAGCCCGACCTTCCAGCGGCCATCTAGCATGACTTGAATGGAGCATTTGTCGTGCTTTAGAAATCTCTTTTTACTGCAGTGCTCTGAGAGAGCTGTGACCTAGGGAATTCTCTAGCAATGTTGTAAATTATTCTTTTGTAAAGCGTTTTTACCATCATTAGTGGTAAACCCATGAATTCTTATATGAAGTTGAGGATCAGTTAAAAAGCCCAGTCCTCGTGAAAATTCACTTGTGATGTTGTAGAGGTCTTTTGTCAATGTTGGAAATATGGTGTCATAGAAGGCTCTTTTTAACAAACCTCTTGCCGCATTCTGTGTATACAAATGGCTTCTCACTCGTCTGGAACGTCTGGTGACAGTGACGATCACGTATTCATCAAGCTCTTCATATAGTGAGGGCACGAAAATGGCTTCTCATCCATGTGAACTCTTTGATGATAGAGAAGGTGTTTCTCATGCATTACTCAACACATTTCAAGCACAACAATGGTTTCTCACCTGTGTGAAATATCTGGTGAAGTTTTAAACTTGTGTGCTGATTAAAACTCCTTTCCTAATGATTGCATGAAAGTGGCTTTTTTGTGGGTTCTCAGGTGACAATGAAGAATTGACCTTTGCCTAAAGCTTTTTCCACACTCAGTGCAATCAAAGGGCTTCTCGCCAGTGTGGATTCTCTGGTGACGTTCCAACTCTGACTTATACAAACATCTCCTTCCACACACGCTGCAGAGAAAGGGTTTCTCAACTTCACCCTTGTGGATTTTTAGGTGGCGTTTGAGTCCTGTTCGGGAAGTAAAGCCCTTCCCACATTCAGTACACGGAAAGGGCTTCCAATCATTTCGAACTCTCTGGGCTTGTTGATCTTCTGATTTAGACACAAAGCTCTTTCTAAAATGGATTCTTTGATGACGCAGAAAATCTGACCTGTAAACAAAGGTCTTTCCACACTCGCTGCAGGGAAAGGGTTTTTCACTTGCACCCATGTGGGTTTTCAGGTGGCGTTTGAATCCCGTTAGTTGAGTAAAACTCTTCCCACACTCGCTGCAGAGAAAACGTTTCTCGCTTACACCACTGTGGCTTTTCAGGTGGCGTTTGAGTGCCGTTTGGTTAGTAAAGTTCTCCTCACATTCAGTACAGGGAAAGCGCTTCTCATCATTTTGAATTGTCTGGTTTTGTTGAACGTGTATTTTAAACGCAAAGCTCTTCTTAAAATGGATGTTTTCGTGACGATGAAGATCATACTTGTACGCAAAGCACTTCCCACATACGGAGCAGGGAAAGCGTTTCACAACCTCGCCTGTGTGTATTTTCAGGTGACGTTTAAGCCCTGCCTGCTGAGTAAAGGTTTTACCACATTCATTGCAGGTAAAGGGTTTCTCACCGGTGTGACTTCTGTAATGAAGCCGAAGAATTGACAAATGAGTAAAACTCTTCTGACATTCAGTGCATGAAAATGTCTTTTCACCAGAATGGGTTTTCTGGTGCCGAAGAAGATAGGATTTCTGAGTAAAACTCTTCCCACAATAGGTACAAGGAAAGCGCTTCTTTTCTATATTATATTTCTGATGGTAAAGACGATTCCCAGTTCTTTTAATTTCCTTTTTACCATCCATGAAGACAGTTCGCTTGTCATCAATTTGAAGCATTTGGGTCCTGCTTTCATTACAGGTAGTGGACTCTTTCACAAGTATACTTCCCAAGTCTGACAAACCTGACGTAGAATGAAAAAGAAATTATTAGGAAATGTATAGTTTTCTAAATTAAGCAAAACAATATCTTATTTGCCACTTGTGAAAGAGGGACAGTCCCTATTACAGATAAGCAATCAATGACAGTCAAGTAGCAGAAAGAAGTCACAGTGGTCTCCGACGGGCAGGTGCCAGCATGTGCACTGAATGAAAAATGTTAATCTGCCCCATTACTGCCAAAAGTCAAGAAGTCCAACTGAAGCAAGTGCTGGGAACCTTGAATGACAAATATGTACCAGTCCGAGAAATTACTTAAAAGTGGCCAGTGGTGTAAAAATGGCATGATTTTAAGGAGGCTAAAGCTCAAAAACAGCCAATCTTTTATCCAACAGAAACAGATTCCTCCGAATAGATGACAGCCTGGTTGTCATCATGGGAGAATCATTTTGTAGTTACTATGTTCTGTTAGTCAGGAGTCTTTTAAATGTTTTAAAAGCATCCTACAGGATTACCTGTACCTTTTAAATTTGGCCACAGACAGTTTTATTCATATTCCTGAGAACATACTATCGATAAGATATACAATACTTTAGTTTAGACCCCTCAGCTGTTGTTTGGTTTGCACCAGTCACCTTCAGCCATAGCTTGTGGAAAATGTAATATAAACGTAGAGCACTTAGCACATTCACATTTTTCAGTGGTGAATAGCAAAGGGGTTTATCTCCTACATAATGAAGCAGCTTCCCACACCACCAGTCTGCATCTCCACTAGTCAGACTCTGCAGAAGTGTAGAGTAGTTAGAGGGCTTTACTGGTGGATTTGGCGCCAGAGGTGGCAGCTCCAGAGTCAACCGGGGAGGACACCTGCCTCTGTAGGACACCTGCATGAGCTTGCTGGATGGCAAGTTGACGGTGGGCCTACTAAGGAGGAATTCTGCAAGGTGCAGAGAGAGTGCCCAACCCTAGAGGGCCTGAGGCAGCAGTCCAAAGCCCAGGCAGCTGGTGACATCTCTGGTGATCACCTTATTTATTGGGAAAACAGCCTCCTCTATGGTGAGCTTAGGGTGCCTGTGCATTGGGCAGTATGTGTGCTGGTGGTCCCTAATGTTACAGGGCCTTCCAACTGGGTTTGATCACAAGATGCACCTGGCAGGACTTCCTTTGACAAGCTTGTCACCCACTTTTATTGGTCCCGGATGAGCAAAGCTTCATTTGCTTTTTGTAGGACTTGTCTCACCTGCCAAGTCAGTGGTAAGACAAGGAAGAAGCACAAAGTTCATGTGACTCCCAAGCTTGAAGGTACTCCCTTTGAACAATCAATCAGGATTTGCATAATGTGGCTGCATCCCCCATGAGGGTCCAGAGGCGCTGCGAGATCACGCTGCCTGTTCCTCTATTGGTTGAACATCCAGGTCTTGAGGTCATTTCTGAACTACAGGAGCGATGGTGAGGCTCTGAGGTGCAGGCAGAAGGTGTATCAGGCCTAGGCTGCCAGGTGGGAGAAGGAGCGGCCTCCACTGTTCGTCCGGTGGATGTGTTGGGTGGCTGCTAGGGAGAGGAATTCGGAGTGGAGTTTCATGGTAGGTTAATGGAAATTCAATTGATTGTTGAGGTACGCTGGTCCTTTATTGTGTGTAGCGCCTTGTAAACGTGGGTGAGCAGCTTGAACTGGCATCTCTTTGCAACGGGTAACCAGTGGGGCTTCCAGAGGGGAGGGATGATGTGCGTCCATCTGGGGAGATCCAGGAGGAGTCAGGCTGCTAGGCTGCTATGTTCTGGATGGGCTAGAGTTTCGTCAAGTGTTGGGCAGTGATTCCTACGTAGAGGGAGTTGCCGTTGTCTAGTCTGATGGTGATGAGAGCTTGTGTGATCGTTCACCTGGTGTTAGTTGGGAGCCATCTGAAGAGATTCCTGACCATTCAGAGGGTGAGGAAGCAAACGGAAGTGATGGTGCTGACCTGCTTGTTCATGGATAGCTGGTCGAGGTTGATGCTGAGGATGCGGGTATGTTCGGTGGGTTTGGACCCAGCTCAGGTGGACACTAATTATGTTTCAGGGGGTATCCTTGTCTTTCTGAAGATGAGCACTTCTGTCTAGTCGGTGTTGAGTTTGAAACAGTTGTTGTTCATCCAGGCAGCCACATCTTTCATGCATCTTTGGAACTTGTCTTTGGTGGGCACTGGGTCGTTGGTCATGGAAAGGATGAGTTGGGTGTTGAAAGGGTGGGCATCAGCAGTGTGGGGACCATGGGTCCCAAAACCGCCTTGGGAAACATGTTTACCCTAGGTTTGGAGGACCATGCCACGTGCTACCCAGAGGCCATCCCTCTGTGGAACATAACTGCACCTGCTGTGTCCTTGATGGGGATTTTTACCAGAGTGGTTTTACCCAAGGAAGTGGTGTCAGACGGGCATTAATTTCATGTCCACGTACTTGAAGTCTATGTGGAAGGAATGTAGGGTAACCTATAAGTTCTCTACAACTTAACAACCCTAGACTAATGGGCATATTGAGAGATTTAACAAGACCTTCAAGGGCATGATTATGGGCCTACCGGAGTCCATAAAGCGGAAGCAGGACTTCCTCTTGCCATGCCTAATATTTGCATACAGGGAGGTAGCACAGAAAAAAAACAGGATTCAGCCCTCTTGAACTCCTCTATGGTTACCTTGTAAGAGGACCTCTCAGTTTAGTGAAGGAGAGGTGGAAGCAAGCTCCCAAGAAGCCCTCTCACAATCTGGTTAGCTACACACTAGCCTAACCTATAGGTTTTCCACACCTTAACACCTCCAGACTTAATGGGCTCATTGAGAGATTCAACAAGACCCTCATGGGCATCATTATGGGCCATACAGAGGCAATGAAGTGGGACGTCCTCTTGCCCTGCATATTCTTTGCATACAGGGAGGTGTCACAGAAAGGAGTAGGAGTCAGCCCTCTTAAACTCTTCTAAGGTCACCCTGTAAGGGGACCTCTCAGTTTAGTGAAGGAGGGGTGGGAGGAAGCTCCCGAGAAGCCCTATCAGTATGTGGTTAGCTACATGCTAGCCTTCTGCAACCAAATGCATAAGGTCTGGAAGAAGGCTTCCGATAACCTACAAGCTAGCCAGAAGGTGATTAAGCAATGGTATGAGGTGTAAAAAAACGATTGTTACGGTGGTCCATCTCAATACAGGGAATGGACTTTAAGGTGCAACAACGTCCCAGGTCAGACTACGCCAATGCTGATGGTATCTCTAGGTTTTTCCACCTTAATGATGAGAACTCCCAGGAGATTGGGTAGTCCCCTCCACTTTCAGCTGGCGAGGTGGGGGAGCATGTGTTCGACCGGTCAACCTTGGGATGGTCTTCCCCAATCCTTTTGCCCTCACCCCTCCTATTTTAGCAGATTTAATTTTAGCTGGCTTTAGGACTGTGCACACTTTAATACTGCTAGCCAGTGCTAAAGTGCTCTCTCCTAAAACATCACAGAATAGGCTTATACCCACTTGGCACATTTAATTTACTTGCAAGTCCCTAGAAGTGTGGTACCATAGGTACCCAGAGCCTGTAAATTAAATTCTACTAGTGTACCTGCAGCACTGATCGGACCACCCACTTAAACAGGCCTTCTAAACATGGCTCTGCAGCTTGTGTATGCAGTTTTAAACCACCATTTTGACCGGGCAAGATACACCTTTTTCCGGCCCCAACTTTCCATTTCATTACATATAAGTCACCCCTAAGGTAGATCCTTAACAGGCCATAGAGCATGGTGCAGTGTATGTAAAATGTAGTACATGTACTTTTAAGTTTTGCATGTATTGGTATTGAAAAACTTTTACATTTGTCTTTCACTCCTTCAAGGCCCACCTCTCCCATAGGATAACATTGGAGTTACCTTATTGCATTTATTAAGCTTTAACTTCTAATTGAAGGCAGGTAGACAGCTCAAGATCGGAGTCTAAAAAATTGCAATTAAAACCCTTCTTTAATTGTAAAGTCAGACTTTGAATTACAATTATGCAAATGCCACTATTAGAAAGTTAGTTTTTTCCTGCCTTGGTCATTTAGTGCCTGCTGCGGCAACAAATGATGGACGGAATCCTGAAAGAATCAAACATTCACCCCTAGTCAAGAGATCTGGGTTAATTCTATCTTTCTCTTGAGCACTACGCAACCCAAGTTTGGACCCAGCCATAAGCAAATCAGTCTTTACCCTGTTCCTCATGGGAACAGTCCAGCCCGAACTGCCAAGCCGGGTCCTCTCTGGACCGGAAACATAACACCCCTAACCAGTCAGGCTAGCTTGAAGGTAGCATCAAGTCCTACAAATTCAAGAGGACAAGTGGAAATCAAATACTCGAGAGACAAAAGACTAATTTACAAACAATATACCATGTAGTTTGTTGCATGTTTAGAAGCACAGAGTGTAGAGAGACACAGGTACTCTGGGACAATAGTAGGGCCTGAAATGAGGCATGTTAACATAGCAAGCGATATCCTGAGTATTGAGGGGATAGCGGAATAGGTGCCGGTGGTGAGGTACCAAGAACTATGCATCATATATTGTAAGTGTGGAATAGTGATTGGTTGACTGCTGCAGCCTTTAACATATGATGATGTTATGTTAGCAAGCACTTATAAAGCACGCATACACCCTGGGGTTTCATGGCGCTGATGCTGAAGACTCTTGCAACCGAGGCACTAGACATAGGCTTGATCGAATAGCCATGTTTTTAGGCCCTTTCTGAAACTGAGAAGATTATTGCAGCTTCTTAGTGTCAGGGGAAGGGAATTCCAGAGGTTAGGGGCCAGGTGGGAGAAACAACAGCCTCCCTGGTGTTTCCGTTTAAACGATGACGTGGTGAGCAGGGAAAGATGGGCTGAGCGGCGGGTACGCCGAGGAGTATACTTAGTGATGATGCTGTTGATGAATCTGGGACTTTTGCCGTGCAAGGCCTTAAAAGCTAAGCAGCAGGACTTAAAGGTTACCCGTTGGGATATCGGGAGCCAGTGAAGTTGTGTCCAGCTGACTGTCATTTAGGTAGTTTATAGACCAATCTGACCGCTTGGTTCTGGACCATTTGGAGTCTTCTTTGTAGGCCAAGAGGGAGACAAAGATAGATGGAATTAGAGAAGTCCAGACGTGAGAGTAGGAGTGCTAACATCACTTGTATTAGAGCTGAATGGGTCTACAGGTGTCTGATTTTCCGCTATTGGTGAACAGCGGAGGAGATCACTGCACCCACCTGACCGTGGAGCGAGAGGTCAGCGTTGATTATTACCCCTAAACTTTTCACAGAAAGAGAAGGGGAGGGGGAGGTCTGAGTTCTGCTGGCCAGAACTGCATGCCCCAACTTTCCTTACTGTTCCCGGGCAAGACCAACTCCATTTTGCCCAGGTTGAGCTTCAAGTGGTTCACATCCATCCAACGCTGGATGTGAAGCATGGTAGATTGAAACTCGAGTGCGGCATTGGGGGAGCCAAGAAGGAATATGATCTGAAGATTATCGGCGTTGTTAAAAACAGTAATGTTTCTGTTTTTGAGTGAGTAGATCAACGGTCTCAGATAGAGATTGAAGAGCAGCGGGGACAGAGAGGAGCCCTGTGGGGCCCGCAGTCAGATCGAAGCTTGGGAGCAGTGAAATTTCCAAGCCTTACCGCATGGGTACGGTCGGCAAGAAAAGATTTGATCCACCCCAGGGTTATCCACGCAGGCCTGCTTGCTCGACACGGTGCAACAGGATGGTATGGTCGACCGTGTCGAATGCTGGGACAGGTCGAGGAGCACCAAAGCTTGATGGTCACCTCTGTCAGCATTAGCTCTTAGGGTATCTAGAACTGCGAGGATCACAGCCTCTGTAGAATGTGCAGGACGGAAACCAGCTTGATTTGGCTCAAGGTAATCCGAGCCCTCAATAAAGCTAGATACACACCTGGCAACGTGGGCCTCTAGTATTTTGGCCAAAAAAGGGAGAAGAGAAATAGAGCGGTAAATAACAGGGTTGCTGGGGTCTGCTGCAGGTTTTTTTTATAAGGAGGACTACCGTAGCATGCTTGAAAGCATTAGGGACCTTGCCTTGGGCCAGGGATTCATTTAGAAGAGGGAGCACGCTCTGGGGAAGGTCGGTAAATATCTCTTTGGAGACGTGCGGGGCAGCAATTGCCAGGTGATCCCGATTTGATAAGGGTCATAAGTTCTAATAGCATTTTTGGACAGATGGGTTAGAGGGTATGTAAAGTGCAGCAGTTATTAGAGATATCATCCAGAGGTTTCCAGTTCGAGGTGTTAGGAAGACTAGCTTTAATAGACGAGATTTTGTCCAAGAAGAATGCGTTCAGAGAGTTACAAAGATCTTGGGTAGGGGCCGGAGTCGGTGAAGTTCTAGCATCATTGCATAGATCGTTCACGATTCTGAGGATTACTTTAGTGTTGTTATGAGCATTGACTAATTTAGAGGAAAAATAGGCCATTTTAGTCATTGAGATAATTTTTTTGTATTCTCTACAGGCCTTCTAGGAAACTAGGAAGTGGAAATCTTTAAACAAACTAGACTTCATCACAACTTTAGAGAAGACTTCTCCAAAGTTGTGATGAAGTCTAGTTTGTTTAAAGATTTCCACTTCCTAGTTTCACCTCCTGCCAGACAGGTGGATTTTTATGGCTGATAGAAATAATAGTAAAGTGTATCAAATGATGATCTGACCAAATGCAGGGGTAGATTAACGGAATGGAGAGTGAGACATGACCTGGTCCAGGATATGTCCCTTTTCATCGGTGGGATTGTGTAAGTGCTGGGTCAGGTTCAGATTAGATAAGAGTTCAGATAGTTCGACTTCATCAGGTCCCCCGGAGACGTCATTGAACCAGTAGTTCAAGTCCCCGACCAGGAGCACCTTGGAGTGATTAATCACGAGGGTAGCCAATTGTTCGCTTAGGGACAAGGGGAAAGTGGGCATTGCCTGTGGGGGGGCAGTAAATAAGAACCAACACCAAGGAGCCTGTATCCGTGTCCAATTTTATAACCATGTTCTCTACCTCCGGGAGCACGAGAGAAGACATGATAGTGAATTTCGGATTTTGTTTTAATTATGGCCGCCACACCACCTCCTACCTTACCAGGTGGCCCGTTGGCCGATAAGATGTAATATTCGGCGGGGAGGGCTGCTAGAATGTCGGGCAGAAAGTCCTGGGTCAACCAGGTTTCAGTGATGAGAAGGACATCCGGTTTGTCCGAGGAGAGCAGTAGGAATATGTCAGATTGATGTTTGGCCAAAGAACGCGTGTTGAGATAGATAACGCTAATATCAGTATACTTAGTAGTTATAATTTTGGGGACTAGAGGAAGGTCCGAGGTAGAAGCAATGGGGCAGGTGTGCCCTGTGTGAGGTGAGAAGATGCCGTTACTGAGGATGTGGCCATGAGTGGCGGGGTCCAGAAGGGGACATAAATTCACCGACGGTCTAAGGGACCTCAGCTTAGCAGCAGAGTAGCGGATGGTTTGGCCATAGTCCGTGGCCCCTGGGCCCGGCATGGACAGGCACAGACGGGCTTGCCTTTGCCATGTGACATTTATATCATAAGAGTGGTTAATCATATTTATCTCATGGGCTCACAAACAAAAAAAAAGAAGAAAGACAGACGGTGTACAGTGCCCCTAGCTTCCACCAGTTCTTAGATGTGCCAATATGTGATAGGCAAAAACATGAAGAGTGCCTAGCCACCTACATTTACATCCACACTTGCGGAATGTCGAAAATGCTAGCTGTCATGTTCGACAAGGTACTTTTATTTATACCAGTTATTTCATAATTGATCAAAGTTTTTCAAAGACAGTGATTAAAGGCATACAAAAACAAATATCTACATCACGTATTTTCACCAAAATTGTTGCAATGTATCTACACAAATGTGTTCTCAACTTGACACATAAACAGTCATAGAAAAGGTCAAAGGATAAATCTAATACAGATAGAAAACAATTTATACATGTGCAAAAGAAACAGTGATTCTATACAAGTATAATAAATGAATGAAACATCAATAAAGCACGAGAAAAAGAAAGAATGAAAAGGAGTCGAGTTCCTCCACAGACAGACTGACAGCGCCCTGATGAGACTCCAGGAAACCATAGCCTGGATTCGAAACGCGTCGGCTTGTTAAAAAAGAGTAACTGCGATTTAATCCTTTATACCAGCAACTGCTGGTGGCAATAACGGTCATAAATTGACTCAACTCCTTTTCATTCTTTCTTTTTCTCATGCTTTATTGATGTTTCATTTGTTTATTACACTTGTATAGAATCACTGTTTCTTTTGTAGGATGTTTGACTGGTAAGTGTTATTTGGTGTCAGGACCACTACTGTCCAGAAGGAGTGCATATAGAGGTTCACTGGGCTCTGGGAGAAGGTACTTCCCATTGAATCCCTTACATTTGTAAGTACCGGTCATTCTCAAATTGAAGGAAATTCACTTTCATAGCTACTGTGCCACACTGCATTATAAAAGATACTGGGGTGAAAGTATCCAAGTCCCTAGATCTTAAAAGGCATTCCTTGGTTCATAAGATCTGGTCCTGCAGGATTCAGGTGTAGAGAGATTCTATACCAAAGGATACAAGGAAATCAGATTCCATGTTGAATTGGATATTCGGTACCAGGCAGAGCGCCAAAGTGTGTCTGAGCCAGCCCAGGGCGCAGGACGCAGGTCGCGGACGGAAAAGGCTGGGCTAGGCATATCCTCTTGGTTTTCGCTCCTGCTGATCGAAGCAGATCACCATAGTTGGCAAAAGGATACCGGCTGTGTAACACCGAGGACTGGAGCGGAGTAAGTCTACCTTCCCCTTGTTTTTGGTTATATTGACGAGTGGAAAACGTATATAGTAATATGGGCAGAAGAAAGGTAGGGGGTACAAAGCGAACAATTGAGTTTCCCAGTACTTCCAAGCGTACCACCATTGACAGCTTCCTGGCCCGTGCTGTTGGGGAATTATCCAAAGAAATAGACATAGCGGTGCGGCGCATGTCTCTTACTACACCTGGCAAGCTTGGGGAAATGGAGGTAATGGGGGTACCCAAAGTGTAATATCCACCAAAGGAAAGCTGGGCCCAGGTAATGATAAAGATGATCAGACTGCTGGATGCACAATCAAATTTATCTGTCAGACTTCAACACCAATCAAATTAGAGCAGGGATCAACCTATACCCCCTTGGAACCAGCAACACCAAGAGCTGTTAAAGCCCCGAATGTGGGGGCGTGGCTTGGACGGCAATGGAGTGAGTTGCCAGAGCTCCACTACACCCAAGGATAACAGCGAGACGATAGTGCAACTCTGGAAAGCAAAACGCAGCCGCAACTAGATCAGACGAAATCGGAAACTCTGATGAGCAGATGGGCACAGACCACTTTGAGCAATAAGAACGACAGAGCTGGTGAAGTCGAACTTAAGAAAAGGACCCCAGGGGAAGAGGAGACCAAAATGGTGGCAGCGGACTAAGCGGACGGGCAAGACGGCGATCCAACGGGAGCACAAGGTAGTGAGGATCACGGCCACCCGAAGAGCCACCACTACGAGGTCAGTGCTTGTCACGCTTCCACACCGAGTGGGATATCCCACTACCGAGACTCCGCGAAGGGCCAAACCTGTGACAATAACATCGGTCAGAAATCAAAACTGAATGGAAATGCAGGGCGCAGCCATCTTGGGGAAGAGAGGACGCCAGATAGCTTAACATAAACCCAGGCGGACAAGAATGCTAAACAGTACCCTGAGTGAGCCAAACTCGATTAACTAGCAATTACTAGCAACGCGACTAAAACAGAGAGAGAACAATAAGGCAAATCACGGCGATAGTGGTCAGCTCAGCAGAGCCCCAGAGGAAGAGGAGAAACCGAAAGTAAAACAAGGGCGCCGCCATCTTCATCAGCCCCGCCCAGAGGGGAGCAGCGTCAGGGCTGACGAAAATAATAACAAAAGCGCTCACAAAACGCACGCAGTTCTGCCATCACGCAGACGGAGTATAAGTACATGGGAGCAACACCGATACAATAGCAAAGGCCAGTCCTCGAGGCCAAAAGGCACAGCGAGGTGCAGCGATCTTGGGGTGGGCAAGGGAAAGAGGAAAGAAGGAAAGAGCTCTACATCAATGGACGGAAAGGTGAGAGCAAAAGCCCACACGAGCCAAACCCGATGCACTAGTAGCACAACTCAAACAAAAAGGAAATAGGAAAACAGGTCATGGTGATAAACATGTAGCGGTGACCATGAGGAAGCACGAAACCGAAAGCAACACAAAAGTACCGCCATCTTGAACAAACCAACCCCGAAGAGCACATAGCCAGCGCTAGCGACAACAAAATCGAAGGCGCTCGCACACGAAAACACAACAAAGGCGATAGGCGACTAAGAGAGCCGGCGCCCATGCGCATCCCCAAGCAGAGCGGGCAACAAAACCGGGAAACGAGCCTGCAAACCTAAGAATAAGGCAGCGCAGGCGGCGGTGACCACCAGTGCGATACCAGAGGAGTAACTTCGTGCTCACACACGAAGCAGCAGTAGGTTGACCCCCTGAGCACCGCTTCGACACCCAGCTCAGCTCGATAACACCAAAAGGTAGAGACTGCAGACCGCCGTCTAAGGGAACATATCGTCCAGGCAGTGTCAACTTGAAACCACCCTTGACGGGCCAACAAAGAAGCCTAGTCACGGAAGCGAACATGCACGAGGAAGGCAAAGCATTACAAGTCTTAAAGCATGCCTTGTCTAAATCACCACGAGATTTATTGACCATGAAAACCCTACGGAGTTTGTACAAAATATTTATATCTTCCCGGAAAAAGACACTCAGGGCCTAGGAATGGGAAAACTTGGCTATCTCTGCAAAAACCGGGAATAACAAACTATTGTGGGATACAGTGAATGCTCCCTTCCTGAAGAGTGAGACTATCCCAGAGTTCTGTTCTTTTGTTTCTTCAGATAACTGGGTGACACCATTTTCAAAAATGTTTAACAATAATGGGGAGTCGACGGGGGAGGATGAGTGGCAGTTAGGAGAGGGGAGACATCTCCCAATGAATATCACTAATGATGAAGTCCTCCAGGCATTTCAGGCGAGTGCCAGTGGGTGGGCCCCAGGCCTGGATGATGTCCAAGTTGATATGTTTAAATATGTCCCTGCATTATGGGGACCTATTCTAACGAGAGTGTTTAATTCAGCTGTCACTGATATAATTAAAACAAACATGGGGAGAATCGATCATCATACCCATATTTCAACCAGCATTGGCATAGCCAATAGGTCTCACTTTTGGGACCTTCTAAGTATTTAGTTATTGCAGCACAATATCCTTTGTGGAACCACATCAACTGTTGCGTGGCTAAACACTTATAAGGTCCCAAAGGCGAGACTTATTGGCTATGCCAATGCTTGGTGTGGTTGTGTGTGTGGTTGTGTGTGTGTGTGTGTGTGTGGTTGTGTGTGGTTGTGCATGTGGTTGTGTGTGGTTGTGGTTGTGTGTGTGGTTGTGGGTGGGTCTGGTTGTGTGTGTGGTTGTGTGTGTGTGTGTGGTTGTGTGTGTGTGGTTGTGTGTGTGGTTGTGTGTGTGTGGTTGTGTGTGTGTGTGTGTGATTGTATGTGGTTGTGTGTTTGGTTGTGTGTGTGGTTGTTTGTGTGATTGTGTGTGTGTGGTTGTGTGTGTGTGGTTGTGTGTGGTGGTGTGGTTGAAGTTGTGTGTGTGCAGTTGTGTGTGAGTGTGTGTGGTTGTGTGTGTGTGGTTGTGTGGGGTTGTGTGTGTGGTTGTGGTTGTGTGTGTGTGGTTGTGTGTGTGTGGTTGTGTGTGGTGGTGTGGTTGAAGTTGTGTGTGTGCAGTTGTGTGTGAGTGTGTGTGGTTGTGTGTGTGTGGTTGTGTGTGGTTGTGTGTGTGGTTGTGGTTGTGTGTGTGTGGTGGTGTGTGGTTGGGTGTGTGTGTGGTTGTGTTATTGTGCGTGTGATTGTGGGTGTGTGGTTGTGAATGTGGTTGGGTGGTTGTGTGGGTGGTTGTGGTTGTGTGTGTGTGCGGATGTGTGTGTTCGCATGTGAGGTGGTGTGGTTGGGTGTGTGTGGTTGTGTGATTGTGCGTGTGATTGTGTGTGTGTGGTTGTGAGTGTGGTTGTGTGTGAGTGTGGTTGTGTGTTTGTGGTTGTGTGTAGGTGTGGTTGTGTGTGGTTGTGTGTGTGTGTGGTTGTGTGTGTGTGTGGTTGTTGTATGTGTGGTTGTGTGTGTGGTTGTGTGTGTGGTTGTGTGTGTGTGGGAGTTGAGTGTGTGTGGTTGTTGTGTGTGTGTGGTTGTGTGTGTGTGTGGTTGTGTGTGTGGTTGTGTGTGTGTGTGTTTGTGTGTGTGTGGTTGTGCATGTGGTTGCGCATGTGGTTGTGTATGGTTGTGTTTGTGGTTGTGTGTGGTTATGTGTGTGGGTGGTTGTGGGTGTGGTTGTGTGTGTGTTTGCCGTTGTGTGTGTGGTTGTGTGCGTGGTTGTGTGTGTTTGTGTGTGTGTGATTGTGGGTGTGGTTCTGTGTGTGTGGTTTTGTGTGTGTGTGTGGTTGTGTGTATGTTTGTGGTTGTTGTGTGTGTGTGGTTGTATTTGTGGTTGTGTGATTGTGTGTGGTTGTGTATGTGTGGTTGTGTTTGTGGTTGTGCGTGTGGTTGTGTGTGTGGTTGTGGTTGTGTGTGTGACAGTAACACTAAAAGCATTTCAAAATAAAGGAACACAAACATCGAGTTTGGGAAAAGAGAAAGCACGTTGTAAGTCAAACGGGTGCACCAAAGCATTGACATAACAACAAAACAAGGTCACTTAGCGAAGACTGAGTGCCGGTAATGGATACACATAGCCCATCATCTTAAGAGTTTGATTGCGGCCAATGTGCACTCAAAACTGCCCCCTCCTGCCTCCTTTAAATGTCTACGTGGTTTTCCCATTAGTGATACTTCTGTGAGTAAATAGCAATTGCGCTCTGTGTGTAAGGATTGCTAGCCTTAAGCGTGCCATATTGTGTGTCCTGAGTGTATGACCCCTTCTGTATATGTCTGGAATGAGCTCAATGTGTTGGTGTTTTCTTGCTGTCATCAATCTCTTATGCAAAATGTCATTTAATTAATATTACAAAAAATAAAAATCCAGAAATGAACCATATGATATGCTAAATAACTTCATGTTACTATTAAATTGATAAGAGTAAGCAACTATGCACATGTATAATCTGCCAATGCTTAAAAGATAAAATTAGAATTCACATTAAATAGGAATAAAATAGGCCTCAAAAATGAAATTGTGTGTTTTGCAATAAATAAACAATTATAAAATATTACTACATTTTCCTTAGATACATTGTGTTAGATATAAACAGGCAAACTTATCATCTGAGTAAATTTTTGCTGAACTCAAACAGATATTATAGAACATGCATTGAAATGCCTCAGTTTTAAATAGACTGTCACCGTGCTTACATTTCAACACTAAAAAAAGCTTTCCAACAGCTGTGTTTTAACTGCCCGTGAGGAACAGCTGTCGTTTTGATTGCAGGCCACAGAGAGACAGGAATGTTGACTCACCTAGGATTTTGTCAGTTAAACACGGGGTAAAACCCTGCATTTCAGACTGCTGTTTTAAAAAGTTACAAAAATCAGGTTCATTATTTTGGATAACAGGAAAACATTTAAAGGAAGGATTTCCTTTCTTAAAGCCTTTTTACATAAGCACATTCTTGGTTCTGGTGTTAAATAAATAATTGTCCTTTTAAAAAGTGGCGCAAAATTTTTCATGTTTCAAGTTAGGCTTCTGAGTTTAGGCTTATGAATGATTGCGTCTAAATATGATAGGCAAGGAATGAAGCTTGCATTTCCTATGTGGAATTATCAAAAATGATTGGTTTGATAAATTATAAAGTTTTATTAATTATGAAAAATTATTTAAAAAAATAAGTGCTTTTAAATTCGTTTTTAATATTTATAAAGCTTAATGCTCATACTGTGACCTCCTAGCATTAAAATTTTAATTTAAGTTGTGTTGTACCGCATAATGAGGAATTTTGCATATGAAATATCACTCTGTGCAGGCGTAAAAAAAACTCATTTTTATAAGGTTTAAATGAGATATTGCTGTTGCCCAATCTCTGGAATTTGTAGAGGATTATTCTGAGGATGACTGTTATGCAAAAAAGTATAGGATATTCATTTTTAAGTGCCCCAAATATCAAAGTCGAAATTGGGCAAAATTCCCTCATTTTAAAACAAATTCTGCATTCAGAGTAGCTTTTAAAATGCCTTAGGCTTCAGTAAATGCATACATTTAGGTATAATACAAATAGCTGACTTCTATATGGTTTAGACAAGTATATTGCACACTGCTTATAATTGAAAAATGTACAAAACCAGCAGAAGTTATTAACCCCTTCGATGCTCATGACGAGCTCAGCTCGTCATGAGGTACACCTCTCGTACACTCATGACAAGCTGAGCTCGTCATGATTGCATTGTTTTCTGAGTTCTTCAGCACAGCAGGGGAATTGCTGCAGCAGTGATGGTGGTAAACTGACAAATAGGGTTGACTTTGAATTGGGCAAGCCACATGGAAACCATTGCACACAGAATAGGACAGCTGGGAAGAGTTAAATGTCAGTTCTATAATTAGACACCTAGCAGGGCTCCCAGAGCAAGGCCTGCTTTGACATTTTGACATCTGAAACTTTTTGAAAGACAAGATGGCAGCGCAGGGAAAGAAGGAAGAGTGGTGCTTATTTTTTGTTGGAAAAAGCAAGTTTTTACGCACTCATATGAATATACCACAATACAATTGTATATGTGTGCTTGGCCATATATACAGCACTAATGCTTTTAGTTTGCCGCTTACTAGGGATGAGGAAATGAAATTTAGTTTGACTTCATGTGCCCTCATGTTTCACTTGTATATTTGCAAAAAGGATTGGGGTTTGGGTATTCATGTTTTTTTAGCTCTCTCAGAAGTACTATTTACATCCTATAACTTTGTTTATGCCCAATTGCTACAAATAGGGGTTGATAGTGTTGACAGAAGTGAAACCTGTTTCAGGTTTCCTACTGTCAAAATAGGTGAAGGAGGCTATCTCCTCTACAAATTAAGGCTAGGTAAAATGTATGTAGCTCTCTCTTTTTTTCAATTATTTTTTAACCTGTCTAAGTTGTCTGTGAAATAGCAATGAGACATTTAATTGCCTATCAGTAATACTGTTTTAAACATTGTAAGCATTAATAAAATGAATAAGAATATATGTAATGTACTGCCATCTTGTTTGATGAAATTATGACAGGATCAGTAATCTAGATTGTTGTTCCCTTATTTTGATCTTTACGGGGAAGTAGATGTGGGTAGTTTTTGTTCTACAAGTCTTAGGTGATAACACCATTATTGTATGTTATTCTCAAGCTACATAGCTTTGCAAGGGCATTGCTAGCTTGTATTAGCTAGTCCCCCGCCCCCACGACCTTCATCTGCACCAACCGCCTGCTCTCCTGGACCAACATCAACGACGACGACACCATCACGATCATGAACACCATCCACTCCGGATCTCCTTCAGACTCATGCCCACACCACATCTTCAACAAAGCCAGCACATCCATCGCACCCCATCTCTGGAAAGTTATCAACACCTTCTTCGAGACAGCAACCTTCCCAGGGAACTGGAAGCACGCCAAGATCAATGCCTTACTCAAGAAACCCAAGGCGGACCCAAAGGACCTCAAGAACTTCCGGCCCATCTGCCTGCTCCCGTTCCCGGCAAAGGTCATCGAGAAGACAGTCAAGAACAACTGACCCGCTACCTCGAGGAGAACAACATCCTGGACCCTTCCTAGTCCGGGTTCCGCAGCAACCACAGCACCGAGATTGCCCTCATCGCCGCCACCAATGACAAAAAGTCCCTACTGGACAGTGGAGAAATGGCAGCCCTCATCCTCCTGGACCTGTCAGCCGCCTTCGACACAGTATGCCACCACAAACTACGAACACGCCTCGAAAACGCCGGGATCCAAGAGACGGCCTTGGAGTGGACCATCTCCTTCCTCGCAGGCATAACACAGAGCATCCGACTTCCCCCTTTTGCTCCGAAGCCACCAACATCATCTGTGGCGTACCCCAGGGCTCAGCCCTCAGCCCAACTCTGTTTAACATCTACATGGCACCGCTCGCCCACGTCGCCCATCGGCATGTACTCAACATCATCTCCTATGTCGATGACACCCAGCTCTTCCTCACTAAGGACCCCCACACTGCCAAAACCAACCTTCACGAAGGAATGAAGACCGTCGCTGAATTGATGAGGAACATCCGACTGAAGCTGAACTCTGACAAGACGGAAGTCCTCATCCTCGGATCCACCCCTTTGGCCTGGGACGACTTCTGGTGGCCGACCGCACTGGGAACCGCTCCGACACCCACCGAACACGCACGCAACCTAGGAGTCATCCTTGACTCCACCTTCTCCATGACTAAACAGGTCAACGCCGTCTCCTCCTCTTGCTTCAACACCCTCCGCATGCTCCGCAGGATCTACAAGTGGATCCCCACTGAAACGAGAAGAACGGTCACCCAGGCCATCTTCACCAGCAGGTTGGACTACGGAAACGCCCTCTATACAGGAGCCTCAGCCAAATTCCTGAGACGGCTCCAAAGCATCCAGAACGCCTCTGCACGCCTGATCCTCGACATCCCTCGCCGCAGCCACATCACACCCCACCTGGGAGACCTGCATTGGCTCCCAGTCAACAAGAGGATAACCTTCAAGCTCCTCACCCACGCACACAAGGCACTCCACAACACCGGACGAACGTACGTCAACAGATGACTCAGCTTCTACACCCACACCCGCCAAGCTCTGCTCCGCTGACCTCGTCCTCGCCACAGTCCCCCACTTCCGAAGAGTGACCTCCGGCGGCAGATCGTTCTCCCACCTCGCTGCCAAGACCAAGAACACCCTCCCCATCCACCTACAGCAGACCGAAGTCCTGCTGACCTTCAGAAAACTCAAGACCTGGCTTTTCGAGCAGTAGCAGCATTCCCCACTACAGCGCCTTGAGACCCTCACGAATGAGAAGTGCGCTTTAGAAATGATATGATTGATTGATTGATTTGCGCCACATTGTAATTTCACATGGAACCTGCATATGTTTTCGGGTTCTATTCTCTTCCTTGGATTTAGTCTGAACACTACAGACAAGGTCCCTTGTTATTTCTTCTGACCAGGCACTAGCACCCACACACAACACAAGAATGCAGCTGATATTCATATGAACACATGTCTTATCATGTAGATGAGTGCTTGAACCAAAAACACACACATGGAACCAGAGTTCTGAGACAAGAGCACTGCAACTGCTGGGATGTAGAATATCCATCTGTGAATACTAAGGTACAGGGTTTGCCAGTAATCCCAGACATCTTTGATATATAATCATTCAGCTTCATGAGCAAGGGAGGGGGGGTTCAGGTTACTCTGTCCTATGAAATGAGATGGTTTGTCAAATGGCCCAAGGGAACATTGTCGTTTTCTCTAAGTTAGGATGAGCACGCTGCAGATTGCCCGCTGCTTTGCGCACGCCACTACAAGACTTTGTTTTGCAACTGTCTCTATTGCTATTCACATGAGAACCCATCACTGTGTTCACTCTCTGCAGGTTCCTGGGATTTAGTTGTGAGCAAGGTCGAACAACAATGCCCTTTGTTATTTTGTTCTGGCCAGGCTTTAGCACCTAGACAAAACATACTGATGCAGCTGTTGTTTGGGACAACGTAGTTTGGTCTTACTGGAATACACAAATAGGTAGCACACACTTGGAGAGATACCTTTCCAGGGAGAAGAGCGAGACAGCACCTATGATGTAGATCTACCGTCTATAGGCTAAGGTATTGGGTCTGCAGACAACGCCCGGAGATCTTTTCCTATATAATAATAGAGCTTCTGTGCAAGGGGAGGGAGGTTAGGCTATATTGCCATTTCATAATGACTTCACCTTTCATGATTTATGGACTAACTGCCATGCTGACAGTATTTGTATTATAACATTTTCTGCTTGTTGTGGCACGTGTATTGCATATTAGAGCACGTTAGTTTAAATAAATATTTTACACTTGTTCGTGTCTCTGACAGATCTTATTGTGGACAAGTACAAGAGTCCGAGGGAAAGGGTGAGTCTTGCAACTGCGATTCCTGAGAGATTAAGGAGTGTTGTGCTCTGGGGTGTCTAATGACTTGTTTCTCCCTGAGTGGGTAGGAGGGCAAGTGAGACAGTGTAGCTAGTTGGTCGTGGGCTCATGGGTACTAAGGTGGTAGGATGACTCAGTCCCTATGCACTCAAGGTCCCATAATCCTACGCATAGTTCTGTTTTTGGGCAGAATCCCTGCAACATGGTGCCGCCAACGTTTGGTCTGGTACTTATTCATGAGACCCCTGAGTAGCGTTTGTGCTTTCGTTTTCCGGAGATGTCCGTAGGGGTTCCTAGCCTCCTATGTTGGTAGGGTATCCCTATTTCTGCAGGTTTTTCAAGCTTGAAGTGTAAAAAGTTTTTTGACCCTTTGTTTTGTGCTACGTTTTTCTTGTTCTTTTACTCCATTTCTAATATGGCGCAACCAGTCGCAATTGCCGCACATAACCGTGCAGCGGTTACAGCATACTTAATTCAACTCGGAGTCCCCAATACAGGGGCACACATTATTTTCTGAGTGGAGGCTGATCCAGCATACCGCTTTGAGGTATTTTAGGCTTCCGTTACATTTCCAGCAGTAGAAGCCAATGATAATTTGTTACATGAATATACGGTTGCTGCTCCTCAAGCAGCATATCGTCCATGTGCGTTGACTGAAGTTCCGTTGACGTCATGGGAGCACACCATATGGTTTAACGGTGCCCTTCCTCACCCTGTTTGTTTTGTTAGGATGGGCCCCTTATCTATCGATGGGGCCACTTGGCCTGTTTTGGCAGGATTTACACCACATCAAAATTATCTAAATTTTACTATAGTAGAACTACGTCTATTATACACACAGTTGGTTCATCTGTGACGTGTCATAGACGTGTCATACTGTTTATGTCACATGCCCTACAAGCAGCTCCGACTGGACTGCTCCTCCGCCACCAGGTCACGGTGGAGTACTTGTGATGAGTCCCGTCATGATTAACTCGGTGATAGGCAAACGTCCTCAAAATTGTGATGACTTGATGTTTTGGCTTGCACAAACATTTGAGCAGCTTGAGGCATTTTTTACACATACCACTCCTATAGAAAAACACAGGATCCCTACAATGAGCATGCAGAGTGGTCTGATTCCCTCTTTAGCTGACTGCACAACCTGGGGGACGATGTTTGCTTCTGTTCATTGTCTTAGAAAACTGAAACTATAATGTAAACAATTAGAGAGACAGTGGAGGAAAGATTTCTTAGAGGAAAAAAAGCAAATTTACAGAGAAGCTGTAAAATTATATAAATTGGAAATCTGCAAAGCACAAGCCAAGTATTACGAACCTAAAATCTCCTCAGCCTCGAACACCCCGCAAGAAATGTTTAGGATTTTTAAAAACACTTACTACCCCTCTATCGTCATCACCAACTGTGGCTGACACATTAAGACGTTGCAATGATATAGCAGAATTCTTTCACACTAAGATTCAATCCATCTACTTAGCATTTCCATCAGCAACCACCCCCGAAAATCTCCCTCAGAGGGAGAATAGAGGGAACCGGTTAGCAACCGAACTCTAGGTCTATCCGCCCCTGGATTTGGAATCTCTTAAAATCTACTTGAATAAATTAAAATCAGGCTCCCCGAGTGACATGGCCCCACCTACTGTTCTGAATCAAGTCTCCCAAACAGATGCCCCTACTATTCTAAAACGTATTAATCTATATTTAGCGCAGGGAAGGTTCCATCCTCATGGAATCAAGCCATGGTGAGAGTACTGCTTAAAAAAGCAGGAGCCGACCTAGAAGTGTTCTCTAATAATCGCCCTATTTCACTGGTTCTAGGGATTGCGAAAATAAATCGCAGAGAAACATGTAAATTCCATCCTGTCCACATATTTGGAAGAGAATGAGTGTTTTCACTCAACGCAAACAGGATTTAGACCCCATCAGGGCACAGAGACAGCCTTGATTGCTGTCACTGAGGAAGCAAGAAAAAATACGGATTCTGGAGGCTCAGCAGCAATTGTCCTCCTAGACCTGAGTGAAGCCTTCGATACCGTGAACCATCAACTGCTGATCTTTAGGATAAGAGAGGCAGGGATATCGGGAGCTGCACCGAGGTGGTTGGAGTCTTTTTTAGACAATCGCTCATTCCAGGTCTTCAAGGACAACTTCATCTCCAAGAGCATGCCGTTGAGGTGTGGGGGACGACAGGGCTCATCTTTAAGCCCCACCCTTTTTAACATCTTTATGAGCCCCTTGGCCAAAATCTCTGAGCCCTTTGGCATACAAATAGTTACATATGCTGACGATACCCAATTGATAGTATCTTTTAATCAACCGAGAAACAGTCCAAATAATCTAGCTAAATGCTTCGAAACAATGTCATTCTGGATGGAGCGCTCCTTTCTATAACTTAACAGAGTTAAAACAGAATTGATGTTTCTGGGTAAACCAATCAATCAATCAATCATTGCATTTATAAAGTGCACTACATACCCCTGTGGGCCTCAAGGCGCTGGGGAGGAAGGGGGCCGCTACTGTTCGAAGAGCCAGGTCTTGAGGAGTCTTCTGAAGGCCAGCAGGTCCTGAGTCTGCCATAAGCTGGTGGGGAGAGTGTTCCAGGTCTTGGCGGCGAGGTAGGAGAAGGATCTGCCGCCGGCAGTGGTTTTCCGGATACTAGGGACTGTGGTGAGGGCGAGGTTGGCTGAGCGGAGGCTTCGAGTGGGGTTGTAGAAGCTGAGTCGGTTATTGAGGTATGTGGATCCGGTGTTGTTTAGAGCCTTGTGTGCGTGGATGAGGAGCTTGAAGGTGATCCTCTTGTTGACGGGGAGCCAGTGCAGGCCTCTCAGGTGGGGTGTGATGTGGCTGCATCGGGGGATGTCGAGAATCAGTAGCGCCGAGGCGTTCTGGATTTGTTGTAGTCGTCTCAGGAGCTTGGTTGTTGTTCCTGAGTAGAGGGCGTTCCCGTAGTCGAGTCTGCTGGTGATGAGGGCCTGGGTGACGTTTTTTCTTGTGTCGGGAGGGATCCATTTGAAGATCCTGCGGAGCATTCGGAGGGTGTTGAAGCAGGACGCTGAGACGGCGTTGACTTGCCTGGTCATGGAGAGGGTGGAGTCGAGGATGACCCCCAGGTTGCGTGCATGGTCTGTGGGTTCCGGGGCTGTGCCTAGCGATGTGGGCCACCAAGAGTCTTCCCAGGCTGATGGGGTGGGTCCGAGAATGAGGAGATCCGTCTTGTCGGAGTTCAGCTTCAGTCTGCTGTCCTTCATCCAGTCGGCTACGGCCTTCATTCCTCTGTGGAGGTTGGCTTTGGTGGTCTTCGGTGAGGGATATGATCAGCTGGATGTCGTCGGCGTAGGAGATGATGTTGAGATTATGTTGTCGTGCGATGTGGGCGAGCGGTGCCATGTAGATATTGAACAGCGTCAGGGATCCTCCTGTGGGACGCCGCAGATGATCTCAGTGGTTTTTGAGCGGTAGGGTGGGAGGCGGACGCTCTGAGTTCTGCCGGAGAGGAAGGATGTGGTCCAGGTCAGGGCCTTCTCTTGAATCCCGGCGTCATGGAGGCGAGCTGATAGGGTGCGGTGGCAGACTGTGTCAAAGACTGCTGATAGGTCCAGGATCTCCTTTGTCCATCAGGATCCTGATGTCATCAGTGGCAGCGATGAGGGCGGTTTCTGTGCTGTGGTTGCTGCAAAAGCTGGATTGGGAAGGGTCCAGGATGTTGTTGTCTTTGGGTTAGCGGGTTAGCTGTTTGTTGACCATCTTCTCTGTCACTTTTGCCGGGAACGAGAGCGGGGAGATGGGCCGGAAGTTCTTCAGGTCGTTAGTGTCCGCCTTGGGTTTTTTCAAAAGGGCGTTGATCTCGGCGTGCTTCCAGCTTTGAGGGAAGGTTGCTGTCTCGAAGGAGCTGTTAATTGTTTATCGGAGGTGGGGCTCAATGGTTGTGCTGGCTTTGTTGAAGACGTGGTGAGAGCAGGGGTTAGATGGGGATCTGGAGTGGATGGAGTTCATGCTTTTGATGGTGTTTTCGTCGCTGACGTTGGACCAGGCGGTCAGGCGGCTGGTGCGGGTGGTGGTCGCAGGGGTGGTGTACTTGGTGGTGGATGCAGGGGTGTCGGAGTTGAAGCTATCAGTGATCTTGCGGTGAAAGAAGGCGGCCAAGGAGTCGCACAGGTCTTGTGATGGTGGGATGTCGTTGGTGTTAGAGCTGGGGTTGGAGAGTTCTTTCAAGATGCTGAAGAGCTCTTTGGTGTTGTGTGCGTTGTTGTCTAAGCGGTCCTTGAAGGCGGTCCTCTTGGCAGCCCTGATGAGTTGGTGGTGTCTGCAGGTGGCGCTCTTGTGAGCTGTGTGGCTATCAGGTGTTTGTCGTTGGGTAATTTCTTCTCCATCTTCCGACAGGTGTGCTAGGCGGTCCGGAGGTCTTCGGTGAACCAGGCGGCTTACTTGTTGGTGTGGTAGGCGTGGAGGTTTTGAGAGGGGCGAGGGTGTTGGCGCAGTCGTTGATCCATTGTTTGAGGTTGGTCACGGCGGTGTCTGGGTCGGTGGGGTCGGCGGGTGGTCTCAGGGTGAGGGCGGTAGTCAGTTGGTCCTTGGTGTCCTTGCCCCAGCATCGGCGTGGCAGCTGTTGGGTGTGGTGGTGGGTTTCCTGAAGGTGAAGTGGACGCATCTGTAGTCGGTCCAGTGGGGTTCGGTGGTGTGGTTGAAGGAGACGTGGGGGCTTGTGGAGAAGATGGGGTCCAGCGTGTGTCCAGCTGCTTGGGTGGGTGTTGTCACGAGCTGTTTGAGTCCGAGGTTGTCGATGAGGGCGGTGGAGTTGGCGTCGTTGTTCTCGAGGTGGAAGTTCTGGTCCCCGAGGAGAATGTAGTCCGTGGAGGCGAGGGAGTGGGTGCTGAGGAGGTCGGCGATGGTGTAGCTGAACTGTGGTCGTGGTCCAGGAGGTCTGTAGACGAGTGTTCCTCTGAGGGTGGTATTCGGGTCGGTATGGATCTGGAAGTGCATGTGCTCAGCTGTGGTGAGGGTGTCGTCGGTGTTGGTTGAGACTCTGAGGGTGTCTGTGGATGATGGCGATTCCCCCTCCCACTCCGTTGGTGCGGTCTCTGCGGGAGATCTTGTAGCCTTCTGGGATGGCAATGGCGATGTCTGGTGCTGAGGCGGCGTTCAGCCAGGTCTCCGTCAGGAAGGCGACGTCGGGGGCGGTGGAGTCTAGGAGGTCCCAGAGTTCGATGGCGTGTTTGCGAACGGAGCGAGTGTTGAGGAGGATGCAGTGGAGGTGGTTGGGTTCTCTGGTTGGTGGTTTGGTGGGCTGGATGCTGGTGAATCTGCAGTTCCGGCAGAGGAAGGGCCCTTGGGTGCGCTTCGGGGTGGCCTGGTAGCAGGGGTGGTCTCGTCCGGTATTGAGTGTGTGGAGGGTGCTGGAGTCGTAGTGCAGTCTGGCGTTGCCGGGGGCGCGGGGTCCAGGGGTTCTGGCATTGGGCGCGGTCCAGGCGCAGACGGGCACAGATGGGCTTGCCTTTGGCACGCCTTTTGTCGTGCCAGAGGCACGCCCGCTGCGTGCGCGGCCTCCATAAGAGGTGAAGTGGGAGGGAAGAGCAGCTGGGAGGCGGGAGCGGGCGGCCAATGGGCGAGGGCACGGGGTACAGAAGATAAAAGGGTGCGGGCCACGGGGGAGCAGCGGCGGGGACCGGGGGGCACAGAGGGCAGGGGCGCAAAGGAGCAGTAAAAATACAGTAAGCAATAAACAGTAAACAGTCTACAAGATACAATAACAATGCACAGTTGGGGGAAAAGAGAAGGCTGGCAGTGCAGAGGGGAAAAAACAGTTACCGGGCCACACCAGGCAGCGGCGGCACAGTGGAGCAGAGACTCGATCACCCAGGAGGAGCCGTGCGGCGTGGGGAGTGACCTGGTCCAACCTCTCCCAGTTGGATCCACTCCCCTCTGGCCTAATTGTTTGGGCAGCACACCAACGCCCAAAGACCAAATAAAAAGTCTGTGAGTCTGGCTGGACAATAGACTTGATTTGAATGATGAGAATGATGGGAAGTATAATCTTAAGAAACAAGCAATTAAGAGAGCTAGACTGGAGTAATGTTTAATTTGTTTTCTCTAGATGCCATCTGCATTCCTTGAAGCGGAGGATCAGTACAAGTAGGTTGTATTTGTTCCAACCACTTATTATGTCTGTATTTTCACCATTAACAGTTTTTTCATTATAAATTATTTTTTCACTTCAAGTTAGTGCATACTCTGTTTCGCAGTAGCAAAGTTTGAGAGCAGAGGCCCTAAAGAAAGCCAAGGGTATTTTCTCCCGAGTGGCTGAAACATGTTGACCTGATTTTTGCAGTTATTTGTTGAAACTGCCCCTTGCACTGTTCTGTTTTGAAATTAGGGGGTGAGTCGATATCTAAAATAAAATGACTTATTTTCTCACCTCATTACCCTATTTTAATCACCACTTTTTGTGTTTTGCACTGCACTCAATTCCCTTGTGATCTGTAATCTAGAAACACATCATATGTTTCTCGTTTCAAGTGATTTTGGGTTTGATCCAATCAAGCTAATTTCCTTTGGGTGGTAGACAGTCTCTATGATCAAGAAACACACCATCCCTATAGGTGGATGACCAAATGATAAGATTGATCACAACGATAAATTGATGGGAATCCAATAAGTTGCTTCAGGATCTCACCATTGATCTCTCTATTCAGGCTCTCTAATCCTTTTGTTTCTCTCTTTTGGGCTTCTATGTGACTTGTGTTCTGACTCACTTTTTGGAGGAGCTGAAGCTAGCCGGTGAAATTGTTGACTTGAATCCCCCGGTTCTTTTTGTAATTTTTATTGTAGTACATGGGGATGGGAACCTGGGCAGGTCTTTAAAATATCCCTGTGACCCTATATCTCTCTGTGGTGTTTATTGATGGACAATAAACTAAACATGAAGGTCCAAGCTCAGAAGGTAGTAGGATGCTGCTTTGGATTATTAAGGATGATGAGGAAAGTATTTCCTCTATTGTCCTTGGATGCTAAGAAATTAGTAGTCCAAGCTCGAATTCTCTCCCGCTTGGTCTACACGAATGCCCTTTATGTTGGATCCCCACGATCCACAATAATGAGACTCCAGACAGTTCAGAACTGTGCAGCCAGAATACTTCTACATATTCCTCGCAGAGAATCAGCTGGAGCAGCTATAGCTTCGCTGCACTGGCTGCCAGTTGCAGAGAGGATTCATTTTAAAGCCCTCTGTGTCACCCATAAGATTATGGACGCCAAAAGTCCACCAATGCTACAGTCAATCATTGTCCCATATCATCCCAGTAGAGAGCTTCATTCTGGAAACAAATGCTTGTCTACTGTCCCGAGAATTTACAGGACCAGAAGTGGAGGCCGACAATTCTCTTATATTGCCTCCAGAAGGTGGAACACTCTTCCTGATTATATTCGGTTGGAAGAAGACTATCTGTCTTTTAGTAGACTTTCCTATTCCCAGCTAGTTAAGGCACGCGCATGCAGGCTCGGTTCTTAGCGCTGGGAGGCTTTATGGTAGCCATACGCTGTATAAGTGCCTTTTTCATTTCATTTCATTTCATACGCTGTGCTTTGGCACTCCCTTCATGAGCTTTCTGCAGAGCGTTCTAAAGGTACAAGATGAATATGGAGCTGGTCCAGCCCTGGATTTGGGGATGACGTTAGTGGGCATGTTCCTTATTGTCTCTGATATGATTCTGGCCAACATTAAAGGTGAGGCAGTTTGCTTGAAAGTGCGTCAACGCCTAGCGGCGGATGTGGATCGGCAGTGATAGTTGCTGATTATTATTGCAGATATGTATACATCTTTAGGCCGCAATATCTTGGGAATGCGACCATTCACACGTGCACGGAGTAAACCCCCTCCTGATAAGGAGGGTCGTCCAGTCTTTCCGAAAACCGCTTGGAGCAAGAGCCAGAGGCAGCAACAACAGAAGCCTGGTTCTCGTGCAGGTTCACCTCCACCTGACGCTTCTGAACATAGATATGATTTGCGCGACCGCTCTTAAATTAATCTTGAGGGAGGTTTCAGGTTACTGATCCTCGTTCTCCTTGTTCCTTTCAGGAATCGGCGGATCAACAATTCGGCGGAGGAGGGTGACAGGAATGTAGACAAGGCGAGTCTACATAAGCAAGACATGACCCGCAGCACCAGTTTGACATGAAAGTCAAGCCGGAGGAACCATCTCAATATCAAGCCCCCTTTCAGAAGAAAAAAGTTGCCGCTTTGACTGCAAAGTATGCCTTAGATGGTTAGAACCCTCCTCGTAGACAGGAGTTGGGCGGTAACCTTTTTCGAAAGCGGGACGGAGGTTACCATTGTGTGACAGGCACTGCACCAGCATCTGGAGACAAAAGCAACTGACACTTTCATTACAGTTGAAACAGCTGACAATTAAGTTGTTCCTCCTGATAGGCTTTATGCAGTGAGGCTCCAAATTGAAAGTGATATTAAACATACTGTTATGGCAGTCATTTGGGACAATCTCACATCTTCTTATGATATATTGTTGGCGGAGGTTGATTGGTCTCCCTCTTTTGTTCCGTCTTCTTCAAGAGGGGTGGATGTTATTCCACCATGTTTTTCGCAATATCTAAGTGATGAGGCTAAAATTGCTTATGCTTCGGAGTGGGCAATAGCCCTGGCCCCTGCATTATATCGCAATCAGGTGGGTTGGGACAAAGATTCCCCGGTACATGTGATTCCTTTGTGTTCTACACCACAGCTCCAACGGCAATATCCAAAAAAACGAGATGCTAAAGCGTCCGCAGGCGACATTTTGACTCGTCTATTGTACATGGATACATGGAATATCATGGTGTAATTGAACCCTGTATTCCTTCAATGAGTAATCCTCTTTTTCCGATATTAAAAGCGGACGGTTCATATTGTAAAGTTTTAGACTACAGACATTTGAACAGTCAGGTCCGTACCTTTGCTGTGCAGCACACACATAGCTCTGCGTTAGTTAACAACATTGTTTGGAAAAAGTATAAAACCACTTTGGATATTTCCAATGGATTTTCCAGCCACTCTTTGGCTCCTGAAAGCCATGATTTGACCGCATTCAGCACTCTCGGCAAACCAAGACGATATGCGAGATTGCCTATGGGATATAAGAATAGCCTAGGAGTGTATGCGGCACGCTTTGTTTTGATTTTACATGAGATTGACCCTGATGCCTTTTCGTACGTGGATGACTTATTAGACGGATGATGAGATAAATTCACATCTTAAGCGCGTAGATTGTATTGTCGCACATTTTGCGAAGTAAGCCTACAAATTTAATTTTGCGAAGTCTCATATTGCCTTTTTGGCAGTTCCATTCCATGGTTATGAACTCAATAACAAAGGTAAGGGGTTGCTCCCCCCCCCCCCACTTTTTGGAGAAATGTGCTCAATTGCAAAGATCGCAATCTTTGCTGGATTTTTAAAATTGTGGCAGGACTTACATTCCTGATTATGCATATCAAACCACTTTATGCGTTGATACAGCCCTCTTTTTCGTCTTTCAGTTGGCTTCCAGAACATACCGCTGTCCTTAGGTCTTTGCAGTCTGATCTGCTTGCGACTCAGTTCTTCTCAACAAGAGAAAATACAACAAATTCGGTCATAAGGCAGCCACGGTCCATGAAGGTAACAGCGGTGGGGCAGTGGGGCCTGGTAAAGGGGGATTTCTAGAGACGATGGTGAGGGAAAATTAAATAAGTAATTATTTTTCACTCTGCATCATCCCTTGAAATCCCCCCTTACACGGCCCCACCACCCCACTTGTGTTACCTGCACGGACCAAGGCTGTCATAAGGATTGTACCTGATGCGTTGGGATTTACTTACATAACTTTCAAAGAAGGGGACACAGTTTCCATTGCTTATAAATCTCATTTGTATACTCAAGCTGAGATGCGTTTTTCTTCCACAGAAAAGATTTTGACGGCAGTCCAGATGGGGATTCTGAAAGAACACCCTCTGGCTCAGGGTAAATGCATTTTCATGGTTTCGCCAGTGCCTGCTATAAAAGCAGTCACGAAAGCTAGTGTACCGAATTCTAAAGCCTTGCATCCGCGCTGGATTCAATGGGCTAGTAGTTTGACAACAGTGGATGTCAACTTTATCTTTGACCCTTCTTTGCAAACACAGGAGTTTTTACAGTATGAACATGTTCATCCTCTTCCTTTATCGCTTCTCCCCCATAATTTGCACTGATGGTTCTGCACAGCCAGCCATTGGTTCTAAGCATGCTTATTCTGCAGCCTGCACAATTGTGGAAGGCACAACAGTAGATGGCGATTTTAAATCCTCCTTGCTGCACACACAATCCCTGGGGGATTGTATGGCACAACTGGCTGAGTTATGTGCTTTGGTTTTGGCTCTTGAATTTGCTGATCCTGAAGTCCCGACTCTTGTAGTGTGCGATTCTTTTTACTGTGTACAATCCTTCAATGACAATTTGTTCTCCTGGACAGAAAATGATTTTCATGATTCCAAAGGTAGCGCAATTAGGCATAAAACACATTGGGTCCCAGTGGTCGCACTTAAGGAACGTTTGCCACTCACATGTTGTTCATGCATTAGGTCATCAGCGTGTGGGAGCACATGCTGTTGATAATTTGATGGCTGACGAGGCAGCCAAATCTGCAGTAGCCACATGCTCAGCAGCAGCAGTTACTAGCTCTATGACTCAAATTCATGAGGATGATATTCTTGCGGCTATTGCTGCTACGAAGGAGGGAATGCTGTTTCCCCAAGGATTTCCCGGGCATTATACTCATCACTCCACACCCGATTAAATTCCATTTGTAACCATTCAGTCTGTAGGAGATCATTTGATTCCTAATGAGAACCACAGACTCTTTGATATTGGCTGCTCATGAAGGCGTAGCTTCTGCCCATGCTGGTGTAATTGCCACTATTTCGCTTTTACAGCAACATTTTTGGTGGCGTGGATTATACAAGCAAGCACGTAATATGGCCTTTCCTGTTTCTTTTGTCAACAGATTAAACCTTCTACTGTTTCACGCCCACCACTACTCAACTCTACATTTCGATCAACCTTTGGGTTGTCTTTATCTTGATCACTGGGGTCTTTTAATTTCTGATGATGCTTTTAAATATATATTGGTTGCAGTGGATTCATGCACTAGTCTCCTTCAGGTTTGGCCGCAATGCAGTGTTGATGCTTGAACGGTTATAAAAGATTTGCATGTATTTGTAGGGACATTTGCCTGTGGCATCTTCCATTCAGGCTTTTGCCTCTAAAGCTTACCGGGATGCAATGAGGTCTCTGGGGGTGCAGGTGCAATTCTCGTCTCCATATCGTACTAAGGGCAATTCAGTTGTGGAGCGGATGAACCATAACTTAAAGCACTCTTTGATGGCTGGGGTTTTAGGTACTGTTGGGGCTTGCTAACTCATCTGTTTAGAGTCCAACGTTCACTTAATAATCTCCCTAGAACATCTGTGGGTGGGCAGACCCCATACAAATTGCTCTTTGGCATTAACATGTTTGTGCCAGACATTGATGGTCTACACGTTGTGGCAGCTGCTGCAACGTTTGACGTAGATAACCATTGTGCTATGTTATAGGATCTACAAAAGGCTTGTGATTCACTGGCGAATGCCCATTTGCCCTCTTCTGCGGATGCAGTTGTGCTGATCCAGGTTTCTGGTTGGCTTCCTAAAGTTGGAGATTTGGTCCGAGAGAAGGTGGAGAACAAAAAATACTTTGGTCCATCGTACCGTGCACCGGTTCCAGTCCTTGGTTTGAAGGACACTGTGATTCTGCCTCCACTACCTGGTGGTAAGGAGAATCGATACATTTCAAAAGAACATGTCAAGCTACACCATATGGCCGGTACATAATAGTATGCCTGCAAGCATTCCACAGCGGGATGTTTCACTTAATCCAATGGTTTCTGTTTCCCCAATAACCACCCCATGAATCTGCAACTGTGAAAAATGAGTATGCACTCCCACCAGTTGAAATTAAAGTTGACATTCCGGAAAATATAATTCATTCATTTTCCAATGAGGAACAGCCCCCATTGTTTCAGCTAGCTTGCAGTGGTTACTATATTGACCGAGATAACTTTTCTACAGATAAATCTTAATTGTCTTCATCTGTGGTAGAGCCCCCTATACAGATTTATGTTTTAGTCTCCTGGTTCAAAAGAACGTACCTGATCCCGCCATGAATATATGTCTGGGTTGTGCTGACAATGGTGATCCTCTTCGTGTGGATTGGATTTGTGACTGTATTTTTCCTATTGATTAATAGCCATTACTTACCTGAATGTTCTGCTGTCAAGCAGGATTTAGATCAGTGACAGAGGTCACTAGTAATGGTGCTAGTACTCCAGGTAGATGGATACCAGTGCAGCACTAGGGTTATGGCTGTAGTCAGTCATCGCACTCCACTGCTGCTGCCCATGCCCAGTGTTAGGTGCAAGGTCAATGTTGATACAGACAAAATGTTATGTGCTTCCCGGGTCCCTGCTCTCGTAGTACCCTGAAAGTCCTCCACTCACCGCTTTCTCGCTGGTTGCTCTCCGGCTCTCGTAGGTGGGGTCATAAGACCTGGCGAATGCCCATAAAGTGACAAAACTCCAACAGGGAGCAGGACATACCGCCGTCTCACCAAGCCAAGGCAGCGCAGCCCTCGACTCCCTACAGCTTGGCCCCACCGACGTCCCGTTGTATAGTAGGTTGTTGCCTCCCTGGTAGCCTGCCGCTGCCTTGGTTGCAGCAAAACAAAACCGAAGCGGTCACATCCCCCAGCATCAGCTGCTCTGCGGCACACGCGCCCGTGCCGCCGTGTCATCTTTCGGACTTGGTTGGCTGCGTCACCGAGGTTCGGAGTCTCCTTCTATCGAGCGCTTCATGGCAATCACAATATGTCTCTTTCCCGTGTGTATGTTGACAACCACACAAACAACAAGCGATCAGCAAAATAATTAAACAAGCAATAATTACGCCAAGAATGCTATATGAAAAGTGAGAGCAAGGTGAGCGGGGCCTAATGGAAACAGGGGGGACACCCACAAACGCGAGAATGCTTCCCGAAAAGCCCAAGCAAGTCTAACAACATATGCAGTCAGGGTGGGTGGGGCCTAATGGCGACAGGGCGGACAACAACCCCGCTTCCAGAGAAGGCAAACACAAAAGCAACAATAGTTCTTACCAAGGTGAAGCAGTGCATGCACTGCAACACAGGCGAGACCTAAAAAAGGATCAAGCTCTAGTTAATATTTCAGCCTTCCCCGTTGTTAATGGTATCATTTGGGATAAGGTACCATTCGAAGTCTATGGCCCTACAGAAACTTTACAAATTCCATACTGATTCTGTGTGTCGTTAGGAGATGCTGTTTTTGCCTGGAACACACTCCGATGACTGAGATGTTAACGCCGTAAACTCACTGTTTTCTGATTTGAAATATTATACTGATTTTGACACTGAAGATCTGTATTTAAATTCCGAGGATTTATTCTGTTACGAACATTATGGCTATAATTTTTTAGACAAAACCAATAGTCAGAGACTACATTTTAACAATACACAATGGGAGCATTGCCCGACATCATTACAGGGGAGCGCAAAGACTCTGAAAAATAGATTTGTATATTTTACTGGTTACAATCTGCCAGACCCAGTGTCCTGTTTTTACAAATTGAATGGGTCTGCCCACACATTATTTTCTCTAAGTTAGCATGAGCATGCCACAGATTACCTGCTGCTTTGTGCACATTACTACAAGACTTTATTGTTTTGCAACTGTCTCTATTGCCATTTTCACATGAGAACCCCTCACTGTATTCAAAACATACTGATGCAGCTGTTGTTTGGGACAACGTACTTTGGTCTTACTGGAATACACGAATAGGCAGCACACACTTGGAGAGGGACTCTTCCAGGGAGAAGAGTGAGACAGCACGTATGATGTAGATCTATCATCTATAGGATTAAGGTATTGGGTCGGCAGACAAAGCCCAGAGAGCTTCTCCTATATAATAATAGAGCTTCTATGCAAGGGGAGGGGGGTTAGGCTTTATTGCCCTTTCATAATGAATTCACCGTTCATGATTTATAGACTAACTGCTATGCTAGCCGTATTTGATGACGATAGAGGACCTTGCATCGTAGCCTGACAGCTCCTCCGAAATGATTCTGGGTGACGCAACTCTGACTAAGACCTCGCATCACCTCGGCTGGGTGACGCATCCTCGATGTGCAACCCCGCAAATCATCGCAACCAGGATTTAAGGTGCTCTTGTTCATCAGGTTTAAAGGGTCCACATAGGCAGCCCGCCCTCCATTGCGATTGGCCTGAACTTGTGACTTTATCCAGGGCTACTTAAATCTTTAAAATTGCATAGCTCACTGTTCTACTGATTGGATGTTTTCTAGTTTCAGAATAGGGTTTTTCTTGTGTTGCGTTTTCACTCTCCTACTGTTTGAAGTGCAGCATGAATACATTACATACTGCCTCTAAGTTAACCTGACTACTCTGAGCCAAGCAACTAGATCACAGCTTTCCCAACTGTGTGGTTACTGTGTCGCGCCCCATGCGTAGGTGTGTCGCGCGATGACGTCAGGGGCCGGCCGATATAGGGAAGTGCGCCTCGAGGCTCGCTGAGTGTTTTTGTGCAATTCAGCACTGTAGCAGCGGAGCAGCAACGCCTCCTGGAACCTCGTGGTCAGGAGCTCTCAGAGGCGGTCTCAGGCACTCACTCGGTAAATCTACCTCTACTCGGGAGAAGTCTTGACTGCCACTGGAATTTGTTCCGAGATATAAGTAGACCACCCCTAAACATGATTTGAAATGGGCCCGTCATCCCCATGCAGAGCGGCACCATCGGGAGCTGTGTGCAGGGAGTGTCTGGCGTGCAGGATCAGTCCATGGGGGCGGGATGTTATTTATCATTGTTTTTTCACGTTTGGATCGTCGCCACAAAGTCACTTCAGCAGCGGTTTCAGAGCCCTGTTCCACAGACATGCTGTCATAATCCAGAAATATTTATTTTTCATAGGAGAATGGCATTATTCCTTTATATTATGTAGTTCAACTAATGAGACGCCTGGACATAATTCATGATGTAATATGTGACAGTGTATTCTAGCTATGGTCTTGCTATAAATTTTCCAGCTTTGAAAAAAGCTTGGAAAATAAAAATAATCTGTAACCGGTAAAATTACACAGGATTCTGATGACATTAATAAACCACTCAGCCTCATAGCTGCGATTGCTAGAGCCCACAGAGGCGCCGAAGGAGCACAGTCCCGAACTGCCATTTATTCCGAATTTATAAATAGACCTATAGATATCATGGTAGTGACATAGTTCCACTATACTTACAATTCTATTAATTTTCAGTATGGAACTGATAATGTATTTTTTGGGCAACAGCCTTTGACAAAAGTTTACTAATAGGCTCTTGAAATCCAAAAGTGCTTGCACATGTCAAGGTTTGTCAATACTTATCAAGGATTTCATACTCTGAGTTACACCATCTTGGGGATGATGTGGCCTAACGGCTAGGGTGGTCGATCTCAAATCGGGAGAACTGGGTTCAAGTCTTAGCAATGATGCTCAACATTGAATATGCTACTTACCAGTATGCATCTGTTCTTGGCATGTAGGGCTGCTAACATTCACATCTAGTGCATAGATCGCCGCCTAGTGTTGGGTCCGGATGATTGCACCTTGTTGTCCTGGAAGAGTCTTCGAAGTATCACGAGATAAGTGGCTCCTCCCCTGGACTACAGTGCGCATGGGCATCGACTCCATCCCCAGATTGTTTTTAGCCATTGTGTAGAGATGGAGTGAAGTAGTGTAAATGATGTCCATGCTAATGATTGAATGCAAGAAATTACCTGCAGCCGCTACGGGCGCCGGGGAGGAGGGTGGGCGATGTGAATGTTAGCAGCCCTACATGCCAAGAACAGATGCATACTGGTAAGTATCATATTCAGTTCGAGGCATGTGGGCTGCTAAATTCACATCTAGTGCATAGAATATATAGCAGTCCCTCCATTAACGGCGGCCGCCCGTGCCGGCTGCAGAAGTTTGAAAAAGAGATTTAAGAACAGCCTGTCCTACAGCTGCCTGCTGTTTAGAATGCACATCCACGCAATAATGTTTAGTAAACGTGTGTGGTGTAATCCATGTGGCTTCTCTACAAATATCCTCCAAAGGAATATTACCCAGGAAAGCCATGGAGGCCCCCAACTTGCGCGTTGAGTGGGTTAGCCTTGTGGTAACAAATCTGGATACACTTAACGATCCACCTGGCTATTCCAGCCTTGGAAATGGGGTTGCCTTTGTGCTGGGCTGAGAAGGCAACAAACAATTGTTGTGTTTTCCTAAAGTGTTTGGTCCTGTCAATGTAGTACATTAACGCTCGTTTGACATCAAGCGTGTGAAGCATCCTTTCTGCCACCGTTTCGGGGTTCTGAAAGAATGTGGGCAGTTCAATGGTCTAACATGAAACCGTGACACCACTTTAGGGAGAAACTTAGGATTAGTGCGCAGCACCACCCTATTAGGATGAATCTGAATGAATGGCTCTTGTACTGTGAGCGCCTGTAGCTCACTGACGCGCCGTAGAGACGTGATGGCAATGAGAAATGCTACTTTCCATGTGAGGAATTGAATCTCACAGGAATGTAGGGGCTCAAACGGTGGTCCCATTAATCTGGTGAGGACCACATTGAGGTTCCACACAGGAGCTGGTGGGGTCCTGGGGGGATGACTCGTTTCAGCCCTTCAAGGAAAGCCTTAATGGCAGGCACCCTAAAAACAGAGAGGTGCTGCCTGTTCTGGAGATAAGCCGCTATGGCGGATAAGTGTATCCGAATGGAAGCATACGCCAGATTACATTTGTAAAGATGTAACAAATAGCAGATGATATCAGGAATGGATGCATCTAGCGGGTTGACATGATGGTCTGTACAGTAAATGACAAACCTCTTCCATTTTGTTGCATAGCAAGCTCTGGTAGTGGGCCTTCTTGCCTCCCGGATAATGTCCATGCAGTCCGGGGGCAAATCAAGGTAGCCAAACTCTAGGACTTCAGGAGCCAGATCGCCAGGTTGAGCTGTTGCTGATCCGGGTGCTGAATGTCGCCATGGTTCTGCGTTAAGAGCCTGGGTGTGAGGCGTAGTCTTTGATGCGGTACCACGGAGAGCTCCAGGAATGTGGTGTACCATGGTTGGCGTGCCCACGTTGGAGCAACCAGGATGAGTGTCATCGAGTGTTGCAGCAGCTTCCTTGCCACCAGCGGTATGAGAGGTGCTGGGGGAAAAGCGTACGCAAATTTGCCTGACCAGTTCATCCATATCGCATTGCCCTGCGATTGAGGGTGTGGGAACCTGGCGGCGAAGCTTGGCCATTTTGCGTTCTCCCTTGTGGCAAACAGGTCTATCTCTGGATGACCCCACTGCTGGAAGTACGGGTGGAGTACTGATGGATGTATCTCCCACTCGTGCAGTTGGTGGCTGTACCTGCTGAGCAGATCCGCCATCCGATTGTCCTTGCCTGGGAGGTGTTCCGCCATGAGGAAGATGTTCCTCTGAATGGCCCACTTCCACATGCTCTGAGCCAGATGAGACATCTGTGGAGAGTGTGTTCCTCCTTGCTTCTGGATATAGTACATTGCCGTCATGTTGTCCGTCCGGATCAACACGACCCTGTTGCACAGATGTACTTTGAACGACTTCAGTGCCATGAAGATCGCCATCAGCTCCAAGTAGTTGATGTGCATCCTCTTCTGTTGTGTCGACCATAGTCCCTGCACCGTGTAATGAAGTACATGCGCTCCCCATCCCTGGAGAGACGCGTCCGTTGTCAGGATAATCTGTGGCACAGGCTCTTGGAACGGTCGGCCCTTGCAAAGGTTGTGTGGATTCCACCAATGCAGAGAGTTGTATGCCCGACCGGTCACTAGGTCTTTCAACTGTCTTTGAGCCTGAGTCCACTGGTGTGCCAAGCACTCCTGGAGAGGACGCATATGTAGCCGCGCGTGCGGGACTATGAAGATGCAGGAGGCCATCATGCCTATCAACTGCATAAACACCCTCGCTGGGAGTGAGTGTTGCGGTCTGAACTTTTGAAGGAGCGACTGGATACTGGTGATCCTCGCTGGATTTGGCTGAGCTGTAGCAGTCAGAGTATTGATTGTCACGCCCAAGTACTGCCTTACATGGGCAGGTTGAAGGTGAGACTTCGGATAGTTGAGCGAAAACCCCAGACTGTGAAGAATGTGAATAGTGCTGGACATGTCCGCGGCGCACTGTCGTGCTGACTTGGCCTGAACCAGCCAGTCGTCTAGATAGGGGTAGACATGTATGTTCTGTCTCCTGAGGTGCGCCGCCACGGTCGCCAGACACTTTGTGAACACTCTGGGGGCAGTGGTCACTCCGAAGGGTAGTACCTTGAACTGGTAATGCCTGTTTTGAATGGTGAACCTGAGGTACTTTCTGTGGGATGGATGGAGTGGTATGTGAAAGTAAGCGTCCTTGAGATCCAAGGTTGCGAGGAAGTCCCCCTCTTTTAACAGTGGAAGGACTTGCTGCAACGTCAACATGTGGAAGTGTTCTGAAAGAATATACATGTTGAGCGGGCGTAGGTCCAGGATGGGTTTGAGTTAGCCGTCCTTCTTTGGTATTAAGAAGTACAGGGAATAGACCCCTGTGCCCTGTTCTTCTACTGGCACAAGCTCTATGGCGCCTTTTTGCAGCATTGCAAGAACCTCCTGCTGCAATAAGTGCAAGTGCTCTGCTGACATAGGACGGTGCCTTGGGGGAATGGTGGGTGGAGTGGACGTTCGCTCCAGACAATAACCGAACTGGATAAGTTTCCTTACCCACCTGTCCGTGGTGATGGATTTCCAGACAGGCAGGAACCGTTGGAGTCGCCCCCCGACAGGTGTTAGATGGTCGGGGGGCAGTGACAGGGAGTCACTGTTTGTTAGCGGCAGAGGAGCGGGAATTGTTGTTGCCTCTGCCTCTGCCCTTGGCGTCGTTTCATCTGTAACCACCCCTACTTTGTTTAGTGTATGAGGATTGCGCGCCACCCTTAGTGAATTGCGCCTGCTGTGCCACGTGTCCTCTGGTAACACCTCGATTGCCTGAGCGACGAAAAGTGCTTCCCCTAAACTGCTGAGACTGAAGTGCACCCATCGATTTAGCAGTCTCAGTGTCTTTCTTAATTTTTTCAAGTGTGGTGTCCACCTCCGGGCCAAATAGTCTGTCTGGATTAACAGGCTGATTGAGAATAGTTGTTTGTATCTCTGGCTTGAACCCTGAGATGCGGAGCCATGCTTGGCGTCTTAGCATCACACTAGTGTTGATGGATCTTGCTTCCGTATCCGCAACGTCCAGCGCACACTTAATAGCAGCGTTGGAGATGAGCTTGCCCTCTTGGATGAGCATCTCCGCACCCTCTTTAAACTCATCAGGGAGGTGTTGTAGAAGCTGCTCTAATGTATCGTAGTGTGCCCTGTCGTATCTGGCCAACAGAGCTTGTGTGTTCGAGATGCGCCATATGTTGGCTGCCTGCGCTGCCACCCTTTTCCCTGACGCCTCCAGCACTTTAGACTCTTTGTCCGGGGGAGGAGCTTCACCCGTCGTCTGAGAGTTAGCCCTTTTGCGGGCATTAGAGACCCCCAAAGAGTCCAGAGGCAACTGGCCCCGAATGAAAGTTGGGTCCCCAGGTGCCGGCCTGTACTTCTTCTCAATTCTAGGGTTCACCACTCGCGCCCTAGTAGTGTCTTTGAAAATGTCAGTGGCATGTTTCATCATTCCTTTAAGCATAGGAAGTGTTTTTACAGTCTTTTCGGCAGTAGAGAAAGTGTCGAATAGAAAGTCCACCTCTACCGGGTCAGCATGCATCTCTACATTATGGTTTGCAGCTGCCCTTTCGATTAAGGCATTGAATGCTGTAGAATCTTCAGTTGGAGAAGTTTTAGGCCCATAGGCTTGTGGGTCAGAGACAGGCTGGTGGTCCCCCTGATCCCCTGAGGGCAACCATGAGTCCTGTTGTTCATCAGGGTCAGTGTTGTCAGGGAAGGTATACTGGTCCTCCAGGTCGCCCTCACCACCATCTGAACAAGTGGGTGAAGGTGTTGGACTTCGGGTTGGTTGGTAAATAGGCTCCACCAGTTGAGGGGACCCTGGGAGTGGCTTCTTCTTCTTTAGATGGATTACGAATGGCTCCAGAGGCTGTGAAGTAATCTTTCTCTTCTTGAGGGTCAGTTTTCCCATGTCAGCATCGATAAAGTGTTCAGACTCATCATCCAACAAGGGCTGACGACCAGAACCGCCACTTAGTTGAGTATGCCCCCCTTCGACCGGGTCCTTGGGCATCGACCGAGGCGCAAAAGCCTTCGGCACCACCTTTGGTGGCAAGGTAAAGTGAAGCGGCATGGAGGCTTGCTTCTTCGGTAGAACCTGAGTAGTCTCCGAGGGCGTCTTCGGGCCCGAACTGGATTCTTTGTCCCGAATCCGTTTGAGGGAGTCTTGTACCTGCTTCGTAAAGGAAGCGGACGGCTTCGTCGATCCGACTGTAGGCTTCAATCCACTCCCTGGGGAAGACTGGAGCGTGGATGAAACCTTTTTAGCCTTTGGAGCTGCCGATGCGCCGTCGGCCGAGCTCCCGCCACCGTCTACGGCTCCATGCGTCGCTGTCGATGTCTTCGGATCGACCGACTTCTCTTTTGGTGCCGGGACACCCGGCTTCGGCACGGCGCCCCTTTTGGCATCGCCGACCGGTTTGTCTGCCGACGCGGTGGGCTTGACTTTAGGCGGCACCGGGGCCTTCTTTGAGCTTGGCTGCTCCACCACTTTGGGTACCTTAGCCGCATCAACAGTCTTTTTCGGTTTTGAGGTATCCGAAGAAGACGGCGTCGATGACGTAGCAGACGTTTTCGGTGTCGATGGAGTGGCGTCCATCTTGGTTTTGGTCGAACCCGAAGGTTTCACTTTCGGTTTCGTTTTCGGTAATGGCGGCTCCGCAGAGGTGTCTATAGCCGGGCCGATAGGCGGGGCGGAGGATCGAGGCGTATGGTCGTGGGTAAGTCCTCGTGGCGATCCCGTGACCTGAGCCGTTGTAAATGTTGGGACGGGGCATAGCTCATCCTCCGAGCTATCTTCCATGGCCCCAAATTGTTCTCCGTCGTCCCCTACCTCCTCGATGTCTTCCTCGAGGTCGTGGTCCTCGACCGCTTCTCCGTAGTCGGTCTCGACCTCCGCCGATGCCGGCGAAATCTGCAGGTGAAGCTCCTGCTCATCTGCCGCGGGGTCGCCGAAGATGTCCGCTGGCGCCGGAGCCGATCGCTGGGCCTCAAGGCGCGCCACGCGCCGAAGCTTGATGGTCTTCTTCGACCGGAATCTGGAACAGGCCATACAGTTGGCCTCGTCATGGTCCGGCGACAGGCACTTGTTGCACACTGGGTGCACGTTGATGTGTGGGTACTTAGAACCACACATGGGGCAGTACTTGAACGGACTCCGTTCCATTGTATCAACGTCGGAGTCTTGCTGCGTCGACAGGGCCTCGATGATCGAAGAGTAACCGACTCACACGAAATCCCACTCGAAGAGTAGGAATGAACACGAGACCGAACGCGAACAATACCGACGAGTGAGTAAAGCCTTTTGGCCTTAATAAAGTTGTTTTATCGATTCCGAACAGGAGACGTCGAAATCACATCCGAACCCAATGGCGGAAAAAAACAATCTGGGGATGGAGTCGATGCCCATGCGCACTGTAGTCCAGGGGAGGAGCCACCTATCTCGTGATACTTCGAAGACTCTTCCAGGACAACAAGGTGCAATCATCCGGACCCAACACTAGGCGGCGATCTATGCACTAGATGTGAATTTAGCAGCCCACATGCCTCGAACCCTGTGATTCTGGGCAAATCACTTAATCTCCCTGTGCCATGCAACTGGTGCTCGTGTAAAGCACTTTGATACTTTCAGGTCAAGTTCGCGCTATATACAACACCGGAAAAAAATATATATCATATTTTGAAACATGTTTATTAAAGTCATTTTTAAGCATTATTTCAAATGGATTTTTTCAAAGAAAATGTTTATGTGCATACTTCTAAACACCATGTGCATCACATTTCACCAAAATTGACATACACATGAAATTTATTTCTGTGAGTTTGCAAAAACATGACCCCCTTGGGTGATTCGGGATTTACTGTGTCCCGAAATTTTTGGGACCACAATTGCGTGTCACCAACATGAAAAGTTTGGAAAGCTGTGAACTAGATGGTTGAGCACAGGTTTATTTGGAGTTTGCTTGCGACTGTATCCCGACAAGGATTGTGCTTACTGCTTGAGTGGGGTTTACCCACCCTCAACCAGTAACTCAATTTCTTACAGTGCGTCAGAGAAACAGAATAGTGACACGTCTACATTATAGGTTGCAGGGCCGTTTTTATGAACTGTGGAGGCTAAGACATAGTAATGTCAAACAAAAACTGCTTCTAAAGCTATATTTTCAAAGTTGTATAAGAGAATAGAAAAAGGAACATGCAAACTCAGACTTTCTTCTAACTAAAACTAGTCATTCCAGGATAAAACAGAGGATTGAAAGGCTCTGTGCAAGACATGTAAAAGAGTATCTCTAGGCAACAGAAATCTTGAATTTAGATCTAATAAACTCCACAGGAGTTGAAAATACAACTCTAGTCAGGGCTCTTAGCGGCACATTACAAGTTGCATGATGCGGAGTGAAATCACAAGTCAGAATTACTTGGTGCTTTTTCACATGGTTATCCCCAATTCTGAAGACTTTTCCATTCCCATTTATCACCTGCTCTGGCGGTATTGGTTGCGGAGCATGGTGAGGAGTTTGGGAAGGGTGTTCACTCCCCATGCTGTAGAAATGTGTGAGGAAGGGCGGGCTTGGGCCTCTACCCAATCTCTATGCTGAGACCTGGTAAAATTGGGCCCGATTTAGTTGCACCCAGTACACTGAGCCACAAGGAACTGAAAGAGGTAGTAGCCCTTCTGGGAACTGGCCCTTAGAAGCAACCTATTTTTCACTAAAGGTGCCCAACACAGCTGGGAAGATTCATGAAACAGAGGAGTGCACGGTTTGACTTGGGGTTTGCAGGGGTTAGGAGCAGGGTGCATTGACTGGTGCATAGAGCACCGCAAGCGCAGGGGTGAAGTCAGAGTGTAGGGATCCGGAGCAGGTGCATTGAGCATAGCAAGCGCAGGGGGGAAGTCAGAGTGTATGCATGTATTGCGGTTTTATATAGCGCGACAAATCACCCAAAGGGTATCCAGGCGCTTTGACAGTGCATAACTAGCACGCACACGCAGGATCACACTACTCTAGGTAATAAGTAGGTTTTCAGATTTTTCTTAAAGAGTGGAAGTTCACTTTGGCTCCTCAATGAAAGCGGGAGAGAGTTCCAAAGACTAGCAGCGGAAAAGCTGAAAGAATGACCTCCCATTCTTGACCTCTGAAACCTCGAAACCATTACCAGGCATGCAGAAGAAGAACGCAAGATTCGAGGAGCAGTATACCAGGAGACCAAATTCTGCAGCAGAACAGGTCCCTGTCCATGCAAAGCTTTAAAAACTAAACATGATGCCTTAAAAAGAATCCGTTGTTGGATAGGCAACCAGTGGAGATCAAGCAGCGCTGAAGTGGCGGAGGCAGTTCGCGGACGAGAGAGAACCAGCTTCGCTGCCATATTTTGTATCCGTTGGAGCTTTCCGACCAGAGTTTTAGGAGCACCCAGAAGCAATGCATTGCAATAGACCAACATGCTTAAAATAATCCCCCGCACAACTTCAGGTCTAGCCTGTGCTGGGAGCGTAGGAAGGACTTTGCGTAGCATGCGAAGCAACAGCATACAAGTGGCAATGGTCTTATTGGCGAAAGCATCCAGTTGTAAATTAGGGCCAAACATGACCCCCAAGTTGCGGACAGATTCTGTTGCTGTCACTGCCCCCGAGAAAGAAGAGGGCCAAAAATCATCTGGCAGGGAGCGTGGGACGCGATCGTTGGAACAGTACAGTACCTTCGTTTTGGACTTGTTAAACTGGAGCGAGTTGGAGCACAACCAGTCAGCTGTAGCTGTCATACAGCGGTGAAAGGTCTCTAAGGAAACGGCGTCTTTACCTTCCAGAGAAAAAATTAGTTGGGTATCGTCGGCATAGTTAAATACCGAGATACTGAAGGAACTGATCAATTGAATTAGGGGGCGGAGATACAGATTGAAAAGTATTGGGCTGATGGCCGAGCCCTGGGGCACCCCCTGCCCTACCTTCCGCACACCTGATCTGAAAGGCAGCAATGCCACCGTCTGCTGCCTATTATGAAGGTACGAGACTAGCCAGTCCCGTGCCAGACCCCGTTACCCCAGCCTCCTCTAGTCTCCTGATGAGGGTCGAGTGGCTGACCGTGTCAAACGCGGCCGACATGTCGGGCAGCACAAGAAAGGCTGATCGACCAGTGTCGACTCGCGAACAAAGATTGTCCAGCACGGCCACCAGTGCCGACTCCGTGCCGTGCGATGGCCGGAAGCCGAACTGGGCCACGTCGAAACAGATGTTATCCTCCAGGTACCTGGACAGAGACTGAGTGTAGGGAGGAGCAGGGTGCATTGTTGATTGGTGCATAGAGCATAGCAAGCGCAGGGGTGAAGTTAGAGTGTAGGGAGGAGCAGGGTGCATAGAGCACAGCAAGCGCAGGGGTGAAGTCAGAGTGTAAGGATTAGGAGCAGGTGCATTGACTGGTGCATAGAACATAGTAAAAGATTGTGGGGCAAATGGTTTGGACTGATGGAATGGAATGATTAGGCGAGGCAGGGTTATGGGGAGTTACAAATCCCAAATCTCTGTTTGAAGGTGAATGTGAATCTATAAGTGAAGTGCGGACGGGTAACCGACATATCCAACGTGGTCCGTGTTAAGCCAAGGCGACCTATCAACATGACCTGTCGTGTCTAATTTGAGTTTGTTAAAACCCCATCAAATTTGAGTATAAAAAAAAAAATTTCTACAGGTCAAAACAGTGATCGTGATAGGGGTTCATAGGGAGGTTGGAAATCCGTGGGGAATAAGGAACAGGACCTCGCCACACACCCGGCCTTACAGCCAATACCACGCCGACACACACCCGAAGAATGTGCGCAGCAGGGGGCTTGGCACCAATGGGGTTGGCTGCAGTAGCAGGGGAGTCAGTGAATATGATAAAAATAAAACAGAAATATCTTTAGGCCTAGTATGGGTGACCCAGAAGACAAGCTGGTGAATTGTCCGGCACCTTCTATTTATTGACCAATCTAGAAAGCACTGCTGTAAGTGTGGTTGGAGTGCTCATCAGCTTCTCTCCCTCCTACCAGACGTGATCCACTAGAGGAAGGGGTTTACTTGTCTCTTTGCAGGCTCTTTATAGTCATACAGACACAGTCATTTTGAAGGAGGGTCACAGGGAGCTCACATCTTTTTACAGCACTATCGACCAGGGTATGAGAGTCACTAATGTTGTCCAGTGTTGAATCGATCGGAGGAGGTGTTGGTGCATCTGCCACCAGCAGACGATAGTCGTCTGTTGGACAGGCCTCGTGGCCGGCCGTCCCCTCCCCGCATGGCAGGTCACGGAACCCTGTCTCCCCTGTCCCCGGACAAGAACCACCAGTGCAAAACCCACCGGGGGAATCCACTAGCCCTTCCCCGACGGAACATTGACTTCTGAACCCCACCGTATCGGCTGGCCCGGGTCCCTTCCAGAACCCCGGTCTCCGGCCCAGCAGCCATCTTGGACCCTCCACGGCCAGGCCTCGTGTCGACCTCAGCCCCTGGCCCAGCAAGCCCCGACATCGAGGCACCACCATCCGCCCAGGGGGTGAAGAGACCACTTGGCAGGTCAATGGGAGCAGGAGTGTCGATGGCTCCCCTCCGCCAGGTGTTGATCGCCCCTGAGCGCTGGCTCCACACCCCTGCTGGGAGTCTGGACTCCCTCATCCCGGACCTCTGTGGTTCTGGAATTCTGGACCCTGCTGTAGTACCGGTACCGAGGTCCAAACACTCGTGTCACAAAATATCATCGCACCATGACGAATTTGGTATCGGCAGACCGGTAATGATTAGGACATTATCCCTATGTATTTGAGTCATGATTGAGCGATGCTAGCACCCTTAAATCGTGGTTTTCGTTCTGCACCCTCGGACTCCATTTCGTGAGCGGCGTCCATCTTATGGCTTGCCCTCATATAAGTCAATTGATTTAAGTCGAGCTTGATCCCAAAGGACACGTCCACTTTAGCTGACTTCCCCATGACCTGGCCGAGCTGACTCCACTGCCCTCCAGCCAAACCTGTTTGGGCAGCTCCTCGCCCAGTGGCCGAGTAAGATAGCATCAAGGCTCAACATCTCATAAACCATTCACTACATACCGACCATGTTTTCCATACACATACACCTGTCTATGATTCTTGTTTATGGCCCGCTTTACGACTGGGAGGTGCCCGCCCTTATTGGTGTTTCATCGATATCTGATGGTAGTTCTGGGCCAGGCTGGGTCATCCATCACGATCTGGACATCTAAGATATGTACTGACCAGCATGACTTCGCTCTTTGTATTATTGTAAAAATATGTGTATAACCATATCATAAACTCAAGAATTCTTGCCCGCAGCTGTTATTTCTGTATATAAGGGGAAGGCTGGTTCTGTAAAAATGAACAGTCTCCTGAGAACTTATGACCCGTGCTGTTGTACTTCTAGGACACCTCTTACTTGGTTGCAGTCAATAAAACTCGATCTCTGACTTCAACTAGAAGACTCTGTGTTTCTGTGGTCCGGAACAGGGAGAACTCAGAGGTCTTCGGGTGTTATCCCCTGGCACCACCGGGTCCTAAAAACCCGGCACCTCACCTCCCGACCTCCAAGGGCGAGGGTCCGGACATCAAAGGGCGCCAGACCTATAGCTGGGGCAGCTCCAGAGCAGGAAGGCAGTTGTATCCTGGAGTCGAGAGACACCGAGACAAACTCATCCTTGGAGGCCTGCTGGCGCTGCCGCGGCTCCTCTTCGTGAAACCACCTTCGAAGGCCTGCTGGCGCTGCCGCGGCTCATCCTCGTCGTAACCCGTCTTCAAGGCCTGCTGGCGCAGCCGCGGCCCTTCTCATCGTGAACCATCTTCCAAGCCTGCTGGCGCTGCCGCGGCTCATCCTCGTCGTAACACGTCTTCAAGGCCTGCTGGCGCTGCCGCGGCCCTTCTCATCGTGAGCCATCTTCGGAGCCTGCTGGCGCTGCCGCGGCCCATCTTGTCGTGAACCATCTTCCAAGCCTGCTGGCGCTGCCGCGGCTCCTCATCGTGAACCATCTACAAAGCCTGCTGGCGCTGCTGCGGCCCCTCCTTGAGAACCCTACAGCTCGAGGATTGTGAGTTCCATCTCTTGCTGCTTCTGTACCAGACCGGTACTCAGACTGTCCCGCTACCCTTTTCCCCAAAGAGACTAGAATTGACAGGGTCCTCTTATCCTGGTCCTGCTGTATTGCTTCTCCCCTTGCCTTAAGATATATATAAAAGTGTGCAGAACTCATCTCTGTGTTGTGTCCATCTGTGGGGGGGGAGTTACTTGTCTGTACGATTGACGGAGTGGGCCCTCACCGGAGGCCTCTCCCCCTGTACTCGGCCGACCCTCCAGGTCCCCGTCTAACATTGGTGGCCAGCGGCGCGATCCGAGCCGACGCATAATCGTACAGAGAGTAACTCACCCCACGACACACAGCCACCATGACGACAAAGGAGAGTGGAACAACCGAAAAATTTCAGATGGAAAAGCTGGAAGAGTACAGCCACAAAGAACTCAAGCAATTCTGCATAGAACTAGGCATTGCTACCACGGGACTGAGCACTAAAGATGACCTCAAGCACGCCTTAGAATCATGGGTGGAGATGGAAACATCCCCACCCCAAAATCAAAGCCTCGAGACCACCGAAACGAGTACCACCCCTGCAGACGAAAGAAGGTCGGGCCTCTCGGCCGAAGAAGCCCGAGAACGGGAGAAAAGCCGGCTCCACGAGTTGGAGCTGGCCCGACTCCGCTTAGACGGAGAACTCAAATTGGCAGAGCAAAAGATAACCCTCGAACACTTACGGCTCAGGGAAGAACGAGAAGAGAAAAAGAAGCAGAGGGAGCTGGAAGAGAAAAGACTAGCCTATGAGCATGAGCGTAACTTAAAAGAGCTCGAAATTCGACGGCAGAACAAAGACCTCGGCGTCCCCGAGCACCAGAGCCCCGCTACCCCTATGGACCCCAAGGTCCACATCCCCAAGGATGTCGTCAGGGAATACTACCGGAACGATGATATCCAGCAGTGGTTTAAAGCCTACGAGGTAGCTTGGACCTCCCACCGGATCCCGCGGAGCGACTGGGGAGCCGAGCTATGGGGGAGATTCGTCAACGAAGGTCGAGACGCCCTGCTGCAACTCCCCGATCACCAGATGACATCCTACGACCACATGAAGGCCGCCCTCCTCACTCGCTATGGGCTCACGCCCGAGATGTACCGGCAGAGATTGAGACTGCAAACGAATCCCTGGTACAACCTGGGTAGAGTACGTGAACTTCTTTAGCCGAGCCTTCGAGGGATGGATCAAGGGCAGCCAGGTCAGCACCTACGAGCAATTATTTGACCTTATTGTATGGGAGCACCTCTCCAATAATTGCTTCGTCGAACTAAGACAGCACCTCCTTGATAGTAAGTTAACCAAACCTCGGAAACTCGCCCTCGAAGCAGACCGATGGGAGAGCACCCGAGTCCCTCGGAACTGGCCCAGCGAACAGAACAGGGCCGCCCAAGGGCCCCACCGCCCACGAGGAGGAGGAGGCCAGGGTCGGGGCAGGGACACCGTCTCCGTGCCCCCCACTAGCAACACCCCGCCCCCGGCCGGAAGAGGAAGCCCTCCAATGCGACCAGGGTTCTGCCCCAACGTTACCTGCCACAAGTGCCAGCGACCCGGTCACTACGCCAATGATCCGAACTGCCCGAAAAATCAGGGCCCCACGAGCCGGCAGTTCACCGCCGCCGCCCTGGGAGAAGAACGGGCCCGGAAGGCGACGAAGAGTACGAACAATACCAACCCGAGTGGGAACCGGCCGTCATGTCCCTGGTCTGTCTAGGGGAGAGGGACATGGTCCCGCGAGCGCCCATCCCCGCCAACACACAGAAATACAGCCAGTGGGTCACCATCAATGGACGCCGGGCTGAAGCCCTCCGTGACACAGGGGCCAGTGTGACCGCAGTCTGCTGCCATCTGGTGACCCCTGCCCAAATCCTACCGAATGTACTCTGCCCAGTGCGGTCGGCCGACAACTCCGAAAGTCTATGTCAGATGGCCCGCATCCCCTTTGAGTGGGGAGGGGTGTTGGCATGCTACAAGTGACCGTCCGCGACGATGCCCTGGTGGACTGCCGTCTGGGAAACGACCTCGAGAGCTCCCCCTGGTCTGCCGTCGAGCAGAGAGAGCACCTGGGGATGCTTGGTCTCCCCGAATGGGTCTGTGTCACGACCCGATCCATGGCCACCCGCGCCATCCCATCCACTGAAGAACCCGAGTGGCCAGAACCTCCACCGCCGGTCGTCACCGAAGAAACCACCCCTGAGCTGGGTCCTCCGGGGTCCGGTGACGAAGCCCCTGATCAACTACAAGACCTCCCGGAGCTGGCCCAGTGGCGCCAAGAAGGTGGCCCCACGCAGGAGCAGTTCCGCCAGAACCAAAGAACCTGTCCCTCCCTCGAGGGACTCCGACAACAAGCCCTAGCACAGAACGCAGGGGATACCTCGGGGGCCCACTGGATCTACTGGGACAACGAGCAGCTCTACAGCGAGCAAAAGATCGCCGAGCTGGGAGCCAGCCGGGTGTTGGTGGTCCCCCTCTGATTCAGAGACTTCCTATTAAACTTGGCACACGACGTGCCCCTTGCCGGGCACCTGGGGCAGGACAAGACGTACAGCCGCCTGGTGACCCACTTTTACTGGCCGAAGATGCGGAACGAAGTAGCCAACCACTGCCGGGCCTGCCCCACATGCCAGGCCAGCGGAAAGAGCGGCCGAAAACTTAAAGTTCCCCTGCAACCCTTTCCCATCGTCACCACCCCCTTCGAGCGGGTAGGGATAGACATTGTGGGGCCCCTGGAGCCCCGGACAGCACAGGGACACCGGTTCATCCTTGTCCTGGTGGACCATGCTACCCGCTACCCCGAAGCTATTCCTCTCCGAACAGTGACAGCGCCTGTGGTGGGCCGAGCCCTGATGGGGATCTTCTCGCGGGTGGGCTTCCCCCGGGAAGTCGTCAGTGACAGGGGCACGAACTTTATCTCCAAGTACATGAAGTCCCTCTGGCAACAGTGCGGGTCACCTACAAATTCACGACCCCCTATCACCCGCAAGGGAACGGACTGGTAGAACGCTTTAACCGCACGCTCAAGGGGATGATCATGGGCCTGGAAGAACCCCTATGTCGCCAATGGGACGTGCTGCTTCCGTGCCTCCTGTTCGCTTACAGAGAAGTCCCCCAGAAATCCCTGGGCTTCAGTCCGTTCGAACTACTGTATGGACACCCCATCCGGGGCCCCCTCAGCCTGGTCAAGGAAGGATGGGAGGTGGCCCCTCAGAAGACTCCTCCGGATGTATACAAGTACCTCTTGACCCTCCGTAACCAGTCCCGGCGGTTCAGGGAGCTTGCCAAGGCCAACCTCGAAGCCAGCCAGGAAGACATGAAGCGCTGGTATGATCAGCATGCTTCATCCATCGAGTTCGAACCGGGGCAACAGGTCTGGGTGATGTCCCCGGTTGAGCCTTGCGCCCTCCAGGACAAATGGATGGGGCCCTTCAAGGTGGTGGAGCGCAAGGGCCCGTCACCTACCTCATAGACATGGAGTCACCCCGAAACCCCCTACGTGTCCTCCACGCCAACGGACTCAAGCCCCACTTTGTACGATCTGAACTTAGCCTCCTGATGGCTACCGACAGTGGGGCTGAAGAAGACTCCGAGCCCCTCCCCGATCTTCTGAAAACACTCGAGAAGGACGGCTCCGTGGAGGGAGTCCATCTCTCCGATGCCCTGTCTCCAGCGCAACGTCGAGACTGCCAAGAACTACTACACCAATTTTCCGACCTGTTCTCCCTCGTCCCGGGGGTCACCCCCTGGTGCCTCCACGACGTTGACACCGGGGATAGCCCCCCTATCCGACACAGGGCGTACAGGGTGCCTGATCGGGTACGCGCCTGCATCCAGTCGGAAGTCTCCAAAATGCTAGCTCTGGGAGTGATCGAGCCGTCCGACAGCCCCTGGGACAGCCCGGTCGTGCTGGTCCCCAAGGGCGCCGCCCCCGAGCTCAGGTTCTGTGTAGACTATTGGGGCCTGAACGCCGTCACAAGGACCGACGCTCATCCCATCCCCCGGGCAGATGAGCTGATTGATCGCATGGGGGCCGCCCGCTACCTGAGCATCTTCGACTTGACAGCGGGCTATTGGCAGATCGGCCTCACCCCAGGGGCCCAGGAGCGATCCGCCTTCTCCACCCCGGATGGCCACTACCACTTCAAGGTGATGCCATTCGGAATGAAAAACGCCCCCGCCACCTTCCAGAGACTAGTGAACAAGGTGCTGGCGGGCCTCGAGGAATTCAGCGCCGCCTATCTGGACGATATTGCGGTGTACAGCCACCACTGGGCAGGACACCTCCACCACCTCCGGGAGGTCCTGAACGCCCTCCGGCAGGCCGGGCTCACCATCAAGGCCAGCAAATGCCAGATCGGCCAAGGGTCCGTGACCTACCTGGGACACCAGGTGGGAAGTGGCCTGGTGGCCCCCCTCCAGCTCAAGATTGCCGCCATCCAGGCCTGGGAGCCCCCGGTCACCCAGACAGAGGTCCGAGCCTTCCTGGGGCTCACTGGGTACTACCGGCGCTTCGTAAAAGACTATGGCAGCATCGTGGGGCCCCTCACAGAACTCACGTCCAAAAAGAACCCCAAGCAAGTCAACTGGACTCCTGAGTGTCAGGCAGCCTTTGAGAACTTGAAGTCCGCCATGTGTACCGCCCCCGTGCTCCAGGCCCCCGACTACAGCCGGGAATTCATTGTACAGACGACGCCTCAGATCATGGCGTAGGGGCCGTCCTCTCCCAACTCAACCCTGAGGGGGTCGACCAGCCAGTGGCCTTCATCAGCCGACGCCTGCTGGCCCGAGAACAATGCTGGAGCACTATAGAGCGAGAGGCCTTCGCAGTGGTGTGGGCCCTCAAGAAGCTCCGGCCCTACCTCTTCGGCACCCACTTCCGGGTACAAACAGATCACCGACCCCTGCAATGGCTGATGCAGATGCGGGGGGAGAACCCGAAGCTGTTGCGTTGGTCCATCTCCCTGCAGGGGATGGACTTCACTGTGGAACACCGCCCAGGCCAAGATCACGCCAACGCAGACGGCCTGTCCCGCTTCTTCCGCCTCGGCGAGGAGAGTACCCAAGAGGATGGGTGACTCTCCCTGCCTTCTGCTGGGGGGGACGCATGTTGGACAGGCCTCGTGGCCGGCCGTCCCCTCCCCGCATGGCAGGTCACGGACCCCTGTCTCCCCTGTCCCCCGGACAAGAACCACCCGTGCAAAACCCGCCGGGGCAATCCACCAGCCCTTCCCCGACAGAACATTGACTTCTGAACCCCAGCGTATCGGCTGGCCCGGGTCTCTTCCAGAACCCCGGTCTCCGGCCCAGCCGCCATCTTGGACCCTCCACGGCCAGGCCTCGTGGCCTCGGGTCGACCTCAGCCCCTGGCCAAGCCTAGCCCCGACATCGAGGCACCACCATCCGCCCAGGGGGTGAAGAGACCACTTGGCAGGTCAATGGGAGCAGGAGTGTCGATGGCTCCCCTCCGCCAGGTGTTGATCGCCCCAGCATCCCTGAGCGCTGGCTCCACCCCCCTGCTGGGTGTCTGGACTCCCTCATCCCGGACCTCCCGACCTCCAAGGGCGAGGGTCCGGACATCAAAGGGCGCCAGACCTATAACTGGGGCAGCTCCAGAGCAGGAAGGCAGTTGTATCCTGGAGTCGAGAGACACCGAGACGAACTCATCCTTGGAGGCCTGCTGGCGCTGCCGCGGCTGCGGCTCCTCTTTGTGAAACTACCTTCGAAGGCCTGCTGGCGCTGCCGCGGCTCATCCTCGTCGTAACCGGTCTTCAAGGCCTGCAGGCGCTGCCGCGGCCCTTCTCATCGTGAACCATCTTCCAAGCCTGCTGGCGCTGCCGCGGCTCATCCTCGTCGTAACACGTCTTCAAGGCCTGCTGGCGCTGCCGCGGCCCTTCTCATCGTGAGCCATCTTTGGAGCCTGCTGGCGCTGCCGCGGCCCATCTCGTCGTGAACCATCTTCCAAGCCTGCTGGCGCTGCCGCGTTTACTCACCGTGAACCATCTACAAAGCCTGCTGGCGCTGCCGCGGCCCCTCCTTGCGAACCCTACAGCTCGAGGATTGTGAGCTCCATCTCTTGCTGCTTCTGTACCAGACCGGTACTCAGACTGTCCCGCTACCCTTTTCCCCAAAGAGACTAGAATTGACAGGATCCTCGTATCCTGGTCCTGCTGTATCGCTTCTCCCCTTGCCTTAAGATATATATAAAAGTGTGCAGAACTCATCTCTGTGTGGTGTCCATCTGTGGGGGGGAAGTTACTTGTCTGTACGATTGACGGAGCGGGCCCTCACCGGAGGCCTCTCCCCCTGTACTCGGCCGACCCTCCAGGTCCCCGTCTAACATCGTCCCACTCATCTCCTCTCGGTTTATTGGAGCGAGGCAATTCTCCTACCTTGTGCCCTGACATAACTTCAACCCGTGCACTCTCCGTTCGTGGCTAATTACTTCCAGTATCAGATCCTTTATGACATGTTCTATGACATCACTGATGACAACTCCGCATGGTGGAACCAAAGTTATGGTTACTTTAGAGCACGAGTTACAGTTACTTGTATATTTCAGTGGTTTTCTTTATTTCAAACTGTGTCTTAATTGACATTTTCACCGAACTGTAACGTCTCTTTAACCTTTATTTTTATCTTATATATCTATAAACATCTATATCTCCATGTATGTATATTTTCATTTTCCTCCATTGAAATTCTGCTATACTGACTGCAGTAACAATGCTCCCTAAAACCACCCCTAAAGGTTCGCAAGGACATGTACAAGGAAGCATTATTTCTAAGACATACAAAACTTGTTACATTGTACACTATCTTGTAACTAACCACATGTTCCCATGCTCACCTGAAGTACGTTCCTCAGGCGCGGTCGTCACCTGAACACATGATTCCTCCTTCAGTTTTGGGCACAGTGAAAACACCGATGTTATACGTGGAACCCCTGGAAAGAGGAGACACACCATATATAACTGCTTTATAGAATGACAAAAGAAACACAATCCATTGAGATATCCGTGCAGTGTAACTAAAAAGCAACTATCTGACTGGGGACTTGAAACATGAGCTGTAAAATGGAAATACAGGTGAATGACGTCACAGTGTACAGAGCAGAAGAAAATAAATCCAAAACTCTGTGAGCACAACTGTATGAACGGCATCTCCATCACCGGCGGCCGTGGCAGACAACAGAGAAGAAGAAAATAAATCAAAAACTCTGTGAGCACAACAGTATGAACTGCATCACCATCACCGGCGGCCATGGCAGACACAACGGAGAAGAAGAAAAGAAATCCAAAACTCTGTGAGCACAACAGTATGAACGGCATCACCATCACCGGCGGCCATGGCAGACAACGGAGAGGTAGCAGTTTCTTAGGAGCATACAAAAATCAGCAAAAAGCAGTTAACACAAAACTATTACATTAAACTTAATTTCTGAAAAATTGATCTATGAAACCCTGTTTTAGAGGCAAGTCATTCGTTATGTGACATTTAGGTCAGGGGAGTAGAAAACATTAGGAGAACCTGAACTTCTAAACAGTGAATTAAATGAACCGTTTTGGTGCTTGCGTCGGCCAATGGCAGACGCAAGCACTGCCTCCCTGGTGCGGCGCTCATCCATTGGCAGTCACCAGGGAGGGCCCCTTTAAACCTCCAGTGAGATTGTTTTTTTTTTACTTTCCCCTGGGGGAAGACGCTGAAGGCTTTCTGCGTCCCCCCCTACCCCCCCTTCCGCCCATCTGTGAAGTCAGTGCACAGCGAGGCGCTCGGACGTCACGGATTTCCCCACCGAAGCAGAGGACAGCCGCAGGTAAGGCTGCGCTCGGCTCCAATGGGGAAATCAGGCCGAAAACGGCATCCTCAGCTTTCAGGCGGCGAAATTGGCAGGGGGTTGGTCCTCCTGTTCAGTGGCGAGGCCCCTTTGGAGGCAATTTTTTTCTTATAGCCATGTGCTTTCCATGGGGGCCACAATCAGCCCCCGAGGAAGCCATAACTATAAAAAAAATAGAGAGAGATCTCTCTTTATAAATATATATATATATATATATTACCTACTGGCGGTCGCCAGTAAGTAGTTATAGTTAGGACCTTGTTTTCATAGGAAACTCATTTTTTGTTTTCCCAATAACTTTGACGAATCTTCACTAAATTGTCAAAACGTATGGCCTGCTCCGGTCAGCTCCTATCTTGGAAGTTTCGGGGTGATTTGGGAAGCGGGGGCCGAGAAAAATGGGGGGGGGTCCCAAAAAGTGTTTTCTCCATGTTAATTCCCATAGGAAACTTTAGACACGGCTACAGCCCGAACTGCTGAATGGAATTACACCAAATTTTGCAAAAAGGTAGCCCTTGGATCAGAAAGAACTCTTTTTGTTAAATGGTGTAAATCCGTTCAGTAGTTCCTGAGAAATTACCAAAAAAAGAGGTAAAAAAATGCATTTCCCATAGCAAACTTTAGATACGGCTACAGCTCGAACTGCTGAACGGAATTACACCAAATGTGGCAAGAAGGTAGCTCTTGCCTCAGAAAGAACTCTTTTTCTTAAATGCTGTAAATCCATTCAGTAGTTGCTGAGAAAATCAAAATATAAAAGTTTCAATATAAAGAGGCGCAGTGGATCTGTGCACCCTGCCGATCACGAGGTGCATTCTAAGTGGCTGTCAACACTCCAAACCAGGAAGTGTTGGCAGTCATCTTGTGCCTCGGTAGCACCGAGGCACAAGAAAACAGAAAAACAAAGGCGCAAAATAAGAAAAGGGGGCAGGGTAGAAACACCCTGGCCCCCTAGGCCTGCTCTGGGGGTCCCACAAGGACCCCTCAGGGCCCCAAAAAGCTGGATGTGCGAATCCGGCTGAGAAAATAAAACTAAAAAACGAAGTGCGGGCTCCCGCGCTTCGTTTAATTGAAGCCCCCGGGTGGGCCAGGTCCCGGGGCAGTAAAAAAATGTGTGGGTGAGCCCCAAACCCCCCACACTGCCCCAGGGACCGCTACCCCCCGGGGCTTTGCAACAATATTTGCGTGGGCACACAGCCCCAACCCCGCAGCCCCTGGGACCGCCACCCGCTGGGGCTTGTTTTTGAATCTGTGGGCCCAAACCCCAGGAACCGCCACCCCCCCAGGGATTTTTTTTCATTAATATGCGGGGACCACCACCCACCGGGGCTTTTTAAAAAAAAATAAAAACACCTGTGTGGGGGCTCACCCCCCTCCGTCCCCCCCAACACACCCCGGGGACCGCCACCTCCCCGGGGCACTAATATTTAAATGTGGTGTTCCGTAATGGGACCACCACCCCCCGGGGCTTTGCCAATGCTGAGAGGGGGGCCCCCCTCCTGGAGCCAGTGATGGCCCTGGTAACCGCCACCCCCCAGAGCCGGCTCCTGCAGTGTCCCAGGGTGCCCACCCCCCAGTACATTGGAGTTTGCTATGGCAGGACGGGAAACCTGCTCTCTCTTCCAAAAACCAAAGCAGATTGGTTTTACACACGGGGAGCTGCACAGCTCCCCGTGTGGAAAAGCAATGCCGGCTCCAGTGGAGGTGGGGAGCCAGCAGGAACGTGTGGGAATAGCCAGAAATTAGAGGGTTAAAAGATTTTGAGCTTGTTCGATAATGACAGCGGTAAACCTGTAACCTCCAACCTTGAATTCAGTAGGATTTGTGTTTGCATTAATTAGAGTAGACCTGAATCCTCTCCTAGTTATAGGTGCATCCACACACTGTCCGACACAAGGGTGGAGCTGAACCCCCTCGGAGGCTTAGGTGCAATGATGCACTGTCCAACACAAGGGTAGACCTGGACCTTCTCTGAATGGTAAAAGAGCTGCGCACAAGGCCGTGCCCAGCTCTTTTGCCATTAATCGCCGAGCTAAGACTAAGGCAGACGCTAGCTGTACAGCTCTCAAGTGATCGCTACGGCGGCACACATCCCTCATTTCTCCACCGGCTGGTGAAGAAATTCTGCATTCATTGCTTAAGAATACCACAATAAAGGATATCTCGGGGAGGGTGTCGGCTGATACCCCGTCCTCAAAAGCTACTGAAGATACTTCTAGCCCTCAAAGTTCTCAGGCTGTCCTTCATTCCCTTGTCCTGATGAAGACCCGTTCTATATGCAATTAAGTCTGCACCATATTTTAGGGTTGAAACGTCGATGTTGTGTTGTCAATCCGTCTCTGGGAAGTCACAACATAAGAAAAGAAAATAGCTGTGTTTGTTGTGACTATTGAGTTCAAAAATGGACTGATGAGAATGTATGTTTTGTATGTTAATATGTCATCCCCCAACCTCTTTGTATAGCACGGTCATCACTTGTCACAACCAGTCACCTAAGCATTTCACCCTGTATGTGATTCCATGTCATTTCTGTCTCGGACAGCCATTTTTCAATTGATTGATACATGCAAGATATCTATAATAAGAAAAATCTTTTAAATTAAGAGTTGTGTTGTGTGTTCTTGCATATTGTACTTTCATTATTGATTGTGTGAAATGCGTAAAGAGTATTTAGATCTATAGCATAACAAAGAAATTGCTTTATACCCGACAGAACCATTGTTTTTTGTCTAACTTTAGAACTCAGGTTCTGAGGGTCACTGGGTTACCCCATTAGAATTAATGAGTGGCTGCTCAGACTGCCACCAACAGACATGTTTCTGGACCCCTGGGTCCATGCTGCTATCGGGAGCCTGAAACAATGCACATCCTGGGACGAGGTGCCAAGCCTCCTCCCCCAGTATGGGCAGGGTTCACGAAGCAGAAGCTTCAAAGGCATGCCGCCTTTGTGAGCCTACCCAGACCATTTGCCTCTTTCAGCAACCGGTCCCCATTGGTTCTACCCCCCACTTTGGGCGGGAGAACCAGCGGGAAAAACAATTGAGGAAGAGAGGTGTGCTCACCTCTGCCAACTCCACCCCTCAGGTGGGGGAGGCGAGGCGAGGCGAAGCACCACCTCGAGTCCCCGCCATCTTGAGGATGGGGGAACCCAGCCAACCAAGGGACAGGCTCCAGCCCCCTCCACTGGAGAGTGGCAGAATAGGGGATGTACCAACCCCAGGGAAGGGATCAATTGGTCCCTGCCCTTACCTACCTGTAACGCCCCAAAATCTAGTATTTAAGGGGCACCCTGAACCCTACTTCCTCAGATCCAGCCTACCTACAAGAAGAAAAGAAGAAGGATGAAGAGCCGTGCAGAGCTAAGAAGAGGACGACGCCCACTGACTTGGCCTCAGCCCTACAGGCCCGTCACCCCTCAAACCTGCTCCTGCGAAATCCCGGAGTGTCCAGCAGACAGCAACCTCACAAACCGCGGAGGACCTGCCTGCCTTCACTTCCCAGACTGTTTCTCTCGTGAACACCGGACGTGTTTAAACTGCAGCTTCTGGTGCCTGCCAGAGACCGCAAATCCAGCCCAGTCTCCACGTGCTGAACCCGGCCCGAGCTCGAGAGGAAAAACACCACGTGGAGGTCCCCCCGGCCATCTTGACCCGAGATCCAGCGACCCCTGACCTGCCTCAAGCCTCCAGACGACGCCTGCAGCCTCAATCCAGAGGACCCCACCTACCGCGACCAGAGTGGGTAAGAAAATCCGAAGTCCCAAGGCACCCCGGCACCCTACGCCCCACGGCCTTATGTGCCCAAACTAACGGTGCCAAACCAACCCTCAACATCCCAACTTACCCCTAGAAGTGGTGGTCGCACCCAGAAGATCCTCATCCCCGAGCCTGCAGTGTTTCTTTGTCCCGGAGGTACTCCATTGAAAACAACGAATATGCTACTTACCAGTATGCATCTGTTCTTGGCATGTAGGGCTGCTGACATTCATATCTGTGCCTAGTTTTGGGTCCGGATGATTGCACATTGTTGTCCTGGAAGAGTCTTCGAAGTATCACGAGATAGGTGGCTCCTCCCCTGGACTACAGTGCGCATGGGCATCAACTCCATCCTCAGATTGTTTTTAGCCATTGTGGCCAAGATGGAGTGAAACAAAGTGAATGATGACCATGCTAGAAGTATGTGTGAATTCTGCAGCTGCTACGGGCGCCGGGGAGGAGGGCGGGCGATATGAATGTCAGCAGCCCTACATGCCAAGAACAGATGCATACTGGTAAGTAGCATATTCGGGTCGAGGCCTGTGGGCTGCTGAATTCATATCTGTGCATAGAATACATAGCAGCCCCTCCATTAACGGCGGCCGCCCGTGCCAGCTGCAGCAGTTTGGAAAAGTGTTTTGAGAACAGCCTGCCACATAGCTGCCTGCTGTTTGGAGTGCACATCAACACAATAATACTTTGTAAATGTGTGTGTGGTAGACCATGTGGCTGCTCTACATATGTCTTCCAAAGGAATATTTCCAAGGAATGCCATAGAGGCCCTCAACTTTCTGGTGGAGTGAGCCCTTGGTGGAATGGTGAGAGTACGTTTGGCTTTCAGATAGCAGATCTGGATACATTTAACGATCCACCTAGCAATACCAGCCTTGGAAATGGGGTTACCTTTGTGGTGTGGTGCAAAGGCAACAAAGAGTTGCTTAGTCTTCCTAAAATCCTTGGTCCTATTGATGTAAAACATCAGGGCCCTTTTGACGTCAAGGGTGTGGAGCATTCTCTTCGCCAATGACTCTGGATTTTGGAGGAAAACAGGCAATTCAATAGTCTGATTGATATGGAATTGAGACACGACCTTAGGAAGGAATTTAGGGTTAGTGCGAAGCACTACCCTGTTAGAATGAATTTGAATAAATGGCTCTTGGATAGTTAGGGCTTGTAGTTCACTAACTCGCCGTAGCGACGTAATCGCTATGAGGAAAGCCACTTTCCACGTCAAGAATTGAATCTCGCAGGAATGCAGTGGTTCAAAGGGAGGACCCATCAGCTGGGTGAGGACCACATTGAGGTTCCACTCCGGAGCTGGTGGAGTCCGCAGAGGAATGACTCGTTTGAGTCCTTCTAGAAAAGCCTTAATGGCAGGCACTCTGAAGAGTGAGAGGTGCTGCCTGTTCTGGAGATAAGCGGCCATCGCAGATAGATGTATGCGAATGGAAGCATAGGCCAGATTACATTTGTACAGATGGAAAAGGTAACAGATGATATTCTGAATAGACGCATCTAGCGGGTTAATGTTGTGGTCTGCACAATAAACGACAAACCGCTTCCATTTTGCCGCATAGCATGCTCTGGTGGTGGGCTTCCTTGCCTCCCAAATGATGTCCATACAGTCAGAAGGCAAGTGCAGGTAGCCAAACTCTAAGACTTCAGGAGCCAGATCGCCAGATTGAGCTGTTGCGGATCTGGATGCTGAATGTCGCCATGGCTCTGCGTCAGAAGGCTGGGCGTGAGACGTTGCCTCTGATGCGGTACCACTGACAGTTGTAGAAACGTGGTGTACCATGGTTGGCGAGCCCACGTTGGAGCAACCAGGATGAGAGTCATCGAGTGCTGCCTGAGCTTGCGTGCCACCAGCGGTATCAGAGGTGCTGGGGGAAAAGCGTACGCAAATTTGCCTGACCAGTTCATCCATATCGCATTGCCCTGCGACTGTGGGTGTGGGAACCTGGCGGCGAAGCTTTGGCATTTTGCGTTCTCCCTTGTGGCGAACAGGTCAATCTCAGGATGACCCCACCTTTGGAAGTACCGGTGGAGGACTGATGGATGGATATCCCACTCGTGCATTTGGTGGCTGTGCTTGCTGAGCAGGTCCGCCATCTGATTGTCCTTGCCCGGGAGGTGTTTTGCCATGAGGAAGATGTTCCTCTGAATGGCCCACTTCCACATGCTCTGAGCCAGATGAGACCGCTGCGGAGAGTGTGTTCCTCCCTGCTTTTGAATGTAGTACATGGCTGTCATGTTGTCCGTCCGGATCAACACGACCTTGTTGCACAGATGTACTTTGAAGGCTTTGAGTGCCATGAAGATCGCCATCAGTTCGAGAACATTGATGTGCATCTTCCGTTGCTGTTGCGTCCATAGTCCCTGCACTGTGTAACGGAGTACATGAGCTCCCCATCCCTGGAGAGAGGCGTCCGTTGTCAGGATGATCTGTGGCAGGCTCTTGGAACCGTCGGCCCTTGCAAAGGTTTCGTGGATTCCACCAATGCAGAGAATTGTATGCCCGACCGCTCACCAACACTAGGTCTTTCAACTGCCCGTGAGCCTGAGTCCACTGACGTGCTAAGCACTCCTGAAGCGGGCGCATATGTAGTCTGGCGTGCGGGACTATGGAAATGCAGGAGGCCATCATGCCTATCAACTGCATGAACACTCTTGCTGGAAGCGAGTGTTGAGGTCTGAACTTTTGTACCAGCGATTGAATGCTGCTGACCCTCACTGAATTTGGCTGTGCTGTGGCTGCCAGAGTGTTTATGGTCGCACCCAGATACTGCCGTATGTGGGCGGGTTGGAGGTGGGATTTTGGGTAATTCAGTGAGAATCCCAGATCATGCAGGAGGTGAATGGTGTGGGACAAGTGGGCGGCACACTGCTGGGCTGACTTTGCCTGGACGAGCCAGTCGTCCAGATAAGGGTAGACGTGGATGTTCCGTCTCCGGAGATGTGCCGCCACTGTCGCCAGGCATTTTGTGAACACCCTGGGTGCCGTGGTGACACCGAAAGGCAAAACCTTGAACTGTTAGTGCTGGTTTTGTATGGTCAATCGGAGGTATTTCCTGTGTGAAGGGTGCAGTGGAATGTGAAAGTACGCATCCTTCAGGTCTAAAGTTGCGAGAAAATCCCCCTGACAGAGCAACGGGAGCACTTGCTGCAGGGTTAGCATATGGAAGTGCTCCGACAGGGTGTAATGGTTTAGTGGCCTGAGGTCCAGAATGGGCCTGAGGGACCCGTCCTTCTTTGGTATTAAGAAGTACAGGGAGTAAACTCCTGTGCCTCTTTCCTGTATAGGAACGAGCTCTATTGGTCCTTTTTGCAGCATAACTGTGACTTCCTGCTGCAATAAGTGCAAATGCTCGGCCGACATAGGACGGTTTCTTGGGGGCATGTTGGGTGGAGTGGATGTTAACTCCAGACAATAACCGTATTGGATACGTTTCCTCACCCACCTGTCTGTGGTGATGGACTTCCAGACGGGCAGGAACTGCTGGAGTCTCCCCCCGACCGGTGTTGTGTGGTCGGGGGGCAGTGACAAGGTGTCACTGTTTGCTGGTGGTAGAGGACCTGGAGCTGTTGTTTCCACGACCTCTGCCCTTGGCGCTGTTACCACGATATCCACCTCGACTCTTGTTGGTGTATGTGGACTGAGTGTTGCCCTTGTAGCACTGCGTGGACTGGGAGAGCTGGCCCCTGGAAACGCCCCTAGTGCTTGAGCGACGAAAAGACCCGCCCCGAAACTGCTGGGACTGTAAGGCACCCATGGATTTCGCAGTCTCCGTGTCCTTCTTTATCTTTTCTAGGGTGGTGTCATCCTCCGGGCCAAACAGGTGATCTGGGTTGACTGTTTGGTTAAGGATGGTGGTTTGGATTTCTGGCTTAAATCCAGAGATTCTCAGCCAGGTATGTCGCCGTAGCATAACACTAGTGTTTATAGCTCTGGCAGCGGTATCAGCTGCGTCCAGAGCGCACTTAATTGAAGCGGTAGAGATCAACTTCCCTTCCTGAATCAGCATCTCAGTCGCCTCCTTGTATTCATCAGGCAGGTGCTGCAACAGGGTCTCCAGTGTGTCGTAGTGTGCCCTGTCATAGCGCGCCAGAAGCCCTTGTGTGTTAGAAATTCGGCAGATGTTGGCTGCCTGTGCTGCTACCCTCTTCCCCGATGCCTCAAAGACCTTGGATTCTTTGTCTGGGGGAGGAGCATCACCCGTAGTCTGAGAATTAGCCCTCTTCCGGGCATTCGAGACAACCAGGGAGTCCAGAGGCAACTGTCCTTTGATGTAGGTAGGATCAGTAGGCGCTTACTTGTATTTCTTATCAATCCTAGGGTTTATCACCCTCGCCCTGGTAGGTTCTTTAAAGATCTCAGCAGCATGCTTTAAAACACCTTTCAGCATAGGCAGAGTCTTTACAGTTTTTTCTGATATTGAGAAGGTATCGAAAAGGAAATCGACATCCACAGGGTCAGCATGGAGCTGTACGTTGTGATTGTTAGCTGCCCGCTCAATGAGGGCATTGAAAGCTGCAGATTCTGTAGGGGACGTTTTTGCAGAAAAAAGTTGAGGGTCTTGTCCTGATTGAGGATCCCGTGGGTCACCACCAGCTGCTCAGGGTTCGTTGGTATCCTCAGGGTCTGTATAGACAGGATAACTGTACTCATCCTCATCATCCCCCTCCCCAGCGTCCACATCCGAGTAAGTGGGCGAAACATCATGAGTCTGTGGGGAAAGTGGTTCCACCAAGGCTGGAGTGAAAGCAGAGTCCTTCTTTTTCTTGAGAGGGATCTTGTAAGACTCCATTGGGCGATCTGGGGCGATTTTCCGCTTGTGGAGGGAAAGCTTGCCCGTTTCGGCATCAATGAAAGGTTCCTGATGCTCTTCCACTGAAGGTCGTCGAGGTCGCGGGCCGGGGACCACCACTGACGACTTCGGCGCCGAGGAGACCTTTTCGGGCACGCTGGCGACTGCCTTAGGAGCGAAAGCCTTCGGCGCCGTCTTCGGCGGCAACGTGAAATGGATGGGCGTGGACGCCTTAAGTGGTTTCTCCACCGGTTTCGTAGGTGGAGGATCCTTCGGACCGACTGACGCGGTCCCGTCCCTGATGCGCTGCAGGGAGTCCGTCACCTTCTTGGTGAACGCGGCGGATGGGTGCGCCGGTTCAATGGAATCCTTCGAGGTCACACCTGGAGTCGGCTCTCGGGGCGCGGTGCCCTTGTCCTGCTGACGCGGAGTCGCAAGAACCTTCGGGTCATCCAGCCGCTTTTTCGGGTCACCAAGAGTTTTCTTCGGGTCGCCGACAGCCTTCTTCGGGTCGCTGAGGCTTTAACCGGCGTCGACCGTCTTCGGCGCCAACGCGCTCGGCTCGACCACCTTCACTTTAGTCTTCGGTGCGGCGGACTTCGTCTCGACGCCCTTGACTTGAGCCTTCGGCTCGACAGCCACCTTCGGCTTCTTCGGCGCCAAGGTCTCCAAGGCCTTGGAGCCGACCAAAGCGATGCGCACTTTCGGTTTCGAGGACGGCACCTGCGCAGTATCAGGAGTCGAGACCGTAGGTTTCGCTTTCGGTTTCGTTTTGCCAGGGAGTGGCTCGACTGCAATGTCCGTGGCCGAGCCCGAAGGCGGGGCCGTAGAACCCATAGTGAGATCTTGGGTAAGGTCCGAAGGCGATCCCTCGACCTGAGCCTTATAAATTGGCACGGCCCCAGAGTCAGATTGAGGAAGCTCCTCATCCGAGCTATCCTCCATGGCCCCGAGGGCCCCGTCGTCGTCCCCTACCTCGTCGACGACTTCTTCGGCCTCGACTATCTCTGCATCCGCGTCGTAATCGTAGTCGACATCCGACGCAGGGTTAGATTCAGAAATGTCCTGGATAGATTCGTCCTCGACATCCCCTGCATCGAAGATGTCCACAGGCGCCGGTGCAGCATGCTGGGCCTCCTGGCACGCAGCTCGTCGAAGCTTAAGTGTCTTCTTGGACCTGAAGCGTGAACAAGCCATACACTTGTCTTCATCGTGGTCCGGCGACAGACACTTGTTGCACACCGGGTGGACGTCGATGTGGGGATACTTCGAGTTGCAGACGGGACATCTCTTGAATGGACTTCATTCCATGATGGACGGTTGATAGGTCTGGAGCGTCGACTGGGCCTTCCGCGCCGAGAGCACGCGGGTGTAGAGAATCCGGCTCGGAACAGAGCTGGAAGAACTAAGACCGAATGCAAGACCATACCGACGTAGTATACTAAAGACCTTTTGGTCTCAAGAAGTTTTCTATTGATTCCGACAAGAGGGATTTCTAAGACCTCCGAACCCAATGGCGGAAAAAAACAATCTGAGGATGGAGTGGATGCCCATGCGCACTGTAGTCCAGGGGAGGAGCCACCTATCTTGTGATACTTCGAAGACTCTTCCAGGACAACAATGTGCAATCTTCCGGACCCAACACTAGGCGGCGATCTATGCACAGATATGAATTCAGCAGCCCACATGCCTCGAACCAGGGCACCCAACCTCAAAACAGCACCCTGCACCCGGCCGCCTTAGTGCCTTTGGTGCTACTTTGGTCCCCAACTTGCCCTGAGCTAAACCCTAGGAGCTTTGCTCCCAGAACCTCGTGGCCTGCTAGCCAGCAGCCACCAACCGGAGACCCCCTACCTCCATAGGATACCATTGAGCCTCAATTCTCTGCACCCAGCCGCCCTAGTGCCACTGAGGGTGCAACAACAGTGCATCACTGACCCTGGGAGACCCTGAGTCTAACCCCAGAACCTTAACTCCCACAGTCATTTACTTACCTGCAAACCGATAACCTGTTTTTCCTCCATAGGATAACATTGACAATTTTCCTCCACAAAATGACTAAGTGTGGGGTTTTGTCCCAGTGCTGAATCTAGGCATCCAGCACGGAGTTAGAAAAAGTAACGTAAAAGTAACTTACCAGCAATTTGTTGACAAAGCTTATTCATTCCACTGTACTGTAGTTGCTAAGTGTTGCATACTACTGCTCCCCTGTAAATCAAAGTACAATTCCTATTGCATTTTCAAACTGTTCTATCTCCAGTAACTTATTACTGAAAAGTATTTAATGCTTACCTGTGCCAGGCTTGCTTGGTTCTAAAAATAAACAGTATCATTTTTATACAAAAACAATTGGCCCAGAGTTCAGTTCTTGAGTGTGTGAATTAATTTGCTGACTGAGTGTGTACATCAAATGCTTGATACTGCCTTACTGCTCGACCAAGCTACCACTTGGGAGTAAGGTTCTATCTAACTTTAACCTCTGCCTATCTCTGGGTACACTTCGACGGTATACACACTATACCTCATTTTGGTGTAGTATATATAGAGCCAGTGTCTAACACCAACACAAGGGTAGAGCTCAACTCTCTCTCAGCTTAAGGTGCAACGATGTACTGTCCAGCACAAGGGCAGAGCTGAACCGTCTCTCTGCCTTTGTGGCAATGACTTAATGTCCAACTCAGGGGAACACAATTAGAGGCTGACTGCAATGGCCGGATATAGCAAGGAGGCGGGTCCTGGTAAAAGTCTGGAAGTTCAAAAGTTTGAAAAGGTTTCTAAGTTTTAACACAGAAAGAGGCTTTGTCACTTTTTGGGAAGTAAAGTCCACCTTGAGTGGCTACCGCTGAAATTGTCGCCACCGGCTGTGAAACCGAAGGCCAGATTCATGAAGCAGGTTGGTCCTGCTGGTGCTCAGGAATTTTAGAAGAAAGGACTGGACCTGCTGTCTGTGACCCGAGAGGAGCCCTGAAGGACGGGAGCTGCCGTCTGTGACCTGAGAGGAGCCCTGAAGGACGGGAGCTGCTGTCTGTGACCTGAGAAGAGCCCTGAAGGATGAGAGCTGCTGTCTGTGACATGAGAGGAGCCCTGAAGGCGGGAGCTGCTGTCTGTGACCTGAGAGGGGCCCTGAAGGACGGGAGCTGCTGCCTGTTACCTGAGAGGAGCCCTGAAGGACGGGAGCTGCTGTCCGTGACCTGAGAGGAGCCCTGAAGGAGGGGAGCTGCTGTCTGTGACCTGAGAGGAGCCCTGAAGGACTGGACCTGCCGTCTGTGACCTGAGAGGAGCCTGAAGGACGGGAGCTGCTGTCTGTGACCTGAGAGGGGCCCTGAAGGATGGGAGCTGCTGTCTGTGACCTGAGAGGAGCCCTGAAGGACGGGACCTGCCGCCTGTGACCTAAGAGGAGCCCAGAAGGCGGGAGCTGCTGTCTGTGACCTGAGGAGCCCTGAAGGATGGGAGCTGCTGTCTGTGACCTGAGAGGGGCCCTGAAGGACAGGAGCTGCAGCCTGTGACCTGAGAGGAGCCTGAAGGACGGGAGCTGCTGTCTGTGACCTGAGAGGAGCCCTGAAGGACGGGAGCTGCTGTCGGTGACCTGAGAGGGGCCCTGAAGGACGGGAGCTGCTGTCTGTGACCTGAGAGGGGCCCTGGAGGACGGGAGCTGCCGTCTGTGACCTGAGAGGAGCCCTGAAGGACGGGAGCTGCCGTCTGTGACCTGAGAGGGGCCCTGAAGGATGGGAGCTGCCGTCTGTGACCTGAGAGGAGCCTGAAGGACGGGAGCTTCTGTCTGTGACCTGAGAGGAGCCTGAAGGACGGGAGCTGCTGTCTGTGACCTGAGAGGAGCCTGAAGGACGGGAGCTTCTGTCTGTGACCTGAGAGGAGCCTGAAGGACGGGAGCTGCTGTCTGTGACCTGAGAGGGGCCCTGAAGGACTGGACCTGAGAGGGGCCCTGAAGGACGGGACCTGCCGTCTGTGACCTGAGGAGCCATGAAGGACGGGAGCTGCTGTCTGCGACCTGAGAGGGGCCCTGAGGACTGGACCTGCCGTCTGTGACCTGAGAGGGGCCCTGAAGGACTGGACCTGCCGTCTGTGACCTGAGAGGAGCCCTGAAGGACGGGAGCTGCTGTCTGTGACCTGAGAGGGGCCCTGAAGGACGGGAGCTGCTGTCTGTGACCTGAGAGGGGCCCTGAAGGACTGGACCTGCCGTCTGTGACCTGAGAGGGGCCCTGAAGGACTGGACCTGCCGTCTGTGACCTGAGAGGAGCCCTGAAGGACGGGAGCTGCTGTCTGTGACCTGAGAGGGGCCCTGAAGGATGGGAGCTGCCGTCTGTGACCTGAGAGGAGCCCTGAAGGACGGGAGCTGCTGTCTGTGACCTGAGAGGGGCCATGAAGGACGAAAGCTGCTGTCTGTAACCTGAGAGGAGCCTGAAGGACGGGAGCTGCTGTCTGTGACCTGAGAGGGGCCCTGAAGGACTGGACCTGAGAGGGGCCCTGAAGGACGGGAGCTGCTGCCTGTGACCTGAGGAGCCCTGAAGGACGGGAGCTGCTGTCTGTGACCTGAGAGGAGCCCTGAAGGACGGGAGCTGCTGTCTGTGACCTGAGAGGAGCCCTGAGGACTGGACCTGCCGTCTGTGACCTGAGAGGAGCCTGAAGGACGGGAGCTGCTGTCTGTGACCTGAGGAGCCCTGAAGGACGGGAGTTGCTGTCTGTGACCTGAGAGGAGCCCTGAAGGATGGGAGCTGCCGTCTGTGACCTGAGAGGGGCCCTGAAGGACGGGAGCTGCCGTCTGTGACCTGAGAGGAGCCCTGAAGGACTGGACCTGCTGTCTGTGACCTGAGAGGAGCCCTGAAGGACGGGAGCTGCCGTCTGTGACCTGAGAGGAGCCCTGAAGGACGGGAGCTGCTGTCTGTGACCTGAGAGGAGCACTGAAGGACGGGAGCTGCCGTCTGTGACCTGAGAGGAGCCCTGAAGGACGGGACCTGCCGTCTGTGACCTGAGAGGGGCACTGAAGGACGGGAGCTGCTGTCTGTGACCTGAGAGGAGCCATGAAGGACGGGAGCTGCTGTCTGTGACCTGAGAGGAGCCCTGAAGGACGGGAGCTGCTGTCTGTCACCTGAGATGAGCCCTGAAGGACGGGAGCTGCTGTCTGTGACCTGAGAGGGGCCCTGAGGTACGGGAGCTGCCGTCTGTGACCTGAGAGGGGCCCTGAAGGACTGGACCTGCCGTCTGTGACCTGAGAGGAGCCATGAAGGACGGGAGCTGCTGTCTGTGACCTGAGAGGAGCCCTGAAGGACGGGAGCTGCTGTCTGTGACCTGAGAGGAGCCCTGAAGGACGGGAGCTGCTGTCTGTGACCTGAGAGGAGCCCTGAAGGACGGGAGCTGCTGTCTGTGACCTGAGAGGAGCCCTGAAGGATGGGAGCTGCTGTCTGTGACCTGAGAGGAGCCCTGAAGGACGGGAGCTGCTGTCTGTGACCTGAGAGGGGCCATGAAGGACGGGAGCTGCTGTCTGTGACCTTAGAGGAGCCCTGGAGGACGGGAGCTGCTGTCTGCGACCTGAGAGGAGCCTGAAGGACGGGAGCTGCTGTCTGTGACCTGAGGAGCCCTGAAGGACGGGAGTTGCTGTCTGTGACCTGAGAGGAGCCCTGAAGGATGGGAGCTGCTGTCTGTGACCTGAGAGGAGCCTGAAGGACGGGAGCTGCTGTCTGTGACCTGAGGAGCCCTGAAGGACGGGAGCTGCTGTCTGTGACCTGAGAGGAGCCCTGAAGGACGGGAGCTGCTGTCTGTGACCTGAGAGGAGCCCTGAAGGACGGGAGCTGCTGTCTGTGACCTGAGAGGAGCCCTGAAGGACGGGAGCTGCCGTCTGTGACCTCAGAGGGGCCCTGAAGGACGGGAGCTGCTGTCTGTGACCTGAGAGGTGCCATGAAGGATGGGAGCTGCTGTCTGTGACCTGAGAGGGGCCCTGAAGGACGGGAGCTGCTGTCTGTGACCTGAGAGGAGCCCTGAAGGACGGGAGCTGCTGTCTGTGACCTGAGAGGAGCCCTGAAGGATGGGAGCTGCTGTCTGTGACCTGAGAGGAGCCCTGAAGGACGGGAGCTGCTGTCTGTGACCTGAGAGGGGCCATGAAGGACGGGAGCTGCTGTCTGTGACCTTAGAGGAGCCCTGGAGGACGGGAGCTGCTGTCTGTGACCTGAGAGGAGCCTGAAGGACGGGAGCTGCTGTCTGTGACCTGAGGAGCCCTGAAGGACGGGAGTTGCTGTCTGTGACCTGAGAGGAGCCCTGAAGGATGGGAGCTGCTGTCTGTGACCTGAGAGGAGCCTGAAGGACGGGAGCTGCTGTCTGTGACCTGAGGAGCCCTGAAGGACGGGAGCTGCTGTCTGTGACCTGAGAGGAGCCCTGAAGGACGGGAGCTGCTGTCTGTGACCTGAGAGGAGCCCTGAAGGACGGGAGCTGCTGTCTGTGACCTGAGAGGAGCCCTGAAGGACGGGAGCTGCCGTCTGTGACCTCAGAGGGGCCCTGAAGGACGGGAGCTGCTGTCTGTGACCTGAGAGGTGCCATGAAGGACGGGAGCTGCCGTCTGTGACCTCAGAGGGGCCCTGAAGGACGGGAGCTGCTGTCTGTGACCTGAGGAGCCCTGAAGGACGGGAGCTGCTGTCTGTGACCTGAGAGGAGCCCTGAAGGACGGGAGCTGCTGTCTGTGACCTGAGAGGAGCCATGAAGGACGGGAGCTGCCGTCTGTGACCTGAGAGGAGCCCTGAAGGACGGGAGCTGCCGTCTGTCACCTGAGAGGAGCCCTGAAGGACTGGACCTGCCATCTGTGACCTGAGAGGAGCCCTGAAGGACGGGAGCTGCCGTCTGTGACCTGAGAGGGGCCCTGAAGGACTGGACCTGCCGTCTGTGACCTGAGAGGGGCCCTGAAGGACTGGACCTGCCGTCTGTGACCTGAGAGGAGCCCTGAAGGACTGGACCTGCCGTCTGTGACCTGAGAGGGGCCCTGAAGGACGGGAGCTGCTGTCCGTGACCTGAGAGGAGCCCTGAAGGAGGGGAGCTGCTGTCTGTGACCTGAGAGGAGCCCTGAGGACTGGACCTGCCGTCTGTGACCTGAGAGGAGCCTGAAGGACGGGAGCTGCTGTCTGTGACCTGAGGAGCCCTGAAGGACGGGAGCTGCTGTCTGTGACCTGAGAGGAGCCCTGAAGGATGGGAGCTGCCGTCTGTGACCTGAGAGGAGCCCTGAAGGACTGGACCTGCTGTCTGTGACCTGAGAGGAGCCTGAAGGACGGGAGCTGCTGTCTGTGACCTGAGAGGGGCCCTGAAGGATGGGAGCTGCTGTCTGTGACCTGAGAGGAGCCCTGAAGGACGGGACCTGCCGTCTGTGACCTGAGAGGAGCCCTGAAGGCGGGAGCTGCTGTCTGTGACCTGAGGAGCCCTGAAGGATGGGAGCTGCTGTCTGTGACCTGAGAGGAGCCCTGAAGGACGGGAGCTGCTGTCTGTGACCTGAGAGGGGCCCTGAAGGACGGGAGCTGCTGTCTGTGACCTGAGAGGGGCCCTGAAGGACGGGAGCTGCCGTCTGTGACCTGAGAGGGGCCCTGAAGGACGGGAGCTGCTGTCTGTGACCTGAGAGGGACCCTGAAGGACAGGAGCTGCTGTCTGTGACCTGAGAGGGACCCTGAAGGACGGGAGCTGCTGTCTGTGACCTGTGAGGGGCCCTGAAGGACGGGAGCTGCTGTCTGTGACCTGAGAGGGACCCTGAAGGACGGGAGCTTCTGTCTGTGACCTGAGAGGAGCCTGAAGGACGGGAGCTGCTGTCTGTGACATGAGAGGAGCCATGAAGGATGGGAGCTGCTGTCTGTCACCTGAGAGGAGCCCTGAAGGACGGGAGCTGCTGTCGGTGACCTGAGAGGGGCCCTGAAGGACGGGAGCTGCTGTCTGTGACCTGAGAGGAGCCTGAAGGACGGGAGCTGCTGTCTGTGACCTGAGAGGGGCCCTGAAGGACTGGACCTGAGAGGGGCCCTGAAGGACGGGACCTGCCGTCTGTGACCTGAGAGGGGCCCTGAAGGACGGGAGCTGCCGTCTGTGACCTGAGAGGGGCCATGAAGGACGGGAGCTGCCGTCTGTGACCTGAGAGGGGCCATGAAGGACGGGAGCTGCCGTCTGTGACCTGAGAGGAGCCCTGAAGGACGGGAGCTGCTGTCTGTGACCTGAGAGGGGCCCTGAGGACTGGACCTGCCGTCTGTGACCTGAGAGGGGCCCTGAGGACTGGACCTGCCGTCTGTGACCTGAGAGGGGCCCTGAAGGACTGGACCTGCCGTCTGTGACCTGAGAGGAGCCCTGAGGACTGGACCTGCCGTCTGTGACCTGAGAGGGGCCCTGAAGGACTGGACCTGCCGTCTGTGACCTGAGAGGAGCCCTGAAGGACGGGAGCTGCTGTCTGTGACCTGAGAGGGGCCCTGAAGGACTGGACCTGCCGTCTGTGACCTGAGAGGGGCCCTGAAGGACTGGACCTGCCGTCTGTGACCTGAGAGGAGCCCTGAAGGACGGGAGCTGCTGTCTGTGACCTGAGAGGGGCCCTGAAGGATGGGAGCTGCCGTCTGTGACCTGAGAGGAGCCCTGAAGGACGGGAGCTGCTGTCTGTGACCTGAGAGGGGCCATGAAGGACGAAAGCTGCTGTCTGTAACCTGAGAGGAGCCTGAAGGACGGGAGCTGCTGTCTGTGACCTGAGAGGGGCCCTGAAGGACTGGACCTGAGAGGGGCCCTGAAGGACGGGAGCTGCTGTCTGTGACCTGAGAGGAGCCCTGAAGGACGGGAGCTGCCGTCTGTGACCTGAGGAGCCCTGAAGGACGGGAGCTGCTGTCTGTGACCTGAGAGGAGCCCTGAAGGACGGGAGCTGCTGTCTGTGACCTGAGAGGAGCCCTGAGGACTGGACCTGCCGTCTGTGACCTGAGAGGAGCCTGAAGGACGGGAGCTGCTGTCTGTGACCTGAGGAGCCCTGAAGGACGGGAGTTGCTGTCTGTGACCTGAGAGGAGCCCTGAAGGATGGGAGCTGCCGTCTGTGACCTGAGAGGGGCCCTGAAGGACGGGAGCTGCCGTCTGTGACCTGAGAGGAGCCCTGAAGGACTGGACCTGCTGTCTGTGACCTGAGAGGAGCCCTGAAGGACGGGAGCTGCCGTCTGTGACCTGAGAGGAGCCCTGAAGGACGGGAGCTGCTGTCTGTGACCTGAGAGGAGCCCTGAAGGACGGGAGCTGCTGTCTGTCACCTGAGATGAACCCTGAAGGACGGGAGCTGCTGTCTGTGACCTGAGAGGGGCCCTGAGGTACGGGAGCTGCCGTCTGTGACCTGAGAGGGGCCCTGAAGGACTGGACCTGCCGTCTGTGACCTGAGAGGAGCCATGAAGGACGGGAGCTGCTGTCTGTGACCTGAGAGGAGCCCTGAAGGACGGGAGCTGCTGTCTGTGACCTGAGAGGAGCCCTGAAGGACGGGAGCTGCTGTCTGTGACCTGAGAGGAGCCCTGAAGGACGGGAGCTGCTGTCTGTCACCTGAGAGGAGCCCTGAAGGATGAGAGCTGCTGTCTGTGACCTGAGAGGGGCCCTGAAGGACGGGAGCTGCCGTCTGTGACCTGAGAGGGGCCCTGAAGGACGGGAGCTGCTGTCTGTCACCTGAGAGGAGCCCTGAAGGACTGGACCTGCCGTCTGTGACCTGAGAGGGGCCCTGAAGGACGGGAGCTGCCGTCTGTGACCTGAGAGGGGCCCTGAAGGACGGGAGCTGCTGTCTGTGACCTGAGAGGGGCCCTGAAGGACTGGACCTGCCGTCTGTGACCTGAGAGGGGCCCTGAAGGACTGGACCTGCTGTCTGTGACCTGAGAGGAGCCCTGAAGGACGGGAGCTGCTGTCTGTGACCTGAGAGGAGCCTGAAGGACGGGAGCTGCCGTCTGTGACCTGAGAGGAGCCCTGAAGGACGGGAGCTGCTGTCTGTGACCTGAGAGGGGCCCTGAAGGATGGGAGCTGCCGTCTGTGACCTGAGAGGAGCCCTGAAGGACGGGAGCTGCTGTCTGTGACCTGAGAGGGGCCCTGAAGGATGGGAGCTGCCGTCTGTGACCTGAGAGGGGCCCTGAAGGACGGGAACTGCTGTCTGCGACCTGAGAGGGACCATGAAGGACGGGAGCTGCTGTCTGCGACCTGAGAGGGGCCATGAAGGACGGGAGCTGCTGTCTGTGACCTGAGAGGGGCCCTGAAGGACTGGACCTGCCGTCTGTGACCTGAGAGGGGCCCTGAAGGACTGGACCTGCCGTCTGTGACCTGAGAGGAGCCCTGAAGGACGGGAGCTGCTGTCTGTGACCTGAGAGGGGCCCTGAAGGATGGGAGCTGCCGTCTGTGACCTGAGAGGGGCCATGAAGGACAGGAGCTGCTGTCTGTGACCTGAGAGGGGCCCTGAGGACTGGACCTGCCGTCTGTGACCTGAGAGGAGCCTGAAGGACGGGACCTGCTGTCTGTGACCTGAGAGGGGCCCTGAAGGATGGGAGCTGCCGTCTGTGACCTGAGAGGAGCCCTGAAGGATGGGAGCTGCCGTCTGTGACCTGAGAGGAGCCCTGAAGGACGGGAGCTGCTGTCTGCGACCTGAGAGGAGCCATGAAGGACGGGAGCTGCCGTCTGTGACCTGAGAGGAGCCCTGAAGGACTGGACCTGCCGTCTGTGACCTGAGAGGAGCCTGAAGGACGGGAGCTGCTGTCTGTGACCTGAGAGGGGCCCTGAAGGATGGGAGCTGCCGTCTGTGACCTGAGAGGAGCCCTGAAGGACGGGAGCTGCGGTCTGTGACCTGAGAGGGGCCCTGAAGGACGGGAGCTGCTGTCTGTCACCTGAGAGGAGCCCTGAAGGACGGGAGCTGCTGTCTGTGACCTGAGAGGAGCCCTGAAGGATGGGAGCTGCTGTCTGTGACCTGAGAGGGGCCCTGGAGGACGGGAGCTGCCGTCTGTGACCTGAGAGGAGCCCTGAAGGACGGGAGCTGCTGTCTGTCACCTGAGAGGAGCCCTGAAGGACGGGAGCTGCTGTCTGTGACCTGAGGAGCCCTGAAGGATGGGAGCTGCCGTCTGTGACCTGAGAGGAGCCCTGAAGGATGGGAGCTGCCGTCTGTGACCTGAGAGGGGCCCTGGAGGACGGGAGCTGCCGTCTGTGACCTGAGAGGAGCCCTGAAGGACGGGAGCTGCTGTCTGTGACCTGAGAGGGGCCCTGAAGGACGGGAGCTGCTGTCTGTGACCTGAGAGGGGCCCTGAAGGATGGGAGCTGCTGTCTGTGACCTGAGGAGCCCTGAAGGACGGGAGCTGCTGTCTGTGACCTGAGAGGAGCCATGAAGGACGGGAGCTGCTGTCTGTCACCTGAGAGGAGCCCTGAAGGACGGGAGCTGCTGTCTGTGACCTGAGGAGCCCTGAAGGACGGGAGCTGCTGTCTGTGACCTGAGAGGAGCCATGAAGGACGGGAGCTGCTGTCTGTGACCTGAGGAGCCCTGAAGGACGGGAGCTGCTGTCTGTGACCTGAGAGGAGCCCTGAAGGATGGGAGCTGCCGTCTGTGACCTGAGAGGGGCCCTGGAGGACGGGAGCTGCCGTCTGTGACCTGAGAGGAGCCCTGAAGGACGGGAGCTGCTGTCTGTCACCTGAGAGGAGCCCTGAAGGACGGGAGCTGCTGTCTGTGACCTGAGGAGCCCTGAAGGACGGGAGCTGCTGTCTGTGACCTGAGAGGAGCCCTGAAGGACTGGACCTGCCGTCTGTGACCTGAGAGGAGCCCTGAAGGACGGGAGCTACTGTCTGTGACCTGAGAGGAGCCCCGAGGGAGGGGAGCTGCTGTCTGTGACTTGAGAGGGGCCCTGAAGGACGGGAGCTGCTGTCTGTGACCTGAGAGGGGCCCTGAAGGACGGGAGCTGCTGTCTGTGACCTGAGAGGGGCCCTGAAGGACGGGAGCTGCCGTCTGTGACCTCAGAGGGGCCCTGAAGGACGGGACCTGCTGTCTGTGACCTGAGGAGCCCTGAAGGACGGGAGCTGCTGTCTGTGACCTGAGAGGAGCCCTGAAGGACGGGAGCTGCTGTCTGTGACCTGAGAGGAGCCCTGAAGGACGGGAGCTGCTGTCTGTCACCTGAGAGGAGCCCTGAAGGACGGGAGCTGCTGTCTGTGACCTGAGGAGCCCTGAAGGACGGGAGCTGCTGTCTGTGACCTGAGAGGAGCCCTGAAGGACTGGACCTGCCGTCTGTGACCTGAGGAGCCCTGAAGGATGGGAGCTGCCGTCTGTGACCTGCGAGGAGCCCTGAAGGATGGGAGCTGCCGTCTGTGACCTGAGAGGGGCCCTGGAGGACGGGAGCTGCCGTCTGTGACCTGAGAGGAGCCCTGAAGGACGGGAGCTGCTGTCTGTCACCTGAGAGGAGCCCTGAAGGACGGGAGCTGCTGTCTGTGACCTGAGGAGCCCTGAAGGACGGGAGCTGCTGTCTGTGACCTGAGAGGAGCCCTGAAGGACTGGACCTGCCGTCTGTGACCTGAGAGGGGCCCTGAAGGACGGGAGCTGCTGTCTGTGACCTGAGAGGAGCCTGAAGGACGGGAGCTGCTGTCTGTGACCTGAGAGGGGCCCTGAAGGATGGGAGCTGCTGTCTGTGACCTGAGAGGAGCCCTGAAGGACGGGAGCTGCTGTCTGTGACCTGAGAGGGGCCCTGAGGACTGGACCTGCCGTCTGTGACCTGAGAGGAGCCTGAAGGACGGGAGCTGCTGTCTGTGACATGAGAGGAGCCATGAAGGACTGGACCTGCCGTCTGTGACCTGAGAGGAGCCCTGAAGGAGGGGAGCTGCTGTCTGTGACCTGAGAGGAGCCCTGAAGGCTGAGGAAATATAAATTTTTGGTCATGTTATGTTCCCTAGCGCGTACCCCACCGACTCCATGTACCAGCTTAAAGTGCATGTAACTTCCCTCCTGTACCAGCTATGAAGACGCAAATACATTTGCGTCCAACGTTAACTTGTCCTCTTTCAGATCCATCCTGAATGGATTACATAGTCCGTTCTTAAATATGCTATGCCACCGTCTTTTTGTAATGTACTTTACATGTTTTTCCTGCTCTGACAGAGTAGGCCCTGAATTTCTGCCATCGAGCCTCTTTCCTGGCCCCTGACTCTGACCGCCTCTGCCCAGGCTACCTCTGTACCCGTGAACTCTGACTTACTTTCAGCGCGGCCCCTCGCGCTCGGCTCAGCCTGCTTTCTGCCAAAACTGACTATAACCTTCGAGTTATCTGTTCCGCTCCTCGAGAATGCATTCCTGCCTACTAGCTTCTGTAAACATCCTCTCCAGCTGCAGAGCCAAAGGGCCGACCTGTCTCAATGCAAGTAATTCATAGCCTCTGTTACCATGCTTCCATGGAAGGCCTCGTGCCCCCACGCTTCTCATACAGACACTTAGGCGCTTATACACGCATCCACAGTTAGCATAGAATAGCTTCTGCCCTAGAGACCTTTCTGCCCAGATAGTATGGTTCCTAAACATCAGATATCAGATACGATAAAAGTACAAGTTGATCTGACATGCCAGACTTCTGTCTCTTTCCGTCAGTATGAATGTCAAGCCCCTGCACCCCGTCAATCACACGTCATGCAGCTGCGCACGCATCCAAGCTTCCGATTTCTGCTGACATTGCAACAATTCTGTTAGCACCACCCCTTGGTGCCACCCACTTGCGTCACCTATCAGTGACGTTTCTAGCACACACCTCCAGTTCACGCCTAGTTCACGCCTCTTGATTACGTACTAGTACCACGTGTATACTGTTATCTTGTCTTCTCTCAGCTGTTACGCCTCTTACACTGCTTCCTATGGTATAAATCAAGTATATAAGCTATGTAATGTCAATAAAGTTTGCTCTATCCCTTCTGACACCCCTGTGGTGGTCAGAACATGATATCCTGGTCTTGACCATTCCTTTATGAGGAATAAAACCCTTAGAAACTCTAACACCACGGACTCTGTCTTTTTTCATCCGATCTGAGTTATTATTGATTAAGTACTTACCTGCATAGAAATTAAGAGAGTAAATTAATTATTTACGTCATTTTGGCGCCCGAATAGGGACCCCTCCCCCACCTCACGCGCCGGTTGGCGCATTGCAAGCTCTGTCCCCTGCCGTCAGTTAGACGGAACCTACGCGTACCGGCAGGATTTCCTGCATCTCCCTCTGACCCAAGGAGGTGACGAAGACTGCGATCAGTGCCCAGACGAGGCGGTGAGGAGTGCGGAGGATCCCGACCAGAGCCTAGCCGAAAGAAGCAAGGTCCGAGGTGTCAAGAGGCCCACCAGGTTTCCGAGGTTTTCCGAAGTTTTCCGAAGTACCGAGTCGAATCCAGTCGAGTTTTCCGAGGCCTTCTGTTTCCGTGCTTCCCGGTGAGTACCATTGCTGGGTCGTATCTAGACGGGTTTGGGTACGCAAGTCCGGTCTGCACTGTTTTTAGGCAGTGTATCTGTACTGTTTAGCAGTATATCTAGTATTCCGAATTTCTGCACTGTTACACCAGTGTATCTGTACTGTTGAGCAGTACATCCAGTATAGGGGGGTAGTCATCTATGTCTCAAATGTTTTCATGTGATTAATGTCGTGGTATGAATGTGACCGTTTAATGTGCATTATTGTGTTTCTTGTATCAACTAAGCCGTAACCAGTATTAAGTAGTAAGGATCGAGCATTCAGAAATAAGTAAGCAAAATGCCGTTTTTTAACAAGTTAAAACAGATAGGAACTAGGAAAGGGATACTGGAGGAAGAAATTCCTATTCCCCCTAGGGACACTCCAGGTAACTTTATGTACCACAAGCATGGCTTAGATGCCATATTGTATCTAGATTTATGGGCCGATTACACCAAGCACCTAGACGAAAGACACAGATGGCCTGTTACCGGAACATGGGATGCCGAGTGCATCATGAAGGTAGAAGAAGCATTATGGAAAAAGAAAGCTAGACAATCACAGAAAGATGCCATAGAATTTTGGCGTAAGGAATCACATAAGCGTGCTGAGAAAGCACTCCGTAGAGAAGACAGACTTAAAGAATCAAACAAGGCTCAAGAAAACGAATTAGTTACTGAAGGAATCCGAGTAAAATCAGAACAAATAGACCGTGCCCGAAACAATCTTGTAAACGGAATGTATCTTGCGGCCGAAGGTACACCTGAGGCCCTATCAGAAATACCGAAAAATCTGCCGCCACCATTAGTTCCAACTAAAGTAATGCATAAGACTACTAAAGACATATTCTTAAATGCTTATCTAGAGGATGTAGCACCAGCTTACGCCAACCTGCCTGTTCGTGCCCTGCCTACTGACAGGGATGGGGGTGGCACTACGCCCCCAGATCATGTTCCGCCAGTGCCGCGACAGACCTCCCCTGTTCCGCCAGCTCCGCCACTTCCCGTACCCAAGATTGACCTACCGAAACAAGTCCTACCTGATCCTACTAAAGGACAAATTCATGTTCAGATCCAGACTCCGCAGGGAGATAATGCCCAAGCATCCGCCTCAGGAGGTGCGACTGCGGGTCTTCGGACCCCGCCATTAACACGCAGATTCAATTTCAGGGACACGCAGAGCCCTCTCGCGTTCCAGTCACCCCGACTTGACGCATTAAAGGAAAACATGTCAGTTTGCAGATATGATCCAGTACCCGGAAGAAACGATCTAATGATATTGGCATCACTACGGTTAAGATCTGCCACTGATAGCTTGCTATGTTATGTAGGAATGAAGGAACGGCTAGATAGAATATATGAGTTTGTTCAAACAGGGAAAGACCCTGACAGTATCAAGGATGCCATGGATAAACAGAAAGTTGACATTCAAGCACAGATATTACGATTTTTCATAAATTGTCTAATAAGAGAACGAGACAGGCCTGAGACAGATCAAAGTGAATTAGATGCACTAACAAAGTGGGGTCAAAATATAGCCGAAGGAAAACATGACAGGGGGGCTTGCATAGCCAGTATGTACCAGAAAATCAGAAAAGCAGTGATAACCGCACACCAGAAGGAAAAAGCTTCCTTCGAGGAGGCAGAAGAACTTGCAGAACCAGGAAGGTCTACAGATACTATAGCGTATGTAGGTAAGGGAAACTACCCTAGAAAAGGCATCTGTCTAGAACACAAGAGAGTTTTTCTCTCTGCTTTAACAAATCCGAATTCTTCTGAACATCAGTTCCAGGAAACTGATAAAAGGCTTCGAGACCGAATGGGGTACCATGTACTCAATTCTATGGATGAGCAAGAATTAGCCCGGTCAGCCATATTATGGGCTGAAAATCCAGACATATATAATGATGATACGTTAGCACAGACATTCTTGAACCTTTCCCCAGACGAGCAGAAATTAGCAGGCGTATACATGATTCAGCACCTCCTCATCAAGTTCAGAAATAACCATTCTGATCCAGGTCCCTTACACGAAACGTTAGAAGCACTACTTATGGATAGATGGAGAGGTTTTAGTACCAAGTTAATACAAATAATTCTAGAACAACGACATAAATACAACACCTTCATAAGTTCTGAATATGTTCCCGCTCCGCCCCCAGAAAGGAAAACGTATCACATGCAATGCGGTAGTGGCATTGAAAGTCAGAACCCCTTACGAGAAGTACACCCAGTTATGGGTGCGGATCAAGTCTTGAAGCGTGTGTATGTTCACACACCATTGACTAAGTTAGAACTGTTAGAAATGAAGAAACTAGTTCCATGCCATGATAAAGACCCTGCAGGTTTTCACAGAGAGCTTAAAGACATGTTGTTAATGGGGGATTACACGTATGATGATATTATGAAAATGTTAAAAGTACTGTTGCCCACGGGCATTTACGAGAAATTAAAGGAAAAGGATTGGGAGGTGGGGGACACAAAGATAGCATGGGCAGAAATAGAAGACGAAGAAAGCAAACGAATCCCAGGGTTAGGCCTTGGGGACAAGACTAAAGCATTGCCCGGATTAATAGTACAGGTTTTGCCAAGATTATTGACAACTAGAAAGGAAGATTGGGACGCCATCTCGTCCTGTAAACAGAAACATGATGAAGATACTAGTGACTTCTACTCAAGATTCGAGAAATGTTTCATTATAAATAGTGGCCTACAACCAAGTAGCGAGTTATATCCACACCTTTTTGTATCAAAACTAGTCGAGAATTCCCTACCATTAGTTAAAAATAGAGTGTACAAGGTTGAAAGTACTTGGCAGGCAAATACGCCATCCCAGATGTTACAAATGTTACAATATCACCAGAACAGAATTAGGGAAGAACAAGATCAGGAACAAAAGCGTATGAAAGATACGAAAATGAAAATGTTAGTAGCTCAGACGGTTCCAGCCGACGGTCAGAGAAAAGGTGGGACCCAGACAAGTCACACCACAGTTTCCGTTAAAGGGACATGTAATTACTGTAAACAGCCAGGTCACTATGTACATGAATGCCCAGTCCTGAAACATAACATTTTAACAGGTAAAACTAAAGAAAGACCGCATCCGTCTAGACAAGATCAGGTCCAGCAACAGACTTCACAAAATGTACAGCCAATACAGAATACACAGCCTATGCATGCTCCATCCCATACAGCACAGACAGTAGCAGTACCACAGCCACAGCCCATTGCCGCGACTCAGCAAGTTTCGCAACAGATGTACCAATATGCCCAATCTGCATATCCAGATTACCCCCGATATACATGAAACAGCCTAGAGAGGGAAGGTGGTTTGCCTCTTATTGAAATTCCTGTAGATCAAGAAGGTCCTTATGTACATAGTCACGTATTGGGAAAAGACAGAAAGTTTTTAATTGACACAGGGGCAAGCCGCACCACTATCAGTCATAATGAAGTTCCAGGGGCACCCCTCTCAGGCTCACAGAATGTTTCCCTTGGTTTTTCAGGACAGCCTATTGTAAATGAAGTATCGGAACCAGTACCGTTGGCTGTGGGTCCATTATCACGAGTTACAGATTTATTACTTACGAACTCATGCCCAGAAAATCTGTTAGGAATTAAAACACTGAAGGCTCTAGGAGCTATAATTTGCTGTTCCCCGGAGGGAGTTAGACTCTTTCTACGGGATTTCAAGGGTCATTATGTTTTACGAGATTTTGATGTCAGATTGAAAAATGTACCAGATCACCTATGGGCAAAAGGCCCAGCTGATGTAGGTTGTATGCATATCACTCCATATCATGTTACACTCAAGACAGGAGTTGTTCTACCCAGAATCAGACAATACAAGTTACCACCCGATGCTGTAGTGGCTTTACTGAAAATCATTGAAGAGCTTATTGCCCAGGGAGTGGTCGTAGAGACCGACTCTAATATCTGTAATTCACCCATCATTCCAATTCTTAAACGTACAGACCGCAATGCACCGCCAGTATATCGGCTGGTGATTGATCTTCGAGAATTAAATAAATGCATTCTACCACAGTACCCTGTGGTCCCCGATATCTCTTCCCTATTGACTGCTATTGATTCAGAAGCAACGTTCTTTACTGTAATTGACCTCAAGAACGCTTTCTTCAGTGTACCTATTGATCCGGAGAGCCAATATCTCTTCGGATTCAGTTTAAATGGACGAAGTTTCAAATTTTCCCGCGCACCTCAAGGATTCACAGAAAGCCCCAGCATCTATAGTCAAGCACTGAAAAAACAACTAGATTGTATTCAAATGCCAGTTAACACCGCTTTACTGCAATACGTCGATGATCTACTGATCACCGCACGAAGTGAGTCCGAATGTGAACAAGCATCACTGACAGTTTTACATTTTCTGGCCGACAAGGGACACAAGGTGTCTCCTTCGAAGCTACAATTCTGTGTTCAGCAAGTTGTATACTTGGGTCACTTGCTGTCCAAAGTGGGGAGACAGCTCACTCCCGATCGCATTCAGTTAATTGTAAATATGCCACGACCCCAGACACAAAAGGAAGTGCGGGCCTTCATAGGCCTCACCTCGTACTGCAGACAATGGATTCCTCAATATGCATTTCTAGCTAAACCACTCATCCAGTTAACGACGCAGGAGGCAGCAACTTCGCCTGTCCTCCCTTGGACTCAGGAACACACACAAGCCTTTGAGGAATTAAAGAAAGCATTATGCCAAGCACCAGTTTTAGCGACACCATGTTACAGCAAACCGTTTACACTTTTTGTTACAGAACGTGACGGTACAGCATTGTCTGTCCTCACTCAAGACCAAGCAGGTTCACATAAGCCTTGCGCTTATTTTTCAAGTACATTGGACTCAGTAGCCCAGGCACTCCCTGCGTGCTTAAAGTCAGTGGCAGCAACAGCGCTAGCAATAAGACAAAGCGATTCAATTGTTCTAGGTCATCAGTTAACAGTACAAGTTCCACATTCTGTAGAGGTTCTTTTAAACAGAACCCAAACTCAACACTTGACTATAGCCCGACTGACAGGTTACGAATTGACACTATTCCAGCCACACATAGAAATCAGACGCTGCAGTATCCTGAACCCAGCAACACTGTTACCTACAGCTATGACAGATCCAGCTCCGCATGATTGCATAGAGATCATTAATACAGTAACAAAGCCCCGACGAGACTTAACAGATGTTCCATTGACAAATCCTGACCTGACACTTTATGTGGATGGTTCATGTATGAGAACAAGTACAGGAGAATTAGTGGCCGCGTATGCCGTGACCACTGAAACTGAAGTTAAAGAAACACATCGTATTGATACACTGTCTGCTCAAGCAGCAGAGCTCATCGCTCTGACCCGAGCCTGTATTCTAGCCAAGAATAGAAACGTCAACATATACACTGATTCCCGTTATGCGTTCGGAGTCGTGCACGACTTCGGCATGTTATGGCAAGAACGAGGTTTCTTGACCTCTCATGGTGCCAAGATTCAACATGGTCCCCTCATTCAAGCACTGTTAGAAGCAATACATCTGCCTTCAGCCATATCCGTCATGAAGTGTAAAGCACATACTAAAGTCACAGATTCTGTTTCCCAGGGTAACGACCTGGCAGACCAGACAGCAAAACATACAGCACTGACTCACACTCCGACAACTGACATGACAAAGACAATAGGACCGACAAATTGCATGACAGTCAGGGATCCCGCACTAGATGTTATCGATATTCAGACACATGCTACTCCAGAAGAAATAAAGAAATGGATTGAACTAGGAGGGATCCAGACAGATCAAGGCTGGATGACGAAGGGAAAATCTACATGGTTTCTCCCTGACTCTATGGTTCAAGTCATGATAAATACAGCACATAGTCCTGCACATCTAGGAGAGAAAGCGATGTTAGACAGTTTACAAAATCTTTGGAACAATAAGCACTTACGAGCAGCCGCAAAACAGAAAGTGCGTACTTGCATGATCTGTTGTCAGTTCAATCCAGGAAAAAGCGTCCCTGTAGAGCAAGGTGGATTTCATCCTCCCGATCACCCTTTTGAAGTCCTCCAGATGGATTATATCCAGATGGACCGTTGTCGAGGATTTAAATATGTTCTCGTAGTTGTCTGTGCTCTGTCCCGCTGGACCGAAGCATACCCAGTCCCAGATTACACTGCTCCGACCACTGCCAAGCAGCTGGTTCGTGAATTCTTCCCACGATACGGTTTGCCTCGTGTTGTGTACTCAGATAACGGTCAGCCATTCTCGTCTGTCTTAATGAAAGAAGTTTCCTTATTACTAGGATATCAGTGGAAGTTCCATTGTGTCCGACATCCCGAAGCAGCAGGCCTTGTAGAAAGGCATAACCAGACACTAAAGATCCGCCTTGCCAAAATATGTCAGGAGAAAGGGGTCGACTGGATAGTCGCCCTGCCAGTGGCACTATTCTATATGAGAATGGTTGCCCATTCGAGATCAGGGCTATCCCCGTACGAGGTGGTCTTTGGCAGACCACCGAATATGTGGGGGACGCCCATTCCGAAAAAGATTACTGATGTTGATTGTAATATGTTGACAGATTACCTTGCCTCCTTGATGTCTGCACTCCAATCATGTCGTTCACAGGTTGCCGCAGCCTTTCCTGACAACACTGATGTAAAGCCACACGACGTCCGTCCCGGCGACGTTGTCCTAGTTCGCAACTTCGACAGAAAAAGTCCGCTGGAGCCACGCTGGAAGTCCCCGAAGACCGTTCTTCTCACCACAAGGACGGCCGTGAAAATCGAAGGAAGAAAGGGGTGGGTTCACACGAGTCATATAAAAAAATTCTCTGGACTGAAACCTGATCGAGACTCGTCCACCCCCACCAAAGACTGTGTCGAGTTAAAAGACTTTACCGAATCTGAACGAGAAAAAACACCTCAAGAAAATTATCGCATGAAACTCCGATCTAGCAAGTCAGACAGTTTAATTGTTTAAGTCCTCCCCTAGGTGAATCGGTTAAATAGTTTCTGACATGTATCCCCTAGATCGAGATAGAGAGAGAGAGAGAGAAGCCAAGAAACGTACATATTGTAAAGCACTTCGTAGTCACTGTATAGTGACACTATTAATCATGTTTATTCTCAGTATTCTAATCATTGTTGCTAGCATCCTGTTACCTATCTATTACCCTATTTTCAAGCGTGAACAATCTACTTACAATGTCTCTGCTGAACACACTTTCAGTAAGTTACCTCCACACGAACTTTCCTACAGACTTGCGCTGCGCAACAATACATTCATTAGTATGCTACATCATTCTCATCAAACTAACAATGCTACAGACTGCTGGATATGTGGCCGACTCCCTCCCTTCCAGAATTTCAAGGGAGCTCTGCCCCTCTTTCCGTACCCGTTCACTCACAATGGCTCCTGCGGAGCATGGTTTAAAATAATTAATTCCTTAGATCCTGATATTGCTGTTTTCGATGGGGGCTGGGTTTGGGGAAACCCGAACTTGGTCCTGCTCGACGTCTGTTACCCAGATAAGGAGGGACTCCCCACTAGAATAGGAACTGATCTAGAAAATGAAGTATATGGATTAGGTAATTATACAATTAGCCTTATGATTCTTACTGTTGAATCCGAAGACACACCTGTTATACCCACTATGTCAGTATTGCCAGTCACTGGTGAATTATGTATCAAGAAGAAAGGTTCAGTACGCTTAGGTCATAGTAAATGCACTACTGTGGTCGAATTCAGTGATCATGGAAAATCGTCCTTTAAAGCTATTAGTCATTCTTACTTTGTTTGTGGTCACACCGCATACATACGTCTACCTCCAGATTGGGATGGTACCTGTTACATTGCGTTCCTTCTGCCACCTGTTTTCCTAGCTCCCCCTGATTACCATAGAAATACTAATCTAGTAAAGAATAGACCCAGAAGAGATATCCCACTTGTTGACTACACAGAAACGGCATGGGAACAGTACACCGATTTTAATAAAGGATTCTTTTTCTTTTTAGGACCTGTTCAGAATAGTAAATTAATACGCAGATTAACTAGAACACTTGAAGCAGTAGTGAATGAAACTGCCTCCGCCTTAGGTAACTTAACAGAAGAGCAGTCCGCCATGCGGGTTGTTGTCCTTCAGATTCGTCTTGTTATTGACGTCATCTTGGCAGATAGAGGTGGAGCCTGTAAGGTCATCGGGTCAAGTTGCTGTGTTTTCATACCACAAAACGCACCATCTGTATATCAAGCTATTACACGTCTCCATAAAATTGCTAATCAGATACATCAGAATCCAGGCACCTGGACTTGGTCCGGTTGGTTCTGGACAACGTTAACAGCTTGGGGATGGAAGATCCTATCCTTCCTAGGCATTGGCCTAGTCCTAGTATTCAGTTGCTGCCTGTGCCTGCAGTGTGGGCCAGCGATTTGTGGACTGTGTGCCACCTCTTGTATTGAACATTCCAGTTTTCTCTCAAAACGTAAACGAAAGAAAGAAGAACAAATGATGTTACAAGAACAAACTGATCGATTCATGAGGATCGATATTTCATGAAGGGTCCGTAGGGAACAAGGAGGGAATGAGGAAATATAAATTTTTGGTCATGTTATGTTCCCTAGCGCGTACCCCACCGACTCCATGTACCAGCTTAAAGTGCATGTAACTTCCCTCCTGTACCAGCTATGAAGACGCAAATACATTTGCGTCCAACGTTAACTTGTCCTCTTTCAGATCCATCCTGAATGGATTATATAGTCCGTTCTTAAATATGCTATGCCACCGTCTTTTTGTAATGTACTTTACATGTTTTTCCTGCTCTGACAGAGTAGGCCCTGAATTTCTGCCATCGAGCCTCTTTCCTGGCCCCTGACTCTGACCGCCTCTGCCCAGGCTACCTCTGTACCCGTGAACTCTGACTTACTTTCAGCGCGGCCCCTCGCGCTCGGCTCAGCCTGCTTTCTGCCAAAACTGACTATAACCTTCGAGTTATCTGTTCCGCTCCTCGAGAATGCATTCCTGCCTACTAGCTTCTGTAAACATCCTCTCCAGCTGCAGAGCCAAAGGGCCGACCTGTCTCAATGCAAGTAATTCATAGCCTCTGTTACCATGCTTCCATGGAAGGCCTCGTGCCCCCACGCTTCTCATACAGACACTTAGGCGCTTATACACGCATCCACAGTTAGCATAGAATAGCTTCTGCCCTAGAGACCTTTCTGCCCAGATAGTATGGTTCCTAAACATCAGATATCAGATACGATAAAAGTACAAGTTGATCTGACATGCCAGACTTCTGTCTCTTTCCGTCAGTATGAATGTCAAGTCCCCTGCACCCCGTCAATCACACGTCATGCAGCTGCGCACGCATCCAAGCTTCCGATTTCTGCTGACATTGCAACAATTCTGTTAGCACCACCCCTTGGTGCCACCCACTTGCGTCACCTATCAGTGACGTTTCTAGCACACACCTCCAGTTCACGCCTAGTTCACGCCTCTTGATTACGTACTAGTACCACGTGTATACTGTTATCTTGTCTTCTCTCAGCTGTTACGCCTCTTACACTGCTTCCTATGGTATAAATCAAGTATATAAGCTATGTAATGTCAATAAAGTTTGCTCTATCCCTTCTGACACCCCTGTGGTGGTCAGAACATGATATCCTGGTCTTGACCATTCCTTTATGAGGAATAAAACCCTTAGAAACTCTAACACCACGGACTCTGTCTTTTTTCATCCGATCTGAGTTATTATTGATTAAGTACTTACCTGCATAGAAATTAAGAGAGTAAATTAATTATTTACGTCAAGGCGGGAGCTGCTGTCTGTGACCTGAGGAGCCCTGAAGGACGGGAGCTGCTGTCTGTGACCTGAGAGGAGCCCTGAAGGACGGGAGCTGCTGTCTGTGACCTGAGAGGAGCCATGAAGGACGGGAGCTGCCGTCTGTGACCTGAGAGGAGCCCTGAAGGACGGGAGCTGCCGTCTGTCACCTGAGAGGGGCCCTGAAGGACGGGACCTGCTGTCTGTGACCTGAGAGGAGCCCTGAAGGACGGGAGCTGCCGTCTGTGACCTGAGAGGGGCCCTGAAGGACTGGACCTGCCGTCTGTGACCTGAGAGGGGCCCTGAAGGACTGGACCTGCCGTCTGTGACCTGAGAGGAGCCCTGAAGGACGGGACCTGCTGTCTGTGACCTGAGAGGAGCCCTGAAGGACGGGAGCTGCCGTCTGTGACCTGAGAGGGGCCCTGAAGGACTGGACCTGCCGTCTGTGACCTGAGAGGGGCCCTGAAGGACTGGACCTGCCGTCTGTGACCTGAGAGGAGCCCTGAAGGACGGGAGCTGCTGTCTGTGACCTGAGAGGAGCCCTGAAGGACGGGAGCTGCTGTCTGTGACCTGAGAGGAGCCCTGAAGGACGGGAGCTGCTGTCTGTGACCTGAGAGGGGCCCTGGAGGACGGGAGCTGCTGTCTGTGACCTGAGAGGAGCCCTGAAGGACGGGAGCTGCTGTCTGTGACCTGAGAGGAGCCCTGAAGGACGGGAGCTGCTGTCTGTGACCTGAGAGGGGCCCTGAAGGATGGGAGCTGCTGTCTGTGACCTGAGAGGAGCCCTGAAGGACGGGAGCTGCTGTCTGTGACCTGAGAGGGGCCCTGGAGGACGGGAGCTGCTGTCTGTGACCTGAGAAGGGCCCTGGAGGACGGGAGCTGCCGTCTGTGACCTGAGAGGAGCCCTGAAGGACGGGAGCTGCTGTCTGTGACCTGAGGAGCCCTGAAGGACGGGAGCTGCTGTCTGTGACCTGAGAGGAGCCCTGAAGGACGGGAGCTGCTGTCTGTGACCTGAGAGGAGCCATGAAGGACGGGAGCTGCCGTCTGTGACCTGAGAGGAGCCCTGAAGGACGGGAGCTGCCGTCTGTCACCTGAGAGGGGCCCTGAAGGACGGGACCTGCTGTCTGTGACCTGAGAGGAGCCCTGAAGGACGGGAGCTGCCGTCTGTGACCTGAGAGGGGCCCTGAAGGACTGGACCTGCCGTCTGTGACCTGAGAGGGGCCCTGAAGGACTGGACCTGCCGTCTGTGACCTGAGAGGAGCCCTGAAGGACGGGAGCTGCTGTCTGTGACCTGAGAGGAGCCCTGAGGGAGGGGAGCTGCTGTCTGTGACTTGAGAGGGGCCCTGAAGGACGGGAGCTGCTGTCTGTGACCTGAGAGGGGCCCTGAAGGACGGGAGCTGCTGTCTGTGACCTGAGAGGGGCCCTGAAGGACGGGAGCTGCCGTCTGTGACCTCAGAGGGGCCCTGAAGGACGGGACCTGCTGTCTGTGACCTGAGGAGCCCTGAAGGACGGGAGCTGCTGTCTGTGACCTGAGAGGAGCCCTGAAGGACGGGAGCTGCTGTCTGTGACCTGAGAGGAGCCCTGAAGGACGGGAGCTGCCGTCTGTGACCTCAGAGGGGCCCTGAAGGACGGGAGCTGCTGTCTGTGACCTGAGAGGAGCCCTGAAGGATGGGAGCTGCTGTCTGTCACCTGAGAGGAGCCCTGAAGGACGGGAGCTGCTGTCGGTGACCTGAGAGGGGCCCTGAAGGACGGGAGCTGCTGTCTGTGACCTGAGAGGGGCCCTGAAGGATGGGAGCTGCTGTCTGTGACCTGAGAGGGGCCCTGAAGGATGGGAGCTGCTGTCTGTGACCTGAGAGGGGCCCTGAAGGACGGGAGTTGAGAGGGGCCCTGAAGGACGGGAGCTGCTGACTGTGACCTGAGAGGAGCCCTGAAGGACGGGAGCTGCCGTCTGTGACCTGAGAGGAGCCCTGAAGGACGGGAGCTGCCGTCTGTGACCTGAGAGGAGCCCTGAAGGACGGGACCTGCCGTCTGTGACCTGAGAGGAGCCCTGAAGGCGGGAGCTGCTGTCTGTGACCTGAGAGGGGCCCTGAGGTACGGGAGCTGCCGTCTGTGACCTGAGAGGGGCCATGAAGGACAGGAGCTGCTGTCTGCGACCTGAGAGGGGCCCTGAAGGACGGGAGCTGCTGTCTGCGACCTGAGAGGGGCCCTGAAGGACGGGAGCTGCTGTCTGCGACCTTAGAAGAGCCCTGAAGGACTGGACCTGCCGTCTGTGACCTGAGAGGGGCCCTGAAGGACGGGAGCTGCTGTCTGTGACCTGAGAGGGGCCCTGAAGGATGGGAGCTGCTGTCTGTGACCTGAGAGGGGCCCTGAAGGACGGGAGCTGCTGTCTGTGACCTGAGAGGAGCCCTGAAGGACGGGAGCTGCCGTCTGTGACCTGAGAGGGGCCCTGAAGGACGGGAGCTGCTGTCTGTGACCCGAGAGGGGCCCTGAAGGACTGGACCTGCCGTCTGTGACCTGAGAGGGGCCCTGAAGGACTGAACCTGCCGTCTGTGACCTGAGAGGAGCCCTGAAGGACGGGAGCTGCTGTCTGTGACCTGAGAGGGGCCCTGAAGGACGGGAGCTGCTGTCTGTGACCTGAGAGGAGCCCTGAGGACTGGACCTGCCGTCTGTGACCTGAGAGGAGCCTGAAGGACGGGAGCTGCTGTCTGTGCCTGAGAAGAGCCCCGAAGGACTGGACCTGCTGTCTGTGACCTGAGAGGGGCCCTGAAGGACAGGAGCTGCTGTCTGTGACCTGAGAGGAGCCCTGAAGGACTGGACCTGCTGTCTGTGACCTGAGAGGGGCCCTGAAGGACAGGAGCTGCTGTCTGTAACCTGAGAGGAGCCCTGAAGGACTGGACCTGCCGTCTGTGACCTGAGAGGAGCCTGAAGGACGGGAGCTGCTGCCTGTGACCTGAGAGGAGCCCTGAAGGACTGGACCTGCTGTCTGTGACCTGAGAGGGGCCCTGAAGGACAGGAGCTGCTGTCTGTGACCTTAGAGGAGCCCTGAAGGACTGGACCTGCCGTCTGTGACCTGAGAGGAGCCTGAAGGACGGGAGCTGCTGTCTGTGACCTGAGGAGCCCTGAAGGACGGGAGCTGCTGTCTGTGACCTGAGAGGAGCCCTGAAGGATGGGAGCTGCCGTCTGTGACCTGAGAGGGGCCCTGAAGGACGGGAGCTGCTGTCTGCGACCTTAGAAGAGCCCTGAAGGACTGGACCTGCCGTCTGTGACCTGAGAGGGGCCCTGAAGGACGGGAGCTGCTGTCTGTGACCTGAGAGGGGCCCTGAAGGATGGGAGCTGCTGTCTGTGACCTGAGGAGCCATGAAGGACGGGAGCTGCCGTCTGTGACCTGAGAGGAGCCCTGAAGGACTGGACCTGCCGTCTGTGACCTGAGAGGGGCCCTGAAGGACGGGAGCTGCCGTCTGTGACCTGAGAGGGGCCCTGAAGGACGGGAGCTGCTGTCTGTGACCTGAGAGGGGCCCTGAAGGATGGGAGCTGCTGTCTGCGACCTGAGAGGGGCCCTGAAGGACGGGAGCTGCTGTCTGTGACCTGAGGGGAGCCCTGAAGGACGGGAGCTGCTGTCTGCGACCTGAGAGGAGCCATGAAGGACTGGAGCTGCCGTCTGTGACCTGAGAGGGGCCCTGAAGGACGGGACCTGCCGTCTGTCACCTGAGAGGGGCCCTGAAGGACGGGAGCTGCTGTCTGTGACCTGAGAGGGGCCCTGAAGGACGGGAGCTGCTGTCTGTGACCTGAGAGGAGCCCTGAAGGACGGGAGCTGCTGTCTGTGACCTGAGGGGAGCCCTGAAGGACGGGAGCTGCTGTCTGCGACCTGAGAGGAGCCATGAAGGACTGGAGCTGCCGTCTGTGACCTGAGAGGGGCCCTGAAGGACGGGACCTGCCGTCTGTCACCTGAGAGGGGCCCTGAAGGACGGGACCTGCTGTCTGTGACCTGAGAGGAGCCCTGAAGGACGGGAGCTGCCGTCTGTGACCTGAGAGGAGCCCTGAAGGACTGCATCCACTGTCTCTTGTACCCAGGACAAAGAGCTGGATTTCAAGGGGCAGTTGGCTGTTCTCCTGTGAGGCTACAGGGACACAACCGACAGCAAGAGGCCTTTTCTTGAAAGGTTGACACTGACCAGTGGCACGTTCCTAAAATTACTTTTCCAATATATTTCATAAAAAATCTGATGTTCACCCTAGATTTTATTGTTATAAAATATAAAATGGGGGCTTCAATGACGACTGTAGCTGGTACAGGTCAAACTTTATAGATGAAAGTATTGGTATTGGTATTGTGGTATACTTGTATAGCGCAACCTGTCACCACCAAGGGCATCCTGGCGCTTTGACCCATGATCCAGCAAAAGCAATAGCTCAACCTGTCCTAGGGAAAAGGTAAGTTTTCAGAGCCTTTCTGAAGGCTAAGAGATCCTCAAGACTTCTCAGGGATATTGGCAGGGAGTATGGATGTTACACTTGGACTTTTCCTACGTTCCAGTCATAGCCTGATCAGTGATAATGCATGCAGTTTCTAATGTCACGCATGTTCAACTCTTACATATTATGAACCCTACCTCGCGAACAGCAAGATGCACTCAGAGGTGACTTATTTAACGTTTAAAATCAGGTCAAAACAGTGATCTTGACAGGTCTGTGGAAAAGGGTTCAGGCTGCGGCGGTCAAGCCGCACAGTGTAGGCCTAACGCCATGTCTTCACTGCCTTTTGTAGTGGACGGCACAACACGTGCTGCGGTTCAGAAGTGACATTTAACTTCCCATGCCATTAAGGTGTATTTCTGCTCCATATGCTATAATCTTTCAGGAAAGTTAAAAGTGCAAATCAGGTTTTAAGCCAATGTCGAGGTAACCTAGGGCTCATAATGTACTGGATGGCGGTGTCCCAGGGTCAGAGTTCAAGGTTACCAGGGAATGAGTCTCCAAATAATGAAAAACAGAGTGGCCACCCAAAAGGGGGTCACTTTGAAAGAACTGCACATTGTCCAACACAAGACGTGCAACAATTTAGGACTTACCCATGTCAGGGCCAGCTCTGCTTTCTTTTATTTCCTCACCACGATGATCAATAAAAGTTGGTGCTGGCTCTTCTATTTTCCTCAAACAAAAAGCAGTATTACGAAAAGAAAATCAGGTAGAAAAAGTTATCGACAGATACAGGTTTATACAAACTGTTTCATGCATTACAAACATACAATTTTACACCAATACTATTCTTTCTAAGAGATCAAGGGGCCTATGTACGACCAGTTTGTGCGAGTCGCAAAAAATTGCGATTGGCAAAATAGTGTTCTGCGACACGCTATTAGGAAGTCCTAATAGCGACCCACAAGCCATGTATGCCACTTGCAATTTACCGCCCCTAAAAAAAGGTTTAGGGCCAGGCAATGGTCTGAGGGACCACTACCTGCCCTTAAAAAATTAAACAAAAACAATTCTTTTAAAAAAAAAAATTTTTTTTCAAGAAAAACGGGCTGCATTTAAAAACAAGCATTTGCAATGCAATAGGTCTCGCATTATTAAAGTTAGAGCTATTGGCATTGTAAATGGCAATGCCTTTTATTTATGTTTTTGCTTTTAAAACATAAATAAAAGGCATTGTCATTTACAATGCTAATAGCTTAAACTTTCGCAAAAGTGAGACCTATTGCATTGCAAAAGAATATAACATTAGGTGTAGTTCAATTCAATTCAAAAAGTGCTTTATTCGAGTATTACTCATAAAAGCAGACATACAAACACATAATAAAATACAATTAAATTACAAGATCGAATATGACATAAGCACATTGAACATAAAAAAGAAATACAATTACATTTTAGCATACTTCATACAATCCCAGGTGCAAAGTTCATTTGATAAAAATCAGGTTAAAAAACAATCCAATATCACTATTAAAAGTCAATAAAATTTTTAAAATTATTCATCCGATAAGACACCTCACGTGGGAACGGAACAGAGAATAGATAATCTAGCAGTCTCTGTTCAACTAACTAAGCAGAGAGTAGTTACCCTACTAGCAATCTCTGCCTAATTACCCACGCCCACCCCAAATACTTTGCAGTCGCTATTATAATCCAGGTTAGGGAGGTAGATTTTACAATACGCAAGGCTACCATACTACTTTTAGTACCCAGATTTCTACACATAGGAGCCAACCAAACACGTCTGGGAGCGGAATATACATAACAGGAGAACAAGAAATGACCTAATGTTTCCTTTCCTTCCCTACATACTGGGCAAGTAGCTGGACCTCCATCTTTCCACTTTGATGTTAAATTGCGTAGAGGTAGAGAACCAGCCCTCATTTGGAAAAACAGTTTCCTATCCATGGGTTTCGTTATAAAATCCCAGTACATTTCATACGTAGGAAACAGCTTAACTTCAAGGAAAGCAGTAGTCATAGACCCATTGTTAGTACTAAGCAAACTCCTATTTTCAACCCGTTCCCAGAAAAGATTTTTTATAAATAACTTAGATGGAAAGGATGACCCGGCTGGATCGGACCACAGTTCATTTAGTCCTAGTTCACATAATGCTAATAATGCTAATTTTAGTGATTTAAACCATCTAATTTTGTTAAATCGGTCCGCTTTGATAACATCAGCAAACCCTTCTGCATAATGTGACAACTCAGGGGTGGTCCAGATTCTACGCCAATATAATATCGGACGAAGTTTACACATTGCCGAGATTTCTTTCCTGCCAAGGTCATATCTAAGAGGCAAAAGGGGACTGCTCTGTGGGGTGCCTGTGAGTTTCCGAAGGAAGTTATTCTCCGATGTCTGTAACTCCTGGAGGTTTTCTTGCCCCCACAACTCTGCCCCATACAATGCTGACCCTATTGCCTTAGCCTCGTATATGATCAAGGGGGGTTTAATCGGTTTGGTCAATGATTTACTGTGCTCCTTAATGATGGTACCAGCCAGTTGCTTATATTCTTAATACTGCAATGTTTAAATGTTGGTTCCATCTATTATCATTAGAAATATGAATCCCCAGGTAAGTAAAAGAATTTACTACTTCAAGGTAACGCCCACTCATGGATATTTTAGATTTAAAATTTCTATAAGGATTAAAAACCATGAGTTTTGTTTTAGCTGCGTTTACCTCCAAGCCGTGGTCACTACAAAACTTGTCAAAAATTACCAGTGCCTTTTGCAGACCGCTGGGGGATTTCGATAGAATTAAGGTGTCGTTGGCAAACATTAAAATAGGAACTTTTACACCTGCGAGAGAGGGTGCATCCACAGCCTGAGATTGCATACGGGAAACGATGCCATTAATAAAAAGAGTAAACAATGTTAGTGCCATTGAACAACCCTGTCGAAACCCACGCTCAACAGGAAAATCGACAGTGTCATTTCCATAGTCACCACATTGGATTTTAGCGTAAGTACCCTCATGGAGTCTCATGATCAAGGTCAACAGGGTCATTGGGACCCCCAGAGCTGCCAGCACCTCCCACAATTTTGCCCTAGGCACCAGGTCGAATGCAGCCCGTAGGTCAACAAATGCTGCGTAAAGACTACCTCCACCCAGTACCACAGTCCTGAAAACGGAAGACCTGGTCCACAGTGCTGGTTGCTCTGCGAAACCCAGCCTGAAAAGGAGATAGAACATTCTGCTCCTCTGCCCAATCAAGCAAATTGTTAATAATTACACATCCTACAACCTTTTGAACAGTGTCAATTAAGCTGATAGGGCGGTAATTACAAGGTTGGGCACGATCTCCCTTTTTATATACTGGAATAATGACAGCACCCCGCCAGGATACCGGAATTTCAGCACCCCTAGCAATGTGATTTAGTAATAAGCAGATGTATTTGCTCCACCTATCGGTGTCATTTAAAAAAACATCCGCAGGGACTCCGTCAATGCCCGGTGCTCGGCCACTGTGAACAGATTTCAGGGCAAACAGTACTTCACTCTGAGCAAAGATATCATCATCTGCGAACAGGTAAGTAAGGCAGGAACTGTTACCGAATTGGTCCCTGGAAGAGTACTGTTCACTAAAAAATTTGACCCATGCATCATGAGAAACATTGTTATTGGGAGCTTCTGGGGGCCTATCGTGACCCCATTTGACAATGTGCCAAAATTGCCTAGAGCATTTACGATCGCTTGCACATTTCAACTTCTGCCAGTTGGCTTCGTCCCATTCTCTTTTAGCCCTAGCAATACAATTTTTATAGTGCTTCCTAGCAGATCGAATCTCACCCAGGTTGTTACTCTTAATGGCAACTCCTAGGTTGGATCTTGCCGCCCTACAATCCTGATTATACCACTTTGCAGCTATATATGGGCAGACCCTCTTGTTATGTACAGGTTTTAGGAAGTAACTTTTAACTTCATTAAAGAGAGTCGTGTGTGCTTTAGTTATGTCTTCATATCCCTGTGTGGTCCCAGCTACGCTCTCCAGGGCCGCAATGGCCTTGTCTGTCGCTGCTCCTATTTTTTCGAGGACCTGCTGGTCTGTCCTGACACCTGACCATCTTAACCTGCGCATATTGTTAGTTGGAACAATCGTCGGGAGCAAAAGTTGGTCAGAAGGGGTTGGTGCTATTACTTTAAACGACCACCAATTATGAGAGACACATAGAGGGTCATGGTCGCTTTCTGGCCTTGCTGTTACCACCATGTCACTAACAGATGACCATATAGATATGCTGCAAATAACATAATCAATGCGACTTTTGTTTCGCCCGTTATTAAAAGTCATGGCAGGGACACGATCTGACTTGGTTCGACCATTCAGGGCTCGTAGCCCATACTCCAGGCACATTGCATTTAAGCCTAGTATGTCAGCCGTCCAGCGAGTTATCGGGGGAGTGTCTAATGTGGGGATATCCCATAGCTTATCTTCCTCTACCCGAGAGGGGAGTCACCAGTGATGAGAGGTTCAAAAGTGCGATTTAAATCGCCTGCAATTAGTATGTTTTTCCCTGCAGAGTGTATCTCAAGGAGATTAAAGAGGCTCAAAAGAACCTCAGATTTGCCTTTGTTTCCACCTCTAGCATAGATGTTATAAATATCTATGGAGATGGGTAGATCACTAGTCAATCTGATGAGCTGGATATCTTTTTGATCAAGCTCCACACATTTGACAACAGTTTTTAGAGACTGCCTGATCCATATAGTTAGACCCCCCATCGGACGCCCTTTAGGGCCCTTAGAAGCAGGAACATGAAAATGTATGTACCCCAAAGCAAAGACAGGGTCACACGCCCAAGTCACTTGGAAGATGCAAAGATCGTACTTATTAATAAATCCAAACCAATCAGCACAATCCAACTTGGAACATAGTCCAGCCACATTCCAAGACAAAAGATTCCCCGTGTTAGTTATCATGACAGAACTAGGGCGTGTAATAGTCTCATGCATCATCTTTCCACCAATATCATTAGAATTAATATTTTCATTGGATGGGCCTGCTAGATCCTCAAAGGGGTACCCCTTAGTACGATCTTTAGTTAAGTAGCTGGCCTCGCCAATAATGCTTTCATCACAGACAATCAGTGGCATTGTGTTACAAATAGGTGGTTGTCAGTCACAAGCATTCAAGTTTGATAATGCAGAGAAACGATTTTCCAACCCCAAGCCCCAGTCCACCGAGGCAACATCCTTCCTCCCCCTCTTGGTTACAATGTTCCATTTGGTTCTCAGAATACTTGAATTCGGACCACTTCCCTTCCTTGGGTAAAAGAAGTCCAAAGTCAGTGGAACAATTGAGGTCGATCTCCGCTGTGGTGGTAAAATGTTGGGCAAGATATTAGGCAAGACCCCTGGGTCAGAAAAGTGAAGGACAACACACTCCCCCTTAAACTTTTTGACCCTGTCCCCAATCCACTGAACCCTTCTCGCATTTACGAGCTCTTCCGAGAGTTGCTGCTTTCCCCATGGAGAAATTACCATGTTGTTGGTCAACCATGATAAAGATTTATTTATTAGGGAAGATGTAGTTTCGTGTTCACCTTGGGCCAAGGGTGGGACGTTAGCAAGGACAAGTACCAATGGGGAAGCTTCAACTACAAGCTCAAAAGTCCCTTTCTCAGTGATTGGGTCAACAACAGTGGGAACTGGAATCGAAACATTAGGAGCATCACCAGGGAAGATAATCTTGGGTGCCATTAGAGGATTTGGTGCAGGGGTAGGGATGAATCCACTATTAACTACAGTGGCTGGTTTGCTCAGAGTAGACTCGATCCTAGAAAAAACAATTTCCGGGAGTTTACCTACTTCGCCCAGGGTTTTTTCTAATAAACCTTCTAATCGGTTAACCTCGGAGGTTAACTTATCTATTTTACTGACCAGAGGTTTAACTACACCTTTGATTTTTGTTTCCATCAATGACAGTAGTTTGTTAAATTGGGCATTTGAAAGTGTAACATAAGCCTCACTAGTCAGATCAGCCTCCTCTTCCTCTGAGACTTTCCTCGGAAGGTTTGCTACTTTGTTCTTGGCTGACCTTAAACCCTCCCGTTTTGCCATAACCTTTTGGTTTTCCCCATTAATCCTCGGGACTAAAATGGGTGCTGCAGGGGAGATTGGGGACTCATTACTAGTGGATATCTCTATCAAAGCTTCATTAACACTATTGTCTTCAATACCAGCGACAATACCACTAGGCTGGATGACAATAGTATCAGGAAAAGAATCAAGTATTTCACCATTTGAGCTACTATTGATCTGAAGCGCAAAAGGATCATCTGACTCGATATCAATGAGGGGAGATTGGGTAGGTGAATCTATTCCCAAGGAAGATCTCCTATCACTATTGATTCTTTCTACAACATGTACAAGATAGTTGTCAATAGTGTTATTAGGAGTAGCTTGCTTTTTCGGAGGCATATTTCTCTAAGCACAACAGTTACAATTGAAAGCACAAAAATAATGATGTCCGAATTGAGCAACAAACTGCAACTAAGTATATATCAGATCTAACCAAGAGACCAGGCCCAACCCAACCTTGGCCAGCCTCGGACGGCCACAGACGGCCCGCCCTTTGCCCGGGCTTAGCCCGGCGGCCGCCCGCGCACGTCCCGCGATGCGCGGGCCCAGTGGTGATTTAAATCACCTGGTGATCAATGGTGGGCGTGGCGGGTGTTTGTCCCTGCTCCGCTGAGCCTCCTGGGACCCGTAGTCCTTACCACACGTTCTGGCCCTGGTGTTTGCTCCTGCGAGCGTTTCCCGCGAAGCGGGAAATGCGAGAAGTGAAGGCACAGTCACAAGTGCAGAAATCCTCTGGCCGGGTAGCGTTTTAACCCCAGTCCGTTTCCTCGGTCTTTGCCAGAAACAAAATCCGCGCTGCTGCAAGGTTTCCCGCGATGCGCGGGTCCAGTGGTGATTTAAATCACCTGGTGATCAATGGTGGGCGTGGCGGGTGTTTGTCCCTGCTCCGCTGAGCCTCCTGGGACCCGTAGTCCTTCCCACACGTTCTGGCCCTGGTGTTTGCTCCTGCGAGGCACAGTCACAAGTGCAGAAATGCTCTGGCCGGGTAGCGTTTTAACCCCAGTCCGTTTCCTCGGTCTTTAGGTGTAGTAAAAAGCACAGAAGATTTCAAGGGGTAGAGGGAAGTGAGTGGGACGGACAGGCGAGAACACGACTTGAGGGAGGGGAAGGTTTGTAGTCACAAATTAAACTCCAAAGAGATACCAAATGAGAGCAGGAATAATGACACGAGAAATAAAATAACTGAAGAAAGAGCTCATAGGGAGATACCGGAGAGAGAGGAATTTCTAGCGTGAGAGAGAAAGAAAGGAAAAGAGAAGGGAAAAGAGAACATGGGTAGAATAAGACACAAAGGAGAGGAAAACAAGTAGGGAGTGAGAGAGAGGAAGAACTAGACAGAGGAAAATTGAGAATGAGGGGTGTTTACAGCCAGAAAGAAAGGGTATAGAGATGGAGAAAGGAAGACAGAGGTGGAAACAAAGAAAGGAAAGATGGTGTTATAGATGTATAGACAGAAATACAAAGAGCTAGAGAATAGGACAAATAGTTGCACTTGGTGATATGGGAGGTGAAATGAGGGACTAGAGAAAGGAGTGACAGAATGGAAATGAATTATATATGTTCCTGTTAGGGAAGGTTAGCGCTGGGAGCGCTTTAATTTAACTTTTAGCCTTGGGAGCGCTTTAGTGCTTGCAGCCCTGGAAGAGCGCTTCATTTTATGCCTGTAGCGCTGTAAATCGTATTTAGCGCTAAGAGCGCTTTATTGTTGGGAGCCGGTGCCCACCCGGCGTGGATTTGCCCCACTAAATTGTTATTTAGTCTGCGAGTGCCCACCTCGCTTATGTGCCGTTTTATTTCTACTTCGGCTGCCCACGCCGATATTTGGATTGCCTTTCCGCCTGCCTGTCTGAAAACGGGCCGCCGCGCTGCCCACGGCGACCCGGAAGCTCTTGGCCGGCCGGCCAATCCGCTCGCGGCCGACCGGAAGTCCCGCCTCCTGAGGTCCGGGAGAAGGCAGCCTGCCGGCGCATGGAGCGCCCTGCCGGTCCTGGGTAGCCCGGGTCCCCAGGAGGGGGCCCGGGGAGAAGGAGGAGTGTGGCGCCTGTTGCGGGGCTCCTCTGACCTGAGGGAGCCCCGATCCAGAAGAGGAGACGCGCCGTGAGGAGCAGAGCGCGAGAGGAGCCCCGTCGGAAGAGAGCAGCTGGTGAGTGGGGCCTGTTGGACAGGCCCCATGAAGGGCTCGCGCCCTCCCCGCATGACCGGGCCCAGATACCGGCTCTCCCAGTGCTACCCACAGAAGCACCCCGCAACCCGCCTCCTGCGGGACGCCTGCTTCCGGATATCTATGTATCACTGGCCCGGGCCACCGTCAGCACCATTGCCCGGACTAGCCGCCATCTTGGACACTGCACCACAAGGCCGCGTGGCCTCAGCTCGACCCTAACCCTGGGCCTGGCCAGGCCCCGACATCCTGGCACCACCATCCACCCAGGAGGTGAACGGACCACTTGGCAGGTCAATGGGAGGAAGAAGTGTCGATGGCTCTCCCCCGCCAGGTGCCGATCGCCCCCAGCCTCCCCGGGCGCTGGCTCCACCCCCCTGCTGGGTGTCTGGACTCCCTCATCCCGGACCTCCCGACCTCCAAGTGCGAGGGTCCGGACATCAAAGGGCGCCAGACCTATAACTGAGGCAGCCCCAGAGCAGGAAGGCAGTTGTATCCTGGAGTCGAGAGACACCGTGAAGAACTCATCCTTGAAGGACTACTGGCGCTGCCGTAGCCCTGCCTTGTGAACTGTCGCCCTGCCTGCTGGCGCTGCCGCGGCCTTCTGCAACCTTTCATCCTCGTGGGACCTGCTGGCGCTGCCGCGGCCCGTTGTAACCTTCATCCTCGTGGGGACCTGCTGGCGCTGCCGCGGCCCCTTGCAACCATCGTCTTCGTCGGGACCTGCTGGCGCTACCGCGGCCCGTTGCTACCTACGACCTACTCGGGACCTGCTGGCGCTGCCGCGGCCCGACCTGCCCAACGCCGAGCTCGAGGATTGTGAGCTACCATCGTCTCATCTCAACACCAGATTGGTAACAAGACTGTCCCGCTACCCCCTTGCCCTGCTAGAGACTAGAATTGAGAGGATCCTCGTGTCCTGATCTCATTGTACCGTACTACCTTACATCAAGAATTGCATATAAAGAGCGTTAACCTTATCCTTGTGTGGTGTCCATCTGTGGGGGGGGAAGTTACTTGTCTGTACGATCGCTGGAGACGGCCCTCACCGGAGGCCTCTCCCCTTGTCCTCGGCCGACCCTCCAGGTCCCCGTCTAACATTGGTGGCCAGCGACGCGATCCGAACCAACGCATAATCGTACAGAGAGTAACTCACCCTACGACTAAACCACAATGACGACCAAAGAGAGCGGATCTACAGAGAAATTCCAGATGGAAAAACTGGAGGAGTACAACCACCGAGAGCTAAAACAATTTTGTATAGAACTAGGCATTACTACCACCGGTCTGGGCACAAAAGATGACTTTAAGCACGCCCTGGAATCCTGGGCAGAAACAAGTGCCGCCGGACCCCGGGTCCAAAACATCGAAACACCAGAGACCAACACCACGCTGACGGAAGAAAGGAGAGCGGGTCTCTCCCGGGAAGAGATCCAAGAACGAGAAAAAAGTAGACTACACTAATTAGAGTTGGCACGGCTCCGGTTGGACGGAGAGCTGAAACTGGCGGAACAAAAAATAAACTTGGAACACTTACGGCTCCGAGAAGAGCGGGAAGAAAAGCAAAGACAGAGAGAACTCGAAGAAAAAAGACTGGCATACGAACACGAGTGCAAGCTAGCAGAGATAGAACTGCGGAAACGGAACGAAGAACTAGGGGTGCCCGAGCAACCGCGCACCCCGGGCGCTACCGAACAAAAGGTCCACATCCCCAAAGATGTGGTCCGTGAATACTATCGGAACGACGACATACAGCAGTGGTTCAAGGCCTACGAGATCGCCATGACCTCCCACCGGATCGATCGAAGTGACTGGGGAGCAGGTCTATGGAGGAGGTTCGTCAATGAAGGCCGCGATACCCTGCTACAGCTCCCGGACCATCAAATGACGTCCTATGACCACATGAAGGCCGCCCTCCTCACTCGATATGGGCTTACGCCCGAGATGTACCGCCAGAGGTTCCGCGACTGCACCCGGATCCCGGGTACAACTTGGGTAGAATATGTGAACTATTTCAGCCGAGCCTTCGAGGAGTGGATCAAGGGTAGCCACGTAACAACCTACGAGCAGCTCTTCAACCTCATTGTGTGGGAGCACCTCTCCAACAACTGCTTCGTCGAGCTCAGGCAGCACCTCCTCGACAGTAAATTGACTGAGCCACAGCAGCTCGCCGCTGAGGCTGACCGATGGGAGAGCACCCGAGTGGCCCGGAGTGGACCAACCGAGCAGAACAGAACCAACCAAGGTCATCATCGTCCCCGAGGAGGAGGAGGAGGCCAGGGCCGGGGCAGAGACGCCGTCCCGGCCGCTCCCGCTACCAACACCCCGCCCCCGGTCAGCCGGGGCAACCCCCCGATGCGTCCGGGATTCCGAGCCAATGTTACTTGTCACCGATGCCAGCGAGTTGGCCACTATGCCAGTGACCCGAACTGCCCGAAGAACCAGACTCCCGGGCCCCGCCAGGTAGCTGCCGCCGCCCTAGGAGAAGAGCAAATCTCCGAAGAGCATGAGGAGTACGAGCAGGAGCAGCCCGAGTGGGAACACGCCGCCATGGTCCTGGCTTGCCTCGGGGGAAGAGACATGGTCCCGCGGGCTCCCCTACCCGCCAACACCAGAAAATGCAGCCAGTGGGTGAACATAAATGGGCGCAGGGCCGAAGCCCTGCGGGACACGGGGGCCAGTGTGACGGCCGTCCGCTGTCACCTGGTGACCCCAGAACAAATCCTGCCAAACGTTCTTTGCCCCGTCCGATCGGCCGACAATTCCAAGAGCCTGTGTCGGATGGCCTGCGTCCCCTTCGAATGGGGAGGAGTGTCCGGTATGCTAAAAGTGACTGTCCGAGACGATGCCCCCGTGGACTGCCTCCTGGGAAACGATCTCGAGAGTTCCCCGTGGGCAGCCGTTGAAAGAAGAGAGCACCTGGGGATGTTGGGCCTCCCGGACTGGGCGTGCGTAACAACCCGGTCCATGGCCGCCCGCACCATCCCCCGACCTGAAGAACCCGAATGGCCGGCACCTCCTCCCCCGATCGCTCCAGAGGAGGACACCCTCCAGACCGTCCCCCTGGAACAAACCCAAGAAGGGCCCGCTCAGCCCCAAGACCTTCCAGACCTGGCTCAGTGGCGTCAAGAAGGGGGACCCACCCAGGAGCAATTCCGGCAAGAGCAAAAGACCTGTCCCTCCCTCGAGGGACTGCGACAGCAAGCACTCGCCCAGAGCGCGGGAGACCCCGCAGGGGCCCACTGGATCTACTGGGACAATGACCTGCTATACAGCGAGCAAAGAATCGCGGAGTTGGGGGCCGGTCGAGTACTGGTGGTGCCCCTCCGCTTCAGAGACTTTCTTTTAAACTTGGCACATGATGTCCCCCTGGCTGGACACTTGGGGCAAGACAAGACATACAACCGCCTGGTAACCCACTTTTACTGGCCAAAAATGAGAAATGACGTCTCCAACCACTGCCGGTCCTGCCCCACCTGCCAGGCCAGCGGGAAGAGCGGCCGCAAACTCAAGGCACCCCTACAACCATTTCCCGTGGTCACCACCCCGTTCGAACGGGTGGGAATAGACATTGTGGGGCCCCTGGATCCCCGAACAGCACAAGGGCATCGATTCATCCTGGTCTTGGTGGACCACGCCACCCGCTATCCAGAGGCTGTTCCCCTTCGAACTGTAACAGCACCAGTGGTAGGCCGAGCCTTAATGGGGATCTTCTCTCGAGTGGGCTTCCCCCGGGAGGTCGTCAGCGACAGGGGCACAAACTTTATTTCGAAGTACATGAAATCCCTCTGGCAGCAGTGTGGAGTCACCTACCAATTCACAACCCCCTACCACCCGCAAGGAAACGGACTGGTCGAGCGGTTCAACCGCACTCTCAAGGGAATGATCATGGGGCTGGAAGAACCCCTACGCCGCCAGTGGGACGTGCTACTCCCGTGCCTCCTCTTCGCCTACCGAGAAGTCCCCCAGAAGTCCCTCGGCTTCAGCCCCTTCGAACTCCTGTACGGACACCCCGTTCGAGGGCCCCTCAGCCTAGTTAAAGAAGAATGGGAAATGGCCCCCCTGAAGACCCCTCCAGACGTCTACAAGTACCTCCTGACCCTCCGCAATCAGACCAGGCGATTCAGAGAGATCGCCAAAGCCAATCTTGAAGCCAGTCAGGAGGACATGAAGAAATGGCACGATCAGCATGCCTCCTCCATCGAGTTCGAGCCTGGACAGCAGGTATGGGTGATGTCCCCCACCGAACCTTGTGCCCTGCAGGACAAATGGACGGGGCCCTTCAAAGTGGTTGAGCGCAAGAGCCCCATCACCTATCTCATCGACATGGAATCCCCTCGGAACCCCCTCCGGGTCCTCCACGCCAACAGACTCAAACCGCACTTTGTGCGCTCGGAGCTCAGCCTGCTGATGGCTACAGACAGTGGGGCGGAAAAGGACTCCGAGCCCCTCCCTGACCTGCTGAGGAACCAGGAAAAAGATGGTTCAGTGGACGGGGTCCGCCTCTCCGATGCCCTGACCCCGGAGCAGCGCCAAGACTGTCGGACCCTCCTGCTGCAGTTTGCAAACCTGTTTTCCCTCACCCCCGGAGTCACCCCCTGGTGCCTTCACGATGTGGACACTGGGGACAGTCCCCCTATCCGACACCGGGCGTACCGAGTACCAGATCGGGGGCGCACCTGCATCCAAGAAGAAGTCGCCAAAATGCTCGCCCTTGGAGTCATCGAACCTTCGGACAGCCCCTGGGCCAGCCCAGTCGTACTAGTCCCCAAAGCTGCTGCCCCGGGCACCACCCCTGAGCTCCGATTCTGCGTCGACTATCGGGGCCTGAACGCTGTCACCCGAACCGACGCTCACCCCATTCCCCGAGCAGATGAACTGGTTGACCGCATGGGGGCTGCCCGCTACCTGAGCATCTTCGATCTGACAGCGGGCTACTGGCAGATCGGCCTCACCCCCAGAGCCCAAGAGCGATCCGCTTTCTCCACCCCGGATGGACACTACCATTTCACGGTGATGCCATTCGGCATGAAAAACGCTCCAGCCACCTTTCAACGGCTGGTGAACCAGGTATTGGCGGGCCTCGAAGAGTTCAGCGCCGCCTACCTGGACGATATCGCGGTGTACAGCCGCCACTGGTCAGACCACCTCCGCCACCTCCGAGAGGTCCTGCAGGCCCTCCAACAGGCCGGCCTCACAATCAAGGCCAGCAAGTGCCAAATTGGCCAGGGGTCCGTGACCTACCTCGGACACCAAGTGGGAAGCGGTCTGGTGGCCCCCCTCCAGCTCAAGATCGCTGCCATCCAGTCCTGGCAACCCCCCGTAACCCAAACCGAGGTCCGAGCCTTCTTGGGGCTCACCGGATACTACCGGCGGTTTGTGAAGGACTACGGCAGCATTGTGGGGCCCCTCACGGAACTCACATCCAAGAACTGCCCAAAGACAGTCAACTGGACTCCCGAATGTCAAGCGGCCTTCGAGAAGCTGAAGGCCGCCATGTGCACCGCCCCTGTGCTCCAGGCCCCCGACTACAGCCGCGAGTTCATCGTGCAGACTGATGCCTCGGACCATGGCATTGGGGCCGTCCTCTCCCAACTGAACCCCGAGGGAGTCGACCAACCAGTGGCCTTAATCAGCAGACGCCTACTGGCCCGAGAACAGCGCTGGAGCACCATCGAGCGGGAGGCCTTTGCAGTAGTATGGGCCCTTAAGAAACTCCGGCCCTACCTCTTCGGTACCCACTTTCGGGTGCAAACAAATCATCGCCCCCTGCAATGGTTGATGCAGATGCGGGGGGAGAATCCCAAACTATTGCGATGGTCCATCTCCCTGCAGGGGATGGACTTCACTGTGGAGCATCGCCCTGGCCAAGACCACGCCAAAGCGGATGGCCTGTCCCGCAATTTCCGCCTCGACGAGGAGAGTCCCCAAGAGGATGGGTGACTCTTCCCGCCTTCAGCTGGGGGGGACGCATGTTGGACAGGCCCCATGAAGGGCTCGCGCCCTCCCCGCATGACCGGGCCCAGATACCGGCTCTCCCAGTGCTACCCACAGAAGCACCCCGCAACCCGCCTCCTGCGGGACGCCTGCTCCCGGATATCTATGTATCACTGGCCCGGGCCACCGTCAGCACCATTGCCCGGACCAGCCGCCATCTTGGACACTGCATCACGAGGCCGCGTGGCCTCAGCTCCACCCTAACCCTGGGCCTGGCCAGGCCCCGACATCCCGGCACCACCATCCACCCAGGAGGTGAACGGACCACTTGGCAGGTCAATGGGAGGAAGAAGTGTCGATGGCTCTCCCCCGCCAGGTGCCGATCGCCCCCAGCCTCCCCGGGCGCTGGCTCCATCCCCCTGCTGGGTGTCTGGACTCCCTCATCCCGGACCTCCCGACCTCCAAGTGCGAGGGTCCGGACATCAAAGGGCGCCAGACCTATAACTGAGGCAGCCCCAGAGCAGGAAGGCAGTAGTATCCTGGAGTCGAGAGACACCGTGAAGAACTCATCCTTGACGGACTACTGGCGCTGCCGTAGCCCTGCCTTGTGAACTGTCGCCCTGCCTGCTGGCGCTGCCGCGGCCTTCTGCAACCTTTCATCCTCGTGGGACCTGCTGGCGCTGCCGCGACCCGTTGTAACCTTCATCCTCGTGGGGACCTGCTGGCGCTGCCGCGGCCCCTTGCAACCATCATCTTCGTCGGGACCTGCTGGCGCTGCCGCGGCCCATTGCTACCTACGACCTACTCGGGACCTGCTGGCGCTGCCGCGGCCCGACCTGCCCAACGCCGAGCTCGAGGATTGTGAGCTACCATCGTCTCATCTCAACACCAGATTGGTAACAAGACTGTCCCGCTACCCCCTTGCCCTGCTAGAGACTAGAATTGAGAGGATCCTCGTGTCCTGATCTCATTGTACCGTACTACCTTACATCAAGAATTGCATATAAAGAGCGTTAACCTTATCCTTGTGTGGTGTCCATCTGTGGGGGGGAAGTTACTTGTCTGTACGATCGCTGGAGACGGCCCTCACCGGAGGCCTCTCCCCTTGTCCTCGGCCGACCCTCCAGGTCTCCGTCTAACAGGGCCCAGGGCTACTGTGAAGGGAGGGGGGCGCGACGGGGCACATTGCCGGTGCCCGCCCCCCCCTCCAGTGGTACCGAGTCCTAGCGGGGGCCCGTAAGGTCCCCCATTGCTGCTGGTGTTGCCGGCGGGAGGCGGCGAATGTTGTCCGCTCCAACGAGGAGAGCCAGGGCGGCCCTGGTTGCCAGTGGGCCGCCCCAACGCGATAGAGAGCCCATGAGAGGCTCTGGGGGCATTTTATGAAGTTAGAGTCCCTCCTTTGGGGACTCCGTGCTTGCCTGTGTGTATGCCTGGGGGGGGAGGGGGGGGGGGGGAGTGTGTGCGCGAGGGAATGTGTGTGCGCATGCGTGACTGTGTGTGATTGAGAGAGAATGCGAGGCAGTGGATGTGCACGGCGACGTGCGCGCCCTCGAGGTTGAATCTGAGACAGCGAGGCGCGTGGGTGATCGCTGTCTCACATTCCCCCAGACACGCCAGCAAAAGATGTCTTCGCAGACAAAGCATGCTTCGCATGCTTTTTAGGTCTGCTCGACCTAAAAACTGCTTTATTGAAAAGCAGTCCCAGACATGGTGGTCTGCTGAGCCCAGAAGGCCAACATCACTGGGAGGGCCAGCCATTCGTAATGGGGTCGCAAATTGCGAGTGGCTCATTAATATTCATGAGCCTCGCATTTTGCAACCCCATTGGGAATCACCAGCAATGTCTCTGACACTGTTGTACATTGGCTTTTGCAAATTGCAATTTTCAAGTCGCAAAAGCCAATGGTTGTACATCTGGCCCCAGGAACATTAGGACAAGCTGATGTTAAAGGATAGTCATGTAGAAACCAAAGACGCAGACAGGTTATCAGTATCTCCTCTGCATCAAATCAAAAACATTTAAGTGCACAGATACTCAATAGAATATCCCAGTGCTACAGGTCGATAATGCGACAAAATCTACAAGAGAGAGTTAAACACTTCATTAAAAAGCCAAGTCTTCAACTGACGTCTAAAAGACTCCAGATCCTTAATGGCTCTGAGAGAAAAGGGCATAATGGATGGATGTAAAGATACAGCTTTTTAACGCATGCGTCTTCCTTGCAGGGAATCACAGCACGTTTGTTACAATGACTGCGATGTAACCACGCATACCATTACCCCGCAAGTCGAAACAACGACTTGCGGAGGTGGGCCCTGGATGTTGGAATAGTATAATTTACTATTCCAGTCCCAGATGTGCAAAAGTAGGCAAGGTGTAGGATTTTAAATCCAACACCTTCTGACCATGCATGCCATTATTCCGACTTGCGGAATAATGGGACTGTGTGTAGGAAATTAATTTTTTAACAGCTGTGCTTTATGCTTTATGCATGTTGATAGCTTGTGTTTTGGAATAATTGGGCTGCAAGGAACTGCACAATAAATCATCGCTGCTTGTACTTTACCTAGGCAGACGTAACCACTAAGGCATAAGGATATCTTATAAAATGAGCTGTAGAAGTCTGTACAGAAACCTTTTGCCACTCTTAACTGCAGCAACATCTATTCCATGAGCTGAGAAGCAGCCAGGGCCTCAGCACTGAAATGTAAAGTGTTCTTTGACTTTAAAGTAGTAAATCAAACCTTAGATAAGTTAGTCTGTAGCTTGCCTGGTACAAGTGTGGCCTACATGTGTTGGTTTTCATTAAAAACATACGTTCTAGAACACTTTTATTTAAAACAATGGTAGTTTATGCAGTGATATGTTTCAAGATAGGCTGCATTAGTGTACACTTTATTAAACCTACATTCAGTCAAAATCCTGTTTAAAACAATAATTTGGGGTTGGACAAAAAGCAGGAAAACTATTTCCACAGCATTGAAGTATTTAGAAAAAAATGATAAGAATCAATTTTCAATATGAATGTTCTCATGGGGAAGCATAGGCTGGTGGATGTAGCAGAAACGGTCATGGGTACCACACACCAGTTTGAAACTGTGCGTTTACCTGCAGAATACTCCGATTGTCAGAATCAAGAACATGGGTAGTCCAACCCCTGCTAATCCACAGTCAAAAACACAGGGCCTCATATATCAAGGAAACCCAATGAACTTCTACAGATAACAGGTGTCACTCACCCTCCCAAGTAAAGGGCCCTCCCTCCAAGCTCCACAAGAATGAACATGGAAGAAAGAGCTTCTGGTCCACCCAACCCCTTCCATATTGGTCCTGCTTAACAGCGCTTCACCAATTTATCTTGTGTCAAAGTTAACAAAGTTACTCAAGCAGCCCATGCACAGAGGGGGCTGACGGCCGAACGAGTCCAACAGTGAAGGCAACCAGAAGGAATGCTGAACATGTCAGAACCATGACAGGTAGGTGGTAAAATGTGTGAAACTCCACCAGCTACGTTCACTCATTGTATGCCCCAAATCAGAGACAGGATGTTGTGATCTCTAGTATATGACTCTAGAACATTCCCTGTGACCTGTGAAAGTTTGTTCTGCTTAAGAAAGCATGTGGGTCACACTCATGTCTGGGCTCAGTCGTACAGAACATAATCAAGGCAAATCTGGACAAGTGGGGACCATAGTTTGATAGAAGCGTCAGATAGAGCAGGGACAGCAAGAGCTTGACCTTCTAAAAAGAAGCCAGAGGGCGAGGGCTTGGCTAGCGGCCGAGAAAGATGGCTGTGGGTTAGTGGAGCTCCGGGAGGGCAGTAGCCTTCTATAACAATCCACTCAATTATCCGTGTCATCACAACACCCCGGAGGCTCTCGCTGGTGTCTGGAGGCGAGCGGCGGCTGTACGGCTAGCTCCGGTCGAAATCCGATACCGGAATCGGGCTCTCCCAGGGGCGGACAGTGACGGCCTACGGGGCCCCCTGAAGCCGGGGATTTGTCTGAGGCGCGTTCCCGGCGCGATACAATATGGCAGTGAGGACGACTGGACTGGCGTGGGTGGTGCTGGCGGGACCCACGCACTCGCGGATGAAGACGCATGGCTGACCTGAGCATAAGAGCGGCAGCGGAGGACCAGAGGTCGGAGAAAGCACACCCTGAATTGGCGGACCTGAGGTAGGGCCTACCCGCGACAGAGAAGCCGGGACGTCGCCTGCTGGGAGCACCGGACCCCTCGCAGTACCGGCAACGTGGGAGCCCGCAGCATAGAGGAGACAAGGCCCCGTGAATATTGGGAACAAGAGTCCCTGTGTGACCCGCCCCGCCACCTCCTCCCCCGCATATCCATCAGTGCAGGTAACCAGAGATCTTGGCCGGGAGTGGCGGGTCCTGCTGGTCCCGGTGGGGGCGAACCAGTGCTGACGGCGGCGGGTAGGGCAGCCGCAAACACCCTGCATGGCGGCCTGTCGTGCTCATATTAACATAACTGACTGCCCTCAGCACCCATCGATCCGTGGGTGGTAAAACCGCGTGGGGGTGTGGACCCTGAAATACACAGCCATCCGCGCACAGCGTGGAATGTTGGGCCCAGCGGTGTGCAGCCTTAAATACCCACGAAGTCCCGATGGCGGGCAGGGGCCCGCGGAGCCAGTCCACGCAGTCCAAGTTGGACAAATATGCGTATGGCAAGGACTTCCCGCCACTTCCAGAATGGCAGGGCCAGGCAGAAAAGATCCAAGGAGACGGTGGCACCACAAAAGTAATGTTGGAAGACATAATGGCGGCCCTTACTGCGGTGCAAGCAACAGTGGGGTCAATATCATCCGATGTATCCCTCTTACGGGCGGACTTTCAAAAAATGGCGACCAGGGTCACAGAAGTCGAGCAAGTCACCAAAACTTTAATAACAGACATGACAGCCCTGCAGAAAACAGTATATCGGCTCGAAACGGAGAACAAGCAAATAATGGCGAAGCTGGATGACCAAGAAGGGCGTTCTCGAAAAAATAACGTTTGAATTCTCGGAATTCCTGAAAGTGAAGGGACCCCTGCGATGGACCTCTATTTAGAGGAACTATCAATCTTCTTCTAGGTCGAGAGAGCCCACAGAGTCCCTGGGGGGGTGACCCAAGCCTGGGGCCCCCCCTAGGCTGGTACTGGCTCGTCTATTCAATTTCCGCAATAGGGACGCCGTGCTGCAGGCGGCAAGAGTGGCCCCACCGATACGAGTGTTGAACTCCACAGTGTTCTTCTTTCCCGACAAAACAGCGGCGGTCTCTAGAGACCGCCGCCGAAGTTTCATGGTGGTCAAAAAAGAGCGGAGGGCCAAGGAACTTCCCTACTCAATGTTGTTCCCCGCAAAGCTTAGGGTTGTGGCAGAGGGTAAGACTTGGTTTTTTGAGACACCAGAGGAGGCACATGACTGGCTCGAAGGCTGGCGACAACCCGGAAGGAACAGACGCAGAGATGGGAACCGACACCGTCAGGGCGAGGCTGGAAATACGGACATTCAGGATCAGGGTCAAGATGAAGATATGCATTCACAGCGGAGTAACCAACAACAAAAAATACAGAGTTCCCCGGGTAAAGTCAACTAAATGACTGGCATGAGCCTCTCTCTCATTGAGTCAAGCAGAAAGGGTGAGTGTTGTGAACCCTTTTCGGAACCGTCCAAGCTGTGAAGCCTTCTGTGAGTGGATCAATCTACAAGACCCCTTCCTGAAGTTTACCGGCACTATCTCAGAAACATCAATACCTTTTCTTGATCTAACCATCAGTCTAGAATCGGAAACAATTACTACCTCTCTCTACAAGAAGGACACTGACAGAAACAGTTTACTCCTCTACCAAAGCCACCATACAAAAGCCCTGCGGGATAATTTGCCTTTTGGGCAATTCCTTCGAATACGGAGAAACTGTAGCTCTGTCCAAAACTTCAAACAAGAGGCCCAGACTCTGCAACACAAGCTCCAGGACAGGGGACAGGGGATACCCCAGGACAGGGGATACCCCACACGATTGTTGAAGAAATCGCTCAAACGAGCATTGAATAATAACAGAGATGCCCTACTCGAGGTTCATCCAAAAGAACCAGATGACACCATCACCTGTGTCACATCTTACACCAGGCATTCTTCGTTCATTAAAAAAGCTGTGACCACACATTGGGGGATCTTGAATTCTGCAGGGATGGAACTGGCGCGACCACGGTTTGCTTTCAAGAGGACAACGAACCTGAAAGACACACTGATCCACACCCGCCCAAAGAAATCGTATACTCGACCTGTCAAGACTCTATGGGATCTTCCCCCAGTCACTGGACACTACAGGTGTGGCTCTTGTGTAGTATGCCCCCAAACGATCCAAGGTAAAACTATTGAACTCCAAGGGGATTTCACCTGGACTATAAACAAACACACCAACTGCAACAGCTCAAGATGTATATACATCTTGGTGTGCCCCTGCAAAATGCTGTACATTGGGATGACGATGCGCCCTGTCAAACAGCGCATCATGGAGCACAATAGTAATATCCGATGTGCAAAAACGCACACTAGGCTATATGACCACTGTAAGGAACACAACCACACCACTGAAGACATACGGTGGACTGTCCTTGAATGTCAACCTGGAATGAACCAACAAGCCCTGTTCAGACTGGAGCAGAGATGGGTGCACCGTCTACACACCGATGAAAATGGTCTCAACGATGCGGTGCCCTGGACAATGCTCGCTAGATAGCTGAATGCTGGGACTCCTTTGTCCTTATTATGTCAGAATCCGTTCTAGTCAAGACACTACCCCCCCGTTCCTGAAGCGGGTACATAGGGATATGTATACGAACCCACTGCCACCTCCCTAACAATATTAACAGTGATTATATACACTACTTCCCCCTTCCAAGATGGCACCCAGCTCTCTCCCTTGACATACTACGAGGGAATCATCGCTTTTCACTCACGGCGTTCCGTTGCTTAGCAACACGCCCTGGACACGCCCACCTGATGCCCGCGCTTCCCGGTCTTAACTTGAGACTGTGGGACTCTGCGGCTTCACCGGCTGTCCTGCGGTATCATCCGGAGTGGGAGGGGTAGGTGCCTAGACGCCCTCTGCCAAGAACAATCAGGTAAGGCGCTCTGCTCCGTGCCAAGACCTCCGCGAGCGTTTTCATCTGATCGCCGTGGCAGGGACCTAGCTTGAACCACGCCAAACGGTAAGACGTGCTTAATAACCAACCTCTAACTCGGCGGCGAAACTTACTCATTCCAGGTGTGTCACACCGAGTTCTGGCCCCACCAGGTCAGCGCGAGGGAGCTCCACTATTAGTAATACGGGTAAGGTCCTTACTGTGATTATTTGCGCTGCATTATCCCGGCATGTTGGGTAGTTCACGATAAGGTTTTGTTTTATTCCACTACACTGACGCCATCTAGTGATCGTCTTGGAATCTTTTACGAACCTGTAAAAAATATGTTTTTCTCTCCTTAATGTTGTCTCAATACTTCTTGAAATCACGTGTGTTAAGGGGCACACTCACAGCTGTTTATATCACAAGAATGTAAACATATGGCGTGTTTCAGCAAAATGATACTGGTATAAACTATTGTGCATGCCATATCCCAGGGCAGACCTTCTGCATGCCCACCCAATGTATACTTCTGACAGTCATAGAACGCGGTAATTCCACGTTCTTATCAATGGCTAACCGTCTCTCTCTCATTCACATGTCTCTTCATGATGGGGCCTCTACAGACCCATCAACACCCCGCTACGCTATACCAGCATGTTATTTTTGCATGTAAGGTCTGCCGAGGGATACAGAGATACATATAGTCTTTTGATCACACCCTTCTTCTCCTCTCTCCTACTTAGTTCTGGGAAGGGTCCTGACGAAGGATTACCATACGACACACACCAGGTCGTATACTGGATTCCTCTGATCACTGAGGGATCCCCAGCAATTATATGAGCACTGTTTTTTGGTCCTGACGAATTGCCTTCGTGGCAAGAAACATGTTGACCATACGTTCACTAAGGGTTGAATGAGGCTTTACTACCTTGATTGTCCCGCCTCAATACCCCTTATTGTTTTAATAAAGCAGTGAGCCATGCCATTAAAAATTAATTATTTGGACTCTACTGACTTTTTTTAAACCACACTCACGCTCACTTTTGCACAACCACAAACCCCTTCCTTTTTTAGGCCCCTCACACCCACACACCCTTTGGCTAAGGAATAGAAGATCCCCGCCAAAGTGCGACATCCGTTGTTGCCCGACAGGCATTGCACCGCCAGTCTGTCGCAGGGGCAGGATACCGATGATGACGCTGGACGATCACCGGGTGGGATTACAAGTGTCGTCCAACCGGTGACCTGTGTGAGGTATCCCTAAAAATTCCGAAAAGGGTTCACAACACTCACCCTTTCTGCTTGACTCAATGAGAGAGAGGCTCATGCCAGTCATTTAGTTGACTTTACCCGGGGAACTCTGTATTTTTTGTTGTTGGTTAGTCTTTCTGGGACATATACATTGGACCCCGTTAACAATTGTCCTAACTCCTTGCTTCCCCCTTATTGATACAATTCACAGCGGAGTGACAGGGGGACCCAGATTTCGGCTGAGCCAGTCTGATAGGAATGGATTGTAAAGCTGTGAAAATGTACCGAGGCTGTGGTGCAGCCGCGCTTGTTCTGGACGCTAAGCAGATGTAGTCTCGGGAAACGTTGTTTACAACGTGGTCGTTACATCACAATGCCATTACATTGCGGTTTTTAGAAAGCAAGTCGTTACAACTTGCGCTGGATGGCGCACTAGGACAAGGAATAGTATAATTTACTATCCAACACCTTCCCTACTGTATGTAGACTGGAGTTGGAATAGTAAATTGTACTACTCCTAAGTCCAGCGCCCTCCAACGCAAGTCGTTGTTACGACTTGCGTTGTAAAAACCGCGATGTAATGGCATGCGATGTATTAGCATGCGTTGTAATGTCATACAACCGTAGTCTCTGGGGGGCAGGGAAGGACTAAGTGGTTCTTGGACTTCTTACCCCCTTCACGCAAGTACTTTTTCGGGGTTGGGATTGAGCACTCTGCTAAGTTGGGGAGGCGGGCAGTTTTGAGTTCATCGGGCAAGGAGGCAGGGAGGTGGGGGGATTCCGGGGAAAAGGTTCAGGCTGTTTAAAGTTTATGGTTTTAGTTTGTACTGGCATTGTCAGGCTGGCCACGTATTCATTGGCTGTTATGCACGCACACCATAGGGACGGATTAGTGCTTTTACTCCTCCAATACCTTACACATGGCGACACCAACCCCAGCTGAGGACGCGTCAGAACTGCCCGCTAGTGAGTGCTCCAGTAACCCCCCTGACGCTGCTTACCTGGAACGTACATGGACTGGGAGATAAGATAAAGAGGGGCCTGGTACTGCAGGCCCTTAAGAGTCAGGCCCCAACGCTGGTCCTCTCACAGGAAACGCACCTCACTGGCGCGGCGTGTAAAGCGATGGAAAGGTGGGGATACAAGATGGTTGTGCACTCTGAGTTCTCATCTGGCTCCAGAGGGGTCGGCATATTGCTCCAGAAAAATGCCTCCATTATACATCACACAAAAAGAGATGACCAGGGGAGATTCACAGCCCTTCAGGGTCAATGGGAGGGCAGGCCTGTAAATGTGGTGTCGGTCTATATCCCCCCGGCTCTGAACGCGATAGCATTACCAGCCCTCGGAGAATTTCTATTGCCAGAGGGAGATCTTATAATTGGGGGCAATTTCAATGCCACAATGGATAGCAACCTGGGCAGACACCCAGTGAAAACGCACACACCAGGTACATCTCGCCTGCAGGGTTTCATTGAGGCCCTCGGGCTTGTCTGGAGACACCACCACCATGCAACACGACAATACACCTTTCACTCGAATGCACACAATAGTCTATCCAGAATAGATTATTTCCTGACTTCCGCAAACAGCCTACAGAGCGTTGACGACATAATGATAAAACCCAGAGGCATCTCAGACCACTCGCCAATCCTATTGACATTTTCGCACCACCATGAGCCTGTAGACGGCTCTACCCTATACGCCCGGGCTACCTACAGGTGGCGGAAATCAGAAAAGAGATCCGCAAGACCACGAAGTACTTCTTCGAGGAAAACATTACATCTGTTAGTTCCCCCACTAATTTATGGGAGGCCTATAAGACTGTACTAAGAGGACAGGCAATAGTCACAACTGTGGGGCATAAAGGAGAGAAGCAGCGAGAACTGTTAGAATTGGAATTAGAACTGCAGGAAGCCGAGACACGCCACGCGGCAGACCCCACGCCGACATCTTCACATACACTATGCCTCAAGCAACAACAATATAGGGACCATTACAAAGAAGTGGTCTCCGCACAGCTCATGTCAACCAGACACAGGGTATACGATGTTGGGAATAAGGCTGGGAAACTACTCGCCTGGCTAGACAGACGGGAGCAGGGAGCTAAGGGAATAGCACAAATACGGACGGCGGAAGGGCAGCTGACACACAGACCCACGAGACATAATACGTACACTGGCGGGGCATTTCCAGGCCATTTATATACCCACATCTAACATTACAGAGTGTGGCGGGGTAACAGTGACTGAGTCAGAGAGGTTACTGGTGCGTTTAAGTGAAGGCTTTATTTTCATAAACACTTTTCTTTGCCCGCTAATGGCTAGGGCGCTCGACCTCGGACCTGGGGATCTGGGTTCGAGTCTCGGTAACGACGCCAAACATCCTGTGATTCTGGGCAAATGACTTTATCTCCCCGTGCCTAACAAAAATGAATGTGTGTCCTCATGTAACGTAACTGGTGCTATGTAGAGCGCTCTGATACCGGATTCGGTTCAGGTCTAGTTCGCGCTATATAAAACTCTGCAATAATAAAAATAATAAAAAATAACAAAGGCCGCCGGGTCCGTGTTGATACTCCTTAGGGGATCCAGATTGTATGGGCAGCAGATATTGGCTCAGATGACAGGCCCGCCGAAGTCCGGGGTCTTCCTCGGCATCCGGAACCCAAATGTAAATAAACAAAATAAACACAAAGATTAGGACGGTCGTCCTTACACAGGATCACTAGGGGTGGGGAGTGAGGGGAACCGAGTGCTCCAGTGTCCACACGAGTGCGGCGAAGTAATCTGCTCTGGTGCTCGTGATGAAGGGCAGGGTAGCAGACTGTACAGGTACTATTTACAATATATACAAGCGGTTCAGGTTGGGTTCTTTTATACGGTAGGATGGTCCCGTCTTCCCACCCAACCCGCCACATTGCCCCGTACCTGTTCCAGCCACGCTCCTCCTGTGGGAACGTGGCAGGGCGGCTAGTGGTGCCGGTGGCCTCCTGGCTTGTCAGGAACGTTGGGGCTATTCCGCCTCTCGTACGCCTCGTCTACTTCTTCCTCCTTGGGCTCTGCTCGGGTTCTTCTCCTCCACACCGAATCGCCTTCCTCCTCATGGGAAACACTGTCCGTTCTCTTCCAGGATCCTCCTTCCTTTGTGACGTGCCTTCCGAGGTGACGTCATACAGGGGAGGAGTTTCGTCTTCCTGGAAGCCCCAGTTAACGGAGCCTTGCCCCTGTTCGTCTCCATGATTCCACAACTGCTGAGTGTCCGAGATCCACTCCTCGTGCTGGTAAGGGGCATCGTTCTGCTGAAAGGGGACATAAGTCGGTGAGAGTTGGACCGCCGACCACCAATCTCGTGTTTCCTCTTGTTCATCTGGACCCCGACCCACCCCGTCACACACCTCCCCCCTTGTTTTCTCCCGATCGGCGAGAGGAAATACTCTGGACAGGTAATCTGCATTCCCGTTATCTGTACCTTTTTTATGGTGTACAGTAAAGGAATAAGGCTGTAGGGACAAGAACCATCTGAGGATCCACGGATTCTGTGCCTGATTCTTATACATCCACTTCAAGGGAGCATGGTCACTATAAAGGATGAATTGCTTCCCTTCTAGATAGTATTGTAGTTTGTCAATGGCCCATTTAATGGCCAGACACTCTCTTTCCACCTTGGGATATTTACACTATCTTGGGAACAGTTTGCGACTTGCATAGAGCACGGGGTGCTCTAGCCCGTCCTCACCAATCTCCGATAACACTGTAACTATTTCTACTTCTGAGGCGTCAGTAGCTAAGATAAATGTTTTAGAGAAATTGGGTGATATTAGGACGGGGTTTGGTAGTGATTATTTGTTTCCGTTCCTCAAATGTTCTGGTCGCTTCGGGAGAGGGATAAAGTAGTTCTCTAGGCCTGACGTCTTTTCGGAGAAGGTCTGTCAGTGGGGCGGCAAGTTCAGCAAACTTGGGGATGAACCTGCGGTAATAGCCTATCAAGCTGAGAAAAGCCCTCAGGTCTCTTTTGGAATGGGGAAAGGGTGTTCCTTCAATGGCTTTCACTTTCTCTATCTGGGGGCAATGGTTCCATCTCCCAACACAAACCCCAGGTATTTCACTCTGTGGAACGCGGCTCGGGACTTTTTCGCGTTTTTGTGTAACCCGGCCTGTTTCAGGGCTGTTAGGATGATAGCTAGATGTGTTAAGTGCTCCTCCCAGCTGCTGCTATATACCACTATATCGTCCAGATACGCTGAACTGAATGAAGGGTATGACTGCAATACGGTGTTCATGAGGCGTGGAACGTGGCAGGTGCTCCCTGGAAGCCGAAAGGAAGCACAGTGACCTCGAACAACCCTTCGTCTGTTATAAAGGCTGTCTTCATCCTGTCCTCTCCACGGAGGGGCACCTGCCAATATCCCTTTGTAATATCCAGTGTGGTGATGTATACGGCGTCTCAGAGTTTCTCTTTCAATTCGTCGACCTGGGGAATGGGGTAAGCATCAAAGGTAGAAATGGCATTTAGGGCCCTGAAGTCCATGCAAAAGCGTTTCATACCGTCGGGTTTGGGCACCATAACGATCGGCGATGCCCAACTACTTTTTGAGGGGCGGATGACACCGAGTTCTAACATGTACTTTACTTCATTTTTCACAGCCTCTCGTCTGGCCGCTGGAATCCGATAAGGCTTTTGCTTCACCATTTTTCCAGGGTGGGTTTCTATGTTATGCTCAACCAATGTCGTCTTCCCTGGCAGATCTGAAAAGATGTCAGAAAAGGGCAACAGGGTCTTCCTCAGGTCTTCTTTCATCTGGGTAGAGAGGTCCTCATTTACACAAGGCTGTCTATTGAAGAACCTGCTTTGGGGATAGTGGGTATGAGAAGATTTGCTCCCCTGGGAGCAGGGCCAATCCATTTTTTTAATAAGTTTATATGATAACATTGGGATTTAGCCTGAGAGATTTGTAACTTGTATGTTGTATCACCGATTGTACCCACCACCTTATAGGGGCCCATCCATTCATTCTTGTTCTTACTAGAGGTGGAGGGCAGGAGTAACAATGCCCAGTCTCCAACGTTCAGTCTCCCTAGCTTTTTCCCTCTGTCATAGTACTCCTTCTGTTTATTCCTCTGTTGTTCCAGATTGGAATATGCTACATTTCTTAATTTACCCAGCTTGGACCTCAGTTGATGGGTGTATTCCAGTAAAGGCCTCTGCTCTTGTTCCCCTTCCGTTTCCCAAGTGTCTTTAGTCATTTCTAACAACGACCTTGGGTGGCGTCCGTACAGTAGCTCGAAGTAGCAGGAGTCTGTGCCAATCCGGTCCTTCCACTGTAAGCATTTTCTTCAGAGTGGCCTTTAAAGACTGATTATATCGTTCTACGAGTCCATCCGTTTGGGGGTGATAAACTGAGGTTCGTAGGTGACGCACATCCAGGGTTTTGCAGACTTCCCTCATCAAACGCGAAGTAAACGGGGTTCCCTGGTCCGTTAAAACTTCTTTTGGGAATCCGACCCTGGAAAATAACTCCACAAATTTTTCTGCAATGTTGGAAGTCGTCGGCGTCCTCAGGGGAAATGCTTCTATGAACCTGGTCGCGTAATCGACAATCACTAACGCGTACAGATGTCCTCTCGAAGATTTTGGTAGGGGTCCTATTAAATCCATGCCTACCCTCTCAAAAGGGGTTACGATGATGGGTAGGGGTCTCAGGGGGGCTGCCGGAGGCCTGTGCATATTTTTCTTTTGTCAGATTTCACATTTCATACAATAGTTCTGGGCGTCTTTGTATATTCCAGGCCAATAAAACCAGCGCAGTATGCTCTCAGTAGTTTTCTCCTTTCCTGAATGTCCAGCTGTAAGGTGGGCATGCGCAAAGAATAATGCTTGTTCCCTAAATGATGTGGGTACCAACAACTGGGCGTTTCCCCCTCCTTATTTATCATTTATTTTGTGTCTTTTGTAAAGCGCTCAGCTACCCCAACGGGGTGTCCCGGCGCTGATTGACTGGAGGCCTGAGGTAAAAACCAAGGAAAAGCGGATTAACGGGAGAAAAGAAAAGTTATCAGAGAGTGACAGAATTCTAGTTCGGTCTTGCTCAAGCGTAAATTAAGAGGCAGTTTGTTCCAGCGCTGGGCGGCGCCAAGTTCAAATGTTCTTCCTCCAGAGCGAGATTTTTAAAATCTTGGTGTGACCAAGAGGCTTTTAGAGTTGGAGTTAAGTGAGCGAGAATTACAATAAGGTCGGAGAACTGATCTAAGATGAGCAGATCAGTTACCCTGGGTAGAGCGATAGGCAAGTGTCATAGCCTTAAACTCAATGCGTTTGCTTATGGGTAACCAATGCAGTTCACGGAGGTAGGGAGATATATGCTGTCTACGCAAGAAGCCCCCAATCAAGCGGGCTGCAGCGTTCTGAACCGTTTGGAGTTGATGACAAAGGCCAGTAGCTAAACCCAAGTATAGGCCGTTCCCATAGTCCAAGTGGGAGATAATCAGTGCGTGGACTATTGTTTTTCGATGGTCACATGGGAGATAATTAATGAGTTTTTAAAGGGTTTTAATCTTGGAGAAACAGGCAGCTGAGACTGATTGAATTCGTAAGTTCAATGACAGCTGTTGGTACCAGCGTACTCCAAGATTCCTGACTGACTCTTTAGGGGAGGGTGCTTGGCTCAGATCTACCGACCACCAGATATTGGGATCAAGAGGGGAAGGCTGATTGAAGAAAAGCAGCTCTGTTTTAGTTGCGTTTAATCTCAAAGAATTAAAATCCATCCATTGAGCGATATTTCTGATGCAAGATTTTAGGGGGTCAAAGGTAAGAGTGGATGAATTGTCAAAAGTAAAAAGCAATTGAATATCATCGGCATAAGAGGTGGTTTTAATGCCGAATTAGAGATCATGTCCGCAAGCGGGGAAAAGTAAACAGTAAAAAGTAGGAGGCTTAGAGAAGAGCCCTAGGGAACACCCCATTTCAGTGGCTTGGGAGTGGAAGTGAAAGGGGGAGTATGAACCAGTTGTGAAAGGTTTGACAGGAAAGAGCTAATCCATTTAAGGATCTATGAGGGCAGACTCAGTACTATATCCTTTACGGAAGCTGTGTTGGGAGTCATGAAAAAGACCATAGGTCTCAATGAAATTCGCAATTTGCTGATGGGCTAGTCGTTCGGGTATCTTGGCTGGGGCCGGAAGGAGGGATATTGGCCTATAGTTAGCTGGATTTCCAGGGTCAGCATTGGCCTTTTTTAGGATGGGAACTATAAAAGCCTGTTTCCACACCTCCAGAGAACAGCCCATACTAAGGGAAGCGTTCCATATAGTGTTGAGGTAAGGGTTGAGGAAAGGAGCCAAGGCTTTAAATTGTTTTACTGGCCAGGGATCTCCTGGGGAACCTGACCTGCATCTAAGTAGTTCCTGCAGGGACGCCTCTTCAGATATTGCGAAATCAGCGAGGATAGGACCAGTCGGAGTACTATCAGGTGAAATCACCATTGCATTAGTATTCGCGTTGGTGGGGAATGAGTCCTGAATCTGGGTAATCTTATCCTCAAAGTATTCGGAAAGCTGGGGAACAGTTCTTGGGAGGCGGGCTGTTGCTGGATTAAACAAGAGGTTATTTGTTCTTCCCTGTTGGATGCAGTCATTCTGGTCCACGGGGTTACTACCTCCTGGTTATGAAGATTGGAATTGCCCAATCCTATACGTTGCCATAACTAGGTAGGGGCCTCTGAATAACCTGACCCTTCTATTTGTTTTTTCTTATCACACGTGTTTTACGTTTCACTGAATCACTCCTTAGTTGTTTATGAATATGATATAATGTTGCTGGATTAACCCCTTCACTGCTGGCCCGTTTCCGCCCCTGTGCTGTAAACAAATGAACAGGGGCGGGCCATGACGAACCCCAGCCGTCATCAGCACACGAGCACCGTAGTGCATGACGGCTGGGGTTCGTCATCAGCATGCAAGGGGTTAAGGCCTGAGGATCTGTAAAAGACCTAACAATAGAGAAGATTTCTCGCGGAGCATTACTAGCTTTGTTGATCTTCTCTGCTAGAAAATTTCTTTTATGCTTGATGATCTGTTTGCGATAATCTTTAAGTGCATTACGATACTCTAATTTGTGTTCTTCAGTATATCCAGATCTCCACCATCTTTCCAATATTTTTCAAAGTGATTTTCGTTTACGTAATTCGTCAGAGTACCAAGGGGCTGTAGGCGAGGCTCTAAAAGTCTTTATTGACCTAAGAGGGGCCAATGTCTCAATAGCCTTAACAATCCAGTTTTTCAGATTAGTAATACGGACATCTAAATTGTCAGCGGGGAGCGGGCTACTGTCTTTGAGATACTACTCCTCAATAGAGGCCTGAGAAATTTTACTCCAGTTTCTTCCTAATACCCGTGGAATAGAGATGGGTATAACTAGACGGGTTAGAAGGATAGAAAATGGAATAAGGAAATGGTCTGACCAAATGACTGGAATAGGAGCTTCGATTGTGATGTCAGGAAGGTTGGAACAGATTAGATCCAGTATATGGCCTGCCCTATGGGTAGGGTGTACAACTAGCTGCCGTAGATTACAGGCAGCTAGGGTGGATAAAAAGTTAGAACTGATCGCACACGAAGGATCGTCAGTGTGTAAATTACAGTCTCCTAGCACTGAAGAATTAGCGTAACGAGCACAGGACTGAGTAATATAGTCCAAAAGGGCTGGGAGGTGAGAGGGACTAGAGTTGGGGGGTCGATATAATAAAAGACCCGTGAAGGATACTGCTGCCGAGCATTTAACACAAAATGGAAGCCCCTCAATGTTGTCAATAGGGTCAAATGAAGTCGATGAAATGGACCATTTATTTTTGTAAATAATGGCCAGCCCTCCGCCCTTTTTGCCGCTTTGTCTGTTTGCGCATATAATGCTAAAGCCTTTTGGAACTGCCAGTGGGATGGCAGGATTAGCGTCTTCGTTAAGTCATGTCTCGGTCAAAAACAGCGAATCCCAATCGTTATCCAATAGGGATTGTTGAATGTCTAAGGAATGTTTAACCAATGACCAGCAGTTAATCAGGGCTATTTTAATTGAAAAAGACATATTAGGGGCACGAAAGGGCATCCGAAAAGGAAGTTTAATGGGGGCGACCAAAATGTGGAGTGAAGAGCCGCAATGCGGACACAATGTATTCCCTCTGTATAGGTCTAAAGGCTTGAGGCGATGCTGGACACAGGCCGTTGGGCGTAAGGAAAGTAATGTGCTGCGATTATAGGCGATTCTTACCGGGCTAGTAAATCCGGCAGCGTGGCTTGCCCCGGCCGCGATCGGGTCGCGGATGGGCGCAGACGGGCTTGCCTTAGGCGCGCCAGCGGCGCTCAGTCGCGCCAGCCCGCTTTTTGAAGGTCTGTGGAGGAGAAAAGATTAGAGCGCTCACTCTGGCCCACTCACAATGGCGGCCGTCCAGGTGAGTGCCTAGTCACGTTTCCCTCCCTTCTGGGCTTGGAAATCAAGTAAAAAACAGTAGCCTGTCTTCCCTGAGTGACCAAGTTAACATACAAATCAGCAGCACAATTTATTAGAAAATGTTAAAAACGAGTGAAACTTGAAGTAAAATTCATTCAAATAGCAGCAACAAATCCTGGGCAAATAATTAGTGCAAAACGAAGCAATAGGGCAAAGTTAACAGCAGCTCCCGGCTCACGCCTCAGGAGCAATAGTGGGTGCGCGGTCGCGCCAGCCCACTTTTTAAAGGTCTGTGGAGGAGAAAAGACTAGAGCGCTCACCCTGGCCCACTCAAAATGGGGGCCGTCCTTCACTCTCCCTATAAAGTAACTCGTTCTTTATAAAAAAAAACGGGGATAAGTGGGTGGGTGTGTGCTCTGCGACACATGGGCACTTTCCCAGGCATTAAACAAGGTTGTGTCATTGGCCTGGGAACAGCAAAAACTACGATCTAGGATCCAGTGCTCTGGAGTGATCAGGGCAGGTATAGGGCCTTCTTCTGTCTTGTTTGGACCCGTGATGGTGTTATGGAAAAGGGAAAGAAACCCGGGTTATCCACCCCTAGTATAACATCTTCGGGTAGGGAATCCACCACCCCTACTTTCACTGTACAAGGTTCTTTGTTGACAGGACTCATGGTCACCAGCGCAAGGGGGTAGGGCTTGACGTCCCCGTGCACGCACCGTATGTGTACCATAGCCCCTGGGACTGACTGCCTACACCCCGAATCTAAAAGGGCTTTTACCACTCTGCCATTCATCCTCACACTCACATAAAATGATACTCATATCCCTGCGGAGTACAGGACCGTCCCGGGAAGATACCCTACTTCCATGGGCTTTTCAGTCGGCCTCTTTCGGGGACATAGGTGTGCGATGTGGCCCCATTCGCCACACTTGAAGCAATGGGGCCCACATATGGGAGGAGTGTCCATCCTGAAAGGTTTGGATCTTACAGGTTCCATTAGCGGTTTTTGCTACTATTCTACTTTAGCGGGAGGCATGCCCTTATGAGTTTTCTCCATGTCCCAGCCTAAATTCCGAGGTTGAGCCCTGGCGTAGTCTGCTGCCATCTCAATGGCTTGTTCGATGGTGAGTCCGGAATGCTGTTTCAGCCATCTTTGAGAAGCGTATGGTGGTGCATCCATAAACTGCTCTAAGTATATTTTGGCCATCACTTCTTCCTTAGTGCTGGTAGAAGGTTTCAACCACTTGTCCGTGGCCATTTTGAGACGAAAAAGCAATGTTTTGGGGTTTTCGCCAGGGGTCCCTCGTTCCTTTCGAAACCTAACTCTATAGGCCTCAGCGTCGAGTCCTAGGTGATCTAGGATCACCTCTTTAATAACTTGGTACGGAGCTTTTCCCACTGGGTTGCCACTTGGTAGGCGAACTGCGCCTCGCCTGTCAGTAATGGTGTTACTGGCCAACCCAACGCTCTGGCGGCTCTTTCGAAATTTAGCAAAAATGCATCGGGGTCTTCCCCATGCACATATTTTTGTAACGCAATTCCCGAGGGGTTTGGGACTGCGGCTCTGCCTTCTATAGGAATAGACACACTTGGAACCGTTACAGTCTTCTGGAGAGTTTCTATCTGGGCAGTGATGGTATTCTGAAACATTTCCCGGTCGGCCTGGGCGGATGTTAGTTGCCGTTCGACTGCCCATTCTAATTTCTCCTGGCCTTTTATGATGTGTTGTATGAGGGCGTCCATCTCGGCTGTACAGACGGACTGGGATGGCAATCCCACTTCTGACTCCAGGCCATTTATATACCCACATCTAACATTACAGAGTGTGGCAGGGTAACAGTGACTGAGTCAGAGAGGTTACTGGTGCGTTGAAGTGAAGGCTTTATTTTCATAAACACTTTTCATTGCCCGCTTGCAAGTCTTTCTCTAGCAAAGGCCGCCGGGTCCGTTGTGATACTCCTTAGGGGATCCAGATTGCATGGGCTGCAGATATTGGCTCAGATGACAGGCCCGCCGAAGTCCGGGGTCTTCCTCGGCATCCAGAACCCAAATGTAAATAAACAAAATAAACACAAAGATTAGGACGGTCGTCCTTACACAGGATCACGAGAGGCCGGGAGTGAGGGGAACCGAGTGCTCAAGTGTCCACACGAGTGCGGCGAAGTAATGTGCTCTGGTGCTCGTGAAGGGCAGGGTAGCAGACTGTACAGGTACTATTTACAATACATACAAGCGGTTCAGGTAGGGTTCTTTTATACGGTAGGATGGTTCCGTCTTCCCACCCAACCCGCCACGTTGCCCTGTACCTGTTCCAGCCACGCTCCTCCCGTGGGAACGTGGCAGGGCGGCTTGTGGTGCCGGTGGCCTCCTGGCTTGTCTGGAACGTTGGGGCTATTCCGCCTCTCGTATGCCTCGTCTACTTCTTCCTCCTTGAGCTCTGCTTGCGTTCTTCTCCTCCACACCGAATCGCCTTCCTCCTCCTGGGAAAAACCGTCCGTTCTCTTCCGGGATCTTCCTTCCTTTGACGTGCCTTCCGAGGTGACGTCATACAGGGGAGGAGTTTCGTCTTGCTGGGAGCCCCAGTTAAAGGAGCCTTGCCCCTGTTCGTCTCCATGATTCCACAACTGCCGAGTGTCCGAGATCTACTCCTCGTGCTGGTAAGGGGCATCGTTCTGCTGAAAGGGGACATAAGTCGGTGAGAGTGGGACCGCCGACCACCAATCTTGTGTTTCTCTCTTGTTCATCGGGACCCCGACCCACCGAGGAAGAAGCCGCAACCACCATTAAAAATATAGTTATGCCCAAGCTCACCCCAGAGGCTGCCCTATAATAATAATAATAATAATATCGAGTTTGTAGAGCGCTCAGTAACGCCATCACGGCGTGTCCCCGCGCTAACACTGTCCAAGAAATCAGCATACAGACAGCCCGGATTAAGAGGAGTATAGATGAGTTTTGAGCAGGGCCCTAAACCGCGTTTCGTTGCTCTCCAGTCTCAGTGCACAGGGGAGTTTATTCCACTGTTGGGCTGCTTGGAGTGCAAATGAGCGTCCACCCATTCTAGCCTTCTTAATTCTAGGCACTATCAGCAGTCCGGCGCCCTCTGAACGAAGGGACCTGGTTGGTTCGTATCTGCTGATTAAGTCCTTGAGATAAGTCGGTGATCTGTCCCAGACGATACGGTGACAGAAGAGGAGGCACTTATAGCGTACACGTTTCTTTACAGGTAGCCAATGAAGCGCATCCAGTGCTTTTTTTGAGTTGGCTCTCCTGGGTCTTCTTAGCACCAGTCTGGCGGCGGAGTTTTGTATGACTTGTAGGCGACCTATGCTGCCTTCGGTGGCCCCTAGGAACAAGATGTTGCCATAGTCTAAACGCGAGGTCACTAGTGCTTGTGTTAGTGTTCTTCTGGCCGACAGAGGGAGGAGGTCTAACGTTTTGTTTAGAGTCTTTAGTACTCCAAAACATTTGCCTACAAGACGCCTGATGTGGCCATCATAAGAGAGTGCAGAGTTCATCCAGATCCCTAGATTCTTTGCCTCCTGACATGGTATGGGGGTAGGACCCAGACATGAAGGCCACCATTATTCCGACCAGTCTTCCCTTTTTCCCCCTACCACCAACACCTCTGTTTTGGAACCATTAAGTTTTAAACAGTGGGCGTCCATCCATTCAGCTAGGGCCTGCATACATGCTTTGAAGTTGTGAGGGGTGTTGGAGGTGTTCTGTGATAGGGAGATGAGCAGTTGGGTGTCGTCAGCGTACGACACCAATTCCACCCCATAGGACTGTACCACTTTTGCTAGTGAGGCCATATATAGGTTAAAAAGAGTAGGGCTTAGAGCCGAGCCCTGAGGTACTCCCTGGTCTAGTGACACCTCCGCTGATCGGCAAGTCCCTTGCTGTACTTGGAAGCATCTTTCCGTCAGAAACGATTGCAGCCAGCCCAGCGCAGGACCAACGACCCCGGCTTCTTGCAGACACCGTAGCAAGATGGAATGTGCTACGGTGTCAAAAGCTGCGCTAAGGTCAAGCATAATCAAGGCCATAGTGTGACCTGCGTCTGCCCCTGCTCTTAAGGTCTCAGTAGCTCTAAGGAGGGCTGTCTCCGTGGAGTAGCCCGCCCTGAAACCTGATTGTGAAGGATGGAGTACATTCCATTTTTCCAGGTGTTCAGTGAGCTGAGCGTTGACCACCTTCTCAGCCACCTTTGCCACGTATGGCAATAGGGAAATGGGTCTGAGGTTTTCCAGAACCTCCAGGCTTATTGTTGGTTTTTTTCTAATAGGCAGTACTATGGCCTTCTTCCACTCCATCGGTACCAGTTGAGTGGAGAAGGAGGTTTGTAGGACGTGTCTAATGTGAGGTTCCAGGGCTGTTAGGCCCTCTGAGAATACCCAGGCCGGGGCCGGATCATTAGGGGAACCAGACTTCACACTTCGACATATCTTTGTTAGTTTGTCGGCTGTGGGGACGTTAAAATCTCGTAGTGTGGACTCTGGGGCTGTCGATGGACTGTCTGCTATGAAGTCTAGACCCTTTCCTGGTTGTTTTGAGAAGGAGGTGTAGATCTTTTTAACTTTATTGGAGAAAAAGTCTGCGATTTTGTTGCAACCCTCCGTGGAGGTATTCGTAGGGGTATTGGAGCTAGAAACTATAGAGATTTCTTTATAGATCCTGAACAGTTCTCGTGAGGAACATTCAGAGTCCTCGATCCGCGTCTGAAAGTATTTAGCTTTTGCTCTGCGCACCGCGTACTGATAGCTTCGGTGGGATGAGCTGTAGCTGGTTTTGTTTTGTTCCACCCCATAGGGTGGAACAAAACTAGAACTAGAACTAGAGGCCGACCTCACGGAGGAGGAACTGCAAACCGCGATTCGATTACTGCAGTCGAGTAAAGCAATGGGACTGAATGGGGTCCCGATCGAGTTATATAAACATATGGCAGGCATTATTACTCCGCACCTTTTGTGAATGTACATGAACAGCCTAGATAGGGGAGAATTGCCACTCGACCAGCGATTGGTGATCCCAAAACCTGGGAAACCTCTGACTGAATGCACCTCCTACCGCCCAATTTCACTGCTCAATGCAGAGGTTAAGATACTCGCTAAGGTACTGGCCAACAGGCTAACACCTCACCTCCCGCATCTAATGCATTCGGACCAATCCGGCTTTATGCCGAACAGAAACACCGCCCTAAATCTCAGACGCCTACATGGGGTGTTGGCTAGGATCCCAGCCCTACAAGAACCGGCGGTGGTGATCTCCCTAGGCGCGAAGATGGCCTTCGATATGGTTGAATGGAATTTCCTTTTCGCGGTCCTTCACCATCTGGGTTTTGGACCCAAGTTCTGTGCATGGATCCGGCCCTTGTATACCAGACCCCTGGCATGCGTGACGGCCAACGGTCATCTCTCTGGTAACATACCACTAGCTAGAGGGAGGCGTCAGGGATGCCCACTCTCGCCGATACTTTTCGCATTAGCACTAGAGCCCCTGGCGGCATGGATTAGGGGAGAACCACAATTGAGAGGCATTCAATGGGCGGATGGGTGGGAAGACCGTATCTCACTATACGCAGATGACATTTTGGTGTATTTGACCAACCCTGAACATTCCTTGCAGGTCCTCCTGAAGATATGTGATAGTTTCGGAAAAGCATCAGGATATACCATTAACTGGTCCAAATTCATT